>NC_143176.1:4395000-5020000 GCF_047325235.1 Durio zibethinus | reverse complement strand
AAACTATTTTTGCAAACCCAAAAATTATTTTTTTTTAATAAGTTTCAATTAATTTTAAAATTTTATTAAAAATGTAAGTTTTAATAGGTGGCCAATCATATTTAGCCAAAAAAAATTGACGGTGACTCCATTAATTTGTTTTCAAATTTGTTTAGTTGTCCTCAAAACTGTTATGACAGATGATTTATATTATTGACATGTGAACGATCTTGAAAATTCACCATATACCTTATATTTTATTTTGTTTGAATAATTTTTAAAAAATTAAATCAATAACATTTATTTTGTATTATTATTTACTTTAAGTCTTTCTCAATTAAATTCATATTAAAGCTAATAAAACTTTAATAGCTATCATCATAGGAAAATTTTTTATTTTTTTCAATTATAATATTTAACTTTTAAATTATATTTGTGTAAAAAAAATCACTTTTTAATTTTGAAATTTATAACCTATTTATTTACTCCACCTTTTAAACCATGTATACTTTTAAACCACATATACATGTTTAATATGTGTACATATATATATATGTATATATATTAATTTTAAAATGATTAATAGATGATCAAATCAATTAAAATCAATTTTGGAATATATCAAATAAAATGAATTTATTACCAGTATTACACTAATTTCAAAATTCTTATTTTTTTTATTTCTCCCAAACAAGTTAAATACATAATACGTTTGATTATTCTAATTATCAAATATAAATTACTTTTAATTTAAAATCTTATTACTGAATTTGATTTGATCCTTAAATTCATTTTAGTCAATTAGATATTTAAAAATTACAAATCGACCCATAATTATTTTCAAGACCATTTTATAAATAAAGGTGTTTTGGGATACTTAAGAAATAAATTGTATCCCTACAATATTTTTTTCCCATTATTGTGATATTCTTTTGCCATGTAGTAAACCTAGCTTAGTTCTCTTTCTTTTTGTTTGTGATGCTATATATAGATGGATTAAATGCTTAAATTATTTTATGTTTGGTTTTGTATTATTTTTGGTACCGTTTTATTTTTTCTTTTGTGTTAAGATTTTTTAGATTAATTCTTTATCATAGTTGAATAATGATTTTTTTAAAATCATTTTGCAAAAAATTTTAAAATTAAGCAAAATTTTTTTGAAAATTTAATGTTTTGGTTTTCTTTTTAAGTTTTGACTAGTACTATTACTATTGGTTCTATTATAGTTTAAACTATACATATATTGTTTATATCTTTATACATTTTTTTTTAGTTTTTGTTATGATACCGATTTATATTTCAAATTCTTATTATATTTTATCATGGAATAAAAGAGCAAGTTTGGTGATAAATTATAAAAAAGTGATCAATTATCACCTATCCTATAATATGTATCAAATATGCATTTTATTTTTTATTATTTTTATGAAGTGAATTGCTTTATTTCTTTTCTTAGTGATATGATTTTTTTTTTTGTCATTCTGATATTATATTTGTTGTTTTGATATTATCACTTTCATGATTTAACTTGAAATGGAGTTAATTACTATCAAAGCAAATGAAAATTGATAGAAACAGTTCTTTACTTTCAATTTTTTGATACATATAACAAGTATTATAAGATTTATGGTAAATAATAGTTATTTTCATCAAATAATTCAAAAATATAATTTTTTATTCATCATTTTAGTATGCTATTTTTTTTACAAAACTTTTAAGGTTGTGAATTTTTTTAAACATTTAGAATAAGTTGAATTTCTTATAATTTAATATATATATATATATATATATATAGTATCATTTGGATTTAAAAAGAATTAAATCCAAATATGAACTTTTATTATCTTTAATATATTGAAATATGCAATTGGCAAAAAATAGTTAAGTGTGCATAATAAATTATTAGTCTTATATATATTGAAATTGACGGGTTTAATTTTTTATGAGAATACTAACATATTTTTATCATTAAAAAATAATTTTTGTCAAAATTATAAATATAATGTTTCTTAAAATAAAACAAGCTGATGCTTTCTTAATAAATAACAATCTAATTTTTAAATAATAGTATATACATGATAAAAAATAATATTATTTTATAGTCGATCTATCTTTTTTATATGAGATAGTCAAATTTAGTATCACATGTCTTTTGATTATCACATGTCCAAATTGATTTACTTGATAACATTTTATTTTCAATGATATTATAAATTTTAGCTTCAATTTAGTAAAAGTTTCTAATTATTAGCAAAATTCAATTACAAATTCAAATAAAAAGGAAATTTGTTACTCATATATTCAAATATTAGTATGCAAAATCACCTCTCAATCAAATTTTTCATTGATTCTATTTTTTATTTCCTTTTATTTTAAGCTGTTTATAGATTAAATGAACATTTTTACTAATTCAAATATTTTTGATCTAATTACTTCTAAGCTATTGTTATTGTTAGTCAACTATTAGTATTTAAAATTTTCTTCTTATTTTATTTAAAAATTATTTTAAAATAAAATTATCACTAATGCATTGCACAAGCTTAAATCTAGTCAATATTTGAAACATAACTTGAGAACACAATCAAGACCTCAAAAGCAACCATTAATTCATTATATAAGTGGAAAAGTATCCTATTTCTAACACCATAGTTTCAAATGCAATCGATTAAATTTTCTTAGAAACCAAGCAAGTTATATGCATTTTTCAAAGTGTTTTGTTACTTTTAAAAGCTCACATTTAGCAAATTTGATTCAAAATGCAACTTTCTTCTTTTATCGCAAACTATGATATCTTTTGTTAAAAAAAAAATACTATACTTTGTAACTTGAAACTCTTTTACCACTTAACATGAAACTCTTTTATCAAGCAAAAGAGATACCACTAATCCTAGATCAATAAATTTTACTAGAACATCTAATATGGTAATGAAATTTCTTTGCTTGGCATTAAACATTACTTTTTTCATAGCAAAATTCTAATTATAAATAATTTCAAGAATTATTTTATCACATTACATTAGAGAAGTAAAGAGTTTAACTTGGTGAAAAGATTAAACTTTTATCAATTTTTTATGTTATTGGCATAATGCCCGTGCATTGCCAACGAGATTAAAAGTCAAAATTTTAATAATGGTATAGCTAGGATTGAATAATTTCTTGTTTTAATAATAAAAGTAGGTATAACAGAATAGGTAAGAAGATTAAATGCATAATTGATAATACAAAAAAAAAAAAAAATCATGCTTGCACAATGTTTTTGACAAAATAAAAGTATTGTAATTAGAGTTAAAGTCCTAAAACATTAACACAACATAAAAGCAAAATGTCTTAAAGACTATTCATGTACATTTTTTGTTTATTAAAGCTCAAATCAAAAGATTAAAAGAAAACTAATAGCTAAAGTATATATTATTTCTCCACATAAAAATTGAGTTGCACATAAAAACTAAGCCGATAATAATGACTAACACCTAAATTGGTTTTTTTCAATTTTGTTTATAATTCATTATTTATAATTCAAGAACAATCAAGTAAAGCAAACATAAATTTATAGTCATTTTCTTTAGCTATTGAAACTAAGTCACCAATAATGTTTGACACGTTAGCTGATAGAAGATAATTTGACCTTATTGCCCATAAGTTCGTTTAGTATTTGCTTTTCAAGCTAAATCATATTTTGGCTAAAATATTATCATGTTTGTAGTACTTTGATATTTGATATCTTACAAAAGTTTTATTTTTTTTATCATTGAGCTTATGTATATATATTTTAGTGTAAATGCTTATATGATAAAACCATCAAAATATAAATAAAGCTTTGCAAAGAAATTATAATGAGATTGTAATTATAAGATTATCATTGCATAAAAGCTATATGTTTCAAAATTGTTTCTAGTCGATTCTTTATCAATAAGAGGCAATTGATAAAACCTATTGAGACTAGCACATGGTTATATTCTTGCTTATGAAGTAAGCACCCAATCTCATAGGTTACTTTATTCCTTATAGGCATTCACACTGAATTTCATATGAATCCTTAAAACATAAGACCTCATTGCCTTCATCGTCATTTAATCATACCCTAAGCATGCCTCAACTTAATATATGATTATTCAATTTCAGCATTCATGCTTGATTGAAATTGATTTTTAAGGCACATAACTTAGGCTAGGTGAAGGGCTATAAAAAATGATAACATAAGTTCAAAAATATGTGTTTGAAAGGATATAAACCAAATGATCATCTTTCATTATTTAAAGTACCTTGACACTTTGCCACATTCTTTATCAAGGGCCTTCTTATTTTATTTCTTTTTCATTTTTCCTTTCATCTCACTTTTTCCTTTCAATTTTTCTTTTCAAGAAGGATACACGCACAAGAGATTTTTTTCTTTTTTTAAAAATTTTTTTGCCCTAGTAATCACTTGTGACACATTTTTTTTTTTTTTGCAAATAGATTTTTTTCAAACTTTGCCCCCCAATATGGAAGGTGATCCTTTGTGGGTTTCTTTCAAAAAAAATATAATAGGCTTAAAAGGAATAACAACCGGATAGTTTTACTTCTTGTGAAAGGTAAAAGAAAAAATGAAAAATTTTCATCTCAAATGTGAATAGTTTTTTTAAAGAAATCATATTGAATGAAAGTAAGCTTTTGGATACAAGGGACTAGATTATCTTAAAATGGCTTTATTTCTACCTTTTAACATGTCAACATTAATTCATCTCAATAAATTGTGAGTCTAAATCGTCAATCTTATCAATATGAATGAAATTTCCAAGATTGAACCCCAAATTATTATCACAATTGTTTGAACATTCATTACTTGAAATGGGGGAATGAGTGAAATATAAAGGGATATACATAAAAATAAAGATAAAAAGAAGAATATGTAAAGAAATGCATTTATCATTTTATTAAAATGCGAGATAAATACAAGATAAACACATAAAAGATTGTCTTATAGTTCATTACTTTAAAAAATAAAATTTCAAAAACATCTCAACAAAATCATGCTCTTGTATCATTGCACAAAGAAATTTCAATGACGCTCAGTTCTCCTTTATTATCAAACTTGATCAACCTCTTATTAAAGAGACCTTATATCTTGTGCTTTAATGTAATATAATTTTTTATTGAGTGACCTATGATCCCATTATGATAGTCACATTGTGCATTAACGTCATGCCATTTTAGGCATGAAGGTTTCATTGACTCGACACAAACAAGGGCTAGTAAATGATTCTTCACTAAATGTGGTAGCAAATATGTATATGTCATGAGAATGGGATAAAAAAAGACTTTATTTTTATTATTTCATGACCTTCTTGAATTACTAGTTTGATTATTAGGATTTGGGGTAGACTTTACAATAGATGTAATAGTATGGTTATGTGTATGAGTTGATGAAAAAGTTTATGGATAAGTAGATAGCGGGACAAGTTGATATAGGAAAGGTGTTACATTATTCAATGATGGATAGTGGATTGGATATATCAATGATGGATATTTGGGGAAACTTCTGAATTTTTAATAATCATAGCTCACAGTTTGAGCTTTATTCACCTTTTTCTTTAGTGTTTCACTTTTGTTCATGCCAGCTAGCTCTTCTCTTTCTAGCTTGGCATTCTTTATGATATTTTTAATTATTTCACCAGAGATTATCATGGCAGCAAAGTTCTTGGTAGCATTTTTTATCATTTTCTCATAGTAAGGAGCTTTAAGGGTACTGACAAAAAAGACAGTGGTTTTTTTTTCAATAAGAGGTGGTTGGACTTGAACAGCCATATCTCTCCACCTCTAGGCATATTTTTTAAAAGATTTTATGGCCTTCTTCTTTATGTTTTACAAAGAGAGACGATTTGGAGCCAAATCTATAATGTGCTGATATTAAGTGTGAACACCTTTGCCAATTCCTTCCATAAAGTAATGCGAGTTCTATTCAATTGGACATACAATCTAGTAGTAGAATTAGTAAGATTATCTTGGAATACGTGCATCAATAATTTTTCATCACTTGTATAAACGACTATCTTTTGACAGTACATAATGACATGAGTCACTAGACACTTAGTATAATCATATTTTTCAAACTTCAAGACTTTGACCTTTGGTGGGATAACTACATCAGGAACCAAACAAAGTTTGACTACATCTATGGAGCCATAAAAGTCAATTCCTTTCACGACTCGTAACCTTTATTCAAGTAGATTAATCTTTTATTTAAACTTTAAGCCCTTTAGAAACTTGACCACCTTTAGCTTCAATTTTTCTTTTTCCTTCGGATCATCTAAGTTTGGGACTTAGACTAACTCCACTATTTTTTTCATAAAGATAGGGTTATCATAACTCTAAAAATGCCCTTGGGTTGATGTAAAAGGCATTCCAAGGTAGGTATATCATGTTGGGAATGAGAATCATTGCAGAAAAATGCCTTAGGTAGACTAGGTCTGATATGGGCTATAACTAAAAGATAAAGAGGATTAAAAACATCCTGTAATGGATGGTCTTACGGGTTGACATCTTCTTCTATGGCCTTTCCTTTGTTAAATTTGTTTAGGGCTTCTAAAATTTTACTCAATTGCCTTTTGAGTTTTTTTGGGCCTTTTTTATTTCTTTTCATACGATTTACATTTTTCTGTTCCATTTGTCTAGGTTGGGTTCTAATGTTATATTGATGTTGGGTCATTTGAGTAGGGTTCTTGGATAGTCGAGCTATCTTTAAACCTTATATACCATAATTTAAGATTAGAATGATGTTTAGTTACAAATTTATATAAAGAGAAATTATGAATAAATGAATTGATGCATGCTCATATAATAAGAAAGAGAGAGAAAAATCATTAATTAAAAATTATTCTAACAAGAATATAAAAAACATTCATAAAGAAAGCCCTAAAATCTATTGCTTGGTCATATACTTCAGCTTTAAAATTCTGGTGTTACTATGGATAAATTCTTAAACCATTATGATTGGGCAATGACCTCTCAATAATCTTTGGCTTTCCATCTTCCTTAAAACTTAATAGGTTAATTTTGATCAAACTTTGCACCTTATGTTTAAAGGCAAGATAATTTTCTATTGAATGGCCTGTATTTTCGAAATGATAATCACACCGAACCTCAACATCATACCACTTAGGATAAGGAGGCTTTAGTGGCTCTAAGGGAACTAATGCGATCAGATGATTTTGGATAAATAATGGGAATAGCTCATTATAGGTCATAAGGATTAGATCAATGATAGCTTTTTTTTTTTTACTTAATGATTTCTTGTGTTGAGCCATGGGTGGACTTATAAGTGCGAGTTTTGAAGTAGAAATAGGTATATGGGGCCAAAGGTTTATTAGGAAATTTGATTACTGGATTGGCTGATAAGCATTGTTCATAATTGGGCCATCATATGGGGCCTAATCTATAGAGGTTGAATGAGAGCAAGTCTTGTTTGAGGTGCCAAAAATGATTATTGAGGTTGGAGATAAAGATTTGGGTATGAGCCAATTTGTGGGGTTCGTGCGAAGTTAGAAGGCCCTATCTCTTTTTTTACTTGATTTTTTCTTGGGTTATAAATGCACTGGTATAACTTGGACTGGTTGTGAGAAGCTTTTTGATCTTGGCAATTGGTTGCTTAATGTACACACAAATTAGTAACGACTCTTAAAAATAGGCTGCTTCATGATTTTCAAACCTTTTCAATAGCTTGGCAAGCTGTATTTTCACTTATTGTAGGTCATACCTCAATTTTTCTTGGATGACTTCTAAGGCTTGGATCCGTGCTTCTAATTGATCACCATTTTTTTCTAAATTGCTGATCTAGATAAAGTAAAAGATTTTTATATTATTCAATATTATAATGGATGTATTACGTGAATGATAATGCTTTATGAATGAATGAAATGAATGAAAATAAATAATTCTGGATCATTTCTACAAAAGAAAAGGACATGGCTTTACTTATGGGTTAAGTCCAATACGGCTCACTATATGTGGTTTGGGATTCACTCTACAGGTTCCCAAATAGTTTCTTACATCATTATCCATCATAGACTAGTAGATTAGTAAGGCATCCCAATCATCATCTATTATAAGCTACAAGCAAAAAAGGTTCAATTTTAGTAAGAGTATTTTGCTAGTTACGTGAAGACATGAAATCGTATAAAAGCATAAATATTTTACTCTCTCCTAAGGAATAGAGCTCGGATGTAGAGCTCACATTATGTACTAAATGGATACCAATATATAACATGATTTAATAAAGTAAAACATAAAGGGACAAAACAAAAATTTATAAATTTATTAAGTTAGACTTAGATAACAAAAAATCATTTACTAACTTGATTCTCTACATCCTGAATGGAGTCACTAAATTGTTATAATGTCTAAATCCGTAAATTTATTGCTAGAGATAGACTTAGGAATCGTTACCAATATTTTTTGTATAGTTGTGATTTGCTACCTAACTGAATTTATTCCATTTTAAATAGATGTCCTAAACTTGACTAAGGTATCTTTAAAAGGTATATTATAATCCATGAAACTAGATCTAGGTCCAAGAATATGATTATGTGTAAGAAAAATTATAACACCCTTACAACGCCTATCGAAGGATGGTACTATTTTAATTTCGTATTATCCAAGTCTTAAAACATGTTTGTATTTTTATCAAATAATTTAATTATTGTAAAATAATATTAAAATTACTCCAATTGTTTCATAGCAATTTAAGATAATTTATTTTCCTTAAAAATATTCATAGAGTCTCGTGTCCTATTCTGAAGAGATTCTGTTATCGAATTCATTAATGTTTTTCCAAGAAATTATTTTTCAAAAGCAATAAATAAAACTCTCTAATCGTTTGGTAGAAATTTTATTTAAAAACGTTTCCATGAAAAAAATTTTAAAAGGTCAATAAATTTTTCAACAATTTGATAAGATTTAACTTAGAGATATAAATTCTCTAATCATTTGGTAAGATTGAAAAATTGTTTTTCAAAATTCATTATGTAATTCTTCAATTGTTTGGTAGTATTCATAATTTAAGATTTAAAATCTTTCAATCATTTGGTGGGATTTAAAATAATTTATTCTTCACAAAAATTCATTATGAAAATTTTCAATCGTTTAGTAGAATTCACAATTCAAAATTTAAAATTTTCTAATCATTTATAGGATTAAAAAAAAAGTTTTTTTTTACAAAAATTTCATTATGAAATTCTCCAATTATTTAGTAAAATTCATAATTCAAGATTTAAAATCCTTCAATCATTTGACGGGATTCGTGTGTTTATTTTGAAAAATTTTACCTTTTTTTTAGAAATATCAATTAAAACAAATAAAATTTACATAATTAAAATAAAATAAAATAAAATAAATAAAATGAAAAAAAAACAATTATAATCAATTATAAAAAAAGTAAAAGTTAAATAAATAAAATAAAATAAAATAAACAAAAAAATTACCAGAAAAAAGATGACTCGATTTGGGGGCTGAAGAGGCAACTCAGCTTCAAGCATAGAGATCAGCTTGAAAGGTATAGCTTGACTTGACTCTAGATGCTCACTTGGCTCAATAAAAGGCACTAGTAATCGGATCATGTGATTGGGTCGATTTGGCCCTTGGCAAAACATGCAGATCTTAAAAATTTATAACTTTAAAACAACATCGTATTGTTATGAATATATAAGATTGAATTTTTATTTCAGATTTCCTTTAGCTCTCTCTCTCTCTCTCTCCTTTTTATTTCTTTTGCTACTTTTTTCTCTTAAAAAAAAATTAGTGGCTGATCGTCCAAGCTTCACTAAAATATGGAATTAGTCATCGAATTCTGAGAACAATCATCGAGATTTGAAAACCTGTCGAAAACTCGTTGAAAATTAGGAACTTGGCCAAAAATGCATTGAATTTTGAAAATAATCATTGATTTTGGGAATTTCACCAAAAGTTGGTTGAAAATTTTAAATTCTACCAAAAAATTCAATTGATTTTTGAAATTTTCAAAAATTGCCAAAAACACTTGAAAAAATTTTAATGTTTTTTCAAATGAATTCTAACTTTCCTACACTTCTCCACTTACAAAAAAACACTCTAAGAAACACTCAAATCTAAGAATTAAAAATCATTCTGAAAACTTGATCCACACTGCCAAAGAGGACTTGCTCTCGATTCTGTCTTGCTTTTCCCTTGTTGATTACTCTGATTTTTGCTCTTATGTTTTCTATGTAAAAAAAAAGTAATGGCTTTTACCAACTCATTTTTTATTTTAGAGAGTAATAGCTTCCACCAACTCCTTTCTTTTCAAATAAAGGAATAAGCTAAAAAAAAAAGAAAATGAAAAAAAGTGGATGGCATGTGAACATGCAATGAGCTTTGTTTTTCACAAAATTTGATATATACATATATATATATTTGTAATTTTAATAAATAAATAACCTATCTTTATTTGTTTTCTTTCTAATCTAGTTGTCATAGAAAGATTTAAAAAAATTTTGAAAGTAAAAAAACTTATATCTAGCGATTAGAGGCTCAAAGTTAGCATCACCTATTAATAGCCTCAAACGGGTTGGATATCTAACATTTGAGCTACTTGAACATCTGTTAAAGAATATATAGATGGAAGCTTATTTACATTTTTTGGCTAATGTGAATGATCTTTTTCAAATTTTGTCTATAACACTATAAGTTGTAGGATACATATATGATATGCATGTAAAAGGTAGGTATATTTGCATAAGGTTAGTTCATCAATTGAAAAAATACATGCAAACGAATCTAATTCAGTTCATCAACTTTTGCATCCATAAGCAATAGATGAAATCAAGTAGTATTTATATATTTCTCTCAACTTCTTTTTGTTCCATTTTTCTCTTCTACTTTACAAAAAGAGACAAAAGGTTTTTTAGTTCCTTAATTGAAACTTTATAATCCTATTTTCAAAACATTAAAAAAATTAAATTAAATTTAGTCAAAATTATTTAAATATAAAAAAACTAAGAGATCATATCCTATTGCTTCATTTGAAGAAGCCATTTAATGCCATGCTTAGCTAACAATAATGGATGGCAATAAATAACACATAAAAAAAATATTGTTTATGAATATTCACAATGAAATCACAAAGTTACAGCTTGAAACTTTAAAATAGATTTTACATTATTATTTCATATAGCATTTATTAGAAACAAAATCAATTTTACATTTCAAAATAACAACATAAAAGAAAAGCAAAAAAAAAGAATATCAATCCCCATGAAATTTTATATTTAAAGTAAAATTGAATTTTTAAATCGTATTAGTTGATATCACAAAATACCTACTAACAAAAAAAAGTCACTATGACATACACATTAGTCACATGAGTCAAATTTGACATTACTTTTTTTCCAGAGACAATATGCATTAAATAATTCAAAAAAGAAAGTGTAAACAATTAGAGGTAATGGCAAAGAAACTAAGAAAGTTGCCACCTTAAAAAAATATGAAGGCTTCTATATTTTTTGCTTTTACCATGATTTTATAAGCATTTCAATCTTGACCCAATAATCTATGAAATTATTATAAATTTCAATAAAAACATAATACATTTAACTAATCATAATTTTTTTCATATCATATTATCCCTTTAAATGTATAGATTGAAATAAACTTATTCAAAGGATCAAGGTTTCATCATAATCTATTTTAATAACTAATAATGGTGATAATGGTAGTGAAAGATAGTGAAAGATAGTGAAAGATAACTCATAGCCTTATTTAATATTTGACTAAGTTTAATATAACAACTTTAGTTATGTACCTACCCAAATAAGAGAAGCATTTTGCCTATAATTTTTTTTACTACAATCCTACAGTTATCTAATAATATTAAATAATTATGTAAGGGTCAACTATTTATGAGTGTGGGCTCTATATAAATTTTTAATAAGCTTCGCACAATTCTAAATTATGATTAGTTAATTGAACTACAATAATTGTAGGTAATATGCTTCTCTCAATGAGCAAATAATTTGGCAAATTAAAAATTTCAAGGCATGACAAATGCTTAAAGAAGCTTAAAATCACTAAGTTTTTTGATAAACCAAATAAGGCAACTTTGTTCAAACATTTGAGCAACTTTAATATCATGAACCTTAGCTATCAATGTACTTAAATAAGGAACAATTAGCCATGCTTGAAAATTTACCTTTGAAAGTCATAAAAAATACAGAAAAAGTCTAAAATCACCAAGTTTAATGACAAGCAAAGCAAGGCAACATGCATTTATCATTCACATAAATTTGGCATAAAAATTAAAGTTACCAACATGCTTAAATAAGAAAAATTGAGCAAGTTCTATAGTTTGCTCTCTAAAAGCATAAAAAATGCTAAAATGCCAAAAATCACCCAAGCTTTTTTTGACAAACCAAGCAAGACAACTTTGTTTTAATATTTAAGAAAGTTTAACATCACAAATTTAAGTAATACACATTCTTAAATGAGCAATAATTGGGCAGGTTCAAAGTTAATCTTGTAAAAGTATGGAAAACGCTTAAAAAGCTTAAAATCACTAAGTTATTTGACAAACCAAGCAACATAGTTATGTTCCAACATCTAAGTAAGTATAATATAACAAACCTAAGCTATCCATATGGCTAAATGATAGAATGTTTTCTAACAAACCAAGTAAGTAATTTTTTGTAACAAATCTCATTGGATAATAAATAAAAAAATGAGTATAAAATGTTAAATAGAAATAAAATATGTAATAGTTTATAACAAATCTCATCTAATTATAAGTAAAAACCTTTAATTCAAATTCATTTAAATATCTAAAGAATCAAATAAAAAATTAATGTCACCAAGATATCATATGTAAATAAAGGGATGATAAAAAAAAGCATAAAAAATCAGACACTTTCAAATCTATATCTATACATATTTCTGAAAAGAGGTTTTAGTGGACAGTTAATGGATTAATTGCCACCATTCAAATTTTAACTTATATCAACAATCTATAACAAAAAATCAATCAATATATTGAGAACAATTAGCATGATGAGATTATTAGTCTTACATTTCGTGCAACTTGAGTAATCTCTACTTTGAATATGAGACAATTAATTTATTGTCATCACAGATACCAAAGAGAAACACATGTCTCTTATCATTTAAATGGGCATTATCCTTGTTAATAACCTAAAAATATCATATTTATCAAAACTACAAATATTGTGTTTATCAAAACCACCAAGTTTTATAAAAAATGTTCTTATCGTATCTTTATCCCTGTAAAGTCACTGAGCTTTAAAGAATGAATCTTGATCAATTGTTTCAAAGAATTCAACAATTTTGGTAATATAATCAGAATTGCCATCTTCTACCTAAAAACAAAAAGATTACTCATAAAATTTATAGACAATGTAATTCAAAAATAAAATGACACAAAACATTTAATATACAAAAATGTGCTTTAACATAGCATTATTATCACCATATTTGTAAGGACAACTATTAACCATAGCCTGTGCATAATGATTCCTTAGTTGTAGTAACTTTTTCCACTCATTTATAATTAGGTAAAAAATAAAAACTAAAATTTAAAAACATAAAAGCATCAACGGCAAAAACATATACACTTAAACAAAAAAATAAACCTAAAATCAATCAAAAGAAGGTAAATTATATAACTTAATTTATCCCACTATTCATCGACTCATAACTTTTTGAGAAATTTTTTTATATGCTAGACATGACTCATTGATTTGGTTTTAGAAAGTGCAATTTTAAAAAGTATGAGGTATTAATTAATTACCTATTTTTATAAGAATATATTTAAATAAATTACTAAAATATCTACAAAGAAAATGAGATATACCTTATTTACAGTGGCCTTTTAAAGTACTAAGATTCTTCACTATTGTTAGTTCTCTTTCTTAACTCGTTTGAGTGACTCACGGACAGTTTCAAGGTCAGTGATTAATTTTGAATTGTATTGTTGAATACTAAAGATGTATTCTTGTAATCCCTTGTGTGCATTGTTAAATGAGGCAACCTGCAAAATTCAATAAAAATTCAGCCTTCAAAGTAAACACTAATTTAATAATAGCATCAATTAAAAAAAAAAAAAACAAAGACATATATATTACCCTTTCATTAGTAGCTACTATATCCTGTTGAGCTTTTTCAAGCTTTTCTGTAAGAAAAGCAATTGACTTTTTAGCAGTAACCCTAGCTTCATTTTCACTTCTATGGTGGTCAATCGCATACTAGTTATTAAATCCAAACATGTGAATAAAATAATAAAGAACATCATAAATGCATAACAGTTTTTAAATTTTAAGATCATACCATCTTTTCAGAAACTTCGCTAGAAAGCTTCTCTTGTAAAGATACAATGTTGTTCCTTAACTCTGAAATAACCGCATTCAATTTTTTCTCATTGTTTTTCTTCTCTAACTCTATAGAATCAAAAGTTAATTAACAAAAATCAAGCAGTAATTCAAATTAACTTTTGTAGAAAGAAGTAAAATTATCTATATCAGTGCATTTTTTCTTAGGGAAATTCTAATGAATTCTTAAGCTTTTCTTCATAAAGTACATGATTTTCATCATATTGTTGAAATCATTTCACACAAAGCTTAAGCCTTTATTATATTCTAACGCATGTTCATATTTAGCTTACACCAAATAATCACCAACAGCAACAATAATAAAAACAAACAAATAAAAAAATTTAAATTTATAAACCAAAAATAAAACTGATTTATCTTGGGATCGAACCTCTTTGCTTTTGGCTTCTCGTTCAATATCGCTTCGAGTTCTTCCTTGGTGAATTCATGATTAGGACATTCATCGACGTTAGTAATGGTTGTAACATCTTGGTAGTTGTTAACAACAACAAAGCTTTGTCGAGTTTGCTCGACTTCTGTGGGCCCCACTTATCTTCCTATTGCTCTAAGCCTTATCCATTTATTTAACGGATTGTTATCTCCAAGCTCTTTCTTCTAAAATTAATAATAAAAATAGTTATAACTAAAACAAACAACGTGAACAAAATTCTTAAAAAGGGGAAAATTGCTTATAGTGGAAGGGCAACGAGCATGTCTATTCTAGTTATGGGAACCCATATCTGAAACTCAGTGGAAGTTGTTGCTGAGGGTTATTTGATAGTATATTGTAGTAAGAAAATGGAGCTGGGATGGATCTAGGCCATTGATATGAGAGAAAATGGACTTGAATAGCTAGATTTTGATTTTATTTTTTGGAGATTTTGAATATGTTAAGGTCTAATCTGGCCTTTATATAGTCAAAAATAATTGTTAACAGACCGAATCTACCCAATTCAATAACAAATTTTTGAGAAACTAAACTTTTTTCATTGAATCTCTCATTTTTTCTTATCATTTTGTATTTCTTGTTTAAACCACTCAAACGAATTAAAGGAAAGAAAAGAGATAAAAGGAAAAAGAAAAGAGAAGGAATAAAAAAGGGCTACCAATGACAGAGGTGAAGTAGTTTGAAAAAAAAAAGGGAAAAAAAGGTGTAAGAGAAAGAAATACAAAAAATAAAAAGATTTTTTCATTGCTTTTTATTTTCTCGTGATGCATTAAGAAAGGTTTCTTTTTAACTCTCTATGAGGCATGTGCTTCTCTCATGCCTACCAATTATAGATAAGTGATAATATAGATGAGTGATAATTTACAGGTATGAAATATGAAAAGAAGATATACAAAATAGAAAGAAAGAGTAAAAAAAAAAATAAAATGGGAAAAGAAGTCTCTGCTTTTTCTCTGATCTCATTGATTTTTATAATACAAATATTACCTTCCATTAATTACAATAAGTAATTAGTTATTAATACGTATAGAGTAGGTAACTAATTGTCAATATCTATCTTTGACAATGAAAGTAACTTTTGATTTTTACAAAAGATAGCAATAATTCATAGTGTAATGAATGTATCTACCTTTTTAGCAACAATTGTTAATTTTTTATTTTTTTTCCATTTTGTTGATGATGATTTTGTAGGTTGCCTATTCTTCTTGGATATTATCAAGATCTATTAATTCTTTATCATCCAAGTTGAATGATTATGAAAAATGGATCCTGATTTTGTTTTAAATATTTTATCATCCTTAGTATTGAAATAATAAATGTTGAAGATGGTCTATATCTTTCATTTTTTATAAATATTCCAAGAGATCCACTGTTTGTGGTTCAATTTACGGTAGTCTTTCTTTATTATAAGATCTTTGAATGAAGATTCTACGATTGTCAGTTGAAGCAAAGACCTGAGGATATTGAGATTTTATCATTTCACAATTCAAGGTTTTTGCTTAGTCCATCATAAATATTTTTGTTAGGAATTGGTATTGATTAGGGGATGAGAACTTCCTTAAAGCTTGATTAGCTGTTCAGAATTCTCATTGATTTTTTCAAGAAGAGATCCATCCATTAATTTATGAATTTTTTATATTTGATTGGGTTGGATAAACCTTTCTCTTTGATAAATCTTTAGTAAGCTGGTAATATTAAAATGAATATAGTAAAAAATTGATCAATTTTTATGAAATTAATAAATTTTGATTTAATAAAAGTAGGAAATTGTTTTATCAAATGAAAAGAGAAATTTTCAACTATTTGATCTACTAATCCAATTTTGATATTTATTATATCGAATGGATTATGATCAAGTCTAAATTTTATTTTTGGAAAAAGTTTTCTTATTTCAGTATTTTTAAGATATATCATAGAATTTTCTTTCTGAAAATGATAATCTACAATTTTTTTTATAATAGTTTTTCTATTTCAAGAGGAATATTACTATTTATTCTTTGAAATATTTCTTTGGGTAAGAGAATTGCAACTTTTTCAAACACTAAGATTTTCTTTACTTTTAATATTTTAGAAGAAAAATTTTGTTTTTTAAGGAATTCACAAAATTCTAAAAGATTGTTTATCTCTTCAAGAGAGTATTGATTTTCATCAATAGCCAAAAATCTGGATCTTGCTCTTTTAATAAGTCACTTGTACAAATAGTTTTGAATACAAATTCTTGAAATTGAGCTTGTTGTTTAGCTTAATTAGCTAAAATTTGTGCTAATTTTGTCATGTTTTTTCTAAAATTAGTTTTGCTTTTAGATATATGAGATTTTCATATATTATTAAGTAGATTATATAATTCAGAGGGTAACCTTGGATTATAAAAATATTTTATTTCAAAATGAGGTTGCCTTGACTTAAGCATTTCCTCAATTCTTTGGAAAGCTTCAGAATATGAAATAGATGTCAATTGGTTTGGATCTTACGAAAATTGAGAAATGTTGAGAAATTGAACAGGTTCCATTACTGATTGTAATGAAGGTTATGGGAAAGAAAATTATGTCTGAAGAGAATAAAGATATCTTGGATTAAGATAAGGGATTGGTAGTCTAAAAGGAGTAAGATATGATAATCCTGGATTAGAATTTTAAAAAGAAATCTTTTGTTTAGATTGCTTTTTCTAAATGGTGATCTATTGTCCTTGTTGCTCAAGAGGTTTTTTGCCTTTATCTATTTGGTTTACTCAAAAAAATTAGCAAAAATATTATTAGATCCTTTAATAAATTCAATAGAAAAATTATATTGGCATAAAAAGTTATACCATCTAATCCTTTAAGGATTAGTTTCTAGCTTTTTATTTTTTAAGAAGTCTTTAATTGTTTAATTATCAGTTCTAATAATAAAATTTACAGGTGCTAAATAAATATAAAATTTTGTTTCTACATTTTTTATTGTTAATAATTCTTTTTAAAAAATGATATATTTTATCTCATTGAGTTTAAATTTTCCTGAATTATGACCATAAATTAATTATTTATTATGTACCTTTGATTTAAGTACACATCCCCAATGTTGGTCTGAAGCATCTATTTCAAAAAATTAGTAATTCTTTAGTTTAGAAATATATACTTTAGATATAAATTTAACATCTAATTTTATTTGTTTAATAATATCATAATCATCTTTTGTCCAAGAAAAAGGTAAATCATTTTTTAGTTTTTCTTGTAAAATTTTCTCTTTTTTAGAGAAAATTTTAATAAATTATCTTCCATAATTAAAAAGACCCAAACACTTTAAAGTTATTTTTTATCTTCCAATTGTTATGAAAATTCTTTAATTTTTATTATAATATGATTTAAAGATAAATTTAATCCTAAAAATTTTATATTAGTTTTTTCAAGTTCTAATTTGTTTGGGCTTAATATTATATCATATTTTATAAATTCTTAAGCTAAAAGATTCAGATGTTTCCTATCTCATTTAAGGTTTCAAAAAATATAAGTATATCATCAATATATACCACACAAAAATCTTTATGTTTCTAAAAAATGGTATCCATATATTTTTGAAAAATTTACGAAGCATTACAAAGTCCAAAGGGCATGACTTTCCATTGATAATAGCTTTTTGGTGTATTAAAAGCTGTCAATGTTTTTCACTCTTTTGCTAACATTATTTGCCAAAATCATGATTTACAATTAAATTTACTAAAATGTTTAGCATTTTCTGCTAAGTTTATTAACACATCTTTTTTAGGAATAAAAATCCATCAAATATTAAATTTTGATTAAGCCATTTATAGTTGATTACCATTTTGGCTTTTTTTTTTTTTTTTTTGTTTAGCATGATTTCTTACCATAAATGCTGGACTTAAAAATGGACTAATAGTGGGTTTTATAAGTCCATTTTGAAAAAGTTCATTAATTTGTATATCAAATTCATCTATATCTTGTTTAGTATAGATCAATGGTTTTATCCTAATTATTTTCTTTGAATCAAGAAATTTTAAACTAGAAAAACGAGAACTTCTTAACCAAAATTTTAAATGTTCTTCTTGAAAAAATATCTTCTTCCTTTTATAAATATTGGTCATGCAAGTTTAACGACTACGTTTATAATTTTAGAAATATAGTCTTTAACTTATATCAATTAAAAATTACGTTTCACATTTGAAAAACATAATTTTTGATATATTTTTTAATTAATGATTATGTTTATACTTTCAAAAACATAATTTTTGTAAAAATTAGTTTTATAAATATTAACTAAAGACTGTATTTTTAATTATAATTTTTTTCACTTTTTCAAGAACTTTTATTTTTTTAACAACAAAAAGTTTTCATTTATACAAAAAATATGTTTCCTATATATTTTTCCAAAGCAGAAAAAAAAAAAAAAGGGGAAAAAGCATAATGCTGCCACGTGGTAAACTAAGGGAAAAATCATGTGCTTCGTACATTTTTAATTGTAATTTTTTTACTTTCTCAAGAAGTTTTATTTGTTTTAACAACTAAACATTTTTATTTCTATAAAGAATACGTTTCTCATATATTTTTCCAAAACAAAAAAAATGCAAAAAGTAAAAAAAAAAAGGAAAAGCATGAAGCTGCCATGTGGTAAACTAAGTGAAAATTCATGTGCTCCATACATTTGTAAAATTTATCTTATGGATGGATTTTTCCCATAGCTTGGTTCAAATGGCAAGTTTACACTACAAAAGGCCATAGAGCTTCAACTGAAAATAGAGCAACCAAAGTACCAATCTTAGTAACAGAAATAGCAAAATGGAACTCCTTATCAAATGTTGTCTTAAAAAATTCTTAAGAAACCCTTTTTTTCCTTTTCAACTAAAACCTTAATAAACCAAATTTCTCAATCTCTTTTTCAACAGAAACATTCCATTGTCTTAAACCTAACTTACTTTCAAAACTCCAACTATCTCTCATTAAACCCATACTTTTAACCCTTCAACCCAAACCTAATTCTACACTTAAATTTTTCCAATAGACCTAAAATTTCTTCTAGTCACCACATTGTTTACACTCTTATTATGCACTTATTCACATTTTGCTTTGCCACAAAATGTTTGGTGCCATAGTTAAGGTGTTCGATGATATAATGGCCCATTTTGGTGAAAATATTGATGTTTAATGGTTTTAATAAAAGGTTTAAGAATTTTGACCCGAACCCTAGTGTTGTTTTTGGGTTTTTGTTGGAAAGTTATTGTAAGAAAGGGATGGTGGACATGAGTTTTGCACATTATACAAATTCTTAGTCCATTGCCAAATGTGGTGACTTTTAGCACATTGATTAACATGTATTGTAAAGATGGAAAAATGGATAAAACATTTGAGCCTTACAAAGTTATGATAGAGAAGAATGTATTACCATATTTAATTATGTATGCTATTCTTATTGATGGTTATTTTAAGACAGGGAGATTGGATTAGGAAGAGAAGTTTTCTCCACTACATTGATTAAGGTATTAAGTTGAATGTAATTTTTTTCAGCTTGGTTATGGATGTATACAGAAAGGTAGGAGGATTTGGGAAGAGTGGTTTAGGTTTATAAGAGAATTTGGAGAAAGGTTTATCATTTAACGTGGTTAATTATAGTATTATCATAAATGGGTTGTATGGGAATGGTAGGATGTTTAAAGCTTATGGTGTATTTGGTCAAATTATCAAAAAAGGCTCAAGCCATCGCTCATAACCTATAATAGTCTCACTTTTACAAGTTAGGAAATTTAATGGATGGTTTTCATTTATATAATGATATGATAAAGAAGGGCCATCAACTTGATATTGTTTATAGTGTGTTAGCAAATGGTTTGTAAAGAAGAGACAAGTGCTTTTAGGTTCTTCTTTAATAGTGTAAGTAAGTGTCTAAAACCCAATATCATTACTTTTAACTCCTTGATGGATGGTTGTTGTAGGTTGAAATAGTTAAGAAATGTTGTGAAGGTGTATACTTTAATGGGAATGTATAGTAGCATAAAACCATATATGGTAACCTACACTTTGCTTGTTAAAGATACTTCTAAGTAAGGAGAATTAGATGCAGCACTATTAATTTTTTTCAAAGTGGATTCCTTGGAGATGCTATAACATATTGTATCCTCTTGGATGGATTCTACAAACATAAAAATCCAAGTATTGGATTACATATTTTTAAGTGAATGTAAAAGAATGGAGTAGTTCCTAATATTGCAGTATATAATATTATTCTCAATATGCTTTTAAAAGAATGTCATATAGAAAAGGCATCAAAGTTATGTAGGCAACTTGTTGAGAATGAGCCAAAACTTGATATTATAGCATTTAACACAATGATATGTGCTTACTGCTTGTTGAAAAGATTGGATAAGGCAATAAGCCTTTTTAAACAGATGATTTCTGCCTTGTTTGTACCTAATTCAATTACTTTTACTATATTGATTGATGCTTTGTGCAAGAAAAGTAGAATAGATGATGCCATGTTGATGTTTTCAAAGATGTTGGAGAAAGGTCTTGAAACCAATATGGTACTATACAATTGTCTAATTGATGGCTATTTCAAATCTCTTGATATGAGGATTACCACTGAGCTTCATGAAAAGATGCTTGAAAACAAAACCTATCCAAATATTGTCGGTTACAGTGTCCTTATTGATGGTTTTTGCAAACGAGGATTAATGTCAGAAATTTCACTTGCATTCCATCACGATCTAAATAGACATTTATTGTCTAACATAGTTGTATTTTCAATTCTAATTTGTGGTTATTACAAAGTTAGTAAATTAGTTGAGGCCAAGTTGTTATGCAATCAAATGTAATGAATTGAATAATGCCTGATGATTTGTTAAAACTAATCCTTATGGAATATGATCTTTAAAATAGCATGAAAAATGAGCATGTACAGAGATCTTTCTTTTCGTAGTCTAATTTGTGCTCATGAATGATTGATTTTTCATTCTTTACATCTTGCTAGATAAATTCCACTTTGCTTTACATTTATAAGGTTGAATTATACATTAACATTGCAATAATACTAAATAAAAAACAAAAAAAAAAGCATATAAAATGTTAATCTATAAATGGGTTAATATCTAATTTATCTTTTAAATTATATTATTTTTTAACAAAAATAAAATTTGGATACTTAATTGTAAATTTCTTATAGATACCAAATGGTGAAAATATATAATTAAGAAGTTAAATCATATATTAAATGTTTATTAAGATTTTTTTGGAATTAAAAAAAAATTAAAATTTTATTTTCTAAACATTCATCATTAAATTAAATTAAAAGTTTATTCAATGTAATCTTAAAAGCTTGATTTATAATTGGGTTAGAATTTGATACATAGTCAATGTAAATTTTTAATTTCACAAATGAAATTAAAATATTGATACATGTTAATTTTTATTTTTAATTATTTTTTATTAAAAAAGGTTAAATTTGCCAGAGGTCCCTATATTTTACAAAATTTTACAATTTAATCCCTAATTAATTGATAGAAATTTAGCTCTTGCATTATTTCAATTTGATAATTTTAGTTTAATCACTAATTTTGTCAATTTTTTATTGTTAAAATTACTGATGTGGCTATTGACTTTGCTAACATGATGTTGACTTGCTAATGTAGTAATTTGAATTGAAAAAATCCGTTGTTAAATTATACAAATAATCATTGTACTCATATAAAACTTGAAATTTAATTCCTATATTCGCATAAAATTTGAAATTTAATCCCTATACTTACGAAATTTAAAATTTAATCCCTCAACAAAAAATATTTTGAATTTTTAATAATTTTTTGGTTTTTTAAAATATTAAATTTTAAAATTTGTCACAATATTCTTTTATAATATCCTATCGAAAATACTGAAAATTTTATTATAATATTCTATCACAATTTTTATATATTATCATTAAATCTATCACAATTTTTTGTCACTCATGTAAAATGTTGTTACTAATTCTATCACTGCTTTATATTTCATTTCTTCTTAAAATATAAATCTATTATTAATTTTGTTACACTTTTATATCATAATTATAGAATGTTATGGTCATATAAAAAAAAATCTTATATCGATTTATTAAAAAATTATCACAAATTTATTAGTATATGATACAAATTTATCACTATCTAATTTTAATAAACTATTAATTTTTATTATTTTATTAAATAAATTAAAATTATAATTGTATCTCATAAAAGTAAAATTATCTATTAAATATTATTTCTATTCCTTTAAATTAAACCCTATTTAAATAATTTTTTATAATCATATCCAAGTTAAAGATTCTAAATAAATTAAAGTAATTTATTAAATTAATTAAAATAATATTAATTTTGATATATTATTTTAAATTATTAATATTATAATTGATTGATATAAATGATATTATTAATAATTAATTATATATAATAAAAATTAATATATTTCAAAAAATATTTTTATATTAAAGGACCAAAAATATTTTTAAAATTTAATATTTTTAAAAAATTAAAAATATTTTTATATTTAAAGGATTGAATTTTAAATATGATACGGATACATAAATTAAATTTCAAATTTTATATGTATATTTATATAATTTAACAATTAATTTCATTCATTAAAATTGACATGTCAATAAGTCAATATTACATTAATAAAAATTTGATAGAGTTAATGATTAGATTAAAATTATTAAATTAAAATAATAAAAATACTAAATTTTTATAAATTATAGTACAAAGATTAAATTCTAAATTTTTTTAAATTACAAAACTCTGTCAATAAGTCAATATTACATTAATAAAAATTTGATAGAGTTAATGATTAGATTAAAATTATTAAATTGAAATAATAAAAATACTAAATTTTTATAAATTATAGTACAAAGATTAAATTCTAAATTTTTTTAAATTACAAAACTCTCCCTCACAATTTGACCCTCTAAAGATATACCATCCGTTTCACATGAAATAATTTCTCTGTATAATTAATCAAAACAGGTGCGTTACAGTAGCTAAAAACAAAAGGCACCCAAGCAAAGCCAACCGTACTGTCCAAATCTGAGGGCACATTTGGATTTGCATTTAGCACCAGTGCGGCGAGAATATTAGACTTTTTGCTTTCATTTGGCTCCATAGCAATTGTTTGGATAACAATAAATCAATTGTAAATTTTGAACCACACTGAAGCAAAAATATCAACTGAAGGCAGATGGCTCCACTAGAAATTCTCACCTCCCACCGCACTTCGTTTTCATTATTGTCCTTGCTCTGGTTTTTTTTTTAAACTCTTGAAACTATAGCGGAGAGACGCAAATATCCTGTTACTTTAAGCTTCCATTCCACTCTCCAAAAAGCCCTCCCTTTTCTCTCACTCTCGGCAAATTCTCTTCCTTTATGCATTCTAAATAAAGGGTCCTTTGGGAGCAGTATAAGAAGATATCCATCAAGTGATGGAATTACACAAATTGGAGGGATCACTAGGCACAACAGGAAATGTGGAGATGTTGCTTTTCTTGTCATTTTTATGGCATTTTGGGTTGCTATGATTGTTAACTCTAGCTTTGGGTTTAACGAAGGAAACCCATTAAGGTAAACTTTCTTTCTTTTGTTTGTTTTGTTTCCTTTTATAAGCTTTACCGACATAATATTCTTGTTGAATCTCAAAATGGGTATCTTTTATTTTTGTATAGATTGTAATTTTTTGGGGGTCTTTTTATGGAATGTTTTGTTTATCTCTTAAATGGTTTTTTATGGTTATAGTTCTACTGGGTCTCTTTATATTTTTTCAAGCTACATCTTTGGCTTACTAAGTGAGTATTTTCACTTGTTTTCATGTTTTAATTATTGCTGCATTGTAAAAATCACTGCATTCTCAATTAAGTATCTTGTTTAGTTTTGTTATTTGGTTGCTAAGAAAATTGAGGAAAATAATAGAAAATGGCTGGCACATAATTGAGATTTGCTGTCTCAATTAGGTTAGAACAATAGTCAATACATGACTTATTTCTATTTTGTGAGAAGCTGAGGCTGGCTGACGCACTGTTTGGATTACTCCCAAGTTACACTAGGATTTGAAGCACTGACATTTTGGAAATATGAGACTTTTGAAGTCGGACACTGGTAAAAATTTAACTTCAATTTGGTCTATACTAGTTTTTGACTCCATTGTAGATGTTTACTACCCATCACCTATTCTTAGTTAAATGTTTATCTGTTTAGAGAGATGACAACTGCGGATAGCGTCATTGCTGTCTTAGCTTGTAAAGGCCTTTCTAGATAATTAGAAGTTAGTGGTTGCACAATTCATGTAGAGGTTATACTTGCCAGCTGCCAATCGTCTAATATTAAAACCGTGTTCTTAATTATGTTTTCAGATGTTACTAGTATCTAATTTCAAGTTTTAATTTGTTAATGATTGCATCGGTTCACACTTGTATGTCAACCTGCACTTTGCCTGACAGGATAAATCATCATAATTCTCATGTCTGTTTTCTAAACAGAAAAGAGGCAGTGTCTATGGAATAAAAGTAGATGCTTAAGAATTTTGTTTCACGGTACTCGTAGTAGTTAATGGTAACGAGGTAATTGATCTGTTTGTAAAACATGATTAAAAATGAGAGTTTGATGGACTTAGCTGCTAAGCTAGAGATGATCAATGTGTGAGCCTCTGGCATTTTTTTGTACTTTTGGATTTTTTGTTGGAAAATATTGGTACCTATATATTGTCAGGTTTCACTTTTCAGATATTTGCAGGTGACATACCTGTGTTTGGGCATCAGCAGTTCATCTTAGAAGTAATATTAGACACAGTTCATCTTAGAGTTTGGCCTTTTAGATTTAGGAAACAATTTTTTACCTTGGAACCTATGAAAATTGCTGATATTTTGCTGACAAATCAGTTCTTTCTATTTCTTTGGGGCATTAACTTCTAAATGATGCTGTTTGCCTATTCACATATGTGTTATAGCTTAATTTTGTTTTACTTAATCTGCTTTCTTACTCTATGTTTTCAATTCAACTTCTTCTATTTTCTCTTTTGTGATTTTGATAATTTGTTCTATGTTGGATGCATATCAGGCTTACATACAGGATGGACTATAAAGGGAATTTATGTGGTGACAAAAATGCTCAACCTAGCCTTCGTCAGTTGGAACTCAACTATTGGTTGAATCCAAATCAGGTTTATCAAAGTGGCGTGGACAGCCAATTCAAATTGTCTAATGCTCGGAGTCTATGCTTGTTGGATTGCCCTATTCCATCAGAAGATTCACTAAATTGGGTCTGTGATTATCCAGACGGTGATATTCGCCTCTCAATGGATGACTGGATTGATAGAAATTATGATTATTTTGAATTTCTTACACCAGATATGAGAAATGCTTCTCTTCAACTTCAGGGTCCATGTTACCCAGTTATATTTCCGAGTATAAATGGTTGGTAAAGTGGAAATGCTTGTTTATAGTTTAATAGATTTTTTTTTGTCATCTCTTGAATTTATGTATGCTTTTTCAGTTTACTGGAGCTGCCAATTCATTGCTCGTGCATCAAACACATCTTTGCGGCATTGGCAACGGATGGGTGGAGTGCATATCAATGAGGATATTGTAATAGATAAATCCATTCACAGGTCCATCAATTCTCGGTCATCTGTCTTAAAGGTTGAACTACTTTCCTGCAGTACCTTTTTGCTTGTCACAGATGTATTTCGTGCCTTGCTTGTTTGGGATGGGGATGAAAAGGGGGGTGGGGGTTGTGTTTGTACTGTAAACTCCTTGAAATGTATCAATACTTAGTTGATCACTCTCCTATGCCTATATAATAAGTTTGTTGCTACATTTCCGCATTTTATCTTGGTGTGTTCTAGGTTCTGTCAACTTATTGGTTATCGGGCAATGCTATCCCCCATGTGGCTCCTTATTTCATAGTTATTATGTCAAACAATTTATAAATCATGCTTTTCAAAAAGTTTCATTATCCAACTTTGTTAAATATGAATATACATGTTCTAGAATTTAAAGTTAATCTCATGGGTTATTGCAGCGTTACATGGCTGATATTGGAAAAGCATGGGCGGTATTGATAATTTGTGGAGGGCTCTTGCCACTATTTCTTTCAGTAATGTGGCTGTTAATGATTCGTCATTTTGTTGCTGCGATGCCTTGGATCACAGTTGCCCTCTTTAACATTATCATAATAACAGTTACAATGTTTTACTACTTAAAAGTTTAGAAGTATACCTCTTACCACTTATTATTATTTACTGGATGCCATAAATTTGGAATTTATAATAGATATGGTCTAATTCATTTTTGTATGTATTTGAATGCAAGGACAACTACTAGTTTCAATAAAATGCTAAATTTATCTTGTTCTTCTTGCCTTTTAGCTGGATGGATCGGGAATGATGCTATCTCCCCTATCATTGGTGAGCATGATCCATGCATACATATTTTTGGACGGGTGGGTTATTGTTTTTGTCTTTGTTAGTAAGCTTTTATCATAATAGGTATATTGGTATTTTGTTACATACTAAGTATTTGCTTCTTTCAGGAAGTTAATCATCTACGTGCTGTTGCCATTCTTATGACATTTTTTATGGTTGTTTCCATCCTAACATCAATTGCAATTGTACGCCGCATCGTAATGGCAACATCAGTCCTCAAGGCAAGTATGATCTAATTATCATATGTAGTAAGCAGGAGACAACTTTACATTGAAACCAATACCATTGGGTAACTTGGCTTTGAAAAGAAAGGAAAAGGAAAAATAGTGCTTTCTGCATCTAGGAGCATGCAAATGATTCAATCACTTAAGTTGCCTTAGCATCTCCCAGTGTGGCTTAAAGTAGTCTGTTAAGACTTCCAATTTTGTTTCTTCCTAGATTTTAAGTTCTTTGTGGCTTACGGTCAATAATTTGTCCAGAGGTAGGAAGTGCCAAGTTACATGTTGTCTTCCTAGAAGTCAAGTACTAATTTAGGCTAGCACTTGTACAGCACCAGCTGGATGTTTCTATGAGATTGAGCTATAGGCAGTATAAAAACCTCTAAACTCCTATTATAGCATCTGAAGGTTTAAATATAATGTGAGTTCTGACATTGCCAATGGAATATCAGAATAGACAAGATAAAGCTCCTTCTAATCATGCATTTTTCCCATTTTTGGGTGTACCAGTGTCTATTTTTGCTCACCATTTTTCCTTGGTCTATAATGCAGTTGTCTGGTTTTTCTATTATTTTTCTTTTGTTGTAATGGTAATTTTGGTTTCATAATATAAAAAAAGAGCTAAAAAATGATATTATGCTTCCAATTGTATGCAGGTTGCTGCAAAGGTCATAGGAGAAGTTCATGCACTGATAATTTTTCCAATCATTCCATATGCAGTTCTTGCTATTTTTTACATGTTCTGGATATCAGCTGGCCTCCATCTGTTAGTTCTGGTCAGGTCGTCCAGAACAACTGTAATACTGACTGCTGTGCTTATGATCTTGTGTCAAAAAAAGTGAATTGTGATCGTTGCTGTGGTTGTAGCATCCATTACACCCCTCATATTTCTGTTGCCATCTTTTCCACCTGTTTGGTTGTTACTGGGCTACACAATTTTTTATAGCGTGCACTTCAACTGTGATTGCGGGTTGTGTTGCCTCTTACTATTGGGCTCGTGGTGAAACATTGGTAAGTTACTAAGCCATTGTATATTTTTACAGGTATATATGCTGTTTCTATGGGGAAACAAACAATTTAATTTCTACGATATACAAATTTCTATACCGGTGGTCATGGTTGTAGACAGCCTCACAGCAAACAATTTAGAACCTCACGAATCAAGCAAAATTGGAAGCTTCATTAATCTAGGGATGGGTTTATACAAATGCCAAAGATCTTTGAAGAGCTTATGCAGGATTGTCACATTCTTTAGTTTATTTTGTATCTATTTCAAAATAACACCAATTATTTTGTATCAATTTCTAAGTAATATAGTAACAAAATAAAGCATATGGTTATAGGTGTGGACATTACATTACTTAAGAATTTTCTTTCTCTTTCTCTTCTTTTTCTCTTAAGGAGTAATTTATTATCAATGATTTATCCCTTCCCTGATTATGCCTGTGGTTCACTCTTGCAGCCAGTGATCCCATTTCTTCCTGTTTTTGCCTCTATGAAGCACCTTATACAATACAGCGTTGGATCTGTGGCCCTTGGCTCATTGATCGTATCCTTTGTGGAATCAATTCGTTTCATTCTTGAGTCAATTCGTTGGACACTCAAAGTTGCTGGTACTACACCTGATAGTTGGTTTGGAAAGATGGGATATAGTACTTCACAGGGATGTTTGGCATGTGTTGAGTGGACAATAAAATCAGTGAATCGCAATGCTTATATAATGGTAATCTTCCAGAACTAGTTTTGCAAAAACTGAAAATGTCCATACATTTTCCAAAAGCTTGTACGATTTTCTGTGTATCCATCTATCCTATCAGATATTCTCCAAGGAAGAAAAAAAAGGGAATGTAATGGAGAATGAAATATACATTTGCTTATTCTTTTTGGAAAATGTCTTAGACCAGCCTTCCCATGGAAACCTAACAAGTTGATGCTACATGCCATCCTCCAACTTTAGTTATTTACTTGCATAGTAGATGTAAAATGAGGCGTAAAAGAACAAATAACAAACAAAAGCTGTCTCTTTTTCATCCTTATCACTTTTGTTGTTACAACTGCCATTTTTGCGATCACTTTTTCTTTTCACATTGGAGAACTTTGTTATAGGACTTATTATCGGGTTGCAATTAGACCGTATTAGGAATCTATTTGGCAAAATTTATTGGATTTACTTTTTGTTGCCTGCCACTCTTAACTTTATCTCAAGTATTAACTTACTGTTCTTGCAGATTGCTGTAACAGGGAAAAGCTTCTGTAGGACTTCTGCAATCGCAACAGAATTGATCATGAATAAAATCTTTTGAATAGGGAGGGTGAATGTGATAGGAGATGTTATACTTTTTTTGGAAAGTTGTGTGTCAGCCTTTCAAGTGCTATTTTTGGTTTCCTAATGTTGGATTCCCACCAGTATAGAACTGCTCATAACAAAATATCCTCCCCATTGCTTCCTGTGCTGGTATGCTATCTATTCATTATTTATGGTAATGTTTTTATAGGTCAGAGATTGACATTTATACATGCATGTGTTGCGTCCTGTGAGTAAGATTGACTTATGCATACTTGGACGTAAGTTCCTGCCTAAGGCTGCACGATTGCTAGGCTCAAAATCAAAGCCTGTGACACATGCACCTTGAGCAAGAGAACATATTAAGCTCTAGCTTTTATTGATGAGAAATCACTTTTTTGCTGCTTGCAGTTTTCTAAAATTATTCAAATAACGATTGTATAAAGTTCCTGCTTACATTATATTTTTGCAGGTTTGTTGGGTTCTTGGTTATGTAGTTGCAACTCTCTTCTTTGCCGTGGTGGAGATGTCGATCAATACCATAATTCTTTCGTTCTGCCAGGATTTAGAGGAGCACCAAGGGACAGCCCAACATGCACCTCCCCTTCTCATTGAAACTCTCAATGACCAAAGTGAGATGCAGAGACTTAACCCAATGATCTTATAATCTTATTATTCGATGTATAGTGTTCTTACATTCTCATTATCATTGCCATTTCTGGTTTCTTTGTGCATAAATCTTTTAACCATTTTATCTTGTATATATTTGATAGCAATGATCATGAATATTTGTGGTCCTAAACAATATGTTCTATTTCTCTCACCTGTCAAAATGATGACCATCAGTGTTTAGTTCTCTTATGTGAATCAGGTTGAATTATGATCATCAATTTTAATCCCAACATGCTTAAAAATACGCAGCAAGGTTCAACTGCCACCATTGGTGAATCTATTTTGTTCAAAATTTCCCCTAAGGAAGGAAGGAAAATTCTCTTCAAATTTCACTTTAATGGGGGTGGCAACTGTCCATGTGCGGTGCTTACGAAGTCGACTTTTTATGGCAGAACCATAAGCATTGAAAGAGACAAAAAGGGACATTATTCCTCAGAGACATCTTTACTTTCACGTATAGGATCACTTTATTCTAGAAAAATATTACCCAAAATCATGGGTGCCCAGCTGGTAGCAATGGCCCATTTAATTAGTTTCTTTAATTACGAACTTCTTTTTAACTTTTAAAATGGTCTTTTCTACCCTGCTAGTGCACCATTTATTTTGCCATTTTTCTTCTCATATGAGTCAATCAGATTGTTCTTATGTTTTATAGGCATGGTTGATATATATATATATATATTGAAAACTACCATGTGCAGATTTAAAGTGCAACTATCGTATTGGTAGTATCTTTGGTCCTATCCTATGAAATTAGTTGTAACCACTGCAGAAGAAATAGAAATTAAATTCTGTTCGAAAAAGATGGAAATTACAACCTAGAACATGAAAATATCTTGTTTAGGCCTCTATATGGTTACTGTCGAAAGACAAAAACATAACAGAGACCAAATGATGGCTGAAAGTATAAAGGCCATGGAATCAGAAGGTAGAGGCGAACAAGCTTGAATGTTGACCTGCTTAAATGTTCATAAATTTACCAGTAACAGCTTGTTTAAGAGCTTCCCCAACATTTTTGATGGGGTCCTCCCTTAAATGTAGAAGAGTTGTGATGTTGGGTTGGAGGAATTGTGTCTCCAGCCCTGTAGCAATAACTTGTTTGTTGTTGAGTTTCAATGGTTGTGCCATTAATTGTCTTGGTATTGCGTAGAACTGTGGGAAACTCTTGAAGAACAGTATTTCCTCAGGCAAGTTCCAGAAATCCCAGCAATCCAAAGAGTGCCGGTGTGTAACTGGCCCTTGTGTAGATTTCTTTGTTTTATAAATTCGTGCTACAACTTAACAACATGCTACAATCTGTGAACCCATGAATCTTGGACAGGGGAATGAAATTCAAGCACTTTTCCATATGATTTCCTCCTACTTTTCAAGAACCATACCAAAGCCTAAACAGTAATAATATTCACTTTGTTATTCTCTTTTTCCTGTACCTAAAACTATTACTACACAACTGCTGTACTTTTGTGTCTTTCTCTTCTAGCAGGCATAGAAGATGATCTTTGGAGATCATCCTTCTCAAAACTATAGATGGTTGATGCAGAAATAGAAGCAGATGGTCGAAGAAGAGGTGTACCAACCCTGCTCGAAGTTTCATTAGCAACTGGGGAAGGACTGGATGTAACATTAGGTGGCGGTTGCAACTCTATCTCAGTGTATGTACCATTGCCATCTTCATGAACATCAATCAACTGGTGATCATCTTCCTCAAGTGACATTACTGTGCTTGTCTCTGTATGTATTGTTGAATCATCAGTGAAACGTCCATGCCTCCTCTTTCTCCTTGCCGCCTTACCCCATCCGTGGATTGTCTCCCTTATCTGTTGCGGAATTAGTGCTGCCTTATAGTTTGTTCCCATCTGAAAGGACAGAAAATTTTAGTAGATGCTGCAGGAAACCATTTGAAAATGAGATCAAAGGCACAAAAATCACCTGTTGTTAAAATGTTTTTGGCCATTGAAACAATTTACATAGCACATTTGAGGTAAATTATAATACCATAAAAGTTACTTTGAAGCCCTACTTTTTTGTGGTTAAGGTCAGAAAATGTTAAAACTCACGACCAAAGTTTGAAGAATCAGCAGACATCAATATGCTACAAATTACGGATTACAGTAGTTAGCACAACTTTTTCAGCTGCTAATCCTCTACAGACAGGTGATTTATTCATGTTCCAATTTGCTTCTATTATTTTCTCCAAATGAAAGGGATGTTAATGAACAATTATAATACCTGAGTGACCAAAGCATAGAGTGGCAGAGTGATGTAGCTACAGATAAATTGCCCAGCAAACCTGTGAGATAAGAACAATCAAGTAAGGACCCGTAATTACTGAAATTTGCACAATAAAATCAAGACTAGCTAAAATATACTCATACCCCAAAATAAGTCGTATGTAAACAAGCGTATGGTTTCTGATGAAGCATGAATTATAGCCAAACTGCCACTGCAATGATATCAACAGACTGCAATTAACATGCCAGGAACCTACATAGCCTGCCTATAATATCAAAGTTCAATTGTTATTTTTATATTTCCTGTTCTATTGAGGGCTTTTTAGTACATGTTCAGACACTGAAATTACAACAAGCAACTAACCAATGTCAGAAAAATATAGCAACCAAGAATGATTCATGCTATCATAAGACAGGATTGAATTTTGAAGGCAATTTTAGATTGTGCAATGTTCAACTTAAAATCATCCTCAGCAGTCTTATTAGATACCAATCCAGTCGGAGAAGAGAAAGTACCCAGAACCAAAAAAATGAAGCCAGTTCAAATGCATTCTGTGGAGAAATGAGACGAGAACATTAGTTCTATGAAATGGAAGTCATAAATAACTTTTTCTTATGGCTGGCTGAAATGTACAAAAATCTTCTACTTGACTGCAATGCCCTAAATAACAACCTGGAAAAGAATGAAATGGATAAGGGACAACAACCATTCCGGCTTTTTAAACCAGAAAAGTTCATCTCGAGGCCTCAGCTTTGCTCCAGTAAAATAGCCAGTTATGCCAGCATTCTCTAGCGCCAAGGTTGCAATGACATGCTGTAGCTTTGCACCCACAAGAAGAACAAGCTGCACATGAAGTTATGATCATACAAAATCAGAATAACATGATAGGTTAAGATCATATAAAGAATATTTCTAGAAATCACCCTAGCTACATTTTCTGTATGTACAACACTATGTTGGCTCTTCAAGTGTTCATTTGCCGTGTATACACGAGCACCATTAGAAATTCTAGTCAAGGAAATCCATCATAACAGTTAACTCGAAAAGTAATACAAGAAAAGGCAAAAGACTTACAGTAATGGGAATGATTGCTATCCAGAAATACAGATTAGACCCTGTAAGAATGGAAAATAGCCAATGAATCATGAACCCAGTGAGTTGGCAGAACTGCCTATAATATGAACACACACTATTCAAAAGTTCGGATACGCGACAAGATGAGAATTGTAATTCCTACATACTACTTTGCACTTCAAACAACCAGCAAAATGACTCACTTGAGAGGTAACAACCATGAAAAATACTCAGGGTAAAATTACAGCCAAGTAGCATAAACATAATAAATCAATCTCAATTTACAATTTACAATACCTTTCACATTGAACAGCATAAAGGCAACAACAAATCCCCAAAGTGGACCACTGCAGGATATTAAACAAAAAGAACTTTAGCAATCTGCAATCCTAAAATCCGCTCAACCATGAAGCCCACAATGACACCCAAGAATAGAAATATAAGTTGCATGGTCTTGATAGTAGTTTCAAGTATGACAAATCGGGAAAGAAAATACACATTTCCTAGTTAGTGGCATCAACAAAAAATAAAAGTAAAAAAAAAAAAAAAATAGATAGGACAATCCCAGTGAGGCTTGAATCTTACCACACCAGGGAATAACCAAAAAATCAGAAAGTTTTTTATATGAATGATGTAAGAGCAATCTCAGACTTTTGGGACAATTTGACAGGGAAAACATTCAGAAAGTTTTTTATGAAAACGTTACTTGCCTAACACCAACTATCCTTTGAAATTCTTCCTCCATAGAACGAATCATATAGCTGTGAAAATCGTACTTTGACGTCAGGTTGTGATTCTGCCATGAATAGGAAACACAAAAGGCATAAACATTCATAAACTGTAATGGGAAATTTACCATCAAGACATTTTCACATTTAAATTTTCCTCACCATACAAGAAAAGAAAGTGGAAGAACAAAAGGGACCAAGTTTTTCAGTATGGTATATGTTAATAATGAGATAGAAGCACAAGAATATATACGTACCCCATACCATTAATCATGCCAGTCAAAGGAAAACCACACAAATACAATAGTAATAGAAATAAACATGTTTTAAAAGTACAGATTGTACTATTTCATGGTCCACAATTTTAACCAAAAACAAGAATATCATAACCATTCCTTGAATTTAAAAGGAATACTTCAACAAATACGACTGTAAATAACACATACCATGATGAAGCCATTGCGGAGAGTCAGATAGTTTGCACGATCGACCGAACGCACAAATTGTTGGAAGAAACATCTCTGCTAATTGAAAATAAGAATTTATAACAGAAATAAATATCATAATAGAAAAAAATGATCATTTTTAACTATAACTGAAGTTGTTTAAAGCAATTGATGCCCTTCCGAGAAATTTATTATATAAGTCCTTCATACCTCAAGAGAAAAAGAAAAAAGTTGGAGGAACTGCTTATTCAAAGGATAGGTATGAAAATTTAAAAAGAAGAATTGGGAAGAAACTTAAAATTGTCCTATCACGCTTAAAGCAAATTTAACTATGTGATCTGCTTTCAGTTACGTGAGAATGAATTCTACAATAGAGAAAATCTCCATTGTCCTCCCTTCCAGTAAATTATATGTCCTTTTTCCATGATAAATTATAACTTCATTGAGAATAATGCCAAAAGAATGAGTAGCTAACAGTAGCACATGTCTAGCACAAAAAAATTGCAGCATTATTGTGCAAATAATAACAAATAAAAGAGCATCACAATGAAATAGATGAATCAACTCTCAAAGTAAACAAAGCAAGAAGAAATGTTCTGTACCTACCACCCAGATAAGAAGACTATTTTTGGTCAAGGGGTTCGACGTGTGCATTATGACAAAAGTTGCTTGTCTTCGCATTATCGAGACTCTTGCTTTTTCTGTAGCAAGTAAATTCCAATCATCATATAATAATAAAAAAAAATTGAAAGATCTTTTACATAACTATAGCCACAAATGATCACATGTATTGAAACATCAAAGTAATCATCAAAACCCATCCTCAGGAATTTAAAAACTGTGCAACTGTATAGTTACTGCATCAGTTCTCCATCAGAAGACTTTAATCAACATAAATGAACAGAGACAACTATTATCTGAACCTACCAATAATATACTATTGAACTTACCATTTAATAAGTCATCTTGGTCCTTATGAGCTTCATCCTCCCACGCTCTCCAACTATGAATCTACAAAATAGTTAACAATATCTACATGTAAGCAAATAACAGCAACATAAAACTGTTAACTTCATGCTTTCATCAGAAATAAAAACAAGTTTACTTAGTTCAGATTCTACTGTTTTTGACAGAAACAAATCATCTGCACAATAGATTGCTTAAGATTGTTTACCATCTGTATTTATATTACAACTATTCTTTTTCCTTTCAGTGTTTACACAGGTTGGAACCATTAACCCTGGCTTTGAATAATCACATTCTGTACTTACTGTTATCAACTGCCTATTAATAAAATAACAAACTCAACCCTAGCTAGGAGAATCACTGCATATATTTGCGTAATAGTCCCCAAAAGAAAAAAAATGAAGAGACAGGTTGTCTCTAATCCATTGCCTAAAAATACTTTACACAACAAAACTAGTATGTATCATCCTTATCACTAATTGCATTTGATCAGCTACTTGGAAAAAGAAGTTTTGCATTGTTAAATGCAAAATATGCTTGCAAGAAAGAAAGATTTCAAGTATCCAAAGAACCTATGTAATTACTACAACAATCAGACAGTGAGATCAATATTTGTAAAACTTTAGTTGAAGTTACTTTATTACAATCAAAGGCCCAACCTTCACAATTGCTAGTAACATTGTTAAGCAACTGTAAGATACATGTGTGATTGCCATGACAAAGATAAAACGATGCAACTGCTCAAGACCTTCATATGAAACAAATGGCTCATGACCCTGCAGAACAGAATAATTTCAAGATGATAGATCATGTGAGTATTAAGTATCTGCATATATAATTAAATAGTTAAAAGAACATGATCATAGAGCAAAAAAAATGCAATAGCCAAAAAACAAAAGAACAAAATAAACTAAAATAGCAGAATCTGGAGTCAATATATGGATTAGTCACATGCCTCTTTGCAGGTATTCCGGTTCACGCCATTCAACATTCTCCTAAATAAGTGAAAACTGGAAACCGTCAAAAGCTTACGCTCCTTAGAAGAATTATCTTCAAGGTCTTCATCAATCTCAGACCTGGTGCATGGTGCAAAGGTACTATCATAGAACTTTGATTCAATGCAAATATTAGCTATTGTGCTTGAGGTTGCTGTTAGAAGGAGCGATATGAATCCAAGTAGCATTAACTCTGAAGACAGAAGTCCAGAAGTAAGAAATAAGGCGACCATAAATATGACAAACAAAAAGAAAGGTAACTGAAGTTAGTTTATGAAAAATTGTTAGTCAACACCTAATCAGAAAATATTATCAGTTGCAGGAAGAAATATATGGAAATACCTTCTTTCATCTTCTCAACAGCCGCAAGTAGAGGTTTTCTATTTGTTTTCCTTAACCACTGAAACAAAATAATAGAAAATTCATACGATGTTAACCATTTTAAACATTCCAGGAACCCCATTACCAGAAGAATTATGTTTAGCAGTCCAGTGATACAATATCATTATTCAGAATTATATTTACCTTCACCTGAAATCTTTGGAGTGAATGCATTTTGTCAGTGTAAATTACTTTCTTAATCAATGGAGAGTTTAAAGAAGTTGATCAATTTGATGCAAAAAGGAGTAGCAAAAACTATAGCTTCATATAATGTCCAAAATCCAAATGACCATGCTATGTTCATATCTAACAAATTTGAACCTACTCTTGCCTACACATAATCTCTTAAAACCTATATACCATCAACAGCAGTATTCATAGGTAGAAGAAAGAAAGGTTTTAAATTTAATTGAAAATAAGTTGAACATGCTAGAAATACCAAAATGTTCTAGCTGGAAGGGTCTGTAGGCAAGAGCATTAATGTCCACAATTGTTAAGTTTGTATCACAAAAAAGCATCTTACTCAATTTCTTTCTAACAAAACAAAACATAATTGCAGATCACATATCTGTCAACAAAGGTACAAGATAGACACCACAATCAAATTGCTTTTGCAGTGAATTGGGAAATTGCTTTGTCAATACTCAATAATTAGCCTCTTAAAGACCAATTATAAGCTACCAGCAACACATTTAGTCATCCAATTAAAGAATAAAGTATCAATTTTAAACCAAACAGAATTTTGTTGTCCAAAATAATTATTGATAGAAGACATTATCCTATCATATGAGAGTCTAATGAATTTCTATCTAAAAAGCCATCACTGCATAAATTTATTTAACAAAAGCTACAAACAAGATAAAAAAACCGAAAATTGGAAGCTGAAAACCAGCTACTCACGTTGCTTAGGCGATGAATGGAGCGCTCCACAATCAAAGAAACTGCAACAAAGATTGTCAAAACAGTAGCAACAGACCATGTTGGCGTTAATGCCAGTGATCTCATTTCTTTATCATTCTCCACACTTTCCACCATTTTTAAACAACTCTTTTCACAACCCTTTAAAACCTTTCTTTCAAACTTATTCCCCCCACCAAAAACTTTCAAACACAAGTACTGCAACTGTGTCTTAAATTACGCTAATCCCACATTAAAGCAAACACAGAAAACCAACAATCTGTGATCTCCGACATCGAGAACAAGACACAAAAATGTTTTCCTGTCTTAGAAATTTGTCCCACCAAATCTCAAAAACAACAACTGTAACGCTCATCTTAGACTAACTTATTTTACATACATTAACACTAAAACCAACAAACTATGATCTTCAACTTCAAGAACAAGACAGAATTTTCCAAGTCTTCAAACCTATCCCACCAAATCTTCAACACTTTCAACACTCTCTTAAACTACAGCAAGGATAAAAAAAAGGGTACTTCTCATTTCAACTTAAAACAACAAAAATACACTAAAGAAAAGTTTTTATTTTCCTTTTTTCAAGCTTTTTAGACAAAAACCAAGTTTTAGCATAAATCAATGTAGAAGCTTGTTTTGAGTTTTGAGTCTGAGAAAACACCAAAAACGCGGTATTGGGTGGGTGGCGTTGGTGATGAAGAATTAAAACTACCCTTATAGGCCAAGAAAACCAAAATTTTAAAGACAGAGTTAATATTTTCAACAGCTTTTTTGCCTGTCAAATATTCAAAGCTTTTTTTTTTTTTTGTTTAAGTCTGAACCCTCTGTCTCTGATAAATGTTTAACTTTTGCACTTTTTAAAACAAAAACAAAAAAGAAAGAAAAAAAAAGATCAATAATGGATGAAGAAGCCAGAGGAACAGAATCTTGAAGAACCCACATTCATATTTATATCAGATCTCTTTTTCCAGCAAAAAAAATAGCAAATTTTCAATGAGCTTGAAAAACCCAAAGTGGAAATGAGAAACTTTTATAAGAAAAAAATTGCTTCTTTAAGTTTTTGTGATGTAAAAATGGAAATTTTTTGAGAAAATTTTAGGAAAGAAAATTTTAAATAGGAGCTGCCAACTGGCAATGCTGGTGCACATCGACCTACACCAGGAGAGATCTCCCTACTCACTTTTCCATTTTTATTTTGTTTTTATATAACTATTTAAAAAAGACTTTTTCTTTTACCAATAAAAATTGACAATACGAAACTTTTTTAGATGTCCCATGCAAAAGGAAAGAGAGAGGGAGAGAGAGATTCTCTGAAGTCTGAAACAGTGACGTACTTTAGTCTTCCTCCAATGAAAATGGGAAATTATTTATAGTTAGGAGATAACTGACTTCTGCGGCGTCGTTTTAGGACTCGAATAAAACGGGAGCTAGCTTTTATAAAACAAATTTATTAAATTATTATTGGCTGCTAAGTCCTAATTAGATTTTGTAATTTTAAACAACATAGTACAACGATAAAACAAATAAAATTTAAAATTTAACAAAAATTTTATATAAATTTAATAAAAATTAAAAAATATTTTTTATTTAATATATTAATATAAATTATAATATAATAATTTTATATTTTATATTTATTAAACATAAAATAAATAAATATAAATACATAAATTAGATGTAATGCTAACCTCAGTATTGTCAAGGTCTTAGAATCTAAACCTAACTGGATCCCACGCGTTGATTCTGATGCCTGAGCCTTGGTCTCTCTGATGCGTGATACATAATATTATTTTATTTTGATCCAGATTTAGCTCTTACTGTTTTTTTATTAAAATATTTAAATTCATATATTTAAATTATATTTTATATAAAAATTATATGTTATAATTTATAATAATATAAAAATATAAAATATGTTTTTATATTAATTAAATTTATATATAATTATTATTAAAATTTTAAATTATATTATTTTTTTATTTTATATTATATCATCGTATTATATTTTAAATTATAAATTTTAATTACATTCTATTTAAATTTTAAATACTAATAAAAAATACTTTTTTATTAATAAAAAATTGATCATAAAATATAAAAAAAATTGATAAAAACGTTATTAAACATCAAATCACGTTATAGAATTTTAATTCCGACACTCCCTAAGTTATTTTCCTCTAATAAATTTACCAAATTCATTAACTCATCTCTTAACAAATCTTACCCTCACCTAACGCAAATACCTCAACAATATTCATAATTTTCTTTTGCCAAGCCAGCAAATCTAATAGGAAATTTCTCGGACCGACAAAAAAACATGATCAATGGACATCCTAACGTGATTTGCTATCTTCTTTTAATACTAATCGTATTATTAAAGTCAAACTTGTTTTGTTACGACAAAATCAAAACGAAAGCGATGGGCTTCACCACAATCTTCCATACGCGCATCAAGGCGGAATTATCGTTATCAGTATTTTTTTTTTTTCTAATGGGTCTCAATCAGATGCAAATAAGTCATTTTATTTTTCTACATAAGTAAATATATTTAATTAATAAAAAATTACTTCTTTATTTTGAAGTGTTGACTGGATATCATTTTCAAGTATCATAATATCAATAGTTTGAGTTCTATTTTGTTGAAAAGAAAAACAGAAAAATTGGATCATTTAGGCTTTGATTTAAAGATAAATAAAATAAATAAATATTTACAATATCATCAATGTATCAAAAAAATCAATATTTATTGGTATGAGTAATAAAAAATTTGATTTCTTTGAATAAAATCTTAATTTTAAATTATGTGAATGTAAAAAATAAATTTTAAAAAATTTATCCTTTTAAGAGATTTGATTTGATTCGATTTTAGATTAATCAAAATTTAAAGTAATTATCGAACACTAAAAAATCTTAAATTAAAAAAAAAATCAACATGAAAATATTTATAACAATAAATAGAAAGTAAAGTCCCAAATGTTACTGTTTATGCACTATTTATTAAGTTTTTTAATTTTACTTCACTTGTTCTCTTTTTATCTTTGCGAATCGAAATTAGGCACGTGTTTTCATCTGGTGTTTGATTCTTAATCTTGTTTTAGTTAATTGTTAATTTTGGTTTAATATATTTTTCAATAAGAATTTTCATTTGAAAACATACAATTAAAGAATTGCATGAAAGTTGGAGTAACAGGCTGTTACTGGTGAGTTTTAAAACCTGGCATACAACCAAATGTAACAAAATAAAATTCAGGAGTTCTCTCAAAAGCAATGAACAACAGTAATCATCTAAATCTATAAATATTATTCCTAGGTACGTGTGTTCGCACTAGTATTTACCAACGTATCTAGGGTGCTTCTGCATAATGACAGCAAATGCAGTCATCTATTTCGAAGATGATGATATCAATCATAGGAGTATGATTGAGCACAAACACCTGTTTAACCTATGGAAGCAATGATCTTTTAATTTTCAAAGACAAGCAGAGTAAAAGGAGTAGTAAAGAGTCAGACAAGAACCTTAGTGAAATAAAAAATAAAACCAAAAATCTTAGATATACAGACAACAGGACTAGGAAAAATATAAAGTGCAGAAAGAATAGCAAGCTAAACCTTTTTGTGGTGAATACTATGCCGCTATCGATGGTATTTAACCATTCAGTTAGGAGCGAGCAATCGAAAGGATCTGTTTAAAAAAATTACTAATCGATTTAATTAATTTTTATTTAATAAATAATTAAATTAATTAAAAATTTTTAAATAACAGATCATAATCGAACTGATTTTTGATCGATTTGATTTTTATTATAAATAATTATTTAATCATAAATTTAATTTAATAAAATTCAAACTCAAATATCATTCAAATTAAATTATTAAAAAATTTAATAATTTTAACAATATTTTATAAAAAAATAAAAATACTTATCTCAATTTTTTTATCTTTACTTATTAAAAAATCGATTAATTTAATCAATTCGATTATCAATTTTAAAATAAAAAAAAAACCTAGTTAATCAATTTAATCAATTTAAAAAATTGATTATAATTAAAATTAAATAAACTGAACCAATTCAATCAAATTCATTCAGTTTTGATTGATTTAATTAATTCAAATCGATTTTTACTCACCTTTAATTTCGAGATACAAACCATCTAAAAAGAAAATATGATGAAAATATGAACTAAGTCTATGAATAAATTTTGCATGAGATTAGTGTGCTTGAATACAAGTAACACAAGCTGGCTAGCAGAAAAATGGAAATCCCAAAGAGAATGCCAAAAGTGGCCTTTGGGTAAAATTTTTCTTCTTTCATAAGTATGTTTATCTTCTTACCAAGGTTGCCATCTTTCTTGATGATTGTTTTATAAAATAAAATTTTCAAATGATGATTTTCATTAGCTTTGGTCCAACATTCTTACAATATTCAAATCATAAAAGATCCTTCAAAATGATGAAAATACTATTCAAATAATAAAGGATCCTTGAAAAATGTAGTGATGAAATATCTCATTATATCACTAAAAAATTACTAATATTCACAGCATTAAGTTTACAAAAAATATTGTTTTTATACTTTTTTTAGTACTATAATTCCAATAAAAATGTCTAAACTAGATTACTTGCATTGAAATTCTAAATTGCATTTAAGTTACTTTTTATTTTTTAAGGTTTGGATCAATTTTTTTTATTTGGTTTAGATCAAATTTGAATATTAAATGTATATATTAAATTTATTTAAGATTGAAAGATAAAAACTGAAAAAAATAAACCAAAAAATATATATTTTAATTTATATATATTTTAAATTTTTATAAAATAAAATTAATAATTTTATATCAAAATTTACTTAAATATATTAAAATAATATATAAAAATTTAAAATTTAAAAATTAAAAAATGATAAAATCAAACGAACATAATCGATAAAATTTAGCTCAATTCAAATTAAATCAAATGAAAATTTAGTTCAAATTTGAATTGAATTTTAAATTTCATAATATTATATAATATTCAAAAAAATCAAATCAAATCCGATCTGAATCAAATCGTTATCACTCCTAACTGCTTGACGTGAGTATAACCCAATTATATACTTATGAGTTATGAGTAACTTCCATAATAAAAAATTTGCGGATAATATAAATGAATTTTAAAATTTTTAAGAAAAATATAATAAGAATATGACAATTAAAATTTTCTTTTTTTCATTTCTATTATTTCTTACTATAAAATAAAAAGGACTAAATTGTGAAAGAAGATAAAAGTAAACAAAAAAAAAAGTAAAAAAGAAGTGAGATATAATTAGAGAAAATCAAGAAAATTAGAGAATCTTTAAATGACCTTGGTATCTTTGATTGAGATAAAAGATTGCCCATAATTAATATAAAAAAATTTAATTTCATGAATTAATTAATAAATAAAACAAAATTTAATTGAAATCAGCCCAACTATCTTTCAAATAAAGAAAAACAAAATCACAATTACAACATACAAGCATAACTACGAAAATGAGCCTTTTCATCTTCTTTCTACAACTAAAAGTCTATGATTCATCTGAGCTAGTTCCTCCAACCTCAACATCAGAGGCTCCAACTTCACCAGCCATTTCACTAGCAGGGAGCTGATTGCCTGCCTTACTAGTGAGTTCATTCTCACTGAAGAGATCTGTCTTAACAGGTACACTTTTCTGCTGCTGGAACAACATAACATTTGCGATAGCTCTAAGAGCAGCATCTACCTGACTATTATCAGCCACAGCATCCTTGTCTATCCCATGCACAGTGGGTTCCTCTAAAGAATCATCAGCTTCTTGTCTAGGAGAAGGAACAAAGAAGGGTATTCTACCTCTCTGCCTGTTATGAAGAATCATCTTCGCTCCAGTCCCCAAATCAGGTTCTCCACCCTGGACATAAGCCATTTACAAAGCATATGCTCGCTTAAATGTTATAACTTAGATATGCACAAAATTTTCATTTATTTTTGGTACAAAATAAGCCATATCCTAAAAAGAGATTACAAGGGTTAGGATTCAAAACCCGAACTTGCTAGATGACATCTTTTAAAAATGACCATATGAACCATTTGAGCTAAGCTCCGGGTTTAAATTTTCGTCTCTTTGTATACTAAAGTCAACACTAAACGAGGCTTGAAACCTAAGGTTCACACATACCTTAAAAAGTTTACCGGTTGACTGGCATAGCTGGACTAAGTAGTCATTTTCATCTTCCATGACAACAGCAGAACGATAAATATAGTTAATGAATTGCAACTCTTTCATAGTTCTATGATTTTATCATTGAAGAGTAGCGAATGGGCACAACACTAAAAGCAAATGTCACAAGGGAGGCAATCTTCCTGGTAAGGATAACTAGTAACAATTCTTTATTTCTTTTCAGTATATGTGATTAAAAATACAAGCAAAATAAAAGGAGCAATTTTAAGGATCTATGCAAATTGTCCATTGATTGGTTTATAAGGCTCTTCAATAATATCCACAAAGTAGCTCACTAGTCCTTTATCCTGTATGCTCTTTCCAAGTGCTCCTTCCTGACATGCTTTAAAACTCCTATGTGTTCAGCAGCATCCTCTAAATTCGTGACATGTACCTAGAAAAAACAAGAGTTTGATACTTAGATATGCATAAGAATATTACAAATCAAAAACATCTCCTAGTGAAAAATAACAGTTACCACAAAAAAGAAGGAAAGAAACTTCAAGGAGATAAAATGAAGAAAGAACAGCTCATGTTATTTGCATATTTTAGCTCATAACTGGAGATTTACATGGTGAAGAGATATAAGTTATCATACATAGAAGACAGCAGTGTTTTAACTTCTTAATTCCCAATCCCATAGGAAAAAAAAAAAGCAATCAAAACATTAAATATCATGATTAACTTCGACAAATGTCAAGACTCTCCCTTTGGTATGTGAGCCAACCAACAATTACAGCAGATTATGCAATTGGCTCACTCATCTATTAATAACAATGCAAATCTATTAATAACAATGCAAATCAAATTAACATTAAATTAAAATAAAATTTTCGATGAACCTAAATCTAAGTCAACAATGAGTATACTTATTTTCACAACAAATATCACATGGGATAAACCATACAAAACCCAGTTTAGATAAATAATACACCAGAAAACATTGAATGTTGATGAAGGGCAAAAAATAAAACAGCAAGTAGACAAAGAAGATACCACACCCTTCAGCACAATATCTGTTTCTGAGTCACTGTTCTGATATACATACCCAGGGTCAATTAAGAAAATCCTTTTAGTCGGTGTTACTTACTGCCACTAATTAGTCTCCCCTGGGATTGGAGCAACCTTGCAAGACATAGAAGCAAACAAATTCAACAGCAGAACTAAAGTACCGTACATAAATAAAGATGAATTAACTAAATATATTGAGAACATTATCCTTCTATAAAAGTACCAAAAAGAAAAAATCATTACATGAATGTGTGCAAGATTAAAGTTCTCAATGTGCCAAAAAAGAAAACATGGTTAATGTTCTAAATTAAGGGGCAAACAATAAGAGGTCAGGTATATCTGAAAATAAGTTAAGGAACCTAATATTAGCGCATGCATAAGAACACATAATTACAGATTAATATTACCAAAATGCTGGATTACAGAAGTAAGAATACAAGTGCATCAAGTAAAAGAAGTAAAAAGGCGAACAAAAGCATTACAATTTTTTGTTCGGAGTGTGTTGATAACTGAAGACTTGCCAAAATTTGGATACCAAATAAATCCAACAGATATCGCTTGCTTGTCACTTTTTAAGCCGGCAAATTGTCTCAGTACTTACAAAAGACAACCTACAATTGATGGAAGTCAAATTTGGTACAAATTTCAAAAGAAAATTCTAAAAATAAATAAACACAGATGGTCAACCAAAATATACCCAAAAAAAAAAAAAAAAACAACAACAAAGCGCTTCAAATGGAATATCCGTAGCTCTTTAAAAATTAAAACAGACTAGGTTTTAGCTCAAAGTGTGCCTAGCTAACAACCAAAACAACAAAAGATGTTGCAATCACTACATTTCTAAAAGATCAGGAGGTCAGAGAATTTTATATCCTGATTAAAAAATAAGACATTCTAAAGTAAAATGCCAAAAGACTTGTTAACGCTTGCATGGAATGCTAGAGTTGGATATTCCTTGGATAGAACTCTGAGCCACCCTTTCGTAGCCCAGGCAGGAACAAGATCACACTGAAAATAGGTATTACCAGAATTTATAAGCAGTTTCAGAAAACGTCATGGAACAACAACAAAAAAAAAAAGACAAATAAAAATAACAACAATGTTAGAGAAATTTCAACATGAAAATGTGACTAACCTTGTTTAACAGAAGAATCATGTGTTTATGCTTGCAATGCTCTTTCAAATGCCTCTCTAAATGACGACATCTTGTACCCTGTGGGTCCCTAGCATCCAAAACCTGTAACATAAAAGAAAATTAAGAAAAAATGACATGGAATTTATAGTTTCCCTTCTATTGCTTCCTCTTAAAGTAGGGGACAAGAAGTTATGCGTCTAACATAGATACATTCAAGTTTTTGAGTTTTTTTTTTTTTTTTTTTTTGGGTTGAGAGTATCATATCTTTATGTTCAGGTCTATGTTTAAAGTTTGATATGTTTCAGACATAAGTATGTCAGGAAAAACGAAGAGTTAGAGTAAACATCAGTGAATTTTCCTGAATGACATTGTAACAAAATAACCAAGAACGAACAGAAAACTGTAATGTCATAAAAAAATGATAAAAAATGGGGGAAGATGGGTTTAACATGTTCTTTTCTACAGAGACCAAAAACTAAGTGACAGAAGAAAGACTGACCTGGACAACATCAGATGCGTCTATTACTTTGTAGAGTTCACCCCATATATGTTTACTTTGACCCTTCTCAAACATAGTATGCCGAACTAGGTCATGGAATCCATCTCCCTCACCTGCTTCTGCAGAAGTAGAGGCACCATGCTTCTGTTCAAAGGCATCTGCAGAGTTAATATAAAAAAATGTGAAACACAAATATAAGCATCAATATTGTGTTCCTATAGAAGTTTAAGAAAGACTACTTATATTATAATCAGATGCACTTTAATATGACCCTAACTTCATCCTTCAGCCTAACAATAGTAATAATTTACCTTGAGAACCATCTGCTTTCTTAATTAAAATCTCATAATCTACAGCCAGGAGCTTTGGGCGCTTCCTCTTCCTCTTAGGTCAAAATGCATCCTTAAAAGGCTCTGTTTCTAGAAGATGAGCTCTAGCTTCCTTTATACATATGCATTTTATCAACAAACAAACACAATAGAATTAGAGAAAACCCAAATGCCAGAAAGATTCACTTTCACAGAATTCATACCTTGGCATGGTCCTTTAAGAGAGACAACGGAAGTTTCTTATCCTCTTCAAAATGACATTGTAATTGCTAGACATCCGGCTTTGGAGCTCTTCACGGAAAAATTCTAGCTCTTAATGATTCACAACTCGGGTATTCCCTGCAAAAATAAAGGAATAATGGCACCATGTAAGCGCCAAACAACACAAACAAAAACTCAAGCCAATTAATTAATGAAGTAAAACTTCACTAAAGCTCTTTCTTTATTTGTTTTTCTTTTCTTATTTGCTTTTTACTTCCTCAAAATTTATTAAAAAAGAAAAGGAAAAAACTTTATTCGATTAAAGAAAAAACAAATTAACAAATTATTCACAAAAAAACAAAAACATAATTGGCTTATACATCCAACTTCTAGAAACAAAAAAGCCAAGCAATTAATAAAATTAACAAACAAACGGGGTCTAAATTAAATAAAAAAAAGTTAATTTTTTTAAGTTACCGAACCAGCGGCGATCGGGGTGAACGTGAGTGTTGGGCAATTCTTTAGATTGAAACTCATGGCTCAAGATTTTCCCTTTACTGTCACGTTTGAGCTTCATGTAGTACATCTTGAGGCGGCGCACGGTGGCGGCGTTTCTCGAATCTTTGTTCCCGCCATCGCTTCGGTTCATGTCTGGCGAGTGCTTCGGTTTACCCCATACGTTCACTTTCTTCTCCTTGTTCTGCTGCGCCATTGTCCTTCTTTTATTGAAAAAAACGAGAGATTTGAGCGGTTTAACCCAGAGAGTGTGGGAAAGTGGAAAATGAAAGTAGCTGTTGCCGGAAGTTGATTTTTGGGGTTTATGAGGCAACCATCGAAATTGGGTATTTACACGGTTGGATCCGTTTTTAATTGGGCGGAGTTGCGTCGGGTTAATATCATCCACAATTATTTTGTTGTCAACTCAAAAAAGCAATATATTTTTCTTAATATTTAAAAGACAGTTTTTTAATATCTAATATTAATAGTATTATTATTTAAAAAATGGGGTATGCTTTTTTTAATGCAAAGGGTTTGATTAAAAAAATAAAATTATTTTCTTCTTATTTTATTTATTTTTATTTAACTTAAATATATGTTATTATAAACCACTATTTTCTAACTTAAAGAAATATCATTAAACGATACGAGCTAAACTCCAGATTCTCACAACTGTACTTGAAAATCCACTGACTTGACATAGAAAGAGAGACAGTGCATGAGATGAAGTACATAAGACAAATTTATAACAAAAAGCAAGTGATGAAGTAAAGCAAGATTAGGAACAGGGTAGATCATTGGCTGCTGCTTGATGAAACATATATTTTGTGATCTTTTCCTTCCTATTTGACACCTTCAGCTCCAACTTCCTCGTAGTCTTTCTTGCGACCAGTACGATCTTCACGTGTTTTTTGCACCTGCCTTCATTTCTTCACTAGCATGCCAATGAATGAAGCCTTGTCTGGCAAACACTGGACTGGATCAAACTAGTGGTCAATTTGGGAGAAAACCTATGCGACAGCTGTGTTGTTGCCAATGTGGGTGGCTTGTAATTGACACCACACATAAAACCAGTTTGACACCTGAAGGAAATTACAAATATATCACAATCATTGAGATAACAAACTAAAAGAAAGAGCTGACAGACAAAATAGATGATTTCCCCTTCACAAACTTAATGAAAAAGAAAAAAAATTGAAATACGAGATTTATACTGATTCACCGTCAACACGAGAGCTATGTCCACTTCTAATTGCTGTAGAATTTTAGTATGAAAAAAGAGAGATTACAAACGTGATAATAATTTTTAAACTGATTACCCATTAAGTATATAAGCATAATTAGGCCAATCAAATTACATGTGCGAAATTTTACCCATAATTTTCTTACACTAAAAATTTTGCATAGATAGGCGTAGAGATACAATCAGCGCCAGAATAGTAATTATGCTCCACATATCTTAACACTATAGCAAGTTGAAGATCTTGGTATCAAATAATACCTGGCTTGCTAAGATATCCAGGAAAACTGCAAAAGACAAAGAGAGAGAAGCTTGAAATTAACGTATAATAAAGGGAAAAAGGAGACAGATGAACTATTAATAGAAAAGGAAAAGGTTAGAAATATGCATTGATTTGAATTTTATACCTCAGTGTTTAGGCCTTTCAATAAATAGTTAACCAATCCTGCATGAACGCCTCTAACAGCGACTTGGCATTGGGAGTCCAACTCCAACAATAGCCATCTGTCCTTCAGATGCATGAAGACTTCTTTCAAAATGAAGGGATCACTCCTTTGGCTTTGCTGCTTATCTTTAACGTTTCAAACAAGTCATCTGGTGTGGTAAGAGAGGACCCTGGAATTGGTAAGAGAGAAATATGCAAAAATGGAAAGGGAAAAGTGAGATGAAGCTTATATGGGAAGTGTCAAATTTAAATCATACATTGACTACGGATTCGAGCCATATACACATGGTTTCATAAAACACAATGATTCTCCAAATCTAAATCAAGCAGGTTTTACATGAAAATTTTGCCTCAGCATGTTCTATTCGATGCAAAATAGGGAGAATTTGGTTTTGGATGATAAACACTGACAGAATTATTCACATTTCTTTTTATCCTTTTACAGAGATGAAACCAAGTACACAGCAAGCAAACATTACAATACGAACATCAAAAGCAAAATGCAATTCAGAGTAACTTGTGTAATCGAGTTACTTAGCCTCAGACTATCAGGAATTGCCACAAAACACCCGATGATTAAGAGAGAAAGGTAGAAATAAACGTGGGATTGAATCGCATACCGTTTTCGTCCGGCATTTAACCAATTAATTTGATTGATTGCAGGCATCTGACCGTGAACGAATCCACTTGCGTTTTCACCGATCATAGCCCTTCACGAATGGATCCAATAGAGACTTGGCATAGGGATGGTCCCACTCCATGTTTTCCCACAACTCTTTTGGTATTATGTGGATTATTTGGAGAGAAGGTGGAGGAGATGGTTGGTCATCTTCAAGCAGGGGAAGATATAGAGGGATCCTCTTTAATTTTCGACAAAAGAGTATCTCAACTCTTTGAAGAGAATCACAAACCAATGCTCCATTTGCACTATAAATGCTCTTCAATTTTGGCAGTTCACACAATATCAAATCCCTTAATTTGGGAAGAGAAAGTTTGATAGTATTGCTGCTATCAGTTCCTTCTCCCTCCAATTCTGACTCTGATGCTATTATTTCCTCCATTTCCTGACAAAAACAAACACGTAACTGTACCAAATTTTGGAGATTTTGCAGTACACAGTCAGAAGAGAACAACTTCTTTACTTTTTCACAACCAGTTATATCAATCTTTTCAAGACCGGAAAAAATACCATATGGCACTGGGATAAACCATGAGAAAACTGGCTGCTCTTCAAGAAACTCAGCAATGCAGTGAATAATATTCAATTGTTGAATATTGGACGGAAGCTTAGCACCATTTCCATAGAACTGGCAACCATTAAATTCAATGCATTTTTTATAAAAGAAATCATTGCCGATTTTTCCATCACCAACACGAATCTTGTATTCACGAGGCCCTCGTGTTGGTCCAGGCAAAGCTTGAACATAACTGCTCAGCTCCTTCAAGTCGTAAACGTCCCTTCGAAAATTTCCAACTTTCTTAGCCCGCCTATCTCATCACCTCCGAAGAATGTTTGACTTCTTTTAGAACGTTTATATCCCACCAAGTGCTGAAGGCGTGAGAAATTTGAAAATATTCCATCTGGGACCTTTGTCATACCTGTACATCTCAAATTAAGATATTTGAGATTTACCAACCTTTCCATCCCATGAGGGAGATTCTTCATATGGGTTGCTTCAAGGTTCAACTTCTTCAAAGCTTGAAGTTTCGAGACAGATGGCATATTCTTCAAATTTGTACAATAACCAAGCAACAATGAAGTGAGAGTTTCCAAATCAGAGATGGAATTTGGCAGGCTTCTAAAACGATTCCAAGAAAGATCAAGAATCTTGAGTCTGGGCATTTGCTCAAAGAAACATTCTGGAATTCTCAATACACCGCATGCAGGCAGCAATAAGGTTGTGAGCATATGACATTTTGGTGGCGGCATTTCTGGTGGAATTTGCATTCCATAATTCTCCATCAGTGAAACCTCATCTAAATCTTCTGCCCATTCTTGCACATGTGGTATCTCTTTCAATTGCATGCCAGCTCTTACCAAGAATCTTGGTCTTACACTTGTGATGCGTAATGCCATGTCCCTCACAAGGTCATGCAACTTCACGGTATCTGCAAATTTGCCATCTTCCAACAAGCAACTATTTTTGAGTTTATTCAGTATGGTAAACCCCTGATCAAACTCCGCTTGCGAGCTATCCATTTCTTGCACAAGCCCGTCTTCAATCCAAAGTTGTATGAGCTCAATGGGAAAGATTTCCCAATCTTCGGGATATAATGCACAGCAGAGGAAGCAACGTTTGACTACTTCATTTTCTAAATGATCATAGCTAAACTGGAGTTTCTGAAATACCTTCTCATCTAACCCAGTCACGCTTTTTACACGTCTACTTAATTCATTTAGTGCATTCCTCCATTCATGAATGGTACTTATGCCCTTCATACTTCCAGCTACTGTGACAATAGCTAAGGGCAAACCAGCACATTGCTCAGCAACAGATTCCACAATTGGCGACAGGTCTGGATTATTCGAAACATCTCTACCCACTTTCTCTAAGAACAAATTCAATGCATCTTGTTTTGGAAGAGTAGGCATTCTTACTTCTCGACAATCCAAATAGTGACACACATCCAGCTTTCGGGTTGTTACCACTAATTTACTCCCATTAGAAGGCTCGGGGATTCCTACTTCTTCAAGAGAAAGTTTGTCCCACAGATCATCTAAGATTAACGCATACCTGCCTTTTTGGGTCAACGTTTCATGCAGCTTCCCTGCCCTTATTGCTTCATCCTCATCTTCAGGAAGTTCTAGTTTCATTGCACTTGAGATGCCTTTTTGAATTTTGAAGATGTTCAACTCCTTTGTTACAGTGATCCATATGACAATGTTGAACTTTTCAGTCTCTCTTAAAAGTTGGTTGTTGATGAGTTTCATGATTGTTGTTTTACCCACCCCTCCCATTCCCCAAACTCCAATCTTCGAAACATCATCATCCATCAAATATGCCCAAATTTCTTTCATAATGTTCTTTGCAACTTCACCAAATAAGTTGGTTGTCGACAAAACCTGTCCAATCCATTGAGGATCGTCAATAACCAAACCATCAAAACTCTTTCCTTGTTGAAGAAGTTCTTCAACTTCTTGTATCCTTTTTAAAACGTTTGCTCCAAGGAATCCACGTGAGAGAAGACTGCTTCCTCTAACTTCGTTTTCAAGATCATTAAGTATTTCACCATTGATCCTTTCAACATTTTGAAACCAAATCTCAACTCCTTTCTTGAGTTTCTTTCTTGGTTGCAGCTCTACAATCTTTTTTGATTTATTGTCTTCCTTCATGGCATTTAGGTCCACCAATTTTCTCTTCAGGGTGACTAAATTCTGATCGAGACTACAGTAATTTTCCAAGTGTGTGAAAATCTTATTTGCCAAAAAGTCCATTGCAACAAGTACCTACATAGCACCCCATATGTACATTAGAATGCTTTTTTAGGTCCATACACTCCTTAAAACGACTTTTTATTAACATATTTATCAAGTAAAGAAGCACATATTGTTTTACAAAAAGTTTCCTATCAGAAGTTTGATCGTAACGATATATTGTTAGTCCTATAAGGGAAATTTTTTCCCTTAGGAAATTAACAAGAAGAAGAAAAGGAAGAAATAATGCCAATATAGACTACAAGAGCTATAAGCTAAAACACTATGTGTCAAATTTCAGGAAAAGATATGATGAGCAACTTCTACATTTCTATGGTCTTTTCTATGTTATTTTGGAATTAGATAGCTCCCTACAAAGCTCAAACTGTTCATGTTTTACACATTTCTATTTGTCCCTTCACTAAATTAGAGTAAAATGGAGAGACTGCCGAATCATTAGGATGTCGTCATAAAAAAATCTGTACTTAACTCCATTTGTCACACTGACAAATTATTTGTTCAAAGGTGGGCAGATATAACGCTCATCATAGGGCTGGTTTTCAAGGATTTCTCATTTGTAATCCAAACTTTTTACGAATAAAATTCAGATTTCATGACAATGGCTAAGCATTTTGGTCCAATTCTATAGCCTTTTATCTAATACTGCTTGATCTTAATACCATGCGCCTAACGAAAGCATGGAAAGCATGTGAAAAATATTTTTAACAAGTTAAAACAGAAATAATCATAAAGAAATTTGTCAAAAGCTAGGTAGTTTTGCACCCAAAAAAAAAAAAAACAAAAGACCATCCAAAAGGGGCAGAGAAATATGTCATTAGAAGTATAAGGATCCTGTGCCAAATGAGACCATAGAAGCAATCCAATGATTGAAAATGCAGATATTTTAATGGAAGAGCTGTATTAGTAGGGTTAATAAGTCAACATTAAAGTAAAAAGTGGGAAGAGGACAAAAATAAAACAAATAACACAACAAAATAGGAAAATTATATAAGAATAGATGCTTGAAAGAAAACCAAGCAAACAAATTACATCCCTGCAATCAATTAGAATCAAATGAACCAGAGAATGGGAAGTAAAAATTACCTGACTTGACTGGCTGGCACTTCTTGAGAGATTAGAATTGAAAAGAAAGCAGTGAACAAAGGCCCAAAAACCAATGAACCAGCAAACTTCCTTGCCAATGTCCCAATGCTGCTAGAATAGATTTATTGGCCAAATATATATATGTATATATATATATATATTAATAATCTATGTGGCCTATAACCAGGGGAGGTTCTGGAATAATCCAATTTCTGATATCTGTTGGACTTCAATGAAGTTTGAATAGGGAAATCTTGTGTGCCTAAGCTATACCGAGAAAATGTCATTATAAGCATTAAAAGAAAACAGTTAAGCAAGTTTGTAGCATTTTATAGAAATAGAAAAGATGCGTAAAATGGTAAGTGAAAAAGTACCCTGAGTCTTTACTTTTAGACTTAGTAATGTGTTTGTCCAGTTCTCACTAAAAACAGTTGGATGTTCAAAGATCAAGATAAGAAACAACATTTTCGAAAAGAAGCAGGTGACTGTGTATTCTTCGTACGTGTTGCTGATAAATGCATATGTAGGAAATAAACCGATAATATTCCAACAAATCAAGAAATAAAATTTTGACAAGATAAATTTTATTTTCAAGATTCAGCAATCATTCACTCGTACAAGTTCAACTCTAAGTTTAAATCCGCTCATCATGGATTATATCAACTCTATTTTCTGAAAGTATTGGCTTCTTCCTAAAAATTAAAGTAAAATAAAAGCTTACTTCCCTAGCCCCATCTTTTTTTTTTTCTTTGTCTTATCTGGGCATGGGGTCTTCAAAAGCATTTGAGATTATGGATTATTGTGGATAATTGCTACAATCCAATTATGATAATCAAATCATTTATTTCTTCTTCCAATCTGTTACAATCTAGCTCTTGATTTTATTTTTTGGCCTTTCCAGGGTGAAGCCTTTTCCTCAACTCATATCACCAAACCATCAGCTCTTAGAAACACTAAGCAGGTTACATAAAATTAAGACCTAGGACTGTTAAGTACTGTAAAATTTGCCTTTCTTATATATGGCAAATTGAGATTCATCAACTATCAACACAACTTCCTTATAAATATATGGAAATTCTAAATATCAGATCTCCAAAGACTCACAGGAGGCCTAAGATCCTGACGTGTCCACCTTACCACCAGTAAGCTTTTAAAATATTTTGTTCCTTTTCAGTAATAACATTACTGCGATCATACTTAAAGCTAAAATGAATGATTTTATTACAATTGTTCAACTTGCTTGTTATCTAATTGTTTGACCAAATATTTATGTTCCAATCAAGACCGTAAAATCATCTGAACAATGGTTTTAACAAAGTTAAAATACAATCATTGTAAAGTGAAAACAAGCATGTCATGGTAAGGTTGAAACATAATCAAAGCAAGCAAATTGCCACCCAGTTTATGAGCCTCCAAAGAATCAGAAGTAAAAATTACCTGCTTTGAACCCCTTGATGGCTGACCCTTCTGCAAGACCTTGAATAGGAAAATAAAAAGAATAAAGAAAAAAAGGGCCTAATCAGATAACAAGAAGCAAACTCCCTTTCTAACAATAGAACCCAGGTAGAAGACGAATATGGAGCAAAGGAATAATTAATCAAGTAGCGGCAGAGAGAGGTGGAAGTCTGTGTTGACAACTTGATTGATATTTGGTATTTAATTACAAAGAAATAATAGCGTCGTGGAAAGAATAGTCAAAAGTGATAACAATAAAAAAAAATACAAAAGTGATCAGATTAAAATTTTAACAAAAATCATATATAATTTTTTTTAAAAATGTATTTTATATTTAGTACGTTAGAACTTAAAGTTAATTATGAAATAATAATTCTCATATTTTATACCTATTTAACTCGAAATAAATATGACTGAAATACAAATGGTAACGACCAAGGAAAGTGCAAAGAAAAATAAGCTATGGGTCATTAATTATTGTCTTGGTGCCATTTTCTGACTTTCATGGTAGGTGCCACAGGGCAGACTCAAAGCAATTAGTGCATTCTCGTAGTAATTTCCATTCTTAACCATTTTTCATTTGCTTTTGCTTTTTGTCTGTCATGTCGGCATTTGCAGTCAACTACCGAGTATTGCATGGTATTCCTTTTTCCTTCTGAGCGTAACATTTGGATACCCTAAGGAGGAAAGTATAAACTAGGCAAATCCAAAAGAAAAATAATTGTAGAAAGCCAACATCAGCAGAGAAAGAGGAAAAGGAACAGCATTAATCAAGTAGAGAAGAGAAAACAAAATCATGCCAAGTATGAAAAAGAAACATAATACCGGAAGTAAAATTTCATACCTTGAGCCCCTAGAATGGCTGATTCTTCTGCAAGACCTTGAAAAGGAAAAAGCAGTGAAGAAAAGACCAGAACCCTGGTTAAAGAAGTGTATGGAGCAGAGAAACAGTGAATCAACTACTGGTAGGAGGCTATGCAAATCTGTGTTAGCAACTTGATTGATATTCACTCAAGGAAAAAGACGAGGGTGGGATTTGGGAATAAGAAAAGAAAGTGCTAAGGAAAGTGCAAGGAAAAGCAAGAAAAGAATGTACCAACTTGATTGATATTCACTCAAGGAAAAAGATGAGGGTGGGATTTGGGAATAAGAAAAAAAAGTTCTAAGGAAAGTGCAAAGAAAAGCAAGAGAAAAATGAAATCAACAGGCTATGCAAATCTGTGTTAGCAACTTCATTGATATTCACTCAAGGAAAAAGATGAGGGTGGGATTTGGGAAGAAGAAAAGAAAGTGCTAAGGAAAGTGCAAGGAAAAACAAGAGAAAAATGAACCAATTCAACAGGCTATGCAAATTTGTGTTAGCAACTTGATTGATATTCACGCAAGGAAACGGATGAGGGTGGGGTTTGGAAAGAAAAACGAAAGTGCCAAGGAAAGTGCAAAAATAAAGCAAAAGACAAATTATGAGTCAATTGTTATAGTCTTGGTGACACAGGCACCTCCATGGTGGGTGCCACAAGAACATGTTTAAAGCAAGTAGCAGTCTTTGTTGATTTTTTTCTTTTGTTTAACATTTTGCTAGAACTTCCAGTTAAATACTAGTAGCCGTTTTCACACTGACTTTTCTATTTCCAAAGCTTTTTTTTTTTTTTTTTCTGAATTTGCTAAAAGCCTAAAATTAACATTTGAATACCCCTCGGAAGGAGTACCAAGTAGGCAGGATTTACTGAAGGTCTAAGACACTGATGCAGGTAGAATCTTGGAAAGGATGAAATGGGAAAGAATCAGGAATGGCAGAGGGAAACACAGAGCGTAAATATGCTTGAATTACATTGGATTACTTTCAAAATTAAGGAAGAACATTAACCAGCAACTACAAATCAGAGTTTGCTAGTTACAAATCGAATTAGATGGCACGTTTGTTTCATCTTGAACATCATCATCATCTGGTAGCAATATAAACTTTAGAATCTTGTGAAGTCTGGCAACTGGTTTTACTTGCTTTCTTGGAGCTCGATTTGGGTCTATTATACATTTTCCTGAGAAGAGATTTGCTTCTGATGGACCTGTCTCTTCATGTACTACAGGGGAAGTTTCTGCAAATCATAATTGGAACAACAAAATTCTTAATTCACACAACAAAAATGTTTAATAAACCTAATGAACATAAAAAACAATGGGTTGGGACAGTAATAAAAGGGTCCATCCCGTAAACTAATTGAAAGAATCATGGAAGCAACTTTCCCAGCAATCTTGATATGCAATTGAAACAGAACAAACAGAATGAGCTTGTATCTGCATTAGTAAACAAACCCCATGCATTATAATTAAACTATTCTCGGCTTGAGGTGGGAATGCTATGAAGATAATAAAAAATGGACAAGGAACTGCATCCAACTAATTTCCCATGAGACCTTGCTCATACGTTCCCTAACTGGCATAAAGATTTCACTAAAATTAAGAATAAGAGACTCAATGTAACCTCAAAATGAAGTCTGGTGGTCTGTTCGCTACTTACACAGTTAATTCTTCGATGGTATTTGTTTACCATCAAATAAAAACTAATGAAAGGATACTTGAACTTACAATCCTCCCATGCATGACGGAAGCAAGTGTAAAATGATAACAAAAGAGAGAACGGGAGATAATTAACCACCTCCCAGTTAAGCTCAAAGTAAGTATAACAAAAATGTTGCTCACCATCTTCAGAGAAAACAAAGCAGGTCCCAATTGTTTCTTCATATTCTCCGATCTGTAAATTCAAAAAGATATTAACTTAAAAAATGAAAATTTCATGAATTAAAAACTTTCGCATGTCAGAAACTGCTTGGTGTTTATTAAAGTTGAAATCAAAGAGTCAAAATATAGCAATAGCTTAGGCCTATTGTGGACCACCAAATTCCTAGTTTATAGTAAAATTTATGACAAACGAACTTTTTTTTATTTTGGGTGCATATAAGTTTGAGGTGAGGAGAGGCTTCCTCATTCCAGGACCAGGACAAAATGCAGGCCTAGACTGCTGGCAACGGAACTTAAACCTGAGTCTTACAAGCGAAGTATTTGAACTTTACCAACTCAACCAACTCCTTTGATAATGCGAGAGAGGAATGAGTCTAACAGATATGGTAAAGAACAAAGAAGAGGGCAGCAAGAATCCTTTAGATGCCAAGAATTCAGAAATATATAATGTCTGGGCTGATTGTGAATACTAAAGATATAAACATCAATAAATAAATACAATGACAGTCCCTAGTAGTTGCGTAAGTATGGTCATCAAGGAATAAAACTTTCAAAACATAAATAACCTGGAACCTTTCTTACCAAAGATAAACATGAGATTTTGCAAGCTAACAACTCACCAGCTTTACTTGTTCATCTATGATTAATATCGGATTCATCATATCCAGACCCTGAAATTCATTAACAAACTGATGATCACAATATGGTAAAATAAAAACAACAGGGAAATCTTACGCAAAACTGACAAGAAAATACCATTTCATCAACTAAACAAATATTCCCAGCCAACAAATATAATTAAGAAAACAAACACTATCCTCTATATTAATTGTAAAAAGATCATCAAAAGCAACAATAATGCATTGCAATCAAACCAAATTCAACAATTTCAGCCATGGCAGAGCTCCAATCAAAGACCCAAAAACATAAACAGGCCGAAATTTATCTCATTGAACAATTAAAAAAAGAAGGCATACACATGAGTATACACATTTGTATAAATTGAGTTCTTCGATAATGAAAGCAATTGCATGAACAGTAGTGCCAATACTAATCTTCTCATCTCAATATTCGAACTCAGAGATTAAGACTATTTGAACATACCTTTACTTCCAAATACAAAAAAAAATAAGTAGCAAAAAGAAACATCCCAAAAATCTAAATGCTTCAGACAATTAAAAGACATGAGATTCAGAGCTCACTGAAAGAGTGTAAGGTGCATTTGGGGGAATGTCAATCTGCCCAGAAACAGCATCAAGATCAAGCAATACATACTCTGACTCTCCTTGTTCCTCTTCATGCCCATCTGCCTTCTTATTTTCCTCCATTACTATAACCCCAAAAACAAAAAGAAGAGCTTGAATTAGTAAGGGAAATTCGGTGGTAGCTATGGCGTTTTGTTAAAGGAGGCGAGTTAGGGTTTGTTAAAAAGAGACTAGCTAGAGTTTGTCTTAGAGGTAAAATGCTTTGTTTTATGGCTGCAGTTGCCACATACGCGCGAGCGAGATCTGAGAAAAAAAGGAAGTCATGTGGCGGTTCTTTGAAGTTACACGTGTCATTCAATTTTCAGACAAAACAGCGTGGGAGAACGACAACTAGTGGAATCCACGACCAAAAACAAAACCGAACAGACTCTTGCAGATTTTCAGCTGTAAAGGAAAAGCCATCGGCAGTTCCGTTACTTTAAGTCAGTTAACCAATCATTCTGCGACACGTCATCTATAGAAAAACATCCGGATACGTGTCAAAATGTTATGGACTCCATTGACATCTATCATCGGACTGACTTTATCAAATATAATATTATTTCACAATTTTTTTTATGTGGTATTTGTTTCCCATAACATTAAATAAAAAATTATTGTATCATATATTTTAAACACGAAAATTTTTTTATTAAATATATATAATTTTTATAAAAATTTTAATATTTTTTTCGTATATTTTCAATTGATATCTTATCTAAAATTTACCAATTTTAATTTAAAAAAAAAAAGGGTCAGGATTGTCAGTAGGATGACTTTTACATTTTTTAAAAATATATATATATTTTTTTTGCCATCCTTCTTTTAAATTAAATAACAAACTTTTGAGCTCAATTTCCACTTCAAATTTTTCAGTATGAGAAAACAAAAAGCATAAAATAATTTGCTTCTTTCGGTAGTGATTGATCTTTAAGTAAATTCTTCCTTTTTTTGTTTTGTTTTTATCCAATTTCAAACTTTAATATAATTCTTATAATCCTCTGCTTTTAAAATTTTTTTTTCTCAGATAAAACAATCAAATTTTCTCTTCCCAAAACGAAAATCAACCGTGATCTAGCGATCCGATCCATCCCATCTGATGATTAGTTTCCAATCAAAGCATCAACCGCAATTCAATTTCTCAATTCTCCTCCCTACCGATGCTTTCTTTATTATTTGCTTTAATTGCTTAAGATTTCGCCTCAAAATTTGATCTTTTCTTCTTTGGTTTTTTCAATCAAAATCCTAAATTCCCTCTTTCCTTTTCAAAAAATTTCTTTTTTTTTCAATGGCCGATCGGAATAGGTTATTTTCGATCGAGGACTTACCATCCCATTTAATTTTGGAAATCCTAACGTCCGGTCAACGGTTAAGTGCCATTGACCTGGTGTCGCTGGAGTTGACGTCGAGAACATTCGGAGGGAGTCACGGGGTTTACCCGACGAAATTCAGGTCGCTGGTTGATTTAGCGGCGTTTCAGCTATGCACAACGAATGGGTTATATATAGGGATGAGTTGGAGTAGTCAAATGGAGGTTTTTGAAAGGTGTGATAGGAATTGGAAAAGAGTTTTGAGGTTTTTGCAGTCAGTGGAGCAATCTTCGGATATGGTCCAAACCTCTGCAGGCAATGTAACTATTTCTTTTTTTTATTATTATAACTTTGATTATATTATTACTTTTAAAATGAATAAATATATACTTTGGTTTTTGTGTGTTAAGTTTAGAAATGGTTTAGAAATTAATTTTGATTTAGATTCTGTTTGGTCTTTTATGGTTTGCATTTTTTTGGCTTGTTTGAACATAAAAGGAAATGGTAGTTTCGAAGAAATTTAAAGTTACGATCTTAGTTTTTGTGCATAATAATAAAATGCGAGGTCTAGTTTTATATAGCGTAATTACAATTTTTTGTTACAAAGGAAGCCGGTTGGGGATAGGATAAGGGGTCGCAAGTGTAACTGCGAACCCGCCTAATGCCACCTCTTGTGGCTGCATGAACCAATTAAGCTAAACTCTTGGTTTGTAGTAATTGCGATTTAATTGGTGATCAAATATGCTTTACAGCAATTTTTGAAGTAAGAAGAAGGAAATAGTGGAAAGTAAGTAATAAAAGCAATAGCTAAAGGAAGGCTTAACTTATGCTTAAGTCGAAATTTGGCTGAATTCTATCATGCTTTAACAGTAGATTATTTTGTTGGGTTGCATTTTTACCCTGCTTTAACGATTGGTTGTTTGATAATTTCTTATCATTCATATTTTTTTGCTAGGAAAAGAAGACCTCGTTTCTTATTTCACGTCGATAGTGTTTTTAGATCTCTTCTTTTTCTGCCTCCACCTCTGATAGATGCCATATTGCCATCAAAAGAGTTCGGTTTACTCAACACTCATTATCAGTTTGATTTACCAGATGCAGGTAACAACCGGAAGGTATCACACATTGCTAATTAGCAACTCATCAGTGTACTCTTGTGGTTCCAGTTTGTGTGGTGTCCTTGGACATGGTCCTGAAACAACACAATGTGTTGCATTTACAAGGATTTACTTCCCTTCTACAGCTAATGTGGTCCAGGTGTCAGCTTCTCAAAATCATGCTGCATTCATTTTGCAGTCTGGAGAGGTTTGTTACTCATCTTATTTCATTTCCATTTTTTTAGTTAGAAATAGTGTACTCAGGGTGCATTTTGTAAAGGAATCATACATTATCTTTCCCTAGCAGATGATGTCAATATAATTTCTTTACAATTGCACATGCATGTTAATGTTTGATGTGGTTGTGAATGTTTGATCCAGCTGCCTTTGAAAAAGTCAAATGTTACCTGACTGTGAGCGCTGATAAGATCATTGAGTTATAATTTGGGTAAGGTGGCAAGGTTGCATTTTTGAGCTCTGACTGAACACATTCGGAGATAATTGTTTAGAGCTACATCTAGTGAACACCTCTTCAAGTGCTATTTGTTATGGACATGGCAGCAAATGCCAATTGAAAATAATATGTATGCTACATACTATGTAGCATGTTGGCATGCTATGCATGGTTTGGTTGTCTGGACTCTTGCATTGGCTGGACAATTAGTGCTGTCTGACGTGAGAGATTTAACCTAAATCTGAGTAACTAAGATGTGTCTTTCTGAAGTGTAGACTTAATCACTCTAGTTCTTATTTATTAAATAGGGGCAATCTTTTCGTTTATTAAGTGCTGGATCAATTCCTAATATCTTGATTCTAATAAAATTTTATAATAAGTTATGAAAATGTGGACTGTACAGAATACTTTCTTGGGATTTTAGGTGAAGGGTTTGTAATGGTAGCAACCTATTTATGGTCTTCATATATTAAATTCAAGGTCAGAAGCAAGCTAAACCTAGCCCAGAAAGCAGAGTGTATAAAATTTTGAGACTGGTTTGGTTATATAATGAGCTCTGTTAGGGTATGGATGGCCATTTATGAGCTTGCATTGCTGGCTCTGATGGCTGATTAGTTGAGCAGGCCTTTGGTTGAAGTCAGTTTGCTCAGGTGAAAGGCTTGAAATTGGCGGACTTGAGCCAAACTCCACAGCTTTGTTGAATGAGCTGGGTTTACTTCTAATCTAGCTTGACATGATGATCCAAGCTTATATTGCTTGATTGTTTTACAGCACCATAAACATGTTTTCTCATCTTTGAGATGCATTAGTTGAGCATGCTTTAAGTGATCCTTGCCTTTTAATGTATATAAAGTTAAGCTGTTTTGGCTAATTTTATATGTTATACACCCACTTTCTTTTATGGTCACAAATTTGTCGGTGCATGCATATTTTAGCATTTGAACATTGAAATACATATGCAATAAGTTACCAAGTGGTTGCCATATTCATATTGTCACCAATTACTTATGCAGGTTTTCACATGTGGAGACAATTCATCTTTTTGTTGTGGCCACAGAGATACAAGCCGCCCCATTTTTAGACCAAGGCTTGTCGAAGCAATGAAGGGAATTCCTTCTAAAGAGGTAGAGTACTTATCACTCTCGTCATGGTGTAACATGTAAATAACAGTTTTGTTGAGGGTGGTAGCAGCTTGTGCTAGAGGTTATAATATCTTATTTGTATTGGCTGTACTTTTTGTTTTTTCTCGCATTGATGCTCTTTTATCTCTCCTTATTTTTTGGAGTCATTTGAGGAGGAGTTGTAGTTGAATGTTCAGAATGATCAGCTTACGTTTTTGTTCCCATGCAGCTGTTTTCTGTCATCACTATAACTATTTAGTTTCATAGGTTGATGATTGTCCTGAAACCTAACAAGTATTATGTATTATGCTTTCATGTGGTTCAGGAGAAGTCATTATGCAGTATTGTTCTGTAAAATGCTGTTTAAGCTTGTTGATGAGCAATGTCTAAGACTTTAGCCCTCCAAAGCCAAGTTGTTTCATATAGGTTAAGATGTCATTTGATGTTTAAGGACTGAGCAAGGATAATTTTTGCAATAAAGCATACTTAATATAATCTGAGAGTTGATTTGAAGTTAGACTGTTACTTTTATCATGGCAATAATTTAGTACGAAGTTTCTTCATCTTCTTTGCAACTTAGTTTTGAAGATTTCAAGTCACCTAACAGGTACTTATTTTCTTCCGAAACTATTCTTGTATAATATTAGAAAGGTTGAACTTGTTTCAGGTAGCTGCTGGACTGAATTTTACTGTGTTCCGTACAAGACAAGGCCATGTTTATACATGTGGAACTAACACACACGGCCAGCTGGGTCATGGTGACACTCAAGACCGGCCAACCCCAAAAATGGTTGAACTGCTTGAGGGAGTTGGCTCTGTAGTTCAGATTGCCGCTGGTCCAAGCTATGCATTAGCTGTAACTGACAATGGAGTAGTTTACTCTTTTGGTTCTGGCTCTAATTTTTGTCTTGGCCATGGAGAGCAACAAAATGAGTTCCAGCCACGTGCAATCCAGACATTTAAGAGAAAGGGTATTCATGTTCTTCGTGTCTCTGCTGGTGATGAGCATGTTGTGGCTCTTGATTCCAGTGGATATGTGAGCCCCTGCATTTGAATTGAACTTTTCTTGTTGATATGCTTGTCTTTTTGTGGTTTGACAATTTTCTATGCTGGTTGTAGGTATATACCTGGGGAAAAGGTTACTGTGGTGCATTAGGCCATGGAGATGAAATCGATAAGACTCTTCCAGAACAATTGATCAGCCTTAAGAGTCGGCTTGCTGTGCAGGTTACTTTCATTCATCATTATAACATTGCCGATGGAGTAAGATGTTTGAGTGAATCAGAATATGCAGTATTTAATTCTAATAGTGCAGAAGACCCAAATCGAACTCTTCTTCCTACTCGATTTTTTTCTCATTTTCTTGTGGATGATTTTTATGATTCATTCATTTAATTGTGGCTTGGATACACATCGAAACTGATGGGAGTTTTGGAAACTCTTAAGGCCTTCTTGCCTTCTTACCACATATGCAACTTCATTATGAGCACATGCCAAGTTGGCTCACCTCCTAGCTGGTTCAAAATTGTATTGTTTTTGCAGCACACTATTTCTCTTAATGAATTCAAGAATTGGACTTTGATGTGCTGGTAATATTTAGTTGTGAGTGCACATCAAGGCTTGCTGACATGCCTATAAGTATATTGAAGCTGACATGGATGCTTATCATCTCTATTCTTCACTATGCATGTATTCCTTCATGACTATCTTTGTCCATGAGAAGAATCCAGTTGGTTTTGTTTAGTCAAATGACATGCTTTGCTTGCATGACTGAATGACAATGGTTACCATTTGATGTAGGTTTGTGCAAGAAAGAGGAAAACATTTGTTCTGGTTGATGGTGGTTCTGTCTATGGCTTTGGGTGGATGGGATTTGGAAGCCTGGGGTTTCCAGACAGACGCGTATCTGATAAAGTTATGAGACCAAGAATCCTTGATAGTTTGAGAAGTCACCATGTTTCTCAGATTAGCACAGGTCTGTATCACACTGTGGTGGTAACTAACCAGGGGAGGATGTTTGGATTTGGGGACAATGAGCGAGCACAACTAGGCCATGACAAATTGAGGGGTTGCCTTGAACCTACAGAGATTTTTATTCAGGAAACGGAAGAAGAAACAACTCTTCTTTCAGAAAGCAGATGAAATGCAATGAACTTAACATCTGCCTTTGTGGAGGTTCGCATTGTGTTCTCATTCCAGAAGTGAAACACTGTTTCCCCCCCTCATAAAATTTCTTGTAGAATTACATGAAACATGAATTGTAACTGTGCACGCTGGTTACCAACTGTTGTATTTTTGAAAGTTGAATTTGTAGCTCATGATGATTGCTTTCTCCCCTGCTTTTATCGATTTTTATCTTGAAGTTTACCTATTTGAATTCAGAAGGTTGTTTTGATCTTTATTTCCCGTTTTCTTCTCTTGCAATTTGCAAATCATCATAACTATGGTCTGAATTCTTTATGCCTAGATTGTAATACCCTAGCCTAAATGATAATTGGGCCAAATTTCTTCAGTTTTTTAAAAGATTAATTAGTAAAAGAAAAAAAATGTTGAGGTATTAAATGAAAAAAAAAAAAAAAAAACTAACTATCATGAAATAAAAAAGAAATGGGAGTTTTTTTTCATCGTCTTTTTTAGGGTTAGAGAGTATGAAAAATTATATTGAAAATTCGAAATTAGAAGTTACAATCGAGTTAATCTTTTAAAGGTAAATATATGCCATCTTTTTATTTAAGAAATGTATCATGCTAGTTGTTATTATTTGGAATTAAATTTTTGAGAGAAAAATAAAAAAAATTATAAAATCTTTCATTAATCTTCATGATCAATTTGCGTAAATTATTGGGTTTTATTTACTTCATGTTATTAAGATTTAATGATGATTATTGAATGGATTTTAAAGACTGAAAGTAGATATTTGAGTTTTTTTTAAGAATGAAGAAGAAATTCTATTTTTGAATGAGATATTATTATTTACAACAATAAATTAAAATAAAATTTTGTATTAATGAATGTATTATTACTATAATTATTGTATATCGTTGGAAAGTTTATTGAATCTACTTTTCAACAAAATAAATGAAAGTCGATTCTAAATTTTTCATGAAAACTTGTCTAATTTTTACTTAAATATGTGCAGGTTACATGACAGTAACATTAGTGATGAATTTCAAAACTTGTCATAAACTTTATAGGAGTTAGAGATTAAGCCATATATGTTTGAAAAGCTTATTTAATCTATTTTCCAACGAAACAAGTAGAATTGAATTTGAAATTTCATATGAATAAATATATAATTTGTATTAGAATATATACACGTTATCTGACAGCAGCATATGACATAGATTACAAAAATTATTACAATTAATTTATAAGAAATTACATAATGGGCCATATATGGGTAGAAAGATTATCAAGTCTAGTTTCTAACGCATTAAAAGAATCTTAATTCCGAATTTGATATCTTGAGATATGATTGTTTCAGTGAAAGTAGTGTAGGCTGTCAAAATTAATTAGTTGTGTTAATTCTCGAATAACTTAGTTGTTTTTAGTATAAATGGTTTCAAAAAGAATTGATTAATTTATGATACGTTGAAATGATTTTGAATAGGCTATTAATTGTTTTGAGGAATAATTGAGTGATAAAATCAAAAGAAAATAAGTAAAATCTCACATACTTTACTTTTTTTTGAACCTACGCATGTATGTATATTTTTAAATGAGTAAATGCTTTATTCCTTTATTTTTTATATTTGAAAATAGGATCAAACATATGATTATTTTGTGTTTTGCTATGTAAATGATAAATCATACTTATGAATGAAATGAGAAAATGATTTATGTTTAAGAAACGGTTTTATGATAGCTACATATTTATATCCTTGAAAAATAAGATCATTGATACCAGAACTTGTTCTAATGCCTTGACTAACGGGTTATAGTGGTTATCATATTAACAGGTTATAGTAGTTAGCATAAGGCCCTAGTTAACTAGTTATAATAATTAGTAATAATCATGAGAATGAAATTGTTGAAATGGCTAATGTCACGGATTATAACAGTGATTATAAGTAACGATAAACCAATGATGAACTAATGATTTATGATGATTCGTGATGATTTTAAAGATTGATCCATAATTTGTATATGAAGATGATTTATGATGATTTCTAAAAATTGATTAATGATTTGATTTTATTACAATATTTGAATGGCAACATATTTTGCAATGATTTATTAATTGATACGTTTGATATTGATTTATGAATTTACGAAACGTTTAACAAAATGATGATCGTTGAAATGTTTTGATATTATGATTTGACGAATGTTTTAAATGATCTATATGTTATGTATAAAAACAATACTTGAACCGATAAGGTGTGTAAGCCATATTTACTGAGCTGTGATTTACTCATTTTTTTTTTATTTTTTCTTTACAGATGAGTAAGTGAAAATTTTTCTTAGTCTTATGAGAAACTAGAAGATCAAAATGGGAAAGATTACTTAGTCGTAAGAGAAAATGTTGGTTGATGAAATCTTATAAAATAGTTTTATATTTTTATATAGTTTGTTTTTAAATATATAGAAACGTATCATTAGTTGGATTAAAGATATAAATTTTACTTGACAGATTATGTAAATTAAAAAATTTTAGAATGATTAAAAAAAAAACTTCTAATTACTTTAAAGTTTTACTTTAAAATAAAATGATCGTATTATATCTTAATCTCGAAGCATGATACGGGTAAATTCTATTTCATTGATCATTGGCACCTAAGCTATGAATAAATAATTCCTAGGATCCCAAAAACATTTGAAAAAAAAAAGAAAAAAAACCTTTCATTTGATATCCCAGTCCCTGTGTCATGAGCCAACCTTGTATAGGGCCATGACCGGGACTTAGGTTGCCATGAGCCACCCATGTATAGGGCCATGGCCGGGTAGATCCTTTGTGCTAGGAAAAGTGTCCCCATTTCAAACATTGTAATGGTTACTGGTAGCATAGTTCTAAAATCTCTAAGGCTCTTTAGGGGGGTGAGCCGGCAGCATAGTGTTAGGCTGTCTCACCGGGTGCTATGCGAGCTTAGGCCACCCACCAAGGGCTGCCCCTTGGCCCTGGTGATGGTGAGAGGTCCCGATGTATGATTCTCGTTTATAATAAAACTCATCCCGATTGAATGTCTCGATTGTTGCCTCGATGTGTTTTTTTTTTCTTGATGCGAATATGCCTTATTGTGTGTGTGCTTGAGATTGATCTCGATATGTTGTGCCTTATTGTGAATGCTTGTGACTAATTATGGCTTATGGTTATTTGTTCAGATATCGATCTATTGAAGGCTGACTTGGTTGGGAGCGCCCATTCAAGTGCCGCACGGTCTATTGCTTGTTGAGAGAAAGCTTAGTCCGTGACACGTGGTATCAGAGCACGATTGAGAAGTGCTAGAAAAATGGATGAAATGGCCACAAGTGGTGGACCGGATCATCAACAGAGAATTGAGGAACTTAAGGCCGCGGTGGCCGCAATGAAAACTCATATGGTGATGAAAGATCGAGTGAGAGAGATCGAGACAACCTAGCAGGAGTTGTCTGATACTCTCCATAATGTGAGCGAAGAGGCTAGAGATGCCTTGAACATTCTCCAAAAGGAGTTTGAGGAGCTCAGAGCATAGGTGAGCATCCTACAAATGGTTGTGGCCAGATCGGGCTCGAGCTCGATGGAAAGGGGACAAAAGCCCAAGGTGCCGGAGCCTCGATGCTATGAGGGGGTAAGGGATGCTAAGGAACTTAAAAATTTCTTATTTGACATGGAGCAATACGTTCGAGCTATACACACAAATTCAGAGGAAGACAAGGTGACAATGACGTCGATGTACCTCGCAGGGGATGTCAAGCTGTGGTGGCACTCCAAGTTTATCGATGATGAGTGCCCGATTAAGACTTAGACGGATCTGAAGCGAGAATTGAAAAACCAATTTTTCCTTGAGAATGTGGAGTATATGGCTCGAAAGAGACTTCGAGAGTTGGTGCAAACCGGAATGGTGCGAGAATTTGTGAGAAACTTTTCTACCCTGATGTTGGATATTCGGGACATGTCTGAAAAGGATAAGATGTTCTATTTTTTTGAGGGCTTCAAGCCTTGGGCGAGGACAGAACTACAAAGGCAGAAAGTGCAAGATGTAGCCACGGCCATGGCTGCAGCTGAACGTCTTCACGATTACAATGATGGCTCTTTAAAACGAAAAAATCCTTCATCAGCTGGCAGTAGCTTTAACTTTGGGAGTGGAAGAAAGATGACTAGGTTGGACCGACCCTTCAGTGGGGGATCAGACAAGAGGTCCTTTGGTCGAGATAGCACCCAGCCCAAGACAAGCAACGCAGGAATTTTCAAGCCTAGACAACCGCTAGCTTGCTTTCTTTGCAAGGAGTCGCATCGGGTGGCTGAATGCCCGCACAGGAGAGCCCTTAATGCCTTAAGGACTCATCTCAAGAGTCCGTAAAAGTGCTAGAGAGCATTGAAGAAGCTGAAGAGGAGCCAGTCATGATGGGTTCAATAAGGTTCCTCAATGCCCTTCGCACCCAATTGAACACTATAAAGAAATAGCAGAGTAGGGGCTTGATGTATGTGAACTTGACGATCAATGAGAAAGCCACCAAGGTCATGGTGGATACGGGTGCAACCGACACTTTCATCACACCAGAAGAAGCAAAAATGTGTGGTCTTCAGATTAGTAAAGACTGTGGACGAATGAAGACGATCAATTCGCTAGCCTTTGCGATCAGTGGAAGCTTCAAAAGTGTGACAACTCGATTAGGACCATGGAAGGGAAAGGTAGACTTTACAGTTTCCCTCATGGATGACTTTGATGTTGTCCTCGGATTGGACTTCATGATGTTGGCTCAGGTCATCCCTATCCCTGTCGCTAGCTGCTTGTTGTTCTTAAGAGAACACCCATGTGTGATGCCAGCCAACAACTTACCAAATAGTGGGAAGAAAATGATTTCAGCTTTACAGTTCAAGAAAGGGATAAAGAGAGGGGAACCCTCTTTTGTGGCGGTGCCGATTTACAAAGAAGGGTAGAAAGTAGAACCAATACCTGATGGTGTGGAAAAAGTGTTGGAAGAATTCGAAGAGGTGATGCCAGAGATGTTGCCTAAAGTTCTACCCCCTCGATGAGCAGTGGACCATGAAATCGAGCTCCTCCCAGGAACGAAACCCTCTGTTAGAGTGCCCTACCGCATGGTCCCGTCAGAGTTGGCCGAACTAAGAAAACAGTTAGATGAGCTGCTACAAGTCAGGTTCATCAGACCATCAAATGCTCTTTTCGGAGCGCCAATGCTATTTCAGAAGAAGCACGATGGAAGTTTGCGATTATGTGTTGACTACAGAGCCTTGAACAAAGTCACCGTAAGAAACAAATATCCTATTCCCCTTATAGCAGACTTGTTTGATCAATTGAACCGGGCCAAGTATTTCTCCAAATTGAACCTGAGATCTGGCTACCATCAGGTCCGAATCGTTGAAGGAGATGAGCCAAAGACCACTTATGTGACATGGTATGGTGCATTTGAATTTCTTGTTATGCCTTTTGGACTGACCAATGCTCCTGCCATATTTTGTATATTGATGAATCAGGTGTTCCATGACTACCTAGATAAATTTGTAGTCATCTATTTAGACGATATAGCGGTATATAGCTCCACCTTGGAAGAGCATTAAGAGCACCTGTGCCAGGTACTTCAAAGATTACATGACCACCAGTTATACGTAAAAAGAGAGAAGTGTGCATTTGCTCAGACCCAAATCCATTTTCTCGATCACATTGTCGAACGTGGCCATATTCGAATGGACATGAAAAAGGTTAGGGCCATCAAAGAGTGGATAACACCAAAGAATGTTAGTGAGCTTCACTCATTTTTGGGACTAGCCAACTACTATAGAAGGTTTGTGGAAGGATACTCTCGCAAGACCACAGCCCTCACGGAGCTATTGAAGAAGGAGCGTAAATAGTGTTGGATGAGTGAGTGCTAAGAGGCCTTCAAGGGATTGAAGAATGCTATTATGAAGGATCCCATCTTAGCTCTCTCTGATCTTGAAAAGCCCTTCGAAGTTCAGACGGATGCATCCGATTTTGCTATTGAAGGAGTGCTTTTGCAACAACATCACCCGATAGCATTTGAAAGTAGGAAGCTAAGTGAAACTAAAAGGAAATATACGGCCCAGGAAAAAGAACTCCTCGCAGTGGTTCACTGCTTGAGGGCTTGGCGACATTACTTATTGGGTTCACACTTTGTCGTGAAGACAGATAATACGGCCGTTAGCCATTTTCTCACCCAACCAAGGCTTACGGCAAAACAAGCTAGGTGGCAGAAATTTTTAGCGGAATTCGACTTTTATTTTGAGCACACCGCTGAAAAGACCAATCAAGTAGCCGATGCATTAAGCAAGCGAGCAGATCTAGCGGCCCTTAGAAGAATTGCCCCAATGGCAATTAGTAGAGCCACTACGGACATTCACAAGTTAATTGGAGATCACTTAGGGAAGGACCCGCAAGCTTGTGCCATCCTGAAGCTAGTGGAAGAAAGGAAGTCCAAGTACTTCTAGCAAGAAAATGGGGTCCTATGGACCAAGGGGCCTCGAGTGTTTGTGCCAAGAGCAGAAAGTCTGAGACAGATGCTAATGAGGGAATGTCATGACACACCATGGGCGGGACACCCGGGTTGGCAATGCACTTTAGCGTTATTGAAACAGGGATACTATTGGCCTCACATGCGATAAGATGTGATGGACTATACGAAGACTTGCCTCATTTGCTAACAAGACAAGGTTGAAAGGAAGAAACCTGCAGGCATGCTTGAACCACTATCAGTACCCACCAGACCGTGGGAAAGCATCTCCCTCGATTTCATTTCGAGCCTACCCAAGGTTGGTGACCTTAGAGCGATTTTGGTGGTAATTGATCAGTTCTCTAAATATGCCACATTCATTCCCGCTCACAAGTATTGCACTGCGAAAGACACAGCTCGACTATTATTCAAACATGTGGTCAAATACTGGGGCCTCCCTCAAAACATTGTCAGCGATCGAGATCCGAGATTCATGGGGTCCTTCTGGAGAGAACTTTTCAAAATATTGGGGTCCCAACTCAACATCTCCTCAAGCTATCACCCCAAAATCGATGGTCAAACGGAACGGTTCAACAGATTATTAGAGGAATACTTGAGGCATTTTGTTCAAGCTAATCAGAAAGACTGGCCTTCATTGTTGGACGTGGCTCAACTCTGCTTTAATTTCAACAAAAGCTCTTCCACCAACAAGAGCCCATTTAAGGTGGTCACCGGATAACTACCAAGGCTACCCCACACTTCTTTGGAACAATATGGAGGAAAAAATCTGAGAGCCTTCAATCTCAGCAAAGAGTGGAAACAAAACACAGAGATTGCACAAGCCTACTGGAGAAAGCATCAAAGCGGATGAAGAAATGGGCAGACAAGGGTCGTAGAGCTCAACAATTTCAAGCTGGTGATTTGGTTCTTGTCCGACTAGTTCCTGAACAAACCAGGTTCCTGAGAAAGAGAGATCGTAGACTGGTGCGCAAATATAAAGGTCCAGTAAGGGTCCTTTCCAAGGTGGGGAATGCTTCTTACAAAATTGACCCACCACAGTGGATGAAGGTGCACCTAGTATTTCATGTGAGCAACCTGAAACCTTTCCATGCAGATCCTACAGATGCTAGCCGAAAGGAGCTAACCAGAGCCGCCGTCACCATAAAGCCACCCTCATAGCGTCGAGTCGAAGAGATCTTAGCTGACAGGGAAACCAAGATATCTCGAAGACTAGTTCGGGAGTACTTAGTGAAGTGGGAGGGATTAGGACTAGAAGAAACTAGCTGGGAGAGAGCGCACGACCTCCAGAGATTTCAAAGGAAGATTGAAGAATTTCAAGCCAGCAAGTCGACGAGGACGTCGATAGAATAGGTGGGGGGAGGATGTCATGAGCCAACCTTATATAGGGCCATGACCGGGACTTAGGTTGCCATGAGCCACCCATGTATAGGGCCATGGCCGGGTAGATCCCTTGTGCTAAGAAAAGTGTCTCCATTTCAAACATTGTAATGGTTACTGGTAGCATAGCTTTAAAATCTCTAAGGCTCTTTAGGAGGGGTGAGCCGACAGCGTAGTGTTGGGCTGTCTCACTGGGTGCTATGCGAGCTTAGGCCACCCACCAAGGGCTACCCCCTGGCCCTGGTGATGGTGGGAGGTCCCGATGTATGATTCCCGTTTATAATAAAACTCATCCCGATTGAATGTCCCGATTGTTGCCTCGATGTGTTTTTCTTTTTCTCGATGCGAATACGCCTTCTTGTGTGTGTGCTTGAGATTGATCTCGATATGTTGTGCCTTATTGTGAATGGTTGTGACTAACCATGGCTTATGGTTATTTGTTCAGATATCGATCTATTGAAGGTTGGCTTGGTTGGGAGCGTCCATTCAAGTGTCGCACGGTCTATTGCTTGTTGAGAGAAAGCTTAGTCCGTGACACTCTGGTTGCTAGTCAAATCCCCATGACTTAGGGGTGTACTATTAATACATATTTGGTAAACAACTTCTCTGCTTCAACGGTTACAGTTAAATCAAATGAAAACTTGAAACTGCAAATCTCAGTTTCAAAAAAAAAAAAACTTCTGGAAACGCTATTAATAGGTAAATTTCATTGTAAACTTTTCGAAGGAAATCAAAATATGCAGTGTTGTTTAAAGAATTCATGTCTATACACCAAAACTTTTGTTTTAAATGAAACAAACCAACAAAAAGACCATGTGGTTCGATTCATGTATACTGTATTTCTTCAGTTATCCATCTCTTCGGCTAGTGCCAATCTAAGAGGATAATGATCAGGTGACAAGTGCTATCAAAACTAATCTTGTATTAGTCGGTGTCAAACACCTCAATAGAAATAGGCAGGAAGAGTCAGATCACTCAAGTGTCTCGAAAAATAAGTAAGATGTTTCAATCTTACCTCGGATAAACATTGACATTATGCCACACACCCAATAAGTGTAGCACACCAAATTGGTTTTGCGGGGAGAAAGTAATGGCTACCTAACATCTGCCCCCACACAATTTTTTCTGAAAACTTATCAAGGAAGGCGACAGAGATAGGTAACCAGTTTAATATAAATTCCACATCCGGTGACCACTAGCTTGGCTTTGCATTAAACAAATCGAAAGCAGGGAGGGTTTGGTTTGGTCTTTGCGTTGGCATTTCTGTTAGCCATCCCTTTCTCATTAATATATTTTCTAAATAAAAATTCAGCAGCTGGATTTTGCAAGATGGCACAAACCATTTTGTTTCTATCAGAACGTGGGACAATTAAGTGTGAATCTGACATTTTTTTGTTCTTTCTAAACAGGATTGTGGGACATATGGGAAAGAAAGATATTCACACTGTGGTCTATCTAGTAGTTGGAAGATGATTTTCATTGTCGTTTACATCATACAAAATCTGACAATAAGCTATTGTTTTCCAAGATTAAACAATTCTAAAACCATGCCGCTGCTTTTGCCTCTTTGTGAAAGGCTCCCTCACCTATGCTCCTTATAAGATATAACCCTTTCTTGGATAGCCATTTGCACAACTTGAAACTGATAAAATTTGATCCAAATGTAAAAACTCGAAAGTTTTGCTAATTGATTAAACCTGGAGAACTGTTCAATTATTAACATTGTTTATGTAATATCAACACATTTATACAATATAGAAATAGCTTTTCAACCAATCCAAGTTTCTAATAATAGAGGAATTATCATTTGTGAGGTTCTTTTCCCTGATTTCAGTTGTTGAATGTTATACCATATAGTTTGTTCTTCCAGGCCATACCTAGAATTTCAAGTTTCCATGGTTCACATGCTTCAGTGAGGAAATAAACATATTGTGATCGGTCGCCTACTTTCTGCTAGGACCACCATAAAACATACAGAGACTATACCTGAAGCCTTCAACCAGATTAATGAGAGATTCCAAGAAAATAAACTGTCAATAAGAACAAGACATAATCCCATGTTAAAACAGTGCATAGCTTTCACATTTAACCCTGATTCTAGTTGTCTTGATTGTTTTGTTGATCAATTTTCTTCTCCCTATACAGTTGTTTGTTTAAAACTTGAAAAAATTCTCAAAAATTTTAATCTTTCATAACTATTCATCCAGCAAATTTTACGTGACAAACCTTTTAAATAAATTGACCAATCAGATTCTACTCATATATATATATATATATATATATATATATATATATGTAAAGGGATTCATTTACGATAGTATAAAAGTTATCAAATTTTTTACCCTTAAAAAAATGTTAAATATAAGTATTATGAATTTAATTTTAATCTGAGGATTTAAAAATGTGTATTTCTTTCATAAGTGAATACTTATATTTATATATATTTATATATTCCTCCAATTACAATTCTACAACTAGAAAAATCTTGTCCACTGATTCACTTTTCAATTCTTTAAAACAAAAAAATTTGTTCACAAAGGTGAAAATCCATGATGAGTTGATAATAATTCAGCTTCAGTGATAATTGAACAGTATTAGTCCAGTTGGGTTTAATTTTTCAAGTAAAAAAAATTGGAAGTACTTTCAGATTGGAATCATTTAAATTTGATATTAGAATTATTTAAATTTGGATTATCCAATTTGTATAATTTTAAATTTTAAAAATTCAAATTAATTAAAATTAAAATTAATATTATGTTGGATTAATTTTTCAAATTATTTTTTATTTAAATTTGAATAATTTAGATTATTTTTTTAAATCAAATCAGATTAAATTGAATTCCACTAATTAAATTAATTTTTCAGATTTGTATCAACTTTATAAAACTCTAAAATTCTTTTTTAAACCAAACCTTTTGCACATTCCATATAAAAGAAGTGACAATCTAAAATTAAAGAGAAAAAATTACTAATGTTATAATTTGAATTTTAAATCTGTCGAATACCATTTTTTCATATGACTAAATAAATTAATTAAACTAAATTCATGATTTTTTATATCTTTTCTTTTTTATTGTTTTGTTGATTACTTTTCAGCTTCGTTTATAGTTGTTTATTTACAACCTGAAAATTTGTAAGAATATAATATTTTTTAAAAAAATTCTTGAAAGTTTTTAATCTTTCAAAACCAATAATCCAACGAATTTTACCTAACAAGACCTTTTAAATAAATTCACCAAGCAGATTCTATTCAAATATATGTGAAGAAGGATTTACATCAGTATAACAATTATACATTTTTTCTTTAGTTTTAGAAAAAATAAATATAAATATTATGGATTTAATTTTGATTAAAATATAAAAAAATGTAATTTTTATATTAGTATAAGTGAATACTTGTGTGTGTATATCTATATCTATATCTATATCTATATATATATATATATATATATATATATGTATATGAACATTAACTTCTTTTTTAATGGGACATGCCCTTTTTCACTTTCCTATCATCAAAATATTGCCTGAGAAAACATTGACATATCTCATCATCTAAATGCTATTTAAATCTTTAACTGAATCCATGTCATGCTCACAATCTGCAAGCTCAAGCTGCTTCTTAAAGTAAGGCCAGTTGATATATTCATATACAATTTTTTATAATTCCAGGCAAGATCTTGAGCATTTTAAGATATGAAACTGATAGACAAGTCCATTTGTACCCACATGTTTCACTTTTTTCGACTATCTGATTTTCAAGAACTATCTTTCAAACACGTGACAATAGTCTTACAACCAGAATCATGAAATAAAGGGCAAGATCTTTAATCAAAATCCTAGCAGAAGATTAGCAAAACTTTAATCAAAAGCTTCTCGTCTTGTCAGGCCATGGTTTCCAGATGTTCCCTGAAAACTTTTAACAGGTCAGAAAAAGTGACAATTCCAACCAAGCTACAATCATCCTCTATAACCCAAACATAGTTCACCCTGTGAGCAATGGCTTGGATCATCACTGCCACTAGTGAACTCTTGGGATGACAAACAATTGCTTCAGATCTTCTCACCATCCTGGCTGAATAACTCATTGACCTACTATACCTTCCTGACCTTGGCAAAGGTGACACTGGACTAGTCATGGACTCCTCATCAGAGGATGAAGATGCAGATGCGAATCCACCAGAAGACATGGACATTGTGAAATGCTCCAGCATTCCATTCAAGTTTCTCTCCTTCAACCTTGCCGACACAACCCGGACAAGGTCTTCTGGGGGACCTCCACAGTCAATATAGGCCATTAGATCCCCAGAGGACAAGGTCCTGACGGCTGCTGCGACTGTCTCGTCGCAGCAGGCCAAGGTGAAGGGAGAAATTTCACCAATCAAAGTTCCGTCACTGTCAACCACGGCCACAGAAGTTTGGTCCACCAGGGCACGAGAAATGAATCCTGTGGCAGCTGAGGCAGGGGAGTGGTACTCAATGGTGAGGATGTCAGGGCTAATGATACCAAGAGTGTCAATGGGGAAGGCAGGGATTGGTGAAAAGAGGCCAATGGAGCTGAGTAGGAATCTGATCACATCTTCTTGAGTTAGCCAGCAGAATTCACGGCCTTTGTGGATTGTGACAGTTGGTGAAGGCTTCTGGTGCTGTTTTCTCTTGTTGCTGAGCTTGGTTTTGATTGGTACCACAAGGTTTTGAGCTCCTTGGAGAATAAGATCAATTGCTTCTAACAAGCTGAAAAAACAAAACAATTATGATTAATTACTTAAAATTCAACAACAATTATCATTGATTTTATCTTTAAAGAACTAAATTTCATTGAAGACTTAAGAGAGACTTGAACTAGGGCCATCAATTTGCAGTCTGACAAAAACCGAAATGTTTATCTTGAGTCGAAGATAAACCAAAAACTGGGAACTTGTAAACAAAACCAGATACCCAAAACATTGAAAGAAGTGAAGAAAAATCCAGAAAGATAACTTGGGATAACTCAAAAAGAATCCAAACATTTCCGTTGTCTGTACCTGCAAGATGGTTCCACATGCACAACAAGGCCAGGAGTCTTAGGTAAAAGAACAGAAACAGGCTCCTTCAAAGCAACAGAAGGTGACACCAAATTTTCATCTTTGCAAAGATAACAAATAACATCCACCATACAAACTTTGCCTACACATCTACAATCATCAGAAAAACCACCAGCTGATTCAAACCCAGAACTAGCTTTAGCCTTATGGTCACAACTCCAGACACTAACAAAGTTATCATCAGAGGTTTTCAAGACCTCGAGTACCTCAGCAATGGTGGATGTAATAGAAATTGACCTCAACGCTGGCTTGCCAAGACAGAGGTCAGATAACTCATGTGACAGTAACCTCACTGCCATCCAAAAACTATGGAAATATGAGAAATTAAAAGTAGGGAAGAAATTTTTTTCTGATTTTTTTTTTTTTTTTTGCAGTGTTCTTGAAGACAGATGCTGAAATTGGAGATTGCCGGGGTTACATATAAGAGAAGTGAAGTTGCTTGGAAAATGAAGGGAAGGGGGTACGGTACAAGGTACCAAAGTGCAAAAAGGAAATGTGGGGTCCATTTTATTTTGTTTTATAATGTAAATTAAATGAACGATTCAGATTACAGATCAGTTGTCTTGTTGTATTTCACCGTTTTTCATCAAGTCTCTGAGCTTATATGTACTTTATAGTGCATGATCGGTTTACTTTGTGTTAGGGTAAATTAGTCACCATTTGTTTGAATAAAATTTGAGTTTAATTTAATTATTTTTAAATTAAGTTAGAATTCAAATAATTTGATTTATTAAATAAATTGAGTTTAAATATTTTAATATTTATTTGAAATAATTTATAAATTAATTTTTATATTATAATATATATTTTTTTATTAAAAAATTATTTTTTAAAATATATTAATTTGAGATCAAATTTTAATATAAATAATTAAATTTAAAATTTAACATGAGTCTAACTGTTTTTTAATTCAATAAACACAATTTATTGAATAAATATAAATAATTTAATTTTTATTTTAAATCAAATTTAAAAATTAAAATTTGATCATATTCAAATTACATTTTTAATAATTTCAAATTGAACACGAGTTCAAGTTATTCACCATGTCGATTCAGCTTTCGCCCGAGCATCATTGATGTTCTTGTAATGGTGGCTTGTAATAGTGATTGATAGTGTGACCTTCAATTAAGCAAATGAACTTGGCCCCATTAGCCAAAACTTTTCCTTTTTGTCTATCAAATATTTTCTTTTTCTTTTTTTATTTTTGGTTGAATTGATGAATTTCTCATTTCCAATAAAAGACAAAAGAAATTACCAATGGCATACATAAAATTCATGTGTTAATTTCAATAGAAATGGTCATCATTCAAACTTTTTTTCAACAAATTGCTGCCAAAACCATTGGCAAATTTAGAAAATTAATTCACCCATGTCGATGCTTAGAACTCATTTGATCAAATCAATGATTTTTTATTAACCAAAATTTTTCTTAAGCCATTCCTTTTTTCTTCTTATAATAAGGTTCAAATGAGCACACCAACTTCGAAAGTAGAAAATCTGAAAGCCACTGCTGATGCAGGCATGAATTGGCGAAATACATCAGGATCCGATATAAAGATATATCATGAAAATAATAAAAAAATTAAAATAATATAATTAAAAATTTTAATAAAAATTAAAAAATATATTTTATATTTTTCAAATTATAATTTATAATTTATAATTTTTTTATAAAAAATAAAATAAATATATGAATTACTATTTTGCATGATAGTAATATAGGAATGTACATATTTGCATCAAAAATCAAAATGAGCAAAATGGTAGTCCATGCATGACCTTTCCAAGTTGCAACTCCAACCAATTACGATTTGCCCAATCATGATGCAAACCTTTACTTCGTTTTGTTTTTATGGGTCAAAAAGAAAATATTACTGTTTGATGGCTTAGAAAAAGGAGATTAGGAAAGGAGTGGGGGACCCTAAATTATGTCACCATTTGAAGAGGAAAATAATTCTCTCTCTTCATTACTGAATTGATGCTACATCTTAACCATCTCCTTACTGTTTTGAGCCATTCAGAAAGGTACATTGTTGAAAGTCATCAGAATTTCATTACAAAGAATGACTGTGGGATAAAGCCTGGCAACAAAGTGATTAAATTACAAGAAAGTGACCTTATATAAGCTTTAAATGGAGTTGGTAATTGAAAACAAGTTTTTCAACTTATAAACATCAGCACCAAATTTATTAAGTATTGATGATTTTAATTCGAATATTTCATAATTTTATTATATAGGAAACACCTCAAAATAAAAATTTAAGGTTTTTTATATATTATTAACTTAAATTTTCCATATAAAATTGGAATGTTATACAACCAATTTGCAATTATGTCAACAAAGATCAAGAATCTTTCTTGTCATGTGCTTTTGGGTTAAACTTTATATCCAAAACGAAAAGGGTTATGTCCTTTAGCCATGGTTTTTGAGCTGAAATAAACAGGCTGCTAGTTTTTCAGGCCTGTTGTTCTTCCAAGAGTAAAATGGGAAAATAAAAGCATGTAATGCTTTTGCATGTTTGATTATGCGGTTCATGCTTGTTCATACTTGTTCATACTCAATCCTTGCACTATAAACTGCAAAATTCATGTGGATGTGATGCCTTTTGAAAGAATCAGAATGAGAACAAAATTGTCAGTTCTCAAAGAAATGAAATTTTCTATGGCTTATCATTCACTGTAACCAAAGAATTCTTGTTAGATTTTTCTTCTTCTGATTAAGACAGCCTTGGCCTCACAAGAGAAAGTGACATTAAAATAAATTACATTCAGTCAATTAATGCTGTTTTCAAAGAAAAAATTGAGGGCCAGCTCGCACGTTTTGTTTCCTTGTGCAAAAAAGAGAAGGAAAAGCCAATTCATTAGTACTTCAAAAAGAAAGAAATTAAAGAATCAAATGACAATTGAATTTCACTTTCAAAGTTTAAAAGGTCAGCAGACAGGCTTTCTCCAAAAGATTTTTTCTTTTTTGTGAAGATCAAAGCCCTGAATTAGACATCACTATATCAGCCAACTTGCTCTGACTTAATTAGATGTAATGATCAAAGGAAAAGCCAATTCATCCGTACATAATTTTTTATAAAAAAAAGAAAAGAAAAAACCAATTGCATTGGATGCAAAGCTTGGAGCTCATTAATGAACAAAAACCCAACTTTCTTAACCACAAAAATACAAAAAAGGAAAGGCGTTGGATGGAATAATAACATCAAGAGAAGAGAAAAGGCTAAAGAGAAAAGAGACAAGACAACTGACAAGTCCACATGAAAATCCAGACCAATGAGCTGTCATGATCCGTACGGTTTCGTGTGACAGATAAGTACATTTACAATATAATAATAAGATGAGAGCAAGAATTTTTTATAAAAATTGAAAAAGAAAATCATTGATAAAAGCATGGAGGATTGGAGGAGATTGGGATGAGAGATAGCTTATAATGGCTTTTCGGATCTTTGTTTCGATTATACGGCTTTTGTTCTTGTATTTGTTGAGAAAATTCAACATTCTCAGCGATCGTGTGAATAATTGACTAAAACTTGCACTCATTTTTTTTTAAGATGTTGCAATTTGAAAATATAAAAAAATATAGATATTATTTTTTAAAATAATTGTACGAATAAAATGCTTTAAATTTTGAATTCTTTTTTTTTAAATAGTTAAATCATAACTTAACCCTCTTAAAGAGATTTTTTTTTTTAATTTGCAAAGAAAGAAATTTAAATCTTTTTCTTTAAATAAAAAAATCAGATCATTCATTAACAAAATATTTGGATATTTATTTAAGAGGACCTTAAACATAAAATTATATGCTCACATGTTAATTCGATTAACGATACCTATTAATCTTGATTAAATTACTAATCAACTATATAAATTTATAAATATTACATTAATAAATATAAATACTTACCGCACGATAATATCTTTTTGAACAATGTTTTTAGTAATGAAATAATTTTTGACCTTGAAACTATTGATCTTGAAATTAAAATGTTGGGCCCAAGAACTTGAATTAAAGCAATAGTGTAGTAAGCTTAGAGAGAAAAATTAACCATAATCTGCCGTTTCCAACTGGATACAAAACGATTTTAGGGAATAATTATTTTTTTTACTTGCAAAAAAAAAAACCCTTTGAGATACATTATTCCCTCCACATATCTGCAAATTCATCAGGCTCCAATGGATTAGATAGCTCATGCATTTTCCTCCTAGTCTTAGCTTTGACTTTCTTCGCATACTTCCCGGCCTTCTGCCTTTTCTCCATAGCTCGGATCTGCAAATGCCAGGAAAGGAAGCATATCGTGTCAAAAATTATCAAATCTGTAAAAGAGGGACATGAATCACCCCCTACTTTAACAGAACCCATGACAATCTCCTTCAACACATATAACTTGCACTAACAACATCAAGATTAACGTAAAATCCTCTAACCTGGTTTGGTGATACATAGAAAGGATTCTCGTATAGTGTTGGACCTCCAAAGCTGCCAGCAAATATCTTGATTGGATTCAAACAAAATCTTGGACCAACCTGTACAGAACCAGTATCTAGAATTAAATTACAACCACAAGTACTTGAAAATCATATTATAAATAGGGGTGAGCAAAAATCCGTTGGATCTGATTAGACCGACCAAAACTGAGTGAATTCGATTGATTCGATTCAATTTATTGGATTTTGATTATAATCAATTTTTTGGATTGGTTAAATTGATTAATTCGATTGATTTTCAGGTTTTAAAATTAATAACCGAACTGACCGAATTAACCAACCTTTTAATAAGTAAAAAAAATTGAGATGAGTACTTTTTTTTTCTTGGAAAATATTATTGAAATTATTAAATTATTTAGTAATTTAATTTGAATAATACTTGAGTTTGAATTTTATTGAATTTAATTTGTGGTTAAATAATTGTTCATTATAGGAGGAAAAAATGATGAAAAATTTGGTTATTTAACTAAATTGACCGAATTGAACCGATTTTGGTCGGTTCGGTTATTATCAATTATTTAAAAATTTGTTGTCAGTTCAATTATTTGTTGAATAAAAGTTGGTTAATTCAATTACTGATTTTTTCAAACCTAAGCGACCAATTGCTCAGCCCTAATTATAAAAGTAGGAAAGCACATATCACTGCATACCTCAACAAGGGTCATTTTATCAAGTCCCCCTCGAATCATTTTGTCAGATTCATTATGAGGAACAGATATCTGCATTAGACAAACAGCAGTGTTAAGAATGAATTTAGTAGTTTATTGATTCATCAACAAAGAACAAAGATGCAAAGATATGAAATCTGCATTAGAAAACAGCCTTGGTAGGTGAATTCAAAAGTAAATCCATTAGTCAACAAATAATAAAGAAGCAAACATATGAAACCATAGAAACTTATGCTGCTCATTTCATCACCATTTTCTTTTGAACGCTTCAGAGCAACCAGAAATATCTATCATTCACAGCATACATCATACAATAGCAGTAACACAGTCCCAACTCGCAAAGACCAGATGTTAAAATAGACTACAGATTAATCCAAAGTAGAATTAAAATTAAAATAACCAACATTGATTCAAGAGTCCCTACAATGTCAAGAGAGAAAATAGACAAAAAAACTGTGCAGGCAATTTCCTAGGAAAACTACAGCAGTCCAGTCCAGATCCTGCACTTTAAAATAGGCAATCTATGCTAAGTTAAAGAATGGAAATCCAAGAAACTGAGCTTTGGCAGCTTATATAGTTGATAATTACTACAGCAACAATTCACATCCATTAGACTGACCAACCCTAACATGTTTATGCTTTAATTGGCAGCTATGAGGAGTTTATTACTAAATCAGCATCTGTTGCACCCAAGGAATAGACAGAAGGAGCATAAATGAAATTTTTGCTTTCGGTTTCCACCTTAAAACTCAGATAAAGAAAACTATAATTAAGAATTTAATCTAAACTACTGGCAAATACGTTGCACACAAATTAAAACAAAAAAACATATACTTCACAAACCTGGTAATTACGGAACCATATGTGGTCATCAACAATGGAGAAAACAAAGACATGATCATGATAAGGTTTAGATTTCCTGTGCTCTTTTGGAGTTCCAAATATCTGACAGAAAATAATAGAAAAGATAGTGTCATGGAATATTTTACTTTTCACCCCAAAGCATGTTTAAGTGAAAAATCCACAGAATCAGGAAAGAGAATCTCAACTCTTTGGTGCACAGATAACTGTTATAACTTTATCTCGGTGACTCAAAAGAGAAGTCAAATGAGTTGATTCAAAGAGTGAGGAAGTACATGTTTCATCTATACTTGAGAAAGATAAATAGCAAAAGAGCATTCATTTAAAAGGAGAAAAAGCAGCATCAAGATACCTGTGTGATCATCTCCTTCAAAAGCTTCCAATGAGCATCTTTTTCGAAATTACCCGAGAAAGTCAACAAAGGACGAGAACCTTTCAAATGATTTCCAGTGAGCTTCAGTTCTTCCATTGTGTGAACTGAAAAAAAGGAACTTCATTAAGAAACAAGAAACAAGATAAATCAGCATGCTGCAATGTTAACAACATCAAGAAACTAAATAATATAATAGAGACAATAGTACATTTTAAAAATCAAATGAGAACTATTACCGGCATTAACCAAAAATTTCACAGATGGACCACTGGGACACTTTGCCATCCATAGATAAAGATCCTGATGTTTCCTACACTGGCATAAACAAAAGGAGTTGTATATAAACATTGGATATTTTGAGCATAAAATTCGAAACTAATGCAATGTAAAGCCACCTTAACTTTAGCCTAAAAATTTAAGCGTATACCATTTCAAAAGAGTTCAATTTGACCCAAGGTTTATAATTCTATGCCCTCTTAGTGAATCAAACTGTGCCTAATATAACTAACAGTGCATCAAAATTGGGCAAACTTAAATTTCGCAAAGAAAAGAACAAAAAAGCTTAAATATTTACCTCAAAAAACAGAGCGGAAGAACAACCCCTCAACTCAATAAGCTCATTCAAGGTAGCCCCTTTACTACTCCTTGACTCTACCTTGTTATCCTTCTTACAATGAGGCAAAAGTGAAACCATATTCAACATCAAATGCCTATACCTACCAAAAAAAAAAAAAAAACATATAAAAAACAAAGTCAACGTAACATTCAGACAAAGAAAAAAAAATCCAACTGACCTGTAATTAATACGGCGAGAACATGTTACCATAACTTTCTCTTTGTTTCTAAAAAAATGGGAAGAATCGGGATTAGACTCCGATTGTTTCTTAACTTCTTCCTTGTCTTTCCAACCTAAAAGTGTCCTTTTTGGTCTCTCTGGAGCTCCTTCATCTTTCTTTGTTGGTTCAGCTGTCTGGGTTTCGCTGCGCTTTCGTTTCTTCCCCATTGTTTAACAAAGAAAGAATTGAAAGTAAGGCTTTTTTGCTGCTGGAATAGACAGGAAAACTGGAAGATTTTGGCTTTGATAAACCCTAGTTAAAAGCCGACTCCTTTCTCATAAAAGGGCTGAGCTAAGTGTGCATAATTATGGACTCCATGGGTGCCCATGATTGGATGTCGATGTCCAAATTATAAGGGATTGAAGCTACAATGGGCCTGACAATGGCCTTGGCTTTCTTAACTTTTGTGACAATGTTGTTTTTATGTAGCAGAAAGCTAAAATCATTTTTTTTTCTTAAAAAGGTTAAAATCATGTTTTGAGGTTGTCCATAGATTTATAATATGACTTGTTATTAGAGCACCGAATTTTTAGTTTTCGTGATTAAGAATTAAATTTTGATAATTTTAAATGAAAAAAATAGAACTTATTAACTCATAATTTTTGCATTAATTAAGCAATGGTTTAAATAAAATAACAAAAATTCATCAAAATTCTTTTAAATTTGTGTGTGTGTGTGTCTATATATATATATATATATATATATATATATATATATAAAACTATATATACTAACTATAACTATATGCTTGAAAAAAAATAACTATATATTATAATCTCTATCTATTAATTTTCTATAATATATATATATATGTATGTTTCTACCAATTTATGAGCTTTAATTTTGATTTAATGGGGAATTTCATTTTGATGGGGAATTGGAAAGGAAGAAGATTACAGGGCAAAAATGTAGGGTCAAAGAAGCATTTTCGGGAAAAAGAAAGTGTTTTTTAGGGTATTTTGTGCTCAACAGTGTTAAAGGGGAATTAAATGGAGTTTTTAATTAATACAAATATATTATCATAATGTCAACACATTTTAATTGCATGAACCATAAATAACTCCAACTTCAATAGCAATGATTTTTTTTTTTTCTTAGTTGAACACTTTTTGACGTAAAAATTGTTTTTTTCAAGGAATGATTCTTTCTCTTGCTTCAAATAAGTCGAGATTTAATACAAGATGATGGGGCAAAATTTTTTTTCACCGATCTTTCAAATAAAATGTTTATTTGTCGATTTAATTAATTTGTTAATAAGTGTATTGGTAAACTAGTTAGGCAAAAATGTACTCAAAAAAGGAAGCTAGCATTCATGAATTTCAACTCAAATATATTTAAAATTAGCTAGAAAATCTGCTAATTATGTTAAAGTTTCAATCTTGGTAATGATAGCCAGGATTCTAGGACTAATGTTATTATATAGCATTAATTCGCAGTCAAATCTCTTTAATGCAGGGTCGTGGCTCATTCCTGAGCTCTATATAAACCCTGTAAATTGCAGCTAGGGAAATCAAAAAATCGTTCCAAGGCAAGCAAAGAAGCAGATTTGGAAAAATGTTGAAGCAAGTTTCTTTGGTTTTCTTTGCTCTATTTGCTTGCCACATCAACATGGGAGTTCACTCTCAAGAATTGAAGCATCTCACCAATGAACTTGAAGTGAAAGTGCCAGCAAGTGAAGTTTGGGAACTTTACAGGCATCTCGGAATCTCAAGACTTGCTGCAAAACAGCTCAAAAATGTTATCCAAAACATTGAAGTTTTGAAAGGTGATGGTGGGATTGGCACTGTTCTGAGACTCACATTTGTTCCAGGTACTAAAACTGTATAAAAATACCCTTCAAAACCAAGTTTTTCTTGATCGTTCTTTTGGTTTATATATATAAAAGAGGCCAGATAAGAGAAAGATCACAGGTGTTAATAATTGAATCTCTGATTTACGGGATGCTATTTTAAGAGTGATTACATGAATCAACTAAGTTAAACTTTAGGTTATTCTTGATCATTCTTTTGTTTTAATGGTTTGAGCTGATCATGGATTGTTCCAATGAATCAGGGAATTCAAGCTATACAGAGAAATTCACAGTGATTGATGATAAAAAGAGGGTGAAAGTGGCACAAGGATTGAAAGGAGGATGTCTAGCAATTGGTTGCTCAGTTCAAATTGTTCGATTTGATATTATACAGAAATCCATGACTTCGAGCATCATCAAATCCGACATTTCCTATGCTGTGAAGAAAGAGTTCGAAGCTAAGGATCCAAAGCCTAACATCCAACTCTTGGCAGCCGCTGCCCAAGTTGCAAAAAAATTTCTTGAGAGCAAACATGATGCATGAATATATAAGAGTCTTTAACTATCTAGAAGTTGCTCTCACTGATTGAATTACTGTTGTTGGGAGTAGGATTTTGATGAAATTTTGATGGCATAAATTCAAGTTATGGTTCTATGATCTTGTGCTAGAACATATTTCTTAATCCCCTTCGTTATAATTCATAAAATTCTATTGATATCAAATCTTACTGTCATAAAATTCTACCATAAACCTCATCTCACTGTCCTAAACTGTTTTTAATCCTTTAAAAGTGAACACCAATATCAAATCTTTGATTTCCTATAGGCAATGCTGTCTTTCAGTGATTAAACATCCCACACAATTCTACCAAGCAATCTTCTCATCAAATTTTCCTTATCAGTAGCAGTTTCATCACTCGTAGGAATGCTTGCCATCTTTCTTCATTCATTAACCATGTCTGCTTCAATCGCTTGTCCCATGGAGAGGCAGTATAGCATGTTGTATTTATCTCGAAGTCATTATATATGTGGATTAATGATATGATTTCAGTTAATTATGATCTAGGTTTAATTATGTATTTAAACGCATAATGAGAGGAGTCAATTTCAATTAATATATTAAGGAAGATTTCTATATATTTATGTGTGTGTGTGTGTATGTATATATATATGTATATATATGTGTGTGTATATATATATATATATACACACACACACAAGACTAACTAATTGAGTTTCATAACTTCTGATGGAGAGGTAGAGAACAATTTTCTTTTCTTTTATCATGGAGGTCTCCAATCAGTTCTCGGAAGCAGGTTATAGAGAACTCATGATGATGACATTGATTTTGTACCTGTGGATTCAGTGGGATTGAGCTCTTACTTGCATCCAGATTAATTTTAATTTCTGTAAAAATGTGTTAGTGACTCTGTAAACTTCTGAACTAAAATCACCATGGCATGGATTCTAGCTAGGGATATCCTTTTCTGTTTCTTGAATGATTACAACATCAGAATTGTTTAAAAACTTGGGAACGTTTTAGTTTTTCAAAGTTCATTGAATTATCTATTATTTTATTTTGTGTTTTCATATTGACAATGTCTGAACAATTTCAGGTTAGCAACCGCGGTGAGTAATTTTGTTGTCAACTGTAAACTCACAAAGTCACCTACATTACAAAAGAAGAATGTTTACAACAGCACACCATCTGAATCCAAAATCTAACGTTCATCAATTGGATCAGACCTTCGCCAATATCAAAGCTCTCCTACAAGCAAAGGTTAAGTGGCAAGCATCATAAGGCTCTAAATTTGGCAAATCCAAAATGTTTCTCACTGAGCTCCCATGTTTTGCGAGCTTTCTCCTGATCACTGGCTTCCTGAGACAACTAGTTTTAAAGTGAAGCAGAATGCTTGTTAACACCCCCAAAATGGCAAAACGTCAAACCCCAGATTAAAACTACAAAAACAAATCCCATTTCATCAGTACAAAACTAAAAACAAACCTCTTTGGGTACAGAGAAAGTAGCTGGAAGCAATGCAGCAGACCGTAGAGCCATAACTAACTTTGAAACCACACTATTCAACCACTTTGAATTGGGTTCTTTTAAGACCCTTAAATAAACTCCCCTATGGACTGACCAAAGCGAAGCTGAGCTTCGTTCCTTAGAAAAGTGTATCAAACTGATTCTCAGTTTGATGCATATAGAAGGAGGGAAGTGACCTTTAATCTAAATATAATAATTTGTGTATTTGTAATAAGTAAAATATTAATAATTCGTATATTCATATTATATTTCATATAAAAATTACATTAAATTTATTTATTATTATTATTAAAATTTTAAATAATATTTTTTTATGTTTTTATCGTATTATTAAATCATGATTTAGATTTACACGTCTATTTTATTGTGATAAAGGAACAAAGTTATTGGACACGATAGGTAGAATAATTAGCAGAGTAATTTATCCGTCGCGTCAATTTCATGTAGGGAATGAAGCTTTAGTTTCGGATTTCCATTTGATATTTTAACAAACTTTTTTCCCCTTAGAATGGGGATATTTTGGTTCTATCACTCCCTCCCTTAAGGATGTTCCACTCCTTGGGGTGTGAAAACAATTAAAAAAATTAAAAATTAATTTAAAATCGTTGATTTAATTGAGATATTAAATATACATATATATATATATATACAAAGTTTGAATTGAGAAATGAAAAACAAAAATAAAAAAATACGGATTGAATTATATTTTTTATAATTTTATAAAATAAAAATAATTATTTTATGTAAAAATTTATTTAATATATTTAAATTTTATATTAAAATAATATAAAAAATAAAAATTTTTAATTTTAAAAACTAACAAATTGAAACCCAATTAAAATTGAATATTATAAAAAATTAATTTAAATTTTAAAGTTTATAATATTATATATTATTAAAATAATTTAACTAAATTCGAATCACTTATAATTAATATTATAAATAATAGGAAGGGATTTTGTGACAATTGGGGGTGCTTTGCTCCGTACGAAGAGTTGGGCTTGAACCCAAAATTCATTTGTAATTACCAATCACTGATGCTAAAAACCCAGACTTATATTATAAAAAGAAAAAAAACTAAAAGAGGAAAAAGGGGAATTTTGTAGCTTTTCCCTACTTTAAAGACCACATGTTTCATATCTTTTACTGATCTTATTCCTAACACTTTGGTTTCTTTCCTATCCTTTGGAATTAGGCAAACTTGGAGGTTTTAAGATAAAATCTTAAGAACTTAGAGCCTTGAATGTGAAGTGAAAAAATAAATGAATTTTAGGTTTATTTTAATTGATTTATATAATTATTTTTTTAAAAAAATTATAATATTTAATTAATATGAAATTTAAATTCTAATATTTGCAGTCTTTATTTTTATTCACATATTAAAACTTCATTTGTTAAAAAGAATTTGGCTTCACAATAACTAGCAAAGGGAGTTCGAAAAGATTATTGAAAGAAACAATTAATAAGTTTAGAAATGATATGTGACATGACCATGTGAACTTATCAAATCCATTCAGCATGGTTGGTGGTTGCTGCTGACTAGAGGCACTCAGCTTAAATGCCAAATTGCAAATTTCTGGTTTTTATTTATTCATTTTTCTTTTTTGGACCTTAGAGTTTTGGGTTTTTCTCTTTATCAGTATTTGAAGTCCAAACAAATTTCATTAAAAAACAATTAAAATTTCCATAGCAGTAACACTGCTGCTCGAGAACATAAGAATGACTGATGAGAATGAATAGTAAAAGAATTTCATTTTCAATTCAATAAGCTTTCGCCATGATCTTAGCTCTACAATTACCGATATCAGAAATACATCGGTTTCTAAATTCAAGGTGTAGTTCTTTTTTTTTTTTTTTTTCTGAACAAATCTATATTTTGCTCAGTGCTCAACTGGAGTGGCTTCTCATTCCCCTACAGCCAATGAGCACAGGCACAAAGAAAGAAATGAAACTAGCTAATATTACAAATCTCAACCAATATCTCTCTGTACACAATTTAACCAAAGGGGAGGAAATGGATTGTACCTGAACCTGAGGTTCCCTACCACCATTCTTTTGGCCCCTCAAATCCGAACCGGCAATCCAAAATTTTGGAAAGTTCTAATCTTTCCTTGAAGACCAGCAGTCACAATCACCATACCCCAGGCCGACATGTTTGGGTTAACCCCATAGGAAAAATCCATACTGGCCCTGGGGCTCCTGGTCCTAGTTGCCAGAAGAAGTTTTTCCTCTGGCCATGTAGCTGAGATTCTGTCAAAGAAGTAGCTATTGGTTAAACTAGAAATGGTTCCATGGAGAGGGCTATTGCTGCACCCGGATGCTGATAATGAACCCTCGTTTCCACTATACTCCTCAATGGGTGTAGGAGGATGATTGGCTGTTGAAACTTCATCAATATTGTCATCGAAACAATTTTGATCATTCAATTGTGTATCTCGTAGTCCCCATGTGTCACCCATGCCCGGCCAAGGGATGGCCACTGATACATCTTTACAGTGAAAATGTTCATAAGAGTGTGTCACAGTGACCCCTTTATTTCTGCTAGGCTGGGATTCTGCTTCGTGTTTCCACACATAAACGTAAGAGTCCTCACTAGCAGAGACAACATATTTTCCATTTGCCGTAACAGCACCCGAGATTTGGCTGTTCATGTTCCGAAATCCTGTCACATAATCAACAGCAACTTCTGTGGAATCAGCACAATTCCAGAATTTTATGTGGATATATACTAAATGATAAATCTGCAACTTTTCAAGAGCAACCAGGAAAATTTGCAACTAGTGACATTCATTTCAAGAAAATCTATTTGGTAATCAAGGCACAAAATGGATGTGAAAATCCTCTTGCGACAACTCACATCTTTGAGCAATAGAAATAGGGACTACCACAAAGTGAACTACACTAAGAAGAATGCGAAAACTAAAACAAATATCCCAATTCCACCCCCACCCCCTCTCAGGCAAACAGTCTATTAGCATCCAAACCTAAAAGCAGAACATCATTTTTAAGAATTGATACTCATTCCATGATACACCAGTACATACCATCCCCCAGCTGAGGTAAGTATGAAAATTAAGAGTTCTCTTTAGTCTCCCATACCTCTTAGCTCTCAGCCACAATCACTATCATCTATGGCCACTCTCCCTCCCAAATCACCCAACGGCTATATCATATATTTATATTGTATGAATATGAGGATTTACCTTTAAACTTGTGAATTAGATCACCACCATCAACAACCCGAATTCGTGAATCTGCAGATGTGATGAGTACTTCTGATGAACTTCCAGGTGCAAACTGTTTTAAGAAAGTAACCAATCAGAGGAAGAATAAGTGAACACATGGCAGCAAGAACATATGCAACATGTTCGAAGTAAGGAATCTCTAATTCAACTAGAGAAAAGGATTAACGCCATCCTTCCTTATTTAGACACAGCATTTCAAGCAGCAGGACTACTGGATTACCTGGAAACCTGTAATTTTCTTTTGATGAGATTTCTTCTTTTTATTCTGCAAATTGATTTGACTTTTTGGTTGTAACTTGTTCTCTGCAAAAGATGCAAGAAGTAAATGTTTAAGAAAACTAAAGTGTCAAATCAACTATACAATATCGCGTGTGCATGCAGACATAAGAGAGAGAGAGAGAGAGAGAGATCATAAACTTGTACCAGAAGTATTGTATAAACGGCAGCTTCCTTTGTATGAGCCAACTAGTGCACCCTTCAAAATAATTAAAAGTTCAATAGGCTACAGACTTATACATTGTATATTACATAGAATGAACTTGTATTGACCATTGCCCAACCTGGCCATCAGGTGTATAACACGCAGCAGTGACCATTTCATGCAGATCATTCCAATCAACGACTTGACGATCAGGAATGCTCCATATGCGAACTTTAGCATCTAGGGATCCACTAATGAAGTATCTATCATCAACTGGATTAAACTGGATGCAGGTTACTGTGTCAAGGCAGATCCACGAGCATAAAGCATGATTAGCAATATATAAACCAATTTCAAGAGACAAGATACGTATGCTTTTTCTATGTTGGATCTTTGAATTTTTGAATCACTGATTTGACTGACTCTACACTAAACACGCTTAACCTGAGTCCATTACATGCACACTTCCAAGCCAGAGAGTTACAATTAAGGATTTATCTACTCAAGAGTCTTTTTCAGTTTTTTTCCTGATACACAGTTTGGTATTACAGCTATGACGACAGAAGGTAGTTTAAAATTATCCATCGCTTCTATAGAGAAGGGTAGCTATTTTATCAAAAAAGAAAAAAAAATGAGAGTACAATTTAGTAACATTCTTGAACAAGGCTATTAAGAGGATAAACTCCAAAGTAAAGAAACAAAAGACATGAAACTCACAATTTACTTACCATAATCACTGTGTGAAAATATTCTCAAACAAGTCTTGCTAATCAAGTCCCAAAGCCTCACAGTCTTGTCCATTGAAGATGAGAGCAATTGCTGAAAAGAACAAAAAGAAAAATCTTTCCAGAATATCTTGCAGCAGTATATTGGTTCATGATTCTAAATGAGGCTAAGCTGGTGAAGATGGAAACAAAAATTCATAAAAAGTTCTAGTAACAACAACCTCTCAAAAAGCTTGCTAGAAATATAGAAGGAATTCACAGAGGCCTGACCAATTGAGTACATGACATCTGCATCTTGTAAAATTCAAAGGACTTTTTGGGCATCCAATTATGGTCACATGCCATTAACATTCAGGAGTGGTTTATAAAAACATGTGGGGGTAGACCACAAAACATTTTTGGTCTTTTAACTCGATATTGAAGATGCATAAACTCAAAAGTGATCTTAAGATGATCTCAAAGAGTCCACAAGGTATATTAAGGGTATCATCAGGAACCTTGACCAGAATCCCTGACAAGGATGAAGGCATCACAGAAACATCAAAGGCAACAATCAAGAGCATAGTGAAGGGATGAAGACAATCTGCAAAAAAAGATCAAGCCTCTTGCCAGATAATTCACGCATGGAACAAATAAAAACTGATCTAAGATAAACATGAGAAAGTAAGCTTTCTGAAAATATTCATGTTGCACATGGCAAAATAACCACATATTGAACTTGTTAGATCATTTCTTTATGTGCCAGAACACATCTTATTAGTATTGAATATGTTTGACTTGATTGCCTAAGGCTTTGTAAAATTGCTTTACTTCTTGGCAGCCAGTATAAATGCATGCAAGTTAATTAGCAACCAGCCTCAACACCTAAACAGGAAATGCCAAATAAAAAATCCACCAAGCAATATCACCTATAGTTGCCAGAAATTAAACCTGGACACAATTAAAATTTGACTTTGAAGATCCACCAATTTCTCTTTGTTGTTTGCCCACCAATTTAAAAGAAATTTTACTTCATTTTTGTATTCCATAGATCCTTTTGTCAAGTAAAGCACGGAAACAAGAAATGCATTGACCATCCATTTCTTCATAGAACAAGAAGCATTCAAGCAGGATGGCAATAGTTTTTGTATTTTGATGAAATTCACATTTGCTTCAATCAGATATGCCTTTCACATATAACATTTAATTTAAGTGCATTGCACACAGGTGCCCTATTTCTCCATTCTCTTTGTTGTGAATCATGTTTAGGATAGGATTCCCTCCAAACTCACCATACAAGGAAAACTAGAAGGATTTCTCAGATCCAATTAAATTTCTTCAGTCCTGTTACAATTTTAGTTCTAACTAAAAAGCAATGTAATGTTATACAACTCTGAGTCAAAATTTGCCACCAAAAACTTGATCCAAAAATCCATCTCCATGAAGCACAGCTCAGAAGAGAAGAAACAAAAATGGCATTCCTTAGTTTACCAGCAAGAAAATATATCATAAATGCTTGGTATAAACAGAACCAACAGATCAATTTAACAGTTTTAACTAACACAACTACAACAAGTCCGGAGATTATGTTTTATAAGGCTTCTAAAGAAAACAAAGAAACACTTGATAAAATTCTTCCAATTAACATTACGGCTAAAAACTTTGAAAATCCAACTATATTCATAAATATTTGTCAAAACACCTTAGAGGATATAAGAATGATGACTAACCTGAGATTTGGACCATGAGAGGTCGAGCACATCATCCGAATGTCCTTGAAAAGAACAAAAAGGTTTATCTGAAAGCCCAAAAACAATTTCTGGCACCACAAAATGGTCCAGGCTCAATGACTTCCGGCTTATGGATGACCTTCCTCTTTTCTTCTTCTCAGGATGGTGATCTGCACTTGGGGACAACAGAGTTGGTTCTGGAGATCCATTAGCCACAACCAAAAAGTTCAAATTCCGATCTTCCTGCTTTTCCATCAATAACTCTCCCTTCCTCTCTGACTCGACTACCTTCCATACATGAATTTCACAATCCTCACCTGCGCTAGCAAGGTATTTTCCATCCAAACTAAACTTAATACTCCAAATAGACCCAGTATGTGCTTGTAACTCTTGACTCTTGTAAAGAGCAGTGAGTTCTTTACATGACTTTCCATACTGTTTTACCCTCACTCTCTCCGGCCCATGAAAGGAAACATCCTGGCTGTCATCTGTCGCAGAACTCGATCTCCTTCCACCCTTATCCGACGATGTATCCCTCTCATCAATACTTCGTCTTTCCTTATGACCCTTCACACTACTTGCAACGCTCTTTATGCTCTTAAACCAACTCCCTTTCTTCTTCAACTTGGAAACACCAACACCACCACCATTCACATTCATATCCGAATTATCCTTATTACCCTCCTCTACATTCTGCCTCCTCATCAACTCTTGAACAATCGGAGAATGTCCAACACAAATCTCGAACTCCTCCATGGTCAACTGCCTCCCGGTCCCAACTTCCTTCAACTTGTTCCACGTCCCATCTTCTCTAATCTCATTCACCACAAACTCTTTCCCATCATCAAGATTCTTAATAGTACACACTTGTTCACTACAAACCATCTCATCTTCCATCACAACCTCTCCACCACCAAATGATTTAAAACCAAGTTCCCCATTGAAACTCTTACTACTCGGCCCCGTGGGCCGCTTATTGCACGTAGATTCATTACTTTCACAGCTTCTTAAGTTGGCAGCCGTGGGATTAATATGATCACATTCACTATTGTTGTTATTATTATTATTTACAGAACATAAACCAACAAAAGGAATCGAAGAAGATGAATTCGGACAAACAGATAAACTAGGAGAAGAAGAAACAGCAACATCATTGTAATCACCATCGCGACTTGCATCACCATCTGATTTCGATCGTACAATTCCAGAAGAACTACTTTCTCGTTCCTCTCCACGATCTTGCTTCTCCAACCCCATATTCAGCAACCAATCCGACGAAACTGATCTTCTTCCAAACTCCACTCCTCCTCCACCACCTGTACCCACTTCCGTTTCTGACCCGGGTCTTGTCCGGGAAAGACCCGGATCCCTGCTAAGCCCCATCTCATGGAGCAGCCGCGTTCTCCTTTCGGAAACAGAAGCGGGTTCGGAGATCCAGATGTCGAACTTGGAAACAGCCATAGGGAATTTAGGGACGGGAAATGGGTGGTGGGCATTGCTGGAACTGGTAATTGGGTCGGAGTCAGAGTCAGAAGAAGGAGAAGTTGAGTTAGAACAAGAACAAGAATTAGAAGAAACAATGCGATCAAGGGATTCGTAAAAACACTCTTCTTCTTCTTCTTGGCCTTTGTTTTCTTCTTTTTCTTCTCCTACTTGGGTCGAATCGTCGTCGTTCTGGTTGTTGTTGCTGCCAATGGGGTTTTTGGTCATGCTTCCTTTACGAGCATTCCCATTTCAAATTGGACAAAACCATAAAAAAGAAACCAAAAACAAAAAAAAAAAGTTTGGTTTTGGGATTGGATCAAAAGGAGGAAAGGGCCAATGGTGTTTGGAGTGAAGGAAAGGGAGAGAAAATCAGATCCAAAGGGGAGGGAAAGGAAAGGAAGGAGGGAAAAAGGAGCTATGGAATTGAGGTTTGTTGATGTGTTTGCGTGGGAGAAGTGAAGGGGAGTGAGTTGATTTTGTTGGATTTTCGGGTTTGGGACATTGAAATGTGAAATCTGAAAAGTGAAAGATAGAGGATCTATCTGTTGAAACAAAATATTCTGAATAAACAAACAAGAGGAAACAAAACGGTGAGGTTAAAAGCAAAACAACTCCTTTTTCTATTTTTACAATTACAAATTTTATATTGGAAATTTCATTTATTTTCTTTTTCCCAATATTAATTTTTATTTTCTTTGTTTTTTATATAAACAAGCTACTTCAACCCTTTTGCTAGGATGTTGATGTGCAATTTTTTTTTAAATTCTTTGTTGGAATTTAAATTCTAAATAAATCACTGAATTTTAAATAAAAAAATAAAAGATGAGGGGGTCAATTTCAATTTTTACTAAATTTAAAGATATATTTGATTATTAACCCACTATTTCTAATAAAATTATTTTTATGTTTTTAAAAAAATAAAAATTCTTGTTATTGATTAAATTTAAAATGTTCAATGACAAAAAAAAAAAGGCTGACTAATTTGAATAATTTTTATAAAAATAATTTATTTTACACAACAAAAAGAAAAGTAATTTAACTCCAAAACATCATTAATTAAGCCTTTTATGATATATTAAAAAATTAATTAAAAAATGAGACATATAACAATTTTTTAGTTCATAACATTTAAGAATTTCATCAATAATAATATATGAAAGACATATTTTTAACAAATTACTTTTTCATTTCAATAGGAAATTGTTTTTGTTGCAAGTTGAGAAGAGAAAGGTTGGGCCTAGAGTTATTCCATTGAAAGCCCAAAAAAATGTTGTTTGCCAGAAAGAGAACAGCAAAATCTATGCAACTACCAACTGTTGTAGACATGCTGTCCAGCCCACTACTGTTAAATGTAGGTGACATACCATACCTTAATTCAACCACTTTTGGGGACCATTTTACTAATATTTAATATTTTCCCACCTTTCTCACTCATTTCTTTTTTCATTTTTTTTTTGGGTTTCAAAAATTTTATATTTGAATTCAAAATTTAATTAAATTAATTCATATAATTATTTTTAATAAATTAAATTTAATAATTTTAAATTTTAAATTTCAATATTTGTAATTTTTTTATTCTCGATAAATTATCTGTTATATAATTTTTTTTGTTATTATTGTAAGTTAAGATGATGATGTTTTTCAACATGAAGGTGGACTTTTTTTATAGATTCATGTGGTACAAACATTAGAAAGTATGAAGGGTCATTAACTATGCTTTGATAACCCCAAAAGAAAATTTGACATTTTTCCACCTAAGAGTTAAAAAACAACTAAATATAATTTTCAAGAAATATAATTCATTCCATTTTATTTGTAAGTTTTCGAGGGAGAACAAAAGAGAAGATAAAATTTAATTGTTAAACTTAGAATATTAAAAAGAACAATGGACTACTAATTTTTTAGAGACCTAAGCCTTAGATTGGGGATTATATTTTCAACAAATTGAAGAAAAAAGAGCAAAAAAATAGGGCAAGGCAAAGGTAGAAAGTGTTTCCATTTCTTGATTTTAATTACATGATACTAATAAAATTTTTTTCCTTTAATGTTTATAATCAAGTAAAGTTCATATTGTGACCTTTTAATTTTATCTAAGAGCCATAAATTTGCCAGATAAAATTAATTCAAATTGAATTGGCAAATAATGCATTCTAATTTCTTTCCCAAATTCCTTTTCTCTTTCCATAGAAAATGGGATGACTTTTAAAATCTAATTAAGTATTAACAACTTGCAAAATATAATTAAAGATGATTCATTGTCAAAATAATAATAGAAATATATATATATATATATATATTCAGATCGGTTAATTCAATTAACAAGAAGAGAAATTTTATTTTTTCGTTAACCAAAATTTTAAATATATTAAATTAATGTAAAAAAATGTATTTTCAAAATCGTATGACAAAAAATTAAATTAATGCAAAACACGAAAATCATATATAAATGAACCCTTAACACATCCAAACATGCTTGGGAATACAATAATTTTGTTTTTAAGCCTACCTAGCTATCCAAATCCCATACATTTAGCTCTCAAAGTCTCCAGCAAAAAAGGGATTCTCTTTCTTGTACAACAAAAAGGGGATGATTACATTACAACTCATTCTTGCACATGAAGTACGAGGAGCTCGTGCAAGAATTTTATATAATTACACCAAAAGAAAGATTGATCTGGGGATGAGCATGAAACCAAGAAGCTAAGAAGCTAAGAAAGAAAAAAGTCGGTGGATTTAGCCTAAAATCACCTCATATTCGATACCAAATTAGATTTAATATCGTATTTATTTTATATTAAATATAAAAATTATTATATTATATTTCGTGTTAATACGTCAAATACGAATTTTTTTTTTTTTATTAAATTTATATATAATTTTTATTAAAATTTTAAATTGTGTTATTTTTATATTTTTTTATAGAATTTTTATACTGTATAAAAAATTGTTAGATTAACATCAATCAAGCAAAGTATTTATGCAAAAATAATGTATGAGATTAATGTCTAAGAAACCATAGTGCTGGTTTTGTACTGTTTTGTTATTTTTTATTTAAATAATGATGTAATTGCATATGCAACAACATACATAAAGCTTTGTTTGGATATAATCACAGCTATGGTGAGATGCGATTGCATGTCAAAAATCAATAAAAAAGCTATTGAAGTGTCATTTGGATGTCAGGAACAGGGCACGATTTCGTGATTTTTCTTCCGTTTGGTCGTTTGCCACTTTTGGCCTAGTGGTTAAATGCCCCTCCCCATTTTTTCTTTTATTTTATCCTTTAATTTATATTATAAAAACAAAAATATTATTAGAAGATAACTTGTTGTTTTTAATTTTTATTTAAAATTTATAAAATAATTTTATTTATTTAATATATAAATAAATTTTAATTGTATAAATATTAAATAATTTACAATTTTTATTACATCTAATTTTTAATCTAATATCTTTAATAATAATTTTTTCTTCTCAATATAATTTATTTTATCATCACTTTCGCTTTTACATCAAAACATATATCTCATCACCGACTCACATTCATAATAATTATTTTCATCGTAATATTAATTAATTAATTATATATTATTATTTTTAATATCACCAAAACAATCTTAAAGGAACAATTTCATTGTACATCCAAATAAATCATAAACCAAGTGAGTTTATGATGTAGAAATCAAAATGAAAATATATCCTTTCCATGGGTTTTACACCTTTTTTTCTCTTACCAAATAGTTTTAACATGTACAACAAATAATTACGATGATAAAAAAAGTAACAAAGTGTCAATTCTTATATCTTACATTCTAAATTATATTATAAAAATGAAAAAAAAATCTAATTTAATATATGCAATAGTATTATTTTTTGTACCGATAATACTTTTTTTTTTGAAAACATAATCGATAAAGTTTTAATTTCATTCATAAAAGTTAATTCAATTGATAAGAGAAGAGTATTTATGTTTGTCAACTTGAATTTAATTATTATGAGAAGCATGTAAGGAATAAGATTCTAAATGCATCATGCTGATACAAGAGAATGCCCCTTTAACATTGAGGGGATTAAATTAAAAAAACCTTGAAGATACATTTGGCCTTTTCATAAAAAATAAAATAAATTTCATAAGTTATCATGTTATAACATTTATATTTTAATTGGATATATATAATTTTGTTAACTTTATTTATAAATAGAATTGCAAACAATAAAAAAGAAAAGAAAAAAACCTCAAAAATTGTGAGAGACGAACAAGCATAAAGTAGTGGGAAAAGAATAAAAGAAAGTGTATGCAAAGTGCCAAAGCACCCTCAAAATATTTAAATGATATTGGGATTGGATGGTCCAATCCAAACCCAAGTGGAAGGTAAAATAGATTGTTGGCAGCAAAGGCAACCAAAACAAGAAAGGACCAAGTCAGCCAAAGTCCTATCACTGACTTTGATTATAGTAATATAGACCTTTTTGTAACGAAACTGTCAGTATCTCAGACAACGATACCTTCACACCTAAACCTACAAACCAAAGTAGAGTTGGTCTTATCAAAATATATAATTTTCCTTGAGTGAAAACAAAGCTTCATTAAAAAAAAAAAAAAAACCCTCAATTGCTGCTCCATCCATGCAGCAGTTCTTCTTTAAGTTTTGAGCCAATCAAAGATCCTTTGAGTTTTCAATTCCTCATCTTAAAAGCTTTGTTTAACGAATGGTCATCTCAGAATCAGCACATTCCCAGTGTTTAGGTAAGGCTTAGCTTCTAGGCCTTACAAAAAAGCCTCTGCTGCCATTGCACTCCTCAATGTCATGGGTTTTTCTTTTTTTTTTTTTTTGAATAACAGGTTGCTAGAAAAAAAAAAAAAGAATTGCATTTGTTAGCATTTAAATTTTAGATTTATTTGATATTATTTTTTAATGGTATTTGTATAAATTAATTGATCAAACATAACTTTTTATTCATAGTTTCACTTTGATAGGGTACAAAAATTGCATTCGTATTTAATATATTTTAAATTAATTAAGTTTATGAAGGAATATACTCGTAATATTTACATGATTTAGCTTGAAATTAAGCCATTCAAATGTAAAGAAAAAAAAAAGAGAATTCAATAATTTCAATACCCACACAAAATACAAATTGGTTTAATTAATAAAGAAAACATATTTTTTTGTCAACTAAAATTTAATTATTGTAAAAAAAAATACTTCAAAAGTAAAATTTTAATATACTAAATCGATGTCAAAATATATTCTTAATATTATTAGAAAAAAATTATGCTTAATCATAAATTTTAGAAATAATAATAATAATAATAATAATAATAATAATTTTTTCGATTTCGTTTCATGGAATTCTAGTTGGATTTCTTGGGATTGCTAGTTATTTAGACTGTTAAGCATTTTTCTTAACTAATAATGTTTCCATGACTGGTAAATTTTTGTAGCCTACTTCAAAATGTATATATTATGGCCCTATTTAAATGGATTCTATCAAACTTTCTAAATAATTACTATCTGACAAAATTTTGATAAAAATGTAGATCAAAGTTGATGATTTTTCATACCCCACACTGAATTTCAACTATAATAGAGGCCACTAGTAAGAACAAAGAATGGCTTGTCATAGGATTTGATGAGACAGCAATCGATTTGAAAACAAATCAAAGAGATGGTCCATATCATCTTTAATCCCTGCCGTCTGTGGGGCCATCCCCTTTGATTTGTTTTTGCTTAACAAAGAAAGATATATAGTTAGATTTGAATGGGGGTGAAAATTAGAGGTTCTTTTGCATGGGAGCTTACCAAATGCATACAATTTACATCAAATCAAAATATATTAGAGGATAGGGCAAAATGAAAATGACAAACATTGATGAAGTATCATAGAACTTTTGAGTGTTTTTTTTTTTTCCTTTGAGAACGTCAGAGAGATAAAACAATAATCTTCATGAGTGATAATGTACTATGTTGATGTTATTTTTTAATTATTTCGAGAATGAAAGAATCGAATTGAGGGATCATATCATTAGTGAATCACTAAATCAAATATTTGAATGCTATATTAATAGTATTATATAAAATTATGTAGAATTTGAAATTTGGTTTTAAGTAAATTTAAAAAATTCCATCTTACTTTTCTCCCTTTGTGTTGGCCCATTTTAATAATTTTGAGTTTCATTTCATTTCAAAAGGTTTCCAATGTCACAATCAAGATTTAAGGTAACAAACACTACAACAAATAATATTTTATTTAAAAATTTAATTTAATTAATTCATATAATAATCTTTAATAAATTACATCTAATAAGTTTAGGAGTTCAAAATCTTATATTAACAATTTCTTTTCTTATTCTCAAGTAATGATCTTTTGTATACAAAACAAAAAATATATATAATTGAGGCCCTTTCCCAAAAGCATGGACTTGTTTTATTTACAATTATTAACTTTTTTTAATTTAATATTTGAGGTTAATAAAAAGTTACTAGAATTAAGAGTTTAATATTGTACTTTAGAATTCAAATAGCGGTTTAATAGCGGAATAATGGTCCCAAAATTATGGTAGCACCACCACCTGCCACCGTTATTAAATGAAATGCTGTTAAGAAATTCATTCATGGTCAAAACAGTACGTAACGGTAGTAAAATAACAGCGTAACGAGAAATAGTGACAATAACGGACCGTTATTGCCACTATTCCATTTTTTTACTCACGGATATAATAGTTCAAGAAAAAAATAAAATTTCAACACTGCAGAATAAAGCAATAAGCCTACAAAAGTAAAAGTAAAAGTAAAGCAAAAAATAAAACTCAGAATCTCATATCTTTAGCATCAAAATCAATCTAAAATTGAGCTAAAAAATAAAAGAATTATTTATCAATCATTTAATCGACACTTTGGTACCCAAATTCAAATCAACCTCAGCCCTCAAGTTCTCAATCAACATTCAAGATCAAAATCAAATAAGGTAAGAAAAGAAAGTTAAATTATCTTTTTTTTTTTTACAAAATTTTTGTAAAATGATGTCTGTTGTGAGAGTGTGAGAGAGACGAACGAGGGATTCCATAGATATTATGTAAGTGATAGTGATGAAAGGATGCGAGAGAAAATGAAAGATGAAAAAAAGAAAGAGAGAAGAAGAAAATTCTGAAAGGCTAAGCTCTAGAAGCACGAAGAAGACGAACAGAAAAAAGCAACCTGCGTTGTGGGTGGGTCTGCTAGAATTAAACAAATTGGGGGATATTAGGGCACGTTGGTGGATAAAAGATTGGGTAAGGAGGGATTGGGTGGGGTGGGTGTTGGACGGGTGTAGGGGTTGAATTTTTTATTTAATTTTGTAATTAATTTTTGAAAATTTTTTAGATAAAATTTAATTAGAGGTTTTGAAAATTTATAATTAAAAAAAAGAGATTAATAATTTAATATAATATATATAGAGATTTTAGATGATAAATTTTAATAAAATTTTTTGCATAAGTTAGATGAAAAATAATTAAAATTAAATATTATATTTTGATTGTGTTATATATTAATTTATAATTTTGTATTTGAATTTTGATAGTTTTTGTATTGTTTTGATATTTATATTGTTGTCAATTCTTTTGATATTAGATTAATTCTTGTTATTTTTGTGTAATTATTGAAAATTGTATTTATTATATAATTATTGAAAGTTATTTGTAATAAAAAAATTTATATCAATTAGTGTATCAAAAAGATTAAGTTACTTAATAAATTTAGCATTTTATGATCTATTACTCTTATTAAGATTAAAAACTAAAAAATAAAAAATATAAGTTTGAAAATTTTATTAAAATATAAGTTTGAATTTTTAATTTTTGAAATTTTTTTAGATAAAATCTAATTAGAGGGATTGAAGATTTATAATTAAAAAAATTAATGGATTAATAATTTAATATGATATATATATAGAGATTTTAGATGAAAAATTTTGATAAATTTTTTTGTATAAGTTAGACAAAAATTAATTAAAATTAAATATTATATTTTGATTGTGTTATATATTAATTTATAATTTTTTATATGAAATTTAATAATTTTTTTTGTTGTTTTGATAGTTATATTGTTGTCAATTCTTTTGATATTAGATTAATTATTGTTATTTTTGTGTAATTATTGAATATTGTTTTTATTATATAATTATTGAAAGTTATTTGTGATAAAAAAAATTTATATCAATTAGTGTATCAAAAAGATTAAGTTATTTAATAATATTCTTAAGATTAAAACTAAAATTTAAAAAATTTAGCGTAGAATAATTTTTTAATGATGTAATAAGTAATATTAATATTTCTAAATATAAGTTTATTTTATTTTTATACAAAATAGCAAGTACGCCACCACGTGAAGAGTTCCTAAGTAAAGGAGTAGAGGGCACCCCAAGTGATGATATAGGTTAGCATTTTGAAACACCTGTACCAAATACAAGAGGAAATATTTCTTGTAAATTTTGTGGTAAAGTTGTAAAAGGAGGAATAACATATTTCAAGGAACACATTGCTTATAAAACTGACAATGTTGCACAATGCCTCAATATTACTGGTATGTTATGTTTTTATAATTTCTTTGAAAATATTATTGTTAATTTTTCAATAAAAATTATAAAATTGCATAAGCATGTGCAACTAATTTTTTTCTTTTTTAACTATACTATTAATAGGTATAGTAAGAGAAAGTATGATGAAACTCCTTCAAGAAAGCAAATAAAAAAATTTGATAACAAAAGGGGAAAAATGAATTTTTATCACAATTAAGAGGAGAAAATGATTATGAAGGATTTATTGATGAAGACATCGCTACTAGACAAGCCATGCGAGATAGTATTTAATGACAACATGAGTGGCACAGAAGACAAGAATTCATACAAAGAACTAGTGGTTGGAGTAACATATATGAAGAAGGACAAAGCTCTCATGGCTCAGTTGCTGAATATTTTGAAGAAAGAACAAGGAAATCAACTCCAAATGAGTTTGAATTTTCATTAAGGGGAGCTATACCTGAATTGGTTAGAAGTAAGAGTTCAAGGCAACCAAAAGTAAGTAATTCATTTTCAAAGACATTAAGAAAAAAGATGGGTGAATCAGTATCAAATTTTTTTATATATGATCAATTTCCTTTTCAGTTAGCAAATTCTCAATGGTTGCATAATTTGATTTCTATGGCAGTAGAAGTTGGCCAACATGTAAAACTTTTAATACCTTATGAGGTCTCAGATATGTATTTAGAGTCTGAGTATCAATAAGTTCATGAGTGAGTTAATTGATTAAAAGCTCATTGAAATGAATTGAGTGTCACTTTGATGTGTGATGGTTGGACCAATAGTTTGAATCAAATGCATATCATTAATTTCCATGTTTACTATAGTAAAGGGAATTTCCTTGTTTACTGTAGTAAAAAGATCATTTTTTAGAAATCTATAGATGTCTCAAGTGTTTGTAGTAGAAATGTAAACTTTTACTACAGATTATTAGATAAAGTTATGGAAGAAATTGAAAAAAAATATATTGTTCAAATAGTCACTGATAACGAGACAACACTTAAGGCTGTAGGAAAAAGACTAATGGAGAAAAGAAAATATTTGTATTGGATAGTATGTTCAGCTCATTATTTAGATTTGTGTCTTGAAGATATTGGGAAGAACAAAAATGTGGCAAAGGTTTTTGATGATGCAAAGAAAGTGACTTGTTTTATATACAATCACATTTGGACTATTAATTTGATGAAGAAATATACACAAGAGAAGCAAATACTTCGTCTTGCTCTTACCCGATTTGTCATTCATTTCATATAGTTAGAAAAAATAACGAGACAAAAGCAAAGTTTGAGAGAGATGTTCAATTCCAAAGTTAGTACTTAGTAATTAATACAACTATTTAAATCTATCTTTTTTTATGATATCATTGTTTAAAATATTAATTTAAAATATATTACTCTAAAAATTTATTGATGAATATATAGGAATTTAAGAATCAAAATGGGGACAACAAAAATCAGGACCTACTTATGAAGCCAAAAAAATCATTTTGAGAAAAATTTTTTGGAAAAAAGCAAGCGGTATAATAAAAGTTTATGAGCATTTGATAAAAGTGTTGCGCCTTGTGGATGGTAATGAAAAACTAACAATGGGCTTTATTTACGAGGTTGTGGATAGAGCTAAACAAGCAATTCAACAAAATTATCATTATTCTGTTGAATACGAAAGATTATTGACAATAGATTGAGTTTCATGTACTCTGACTTGCATTCAGCTGGTAAGTAAACCAATAATATAGATGGTATTTAAAAAATATGTTTATTTTTTATACTTAAATTGCTTATATATTTATTTTTATTATTTTAATACAATATTATTATTAATTATGTTTAGATTACTATCTAAATCCATAATTTCAATTTGGAGTGGAACATTCTGCAAATGTATTTAAAGAAACATTAGAAGGTATAAAAACAGTTATTGAAAGATTAGAACCTTTGATAGATACTCAAATCAGAATGATTAATCAGGTTAATATTTAATACTATTTTATAACTTTAACATTTATTTTATGTGTTAAAAATTAAATTATTTTTTATTTATTCATTTATTATTGTATTTTCAATCGATGTAGTTGTTATTATTTCAAGACAAGCATGAAACATTTGATACTCCATAGGCAAAAAGAGTTTGGAAGTAAATGAATCTAGGTAAATAGTAAATTAAATAATTATAATTTATTTATATTATTTAATTGTATAGCACATTCAAATTTAATTTAAATAATTTTATACAGCTGAGTAGTGGATGATATATGGCACTTGTGTTCCTGAATTACAAAAACTAGCAATCAAAGTGCTTAGTCAAACAATATCTGCATCAAATTGTGAACGTAATTGGAGCACATTTAGCTATATTTACACCAAAGCAAGAAACAGATTGAAGTTTGAAAGACTTAAAAAACTTGTATATACCTATTACAACATGAGGCTGAGGATGAGACATCAGAAAAGAATGAGCATTGATGAGATGAATAATAGTTTTAATCCTATTAGCCTTGACCATATTTTTGAAGATGATGATCCACTAACAGAATGGCTGCAAGAGAAAAAAAATCCTCTATTAGATGGTTAAAACTCTAATTGATTGCCCGCAGATAATTCTGATAATGAAATGAATGTTGAACAATCACGCCAATCTCAAGAAAGGAATGTGTTTCATTCAAATTCAAGTTCAACACCAAGTCAAAGTGATGATGGTAGGGGTTTAAGTCCAAATGATGATGATGGTGATGGTAATAGTGATAGAGATGGAGATGGTGATGGTGCGAATTTTGGTGTAATATGGATGCAAATCGACCTTACAGCCTACTTGGAGGAGAAATTAAGCTTGTTACTACTGGTGGACTTTCATTAATATGACAAAATATGGATTAAATCCATTTGTTGAATCTAGTGAGGGTCAAAGTGCACGTATAGCTCGATCAAAAGGAAAAGCCAAGAAGTACCACTATGATATTTCTAGAGGTTTTTCATCTTCAAGTAGGAGACCAAATTCTAGTAACTTTGAGTGTAGTGAATCATCTGCTAGTACTCAAGGACATTACTATCACCGGAACAACCTAATTTTTGACCTCATCATGGTTATCCACCTCTATATGGTTATTATCCACCTCAAATATATACTTCACCTCAAATGTGCCAAGAAAAATTATGGATAAACCAAATATGAATGCTTTTTATAATCTAAATAAAATTGTGAATAATTTTTTTAGAAAATAAAAAACATAGAGTGTCATAAACTATTTTTAAAATCATTGAATAAGAGTTTTTATAATTATAATTATAATTATTACATTTTTTAATAAATTATGTAAAAAAAAAAATTTACGACCGTGATGACCGTTGTGACCGTAATGATCTCCGTTATATTCGAAAACGTGATAAACGTGATGCGATTGAAAATGTGACCGTGACTGCTATTTAAATCCCTGACTATACTAACAAACTGCAGATGTTAGTAGCATGTTATTATATGTGAAAAATTATATTATCCACCAATAGTGGAGTTTAAAAGCTTTGACAATAAAATTAAATAAATATATATTAGTGATCAAATTATACAATTAATCCTTATATTTAAGTCTAATGATAGATTTAATACTCCTTGTGATTGTGTGGGAATAGATTCTACCAATGTTTTGTGATTATGTGGGAATAGATTCTACCCATGTTTTGTGATTATGTTACATCCTCCTTGGTTTATAACAATTAAACATAAATTAATATTCCTTATTTAAAAATGAGAAGTACTATTGTTAGGGTCATATAATGGTCAAAAGAGCATAGTGATCTTTTTCTCTCTCTCAATCTTTAATAGACAATTAAGGATATCTTGGTTATTGGTGTTGACCTGACATATCAGGTTGATTTGACATTTTTAATGTTACCTCAGCTCGATCCTGTCTTAATTGTCCTAGTTTTTTATTCCCCTGAACTTATCTCTAAATATAGAGACTCAAGCATCATAGAGCTAAGTTTATCTAATCCATATCTTTCTTTCCTCCCTAGTTTTTCACTTTCTTTTCGATTTGATTTTTACTAACTTGCCGTTAGAGTACAATCACAGAGAACACCCCCTACCTTTACCTCAATCGTTCTTATCTTCTACATTTACACCAATACTTTTAGGTCGAGCTCGACACCAACAACTGTAAAATCAAATTTTTTATGTTCAACAACTTTTTACTCCCCTTACTACTATTTAATTCTTGCCAATATTATTTGATCTTAGGTCCATCTCTAAGAATGTAACAGAAGGAATATTAGCTCAAATATTCTAATACATTACAAATAAATATTTTAAGATTATTGCCCAAATGATTCTATACATCAACATTGCATATTCTAGTCAAGGAATTTTTTATAATAATTGAAATTTTTAATGTTTTAAAATATATAGAATCAATTTAATTATATTGTACACATAATGCTGATCATTGAATATTGGTATGTATTTGGGAAATGAATAATTTTTTATAGAAGAATTTGGTAGTTTTGAATTAAAGATTTAACTCAATTGGTTCATATAATCATTCGTAAATGTGACATCTTCATTCTTTTATTTTTATATTGTGATTTCTTTTATATATATAAAAAAGAATGTTTTTGATTTTTATTTTGGAAAAAAAACACTTTCCTTCTTGGATGCCTTTCTATTGATGGTTGGATATCTATTTATACAAATGCTATGATTATTTCACAAGTTATTAATTATTTCTTATGTCTATAATATTAATAGGTCTTCACCTTTGAAATTGTATATTATATTCATAGAATATATTATTCCCAAAATCTCATTTCATTTGTCAACTTTGACCTTCTAAAATGTGTTTTTTTTTTTTCTTTTGCAAAATGAAGCTCATAAGTTCAAATTTATAACCCAAAGTATACATATAAAATTTGATCATGCAGCTATTTGAAAACAGGATGGTAACAATCATCATTTCCATAACATTCTCCATCCTAGATTCATATGTCAAATTCAACTTAACAATATAAAATCAATAATCATTATTCATGATTGTAATTTTTACTTATAAATTTAATTTTATAAAAAAATTCATGAAATATGGTTAAATTAGTCTAGAAATGGAGATTGAATTTTACCTCTCAATGAATTTGGTAATTGTTCATGAACTCACACGAATAATTTTTTTTTTTAAAAGAGAAGATATTATGATAATTTAAATTCAAGTTTTTCTAAAATATCTACGACTCCACCTAACCTTAGATAAGTCGCAATTGGTAATTAATCATGGTTTTTTTTTTCTCATTATAGCAAGCTAGATGCTGGGCCAAATTAATAAATAGAAGTGATTTGCACGAACTCTCCACTTGCTTGGATTCAGAAAATTTGGCAAAAAATTGGGTGTAATTCATTTATATTTTTGCTATTAATAAATAAAGGCATGCTTTTGGTTTTGTATAATATGGAAAAATATGAGTTTGTTCTTAGTAAATTGATCGCATAAATTTTTAATTCCATAAGTGAATTAAGAAATTATTACATATTTCATTTTAAAATTTTTTTTACTATGTGTTATGTTTATAAAATTTAAAAATTTTACTGTTTATGAATGCGATAATTTCTATGATTTCCACAATTATTGATCAACTAGTGTGATCAAGAATAATTAACAATCTTAAATATTACAACAAATGCAGACATAGCATGTGTCTTGATTCTCAACAGCCTGTTTTAAGCTTGAAAAAGGATTCCCTTTCCTAAAATAAGCATAGACAAATGAAAGAAATTTCAAAGTGTAACAGTGATATAACATGCTGTAGCATCTAATTAAAATTATTAAAATTCCCATAACCTCGTGCTCATCGGGGGTGTCATTTAATCATAATGTAGCAATCATGATCTCAAATAATTAAGCTAGTGGCTTTTAGTTTAGTCCAAAAATTTACTGGCTAGTGTGGCCTTCTAATTGATTATTTTGAGGGTTGGTCATAATTGGCTAGCTGAGATAAAACTTGCCTCCCCACTTCCATTGTTGACCAAGAAAAATTCAAGTTATTACATATGGTATGGACAAAAAGTAGTAAAAAAATTTACTCATTGTAAACGCTTGAATCAATGGTATCAAAAATAAATAAAAAGATATAATTTTTCTCTCAATGTATAAAATAATTTTCTTTATAAATGCATACATACGATCATATGTTTTTAAGTATTAAGGATTCAAAATTTAGTTTACGAATGCATAAAAGATTGTTGTTAACATAATATTTTTTATGCAAAAAAAATTACAATTTAGAGATAAAAAAAATGATTACATATGTTAAAATTTAAATTTCGAATCTATTAAATGTTACATATTAACAAAATTTTTACGAATCATTTAAATTAAATCTCGAATTCATATATATAACTCAACTAATTAACTAACAATAATGTTGAAATGATTGTGTTACATATATACCATGGAAAGAATGTTAACCCATGGGTTTGAGTTACCAAAGGATCCCAACTCATGCCCTAATTAGGAAATGTTACAGAAAAAAAAGATGCATTCTATAAAAAGTACCTTTTGATAATCACCATGTACTTTTGGGCTTAAAAAAGGTTAAAAATCATATATATCTATTTTGGACTTGGGACATCAATAGTGCATCAAATTATCCTCCTTGTTGGGGTTAGTAATAGTAATATATTTTCTTTCATGCCCTTTTTTATTTTTTTTTGTAATTAAAAAAGTTAGAGAAGGGTTAACATCTCTTGCCAACTTTAACATTATTCTAGTTGTCCTTAATCATTGAGGAATTATTTAGACAATTAGATAGGTTCAATTAGGCATTAAGATTGAGTCTCATGGCAAATTTTTTATGATTGAATGTAATGTCCGTATGTACAAACAAATTTTCATATCAAAGTTTTTTTTTTTGGGGGGGGGGGGGTTCAAGAGAATCATTAAAACATTCATGTAACGAAAGTTCCATTACAAACTTAATAACAGTTCTTGATTCATTACCAAAAGAAAAAATTACTACTATTGATCTTTATATATGTAAATAAGCAGGAATTGAGATGAAATTTGCCATTGTATTATGAATCAATATTAAATTTGATCATTATACTTTTTAATTTTGTTGATTTTTGGACATAAAAGAACAAAATTAATGAAAATTGACCACTTGCACTAATATAATATTTAGTGAAATATTATAATTTTATTACTTTTTGTTAAGAAATTAATTATATTGAAAGTACGATGACAAAATTTATCATATGCATTAATATAATATTACGCGAAATATTCTAAATTTATCATTTTTATTCAAAATAACAAAATTAATAAAATTTAATTTATCAAATCATAATAAAACGATAAATTTTCCTTAATCCTATCCAAGTATTTTGTTCTGTAGATATCGAAAGGGCCCTTTTTTTTAAAGTACCATTGCAAACTCAAGTGACAAAATTAACTCCTCATTTCTTTATCTCTTCTTTTTCCTTTCATTCAATTTTCCCTCAAATATGTTGTTCCAATTGAGTGGATAGGGTAGAGTTGGGTGATCAATCAAGTTCTTTTCATTGTTGGGCCTATAGACTATATAGTACTAAACTCTTTCATTAATTCCATCCATAATTCTCTTGATGGCAACACAAGCATTGCAACAGTCTTTAAGTACAGTATGAAAATTAAAGAATACAGCCAGATTTGTTTTTCTCATAGTAATTAATTCTCCTTCCTTGGTTTAAATCTCACAAAGTTTTTGGTTTCTAGCTTCTACATATTAATTGCTTCTTTTTCTTCTTTCTTTTATTATGCAGCTGTCCCTTCTCCATTTTTGAATGTGATCATACAAGTTTTTGATTGAAAATCTGTTTCAATCTGTTTCAAAATTACAATAGAACATGTTTTAGACAAGACAATTGTGTTGAAAAAGAGCACAACAAAAATAAACATTGGAGTAAAACAGTTGATTATTATCGAAATATTTTCGTAAAGAGCGTTTCGAAAGTAAAATTATGAATGTACTAAGAGTCCGTTTGTCTGTAACAAAATATGTCATAGCTCATGGATTTCATCAACCAAGATAACCAACCCTATAATAGTACTAGAAAAGGAAGGTTTAGGCAGCCCAAGCATAAACCTTCAACTGTGGGTAGTTTTATGCAATAAAGACAGTTCATTAGAACCGTTGAAAGCTAGGAGGTTGTGGGACATTTCAAACTCAAAATTTCCAAACTTGTTTTAAAGGCTGCATGTGCACTGTACAAATGTACAGTTAATTGCAAACATAAAGAAGGGGAAACAATGGACCACAATTTAGTAAAGAAGATGGGGATTTTGACACTTTTAGAAGGAATCAAGCGGTTGGTTTTTACTGCTAATCAAAGCCTTATTGTCCTTTGGTCTGCCAAAAGAAAAAGTAGCTAAAAGGTTTTAGACTTCATATTGCTCTAGAATGTAATTACATGAATGAAACCAATTTGATGTTCCCAATTCTTTCTTTTTTCTTGTATTTTTTTAACCAACCCTAAACTTTAAACTCTAGACCCTAATATAGGATAACCCCAAGTGTTTAGCAGGACTTGAGGTAGAATCCTTGAAATGTTGAAGCCCCCACCTTAGAGGAGGAGACATGACAATTTGAGCTACCCAAGTTCAAGGTCTAATCCACTTTTGATTGTGCTAAATTATGTTGGAGAATCCCATAATTGAGGGTCTTGGATTTCATGTATTGAATTACAATATGTACTCTAACGACTTGTGTAGCAGCACCTAATTATCATCATGCGGAGTTCAGGCAATTACTTGCAAGACAAGGAATAGCGAGAGAGGTCGAAACTGGACTACAATTTGACTCCAAAACCATCAATTCTGTAAATCTCCATGGAAATGGTGATGACTAATCTGTTTTTAAGGAAGCTGCATTCTGATAATCCTAAGAGAAGGTGACTGGCCCTGGTGGAGAATTTGTTTCCATTGCTTCTTTGGAATGAGAATACATGCACCGGTTTTTTTTGTTGCCTGACGTTCGTATCTTTGTCCTGGAACCGACTCCATTACTTTTGTACATACATCAGTTTCTTTTTTTTTAGTGTCAGATGTTCTTTTATATCTGCAAAAATGGATTATAAAACAGCTTACTTTTTATATGTCACATTATTAACTTACCAAGTCTGTTAATGTTGAAAATGGAAAATAATTGAAGGGCTATTTTTGAAAACCCCACATGGTTAAAACTATGCTCTCCAGATATAGTGGCTTGGATCAGAAACTAGCTGAGTGTAAATGAATAGTCTCTTAGATTTCAATCAATACCTTGCCAAAGGAGAGTTTTAACAGTTTGAATAGAATTGAAACACTTCACTTGGTTTCCTAAAGTAACATATTCTCGTCGCAGAGGCGAAGGCAGGAAATTGATTAACGAGAGACCAAAAAATTATTTCAAAAGAGAAGAGGGGACTGAAGTAGTAATTAGATGAGATTGATCATTGTATAATAAGAAAGATAAAAAAAAATTTTGGGAAGGCGCCGTGGCCCTCTTTGCCCTCCTCTAGCTCTGCCTCTGTTGCATATGGTATCATGGAAGGAAAAAAAGAAAGAAATTAAATGTACCTCAAATCCAGTTTCTTTTCAATGTACACTCCATTCATCAGTCAAGAAATTTTTTTTGTATTATGGCCCCATCCCCTTTTACAAGTCTAAATCTTTCTATAATATCAATTTAAGGGATCGTCTGAAGGCCAGTGGCATTAGAGAATAAGAAAATTTGAAGAAAAAATATTCTGGGACACCTTCAAAATTTTTTTTGATGGACACTCTTTCTGTCGATAAAATAGGTAAATCCATTGGCAGTTTCTTTTATATATATTATAAGTGAACATCATTGAAAAAATCATGGGTCCGCCACTATTGAAGCCTTTGACAAACTAAAACCATCAATTTTGTATCTCTAGTACAATGATGACCGATTACTGGGCAATTCAGGTAGGTCTGGTTGATGTTGGAACAGCAAAGATGGTCAGAATTGACGTGGAAAATATCAGTGTATGTTCAATTCTGGAGAGTAAAACAGAGGGATAAATGTCATTCCTGATTTTCCCCCTTTGTTTTTTCAATTGAAACAAGGATGTCTCAATCACATGTACCAAAGTGAACTGATAGTTGTGCAGCAGTTACTCAATGGTCTTTCGGACCAGGCTCTGCTGCTTGATTAAAATCATGAATTAAGCATTCCAAGTAGTTTGATAACAGGTGAAACAGATAGAACATGCTACTTGGTGCCATCTTTGAAGCAATTCAAGCATAGCAAGTTTACCCGTGAAAGTCAGATTCTGCGTATTAAGAAAAGAAATAATTAAGCACCCGAGATTGTCTGATCAATGGTAAGGGCATCCATTGATCTGTTGCTTTTTTGCACCATTTACAAGGGCTATTATTAATTGATCTTGTCATATTTTTCTTCTCTTTTCATTAGCCAAATTTGCATCACTCCCCAAGAACATGGTGTAGCTGAGATGGTGGTTGAAAGCTATAAGTAATGAACTTAGCTTGGAAAATACATCATATGAAATAGGTGTTTCCAGGCTGGCTTTACTTCTCGAATTAAAATCATGAAGCTTTGTGTAACTTATTTTCACGAACAAGAGTTCAATTAATGGTGACATAATGGAATCTATTTATATTTGTTTCTATGGTTTTTTTAAGCGAAGTTTGGAGTGAATAATTAGGCTAGGACCATCTATGCAAATTTGCAGTTACACCACCATAAACCAGGTATGGAAGAAATTGCTCCAACTAAGGAATATCGCACCCTATCCTTTGTCTTGCAAAAGAATCGTGAGATTAATTGTTTGGAGTGAAAAAAATAAGAAACACACTAGATTTATAATGATTTGCTCATAAAGTGAGAGCTATCACTGCAAAATTTTCACTATGATGAAAGGATGATTACAATCGGCCTTCCATATATATGTAAATATAATTAGGATAATCACATTACATGTGTGAAAATCTCAAAATGCTTTTACGATGATAAAAGATATCCATGCATTGACTTTACGTAGGGACAATCAATGTTAGGGATAATTAATCTCCTCACATCTTAAAAGGTACCAGCTTTTTGGCCATGAAATCTGCTGTTCTTTTTCATCCAAATAAAGTAAAGACAGGCACTCCATGCTAGTCTAAGCACAACTGCAATTAATTAGAGCTTTTCCCTAAGTTTCTGTTGTATCCATCAGAATTCATTGGACCATTCTCCAACTTAGTTTTTGAATTCCACAAAAGTTGGAGAATTCGCTGCTAAACTTGGGTTTTGAATTCGCAAAAATAAGTGAGAGTGAATCACTGTAAATCTAACACTTGAGCGGCTGCAAGTGGATGCTACTTTATTGTCAAAAGTGAACTTACCACCTCTGCTATTCTTAATTGCAGGCTACAGAGTCCAAAAAACTAGTAAAAAAAAAACCCTTAGTGTTTATTGTGAGCCAAACGAAGTAGTAATGGCTCATAACTCTTTAGCTTCTTTTTTTCATTCACAGTCAGGCTGCTTCCTACATAATTTTGAGTGCATTTTTGACCTACATTACATTGGGCCTGCAGGGTATAAATTGAGAAGACTGGGGCCTTCCAATTTTGGCTTGGGATTGGTTGTCGAAGATCATGTAATTCTTTCATGAAATACATAAATCACATTGCAAGTCAAGTTGGAGCACAAACATGAATCCTTTGTTATTGATATGTATACAAGGAACTTCACAAAATTGAAACAAAAAAAAAATATTGTGAATCCAACACAAAATGCAATCTATAGCGTGCGATATTTAACCATTAGCAGATGAAATGCAACTCAATAACAGACAATGGAGTAAGCAAATTGATGGCATAGAGTCCATGTAGTTACGTCTACTGCAATAGGATAAAATGCCAATTTTCAGCCATGTTTATTTGTAGGTTCCCATGCCCACGCTTGTCTCTCCACCGTAAGCCTGGAAGCTGTTCTCTCTAGCACTAGAATAGCAAATATAGTACAATTTATTGACTATGGCAGTTAAGAAAATGAAAGCTGCACCTGCACCAAAAACTCCCTTCCTCACAGTTTCACAAGAGGGAGGCTGCTCGCTGAATATGGTCCTGTATTTGGTGTGGTAGGCATTTCTTACTGAACCAGCCAGCAAGCATATCTCAGCAATTAGGAAAAACAACCTGTCTCAGGCAATTCCAAGAATCAGGGAAACAACCAAATCCAATTTCAGGTAGGTTGAGATCAATGAAAATTGAAACCAACAATCAATAGTTACTTTGATGAAATTCTTACATACCAGCAGATTATGAAAAGGATGACTGCCCAAGACCTTGAACCGCTGGGGTTCAAAGCCTTTCCACAGCAGAAGCATCGGCTTGCAACCATTATAAGGGCTTGACTAGCCATAAGGAACAAAAATGCACCAACACCATAGCCTGTTGCTACGTCTGAGTCATATACACAATAGTTATATTTAACTTCACTATCCTGAACAATCTTGGCCTGCACAACAATACAGATACACCATAAGTTAGTTGCTTTGGATTAGCAATCACTTGCCATCTAGGCAGAAGTAACAAGTCTTCTCAATGAACACAAAAATATTACACCCCTACCCAGCCTGATACCAAGTTGGTTGATTAAGACGTGACATCTAGCAGGTCTGGGGTTCAAATCTAAGCACCTACATTCCCTTTTCCTATCTCCAGGCCACGGCCTCATTTATACAGAAAGGAACCCAGAAAATCCATGTCCCCATTGCCCATCGCCAAGGGGTTTAGTAACAAGCTACTAGTTGTTGGAAAATAGAAAATATCAGGCACAAACTGATTGCTTTCCAGTTGTTCTTTGTTTTGAAAGTAGCTTAATCTTTTCATTACCGCATTAGATTTATGGAAAACTCATGTGTATATGATTTTACTATTTGAACGTGTTTTGAGGATCAACCATTAAAATTTATATTATACTATTCATATACGGTCCAAAAAACAATGATTTTACAATTCATATAATCTCAAACTAATTTAGACTAATACGAATATTGGGATAAAGAAAAAACATAAGCTAGATCTTGGTGCTTGGTTCTTAATAATTAAGTCACAATCACCAAGCAGAAAATGCTGTTTTGTTTTTTTTTATTTTTTTATTTGGGTTCGAATCTGTTGGGAGATTATAAGAAGATAATTTCTTATGAATTCATTAAGTCCGGCCATAGATAAAAATGCTTAAACCGGCTCGGGAAGGAAATGTATTGGGCAAAGTCTAAGAACCCCTTGCTGCTTTGCTAAGTTATCAACTATAAACATTGAATGGGAAAATCATAAAATCAGGTGCTATTTGCTCTGCTCACAGAATATTGCTCCAACAAATAAATCAGATTTGCTTCTAAATCTACCAAAGATAAGTTCTTTGACTAGATCCGCAAACCCACAATCCCCATATTCTCTCTAAGGTTGAAGTATTGTTGAGAGAGATAAAAACACATATCTATCATTTTTATAGAAATTCAGCTGAGATCTGGTAAGTTTATACACAATTGAGAACTGTAACTAATAAAATCATATTTTTCCTGTTATTTGATTGCTGAAAGGAGGAAATTAAAAAACAAAAAAGGGTTCAAGCTTGAATTTATTATGTTTTCAAACTACCCTTATTGCTTAAGACCAAGATCAAGTCATGTCCTTTCTCTACAGTTCCTTTAAGCAACAAAATCAGCAAATCATTTACATGTATAGCTAACAGTTCAGCAGTGCTTCAAACTTAAAGATCAGTTCTTTTCTATCTTCCTTAGCCAAAAACCAGAAAAAAAAAGTTTATTTTCTTTGCCTACATTGATGAAGCAACAAAAACAGCAATTTCATAAATACAGCTAGCAACCCAGAAAGCTAAATCAACATTACTACTGTTTTTCAAACAAAAAGAATGCACTTTCCTTCATCTTCCTTCTTATTTCAGCAAGAAAGTAGGAAATTTTTAATGAACCCAGAAATCATATGAGATTATATCATCAAAAAAATGCATCAAGAGAGTGAGGTGAGAATGTAAACTCACTGTGCTTCTTCTTTGTTCAGCTGCAACAGCTAAACCAAAAGCAATGAGATCAAGAACAAAGACAGCAATCAAAAGAAGCTTAGAGGCCATGGATATTTGGAGCTAGCTTCAATAACCCAACAAGATCTAGCTACACTTTTCTCTGTTTTCTGGCTTTTTTTTTTTTCTTTATTCTCTTTGCTTTGCTCTTTCTCTCTCAAACTCTCCCTTTCTAAATATACAAAAATCACTATCAGTCTTGAAGAAGCACGTCAAATGATTAAAATGAAGATATAAAATAGAAAAACATTGATTTTTTTTTCGTACATGTAATTTTCAGAAGAAAATGACACCTAACCATTGCTTGAAAATGGTGCTTTCACTTCTTTTTGAAAAAACTGGTCTAAAACATAGGATTAGAACTAATAAATTTAAAAACGATACAGTGATAGGGAATGAAAATTATATAAAAAAATAAAAATAATATGTTTTAAATTAAAAAAAAAAACGTATATGATTTTGTTAAAATTAAAAACATATATTTTATGTTTGATATGTAATTATGACATGATAATTATTATATTTTATACTTATTTAATACAGAATAAACAAAATATCAATACATGAAATGTCTATACAGAATACGTTGAAGCATTTGGTTTTAAAACATTGGATCCAAGTATAACTGATTAAAGCATGATGTACAAGTGGCTTGAAGCAAGGTCTTTTTTTTGGGAGGGAGAAGTTAGTTAAAAGGGTAACTTGGGAATCTTGAGAAGTTAATGTACAAGAGTTTAAAGCACAGGGTACAAGGTTATTGAAGGGGGATGCTTGTTTGGCAAGTGAAGTTAGTTGGGAGGCTCCCTTATGAAAGGGAATACTTACCCGCCATAATTAACTGCCTTTTGGAATCCTCAAAAGGAAGCGTTGGAGTACAACTTTTGTAGCATAAGGTACCAACATCTAGAGCTTCTATACCACACCTTAGAAGGAAAAGATTGGAAGGGTGATTTGGTATATTTCTTCAAAAATCACAGACCTTAACTTTGTTGGACCTGTGAACAGATTTATCTTAATTTTTCGATCATACGACGCCGTTTGGTGAGTGGCATTGCCGACGAAGTTAAAGAAGTGGTAACAACAACAAAACAAGAAAAGGCTCTTTGTCACGGATTACGGTCTGGGAACAGATCATCCTATTCCTTCTAACCAATAAGATTCTGCCACTTGCGAATGTAATGTCTTGACCATTTATTAAGGAATGGTCAAGATCTTCTGCCATGATGAATTGTTGAACAATTTTTTTTTTCTGATTTTGTGTTGTTGGTACAGTTAACAACTCATGAAATAAAACTTTTGTCACCATTGCCTTGCATTTACTCGAGGGGACGGCATGGCTTTTTTGTGCATTTTATTTTTGGGATATCTTTTTTGATCTAGCTCATTTGATTAAAAAAAAAATTGCAATACTTGTGCATGGTAGAGTTAGTTTGGATTACACTTAATCCTAGTGAGATTTCGATTATCATGAAAAATGGTGTCAAACGCATTAAAAAAATATCCAATAAAATAATATGAGTATGATTAGTTCGGTAATCCAATTCGTTTATAACGGATTTTAATTTGACTTTCTAAGATTAATTTTTTTTTTTTGAAAATCGAGTTTTAGGTTGGATATTGTTAAGAAAAAGTTGGTGTTGAGTCGGATTCGGATTTTAGATAAATTCGATCCGATATTTATATAAAAATTTTATTTTTAATTAATTAATTAAATATATTTATATAATTATATATTTAAATATTTATATTTAAAAAATAATATTTTATATTTTAAAAAATAATATTTTATTAATTTCGAATCAAATCAGATCAGATACGATTTATACAATATTGAGTTAAGTCAAAATATAGAATGAAAAAAATAAAAAAAAATTTTAAATCAAGTTCAAAACGAACAAAAACCCTCGTTAACCCAATCCGTCGCCAACCTTAAGTATGACTATGACAGCACAATTGATCATGATAAGTCACTGGCCAATTTTATTCTAGTTACTTTGCGGGCTTTTAACCTTTTTTTTTTTTATTTTTTATCATTGAATTTTAATTATAAAGATAAAATTATCCTTGCAAATTATTAAATAATAACTAAATAAGTAAAATGTATTAGTATATAATAAATAAAATTTTAATTATTTATTATTAAAATTATTATTTAAATATAAAATAATTTAATAATTTTTAAATTATTTAATAATTTTATAAATTTTAAATAATTTAAAATTTTTATTAGATACATAATTTAATTTAATATCTTTAATAGTAATTTTTCTTCTTATTATAATTCATTTGATTGTTATTGTTACATTTGTATTTAAACGTATATTTTTATTATTGATTTTAATCTTATCATTATAATAATTAATATCATTTTTATTGATATTTTTAATTTCATCAAAATTAATTTTACTATCCATCTAAATAAATCTTTAATTGAATGATAAAAAGATAATGAAACATTAAAAAATTATAAGTTCGAATTATTTTGAATGGGGTTGAGTTGGATTAAGATAAACAAGTCAAAAAATATATATTTAAAATCATCAGACTCATTTTTTTATATTTAAAAATATTATTAAATTAAATTTTGATCATTAAAATTGATAAAACCGCATCACACAACTTCAATCCACCTATATATATAGAATCATTATATTTTTGTCAACTATTAGGTGGATAATACGTGTTATCGTAAGTTTTCTGGGCGGACCTTGAATCAAATTAGGTTAATGTGTTGGTCTTCGTCCTTGTAATGGAAGGTCTAGTCATAGGCCCAAAATTGTTGAGACCAATTCTTTATGTGGTTTTACATTGGTACCAGCCCAATATAATGCCCTTGATTTTACCCAACTGCAGTTTTCTGGATGCTTCAATGAGAGTGCAGTTTCTTTTTCATTTCCTGAAGGCAATACTTTCTTTTTTTTTTTTTTTCTTTTTTATTCTTTTTCATTACCTTAAAAGACTAATGATCAGTTTGCTAATAAGTGCCACACAGCCCTTTATTTGTACTCTTTGAAACAAATGGACTGATAAGTTAGCCATTGGTAACATCTTTTCTGGTCCAGCTACCATGAAAAATTACAGGTGTTCATATGGAACTTAAAATCAAAGATTTGAATAACAATTGCAAATGATTCAAAAATGACTCAAATGTGAAAACAAGTGTAGATTACAAAGGCACAGCAAGCAAAAAGAATGTTTTTTAACCCTTACAGCATGATATATCAGACAGATAAATTACAGTATGAATACTTTTTTTTTTTCGTTTTTTATTTTTCATTTTTATTTCATGAATCCTTGAATGGCAGCAACATCAAAGGCCTTATTCGTACGTTCCACCTGAAGCTCTCGAACAACCAAAAACCTGAAGCATAAGCATTATGGAATGGCAAGTACACACTTATAAGCTGGTAGCAAGAATTAACTAGGTCTATGGAATCAGTTAAGTAGCAGAGTTTCTGCTTTTCTTTCCAAAGAAAAGGAGCTTTCTAAACCCTTTGGCTGCTTTAGTTGAGCTTTCATCATTGTTCCATTTCTTTCTGAGGTGTACTGGTTCTGTGTCCATTCCATTATTTGGCGGTGGAGTTGAGATCTCTATTTCAGAAATCCTAGGTGACAGATATTTTTCATTCCTTGCACAGTTCCCTTCGATATTTACAGTGGAAAACTTGACAGTCTTGTTAGGCAATCGTGGCAAGGGATGAACAGTCTTCTCAGGAATATCTTCAGCAAAATCTTCTGGTGCTCTTTTGTCTTCAGAAACAACTGTAGATGCCTTAGTAAATTCCTCATCACCTTTTATATCACCTAATTGTTCTAGCTTATCTTCAGAGAGCCTATGTCCATTGGAGCTCCTGTCCACAGATGTGTTTCTTTGAGAAATTGCATTCCCTTCAGTTTTTTCTATTGAAGTACTCTGCAACTCCTGAATGTCTTTGAAATCATCAACAATGTCAGCAGGTTGAATTGCCTTGGATGCTGCTGGTTCCGTTGGCAATGCTACTGTGACCTCTTTGGAGTCCTTTCCTTGTGCATCAGAATCACTGGAAAGTACTTTATTTGTGCCACTTTTCATTTGTGAAGCTTTGACTTTGTTTGTGCTTGATTTCTTATCCTCAACACAATCAGTCTTCTGAGATTCTGTTGTTGAAGAACCATTTTCCTTCAATGTTGACCTTTTTGGCCGGCTTGATTTTGATTCAGCTGATGAGACCTTTGAAGTATTGCGTGCAGTTGCAAGGCGTTCTATAGTGGAACTTCTAAGGACTGGCTTTGATAATTTCTTTGTGTCCTGATTCAGCTGTTGACTCTTCATAGAAGTTGTTGAAGTTTTATTTTCTGTGGAGCTCCTCCTGGAAGTAACAGGATTAGGACCACTAGCAGAACTCCTCTCAGCAATTCTCTTCTGGCGCTGGAGCCGTAACTCCTCCATTTTCTTTCTATTCTCCTCTTCCTATTTGATAATAGAAAGGGCAAGGACAAGAAATCGGAAACAGATCAGTATCTTATACTACATATGAACCACAATACCACATCTTAATAGACAAGACAATTGCAAATTTATATGTACTAAGGTGTCATGAGAAATGCTATGTGTTTCTGTTGAATGCTCTTTCAAGCAGCATGAGATGATATGCTCTCTTGTAGTTTGGATGGTTCCAAGAGAGAATGAAAGCAAAACAAAGAAATGCATTAGAATTCTTAGCTACATTCGAGCATTTGCAGCCTACTTTCTCTCATTTGGCTGAGGAACAGGAGCATAAAGAGTTGAAAATACCTGATCAAATTTGGTTTTCCGTACTGTGGTTTGGCTTCCAGCTGGTGGTTTCCTGCTCTTTGATGCTATATCTGATTTGCTCTTGACAAGAGATCCATTGGAAACTCTAGAACGGACTTCTTTATTTGAAAGTTTTCCCTCAGAACTTCCACGTTTTTTACCACCAGCACCAGTTGTTTCAACATCAGAGTGCTTTCTATTCGCTTCAGCAGATAGTACATTCATTTCATAGTCGATTTCTGGAGTCCAAGAAGTCATGGCATTCTCCTCAGCTGAATCACGCCCAAGCATCATGTAAAGGTCATCTGGCTCATAGGAAAAAGAAGCAGTCTTCTGTACATTTTCTGAATTGACATTTTCGTATTGAGTTGCTTCAATTTCTGGAACCATGCCTATACCTATCCTTAACTGAGAATCAGATTGATCTTCTCCCACTGATGGACCTTGAATCATTAAAGAGTCATCAACGAAAACGTCTTTTTTGTTTTTCTCAGAGTTGAAACGTTCCCCAGCTAATAAAGAAGCATTATCCCCATCAAACATTTTGAGGCCCATGATCTCATCCTGATTTGCTGATTTATCCAGTTGTTTGTTGATAAACCATTCTCCTTCCTTGCGACTTCTGATCATAGTCGATTCTGTGACATAATCAGAGATATTAGCTGTGGAACTGATCCCAGAATCATTGCCTTGCAACATTAACAACTCCTCATTTGTGCTCTCCCTTCTCTTAACAACCGGGCCACCAAATTCATTAGTTCCAAAGTTTCCAACTGGAGTTTCACCTTCATGACCCCTATCCATCTGTGAGGCCAGAAAGGGATCACTTGAGATAGCTCGCTGCTTTGTTACTCCCTCAGAGTTTGGGTTAAATGCTGTTGACCTTCCATCTTCTGAGCCCTTGCTCGCAAAATATTCTTCTTTCAACCTTACAGGATCTACTTCTGAAGAATCCAAATCCTTGTCCTGCAACAGAAGGTTCTGGAAAGCATCCCAGGGATTGTTTCTTCTTTCTCCCTCAGAATTTTTTGCAGTACCAACCTGAGTTTCCAGTTCATCTTCATCATATGAAATAGTGTTTCGATGCTTGCTTCCTTCGCGCTTCTTATGATGACGTGAGGTAGATTTATGTTGTCTCCCCAGCGATCCAACAGCCTCCTCTACTTGCTGTTTGAGAGAATCTCCATCAATGAACTCATCCTCATCAGAAGTCTTTTCAGAATCACTGCCCTTTTCTCCATTCCTCTTGGAAGAAATGTAATTAATATTGCGGATGACAACCTTTCTTGAGGATTTCTTTCCATGCTTTTTCTTATGCACCTGCTCTTCTGGTTCACTCTGAGAGCTGGAATCACTAGTCTCAGTGGATTCATCTTGCTTTGAAGTTTCATCACCCTTCCCACGCGAAGATTTCTTTTTGCTCCTAGAAGACGATTTATGACTTCTACGATCATCTGGTTCCCATGCACGACTAAGACTAGAATCCTCTACATTTGGAGGCCAATGCATATTCCCTGAATAATATGGAGGGGCAGCATGCATACCAGGAAAAAGGTAGCCTTGATATGGAGGCATTTGCTGAAATGGAGGACCCTGAAAATTGTGCATGTACTGAGGAAAATGGGGTGGCCACGGCATTTGTACTTGAGCTTTCCCATCTGTGGATGGCAATCTATCATCTGTAGAAGATGTTAAATGATTTTAAAACATGAAGTAGTAGTTCATTGGAGTTAACCATTCTAGACTAGCAATTATAGGAAGTCATAGCTCATGAATATAGATCATGAAATTCGGCATCCATACTGACCTTGGTTAATATCTCCACTGCTAGCATCAAAGGCATCGGCTGAACCATTATGCTTCCCGCCAGAGAAATTCGTCATAAGATTTTGACTAGGATCATTTTCTTCCCCAGCAAGTATGATTCCAGATGTTTCGAGGTAAGACAAGTCTGGTCTAGTACTTGCTTGCATTGCTGCTAATTCAGCCATCCAAAGCCTATCTTCATTCTTTCTCTTGCATAAGTCCATGAAATTTATGCAAGCTTCCCTGACAAAAACAATAATAGACTGTAAATTTTCAAATGGTGGAAAAAATCCCAACACATAGTATCTGCATCAACTTCAATTTCTTTAGATTAATTTGGCTAAATTCTCCAGAAATTGTCTATACAAATGTTGGACATGAATGAACAAAGCAGCGATGCCCTCAAGTGTCCAATACTGCACCTTTAAACTGAATAAGTGTCGTTTTCTATACGAAATAACTTTTTTGTTTAAATGAAAAGATACACCAGTAAGCTCCCATTCCGTCTTTTGTTCATTATAGCCAACACTTTCACTTGAGTTTTATCTCTAGAAAAACAGTCCTGACTCCTAACTGATAAAAATCATTCCATTTTGACAGTGGCCTTTCGTACCTTAAACGTGAAGCACCAAAAGCATCTGCAAAAGATATGAGGTCATCTATATTATCAGGTTCATATCCAGCAACCAGAGCACGAGCATAAGCCATTGCTTGCTCCTTTGAAAGTACTTTCTTTCTAGTTTCCAGAACTCGTTGAAGACGAACCCTGCATGTCAACCCAAGGTGAGCAAGGAATGCATTTTAACAGAAATGGACTGAAATCAAGCTAATGCGACTAGTTGCAGGACAAGGTAATTTACTTGGAATTTTCCTCTTGAACAGCATCACCGGTTCCATTGTATTCACCTTTTGACTACATGCAGCATCATAGTACAAGTCTGGAATTAAGATGTGAGCTATCATGGAAACAAAACAAAACAATGTTCGGTAGAAGGCAGAACATACCTTTGATGAAGAAAATGACTTTTGGAAATTTCCTGAAACAACTGACTCAGTTCCTGCCAATTCCAAATTGGATGAAATCACACAATCTGCTACCTTTAGCATATAGTCCAAAGCTAAAGGATAAAAATCCAAAGATTTAAGGTAAAAAAGTGCAGTCCAAATTATGAACTATGTGGCTTATTCAGTATAATTTAAATCTAAATATCTGTAGTGAAGATTTCCCTTTTTGAATTAGGGCCAATATCAAACGAAAAACATGTTAATCAGTTCACTTAGTCATGACTAACCTGATTGATGCTATTACAAGACTGAATTACAAAACCTAGAACTCAACAAAACTGATGAACTTCATTAACCCAAAACTACCCTAACTCGAAAGACATTCATAATATATGAAATAACATAAAAGGAAAATGTTCAGGCTGTAGCTTGACTACAGACACAGACATAAAAAAATGTTTTGGTCCAAACAAACCATCTGCCTCTGTCGCCCCTGTAGCATTTGCTTCATTTGATTGAATTGAATTCTCAATCTGCTCAATTTCTCTCTCCACTGTCACAAATCTCTCAAGAACTTCTGGTGTGCTAACAAACCTCACAAACCTGTTATTAGCACAAAAAGCATAAATCAAGTTAATGAAACAAAGACTGAAAGCAAAAGATGAAAATAACTAATTAAAATGCAGTCATTTGACAGTCCAGTCTACAAGTTATTCCAATGATTCTTGTAAGATTATTGAACATTTTTGCATTGATGAAGTAGCCAAATTCAAATTCAGCACTTTAGAGATTCATGGCGAAGCCAAAAACACTCAACAATCATTGTCAATTATATGGAAATTCCAAATAATGGGTCAATTTACAAATCCAAACTGATCATTTTGTCGCAAAATCTTGCCATATTTCAAAGCAAAGCTTAGAAAAAAAGCTCAATCAACAATTCAAAGCCTGAGTTTTACCTGTGCAGAGTGCCTTTTATGAACCAGGAAGGCGTTGAGCCCACTGGACGAAGAGTTATAGAGTACCCTCCTTTTGATATCTGATCTTTAGCACTTTTGAGGTGTGAAATGAAGGGTTCTAACAATCCTGACGCCAATTTCTCATTCTCTTTCCCGGCAAAAATCACCAGATCACATCTTCAAATTTCAAACACAAACCCAAAACGAACTTTCTCAGATGAATTACCAATTCAAAAACCGTAATTCACAAAAAAGCAACACTGCAACAAATGTACATATAAAAAATCCAGAAAAAAAAATCAAAGAACCAAATTAACTTTACCTGGTTCTAGTTGGAGTGAGATGGAACAAAGCATAATCAAGACGTGTCCTGAAGTCCATAGCTAGACCTTAAGACGGATACCAACAGTTCCTGAGAGAGAAAGAGATAGACAGACAGACAGAGAAACAAACTCTAAATCTTCATTGGTTTAGTTCATCCATTGTTGGAAGTAGTTTTTCTTTTTCAATTCCTTGTTGTCCTTACAGAAACAAGTTCATTTTTTTTTGCTGTGCTGACAGACTAAACATGGGAAAAGTTTTAGAAACTCATGGGGTTTTCCGGTAATGTAGTAGTACTAAACTGTTGGGAAGTTTTTCGTTCGATCTTGTGCAGTTTCTTTTGCAGGGTTTTTTGTACTTTTGTTTTTGTTTAGCTTAGAAGAATGTTGCATATTATGGAAACTAAAAAAACAGAAGAAAAATAGAGAAAAAAAATTGCCAGTTGCCTGCAAAGAACTGATGAAGCCTAGCTTTAGCACATGGGAAAGTTTTCAGGATCACAAGGAGAAGAAGGAAACAATATTTTGACGATATTTTAATGGAACGTGGATCCCACTTACCGACAGCTGCATCCATCAATTTTCAAGTTTTTTTTTTTTTCAATTTTTCATCTTATTTTCTTGTTGGGAAATTAATTTAATTTATTCCAGGTTGTATTTTGTACAGTTTTGTTAGATAAGAGGTTGTTTCCTTCTCTTTTTTTTTTGTTCTGCCGTGAGTTTCACTCTTCTCAGTGGAAAGAGTGAGAGAGTGGGCAAAGAATAATCACTAAACTCTTCCTTTTCTTCAAAATTTCCATCCATAAAATTACAGCTTTCAGCTCTGCCAAGCAAATATTCAAAGGCACTCCCTTCCAGAAGATAGCATAAACCTGATGAAAGTTGTTCTGGTGAATGGGTTTCTCTTACAACTGGATCATGAATTCAACAACAATTTTTTTTATATATATAATAACGAGTTAAATAGCTAATGTGATTTTATCAGTAGTTGAATTTTTAATTTTTGTAATTATAATTTAATTTTTTTTAATTTTCAAATATAAAAAATAACTAAATTGACAGAATTGTTTTATTAAAATTTAATGGATTAATTTATTTTTAACAACATAATATTTCACCCTTATTTACATATTTCTAGTTTTTCAACCTTATTAACATATTTCTAGTTTTTCTCCTTTTTATATGTTGAGATAATTTATAACTATTAATAAACTGATAAATCACATCTAAATTTTTTGTCATAAAAATTGCATGAGGACCCATTTTGTGATCATTCCTCGGCATTTATCTAATTTGGTTTATAATTTTTATTACCCTTCAATTTTGAATTTTTGCCATGGAGGTGGCTTTCTAATTGCAGTTGCATTAAATGATTGCAATCAAAATTACTGCCTTATTAGCCACGACCCCAATTTTAATTGTTGGTTCAAATATAGCTTTCATTTAATATATGCTATTAATTGTATTGTGATAAAAGATTTCTATCCAATTTTAATTAAGAGAGTCTTAATTGTTTGTGTCGAACTCCGATCTCAAGGTATTCTTGAAAAAATAGAAGAGAAAGATGATTACAAGTAAAGATAAAGAGTGTTTCTTACGTTTACATTCTAACGCGTAAATAAAAAAGGATGAGATCAGAATGAGAGTAATAGAGAGAAGATAGAATGATATATGTGTTCCTTTCATGGTATTTGAACCTTTATATTTATAAATAAGTGGTAAAGGACCATTAGGGGCTAATAAAAATATTGCTAAACTGATGTGATATTGAGAATGTCAAACTGACCTGACATGTCAGGTCGATACAAATATTTATATTACCACCGATTGTTTGCTAAAGGCTTTTATCATGCAAAAAGACTAACATGTCTTTTTGACCACTTCAAGCCATTATGTGAAGTAATTTATTGCTACTAAGAGAAATTTCTTCTGGCCTATGGTTGAGGTGAACGGTCCGAGGACATCTATTCCCCATTGCATGAAAGGCCATGAGATGATGATAGGGGTGAGCTTCATTGAGAGGAGATATTGTATGTGAGCAAACCTTTGACACTTATCACATCTCTTTACCAGTTCGATTGTATCCTTTCTGATAATGAGCCAATAATAGCCTTTTTTGAGCACTTTATAGGAGAATAACCGAGGTCTAAAATGGCTTCCACATATTCTTTTCACATAGTCTGCCTCTTTCTTGAAAACACATCTTAAGTAGGGCAGACTAAAAGATATTTTGTATAATTTTCCTTAATCATCGTGTACCAAGGGGCCTTCTTCGTCAATGTCTTAGTTTGGGTTCTGTTCTCAAACAGTGTTCCCATGGTTAGGTACGTTTTGATCGACGTCACCCAAGTTTCTTTTTTTGTGATATGTCCTACGAGCTTATCTTTAGTGCTTTTGTGTGTCAGTTCTTTTACCAATACTTGGTCTAAACTTTTTGTTGTTATTCCTAAAGCCAACTTAAATAAAAAGTCCACCAATGAATTTTTGACCTCGGTATTTTTTTTACCTTGGCTCGTGTGAAGCCAGCCACTAAGGTAAGTATTGTATCCAGATATTTTCAAATTTCATCTTGTTAAGTTTGAACTCCCCATTTATTTGGTCAACCACTAGCTGAGAATCGTTATATACAGTTAGATATTGAATGTTAAGCTCGATTACCAACCTCAAGCCAGTTATCAATGCCTCATATTTCACTTTATTGTTGGATTCCCTGAACTTAAATCTCAAAGAGTATGGGTATTGCAATTCTTTCGGGCTGATCAGAATAAAGTCGGCCCATCCATTATGGTTTGTGGCTAAACCATCAACATAAAGCTTCCATTTTTCTAATTTTAAGGTTTTTTTCTTTTTTTTCAAGTTATCTTTCAGCTTATACCAAGATGAGCTCTACGACGAAGTCTACTAGCACTTGAGATTTTAAGGTTGACATGAGTAGAATGTGCAAGTCGAATTTGCTGAGCTTTATTGCCTATTTGATTAACCTCCTTAACATTTCTAACTTTTGTAAAACTTGTCTCAATGGTTAGTCAATCAATACATGAATCACATGGGCTTGAAAACATGGCCTAAGTTTTCTAGTTAAAATGACAACTATGTAAGCAAACTACTCTATACCATTGTAGTTAATTTTTGGCCTTGTTAATACTTTACTTATAAAATACATCAATCTTTACTTTTTCTCTTCTTCTTGAACTAAAATCGAGCTAATGGCTTGGTCTGTGGTGGCCAAATATAGGTACAAGGTTTCGTCAGACTTCGACTTAGATAGATGGGTGGAGGGGACAAAAACTCATAGAGTTTTTTAAAAGCTTTTTGACATAGAGGGTCCATTCGAAGTCAAAGAAATTTTTAAAAATTTTGAAGAATGGCAAACGTTGTTCTGCCTACCTGGACATGAATCGACTCAGAATGGCTATTTTGTCAGTTAACCTCTGTACTTTCTTTATCATGGTCGAGTCCCTTATGTTTAGGATTATCTAAACCTTTTATGGGTTCATCTCTATCCTACTTTTATTGATAATGTAATCGAGAAACTTATTCGATGTAATCCCAAAGGCACATTTGCTCGAGTTGAACCTTATATTATACTTTTTCAAGGTGTTAAATGTTTCTTTAATGTCTTTCAGGTGCTCAATCAAAGCTCTTACTTTTGACTATCATGTCATTTACATATACTTCTATATTGCAACCGATCTTATTTTTAAATAGCTTATTTACTAGCTTTTGATAGATCGCCCTTGAATTCTTTAATTTGAAGGGTATCACCTTATAGCAATAAAAGCATTTCTCAGTAATGAAGATCATTTTTTCCTTGTCATCTTTTAGCATTTTGTTTTGGTTGTATCCATAATAGGCATCTATAAAATTAAGGAGGCCATGCTTGGCGCTATCATCCACTAGTCAATTTATACTAGGGAAGGAAAAGCTATTTTTTAGGCATGCTTCGTTCAAATTGGTAAAGTTGATGCACATCCTCTATTTTTTGTTATGCTTTTTTGACCATGACCACATTGACTATCCATTTGGGGTCGTAAACCTTCTTGATAAAGACTACTTGTAGCAGTCTATCAACCTTCTCCTCAATTACCCTTTGTTTTTCTGGGGTAAAAGTTTTTTTCTTTTATCAAACTAATTTTGTCTTAAGGTTAGTATGTAGCCTATGGACCAATATTTTGGTATCAATACTAGGCATATCAAATGATGTCTAAGCAAACAAGTTGGCATCATCTTTCAAGAGTTGAATCAACTGATCTCTATATTGAAGTTTAGTTCTGATTTGTATTTTTTTTAGGGACATAATCCCAAAATGAAATTGTTATGAGATCCTAAACCAGCTCAAATCAATTTTCATCCGAGTTTGATCTTTGATCAATTATCTCTTTTTGTTTAGTTAGGTCGAGACCATTTCCAATGAAAATAGACCTCGACATGATGATCAGTATATTGTAGATAACTTACTGAATATGTATGTAGTGAAATTTGTATGTATTTCTCATTTCATACTATATTTTGATCGACCTGTTAGCTCAATCTGAATAACATGTAATTATTCACGTCGGCTTACGAGCTCGATTGTCTTTGAAGTTACCTCTAAAAATTTTAAAAATAGAACAAAAATTTTCTTTTTGTTAGAGCTTGAAAGCACGGAGTGGCTTAAAAGCACACTTTTATCAAGTCGGTCTTACGTTTTATGTTCTTACTTGTGGTTTCTTACTTTTGGTCAACTTTTGCTATTTGCTTTTCCTCTGTGCTTTTATTCTCAACCAAACTATAAGTTTGCTTTTTTTAGTTCTCCTTTTTATTATTGTGATATAACACTAATGTGCCATGGGCTAGTTTCCCTTAACCTCTCCAACCCCATTAAGTGTTAAAAATTTTACTTTCAGATGGAGAGTTGAACCTATATGTCGTATAACAGACTGGTTAGGTCGACCCAATATCATGTTGTAGGCTGATGGAACATTCATCATCATAAATTCTACAATCGAGATAGTTGTCCTTGGTTTTATCCCCAAAGAGATCGATAGTTTAATTGTTCTTTACACAAGCACCTGTTCATTCATGAATCCTACTAATATTGTAGTGATCAATTGTAATGATCTTCACCAATTTTTATCTTTTTCATCGTGTCGTAGTATATGACATCGATCGAACTTCCATTGTTAAATAAGATTCTCTTGACCACATAGTTGTATATTATGATTGTGATCAGTATGGTATCATCATGTGGGTGCTAGATTCCTTCAAGATTTTTTGGGTTGAATGAGATCAGCTTATCTTTTCAATCTTTTTATTTCTTTGTTGAGGTGCCTATTGCCATAACCATGCCTGAATTAAACTTCTTTTTGACAGAGGTAGAACTCCCTCTAATGATCATATCAATCACTTTGGTAATCGATCTATTGTTATTATTTTGGCTCTCTTTTTACCTCGACTCATCTTCATGATCTTTTTTTTTCCTTTTTTTGGCCTTCTTTTTCTACCTTGAAGGGGTTCTATTCGATATTATCTGTAGTCCATTCTAGGTTGACTTTGTTTTCACTGTTTTACAAACATCCTCAACTGACCTCTCTTTATCAAAGCTGTAATTTTATTTTTTAGGTCAATATAGTGTTCGATATTGTGGCTTATATATATATGAAAGGCACATCTTTTGGTCAAATCCCTCATCGTGTTTTGTCTTAATGACTTTGGCCATTTTAGGTCGAAATTTCTCTTAATTTGTATTAAAATATCTTTTGGCAGGTATTTAGTGCAATACAATTCCTTTTTTCATTGGGGCTTTTAGTCTTATGTCGTCTCTTTTTTGGAAGAAGATTGTAGAAATCCTTACCTTTCTTATGATTGAAGAATGGGGATGAACCTCTCTCACCTCCGTTATTTTTCATTATAGCTTCAGTATTTATATATTTTTTGACTATCAGCAAGACATTGGTCAAAGTTTTAGGTGATTCTAGTGACAACGTCAGCGTTAGGTGTACTTTTTATCGTTGAGTCCACTTGTCAGAGTGGCTACAACGGTAATTTGTTCTAGATCTTTAACCTACAAAGCTTCTGCATTAAAATACATGACATAACTCTTCAAAGTTTTATTTTATCCTTGGCTGATTAACATCAAACTTAAAGTCATCTTTTTCACACTTTGACTACTCACAAACCTAAATAGGAATAAGTGGCTAAGCTCCTTGAATGACATGATTGACCCCAGTTCCAGGCTATTGTACAAGGACCGAGTTATGCCTTTTAGTGTGGTAGCTAAACCTTTGCACATTAGAGCCTTATATGCCCACTACATCATATGTTAGCTTTATAAAGTTTTAAATGATTGAAAGGGTAAAAAGTACAATCGTAGGTTTTCAAAGTTGGCATTTTGAACCCTTTAGGAAGCATGGCTCTATCGATTTCTTCGGTGAAATGTGAGGTTTCCAGGAACTTGAGCTCATCTTTAAATGCCACTTCTTTCGTTTTCAGCTCTTTTTTTATGGCTTGCATCGAGCTTCCAAGTCCTTATTTGGTTGGGGTTTGTTTGTTTGGATTTTTGGGTAATAGCCTGTGTTGAATTATGGCTAGGGTAATGGTTGGGTAGGGTGTCCTGCTTTTCTATTTTTGGAAGAGGCTTCTAACTTTTTATGGCTCGGTTTTTGACAGCGACTTCTCGTCCAGAAATGATTAGGTTAGGCACTTTTGAAACGTGTGGTGGAGTTATGGTTTGTAACATTTGCTTGAGATCCTATATTAGTTAAGTGAAGGTTTGGAACTATTTTATGGTTAGACCCGCCTGTGGTTGGGTAAGTCAGACGGAATGTTGGCTATGATAGGTTTCTGTTCCAATTGGGACGACTGTCTCTCCTTCCTCTAAAGTTCTCTTCCTTGGTGGTATTGCTTTATGCCAAACTAATGAATGGAAAAAGCCTTTACCTGACATGCCAAATGTTTGTGCTGAGCTCCAATCATAGGGTATTCTTGAAAGATAAAAAAGAAAGACAATTAGAGGCAAATGCATGGAATGTTCTTTGCGTTTGCATTTCGACATGTAAGTTAAAAAAGATGAGATCGGAAGGAGAGTAATAGGGAGAAGATGGAGTGATGTGTGTGTTCCTTTCATGGTACCTGAACTTTCATATTTATAGATAAGTGATAGGAGACCATTAAGGGACAATAAGGATACTATCGAACTAATGTGACACTAAAAATGTTAGACCAACCTGACATATTAGGTCGGTGCAAATGTCAATATTACCACTGGTTGTTTGTTGAAAGTTTCTAACATGCAAAAAAACTGTCATGCCCTTTTGACTACTAAATGCCCCCAACATTAGTGATTGTTGCTCGTCAACAAGCTTGGCACTTATTGCCTACAATATTGTACTTGTAGTTAGTTTTGGTGCCATAAAAAATCTCACGGAAGATGAGGCAATTATTTAATTCTAAGTTTCATTTTTTTTATATGAATGAGATCATAGTTTAGGATAGAAAAGAGAGTTATAAGTATTAAGATTTAAATTCTAAAATTATTAGATGTTATTTATTAAGAGTGATTGTATGAATTAATTAAATTAAATTTCGATTCAAGTTTTATTATTTGGGAACCAATTATAAAAAGTTGTTTACACTTTACACTAATTGCCAAATGACAAAATTTAGATGAAAATTTTTAAATAAAGTTTGTGAAGTTATTTTTTAAAATTAATTTAATAAGAACTTTAATAAAAAAAAATTTTTAATCGATAAATTTATAGAGTTTAACGAAAAGATTAATAATATGTAAAAAAATTATGAAAAATATTGTTAATAATTCAAATTTGACTTATACATATTCAATCATATATAAAAATTTATTAATTTTTTTTAAAAAATTTATATATTTGATTTATGTGATAAAACTTTTTTAATCTATCAATTTTGATTTTTGATTTTAATTTTTATTTATTCGATTTTTATACTCTCTGTCTCTTAATTGATTGTCAATTAAGAATTTGTTTAAATTTTAAAAAGGGAAATTCAACTTCATTTTAACTCGTTTCCCTTATTTTCAAGAAAGGTAAAATTTTGACATTTGACATCAAGACAAAACTTTTTTTCTAAGCTTTGGGCGCAACACCAAACTAATAAAAATCATCATTTGCGAAGGGTGCATCATCAATTTTCATGACAATTAGTAACCTCTGTTTTAGAACAAAAAAACAGAGCAATCTGTAATAGCCATTGTCAACCTCTGTTTTAAAACCAAAAAACAAATCAATCTGTAATAGCCCAAAAAAAAATTGAAAAACTAACCGTTTTTCATCATTTCCACAACATCGAGAAAATACAATAACATTTACGCCAAACCTTATGATACTACTAGTCTTGAATCTATTGTTATGTCTGCCAAACCTTGCTCAAATTTCAAGAAATAAATAAGAAAGCTGATAACAAGGTGAAATAAGGAAAAACGATGGAAAAACGTTTCATTTTAACATTGTTTTATTTGATTGGATTTTGTGTAATGATATTAAAAAGTGAGGGTAAATTTAATAATTTAAGTATATCTATTGTTTATTTTAGGTGAAAAAAAAATAAATTGGGATTTCTAAAAAAAAAAACAAGAAATATAAAACTTCACGAAGCTCACTTTAAAAACCTTATCTAAATTTTTTAGGTTGTCAAATGGTACCTAACAGGTTTTTAATTGCATTTTTCTCACCTTTGCATCATCATATCAATGCTTATCAGTTAATTATAGTGCATTTAGTACTTTGCGTTTTTGTTGTTTTGGAACCCTCATTTATCACTGAGATACTAATAATAAATAAATTAAATATGAAAAAAAAAATGTTGCTTCATTCATGTGGGGTTGATGGCAACCCTATCATGAAACAACCATGTATCTTTCCTTAGCTGGATATATTAGGACATGTTTGTCCACGATGATGACCAAGTACCTGTGATCATAGGAACTGTGTTTGGTCTATCTGACCAATTTTCCTTTTTATTTATTTCCATTAAGACTTTGAGTTGAAATTGCAACCACCACCAACATTTCCAAGCAACTAAAGTCTCCTTCCCAGCAGCCAAAAGAGTCATCTATGATCTCATAATAAATGCAATTTCTAGTTAAAATCTCAATTACTTGATAGAAGTTGTTTTCCTTCCTAATTCAAGGAAAAATATATACAAACTAATCTGACTTCTTATGTATCCTCAAAATTTTTTAGCAGTTTAGCTTAATTATTGTAAAATAGTTGATAAACTTCAATTCGAATGGTATGAAATCAATTCTTGATTATAAACTCATTCGATAAGTTATTTTCAGACACAAACATCAAAATTACGATATAAATGACTATGTGGAATATACATAAAATGATGTTTTTTCTTAATCTAATATGAATACAAAAATCATCACTTAACAATAAAAAAAAAAGTGTATATATATTTGTAATACAATCATGGGTATCGATAGGTTTTGCTAAAATCTAATTTTTATTGGAGTAATTTTAAAGATGCATTCTTCACATCGATATGATGAATTCAAGATTTTATTTTTAAAATATTTTCAAAAGGATCAAATTTTAATAGACAATATGAAATATGAATATATATGCTTTACAAACTATATATTTTATTAAAACTCTTGAATCATAATAAGTTTGAAATTGAGCATGCTGCAAACGAAGGCTCTATTAAAAGCATTGACTCAAATATAATTGACAAAACCTGAAATTTAAGTAAGGTTGCATTCTTTTGTCAAACTTTGATCTATATGTGATCTATGAATCTGCAATTGATCATACATATACACGATTATGAACTCCTAATTTCAACAAAGACACGATTCAAATTCTGATAATTTTAAATAAAAAATACGTTAAAATAAGTATTAAGTAATTTATTCGAAAAAAAAATGATGGTTTTCTTTATGCACTATATCCAAGTTGTAAGTCCAGTCCAGTTTTGAATTTAATGGCCCAATTACATGGGCTATGGGAGTAGGACTAGCTATTGATCGTGTGACAATAGCCTTTTATTTTGATAGAGACCCAACCCTTATTTGAGGCCAGAAACTATTGTCACCTTCAAAATTGTGTTGATTATCAGAACCATTTTCTATTACTAATTAAAATAATAAGTAAATCTATGTCCAAAATTATCAGAGTATCTTTCAAGTTTCATCCGCCATGTAGTTTCTTTGAAGAAGTTTTGAATATTAAGGGATTTCTGTTGGATTAATCTCATCATGTTACTGTTATATTTTATAATTAAATTTCAAAAATTTTAATTATAGAAACAATATTACGATACGATAATATAAACTTTCATTATGTTTTCAAAGGAAATTTCAATTAAAGTTTTGAAATCTAAATCAAATATTTTATTTTTAATTATTGAAATAAAAAATTGAATACTCTATTAACATATTACGAGGCTATTATTGTCTTATTACTTTGTATGTTGTTAAGTAATGAATGGTTTCTCAATTATTTTTTTTGTTAAAATTATTAACTAGCTGTTCATTTACCCTTTCTTTTCCCTTTATCATAGTTAACTCTACTCTGGTGAAGACTCCAACCAGGAAAAATGGAGCAATATTGCTTAATTTTCTGCAACTAGTTGTACAACTTGATACCAGAAATGTTTCAAAACATTGTGCAAATTAATTATTTTTCTCAAACTAGTTCAATAAAAAACATTTTCAACCGCCATTGAAGCCTTGATTTAATGTTAAAGAGGAAGTAGGTTTGGATTAAAAATGGTTTTGGAACTTCAAAATAGTAGATTCAAGTCTCATCATCATTTATAAGGTTAGTCTAAATTTATGTTACATTTTTTTCTTATTTTATTTCAATAAATTTGATTGTGATCAGAATTTCTCTTTCTTTATGTAATCTCATCGAGACTAAATAAGAGAATAATAAAACAATAAAAATAAAAGCATTTATAAATTTTTAATTTCAATGATCAAATTCAATTTTTAATACTCTCAATTACGAAAAAAATAAATAAATAAAAATGCTCGTCAAAAGAGCAATCGCAGAAACAACAGTTGAAACTTGAAAATAGAATTATCAAATACTATTATGACCAATTGGTTTATATAAATACCAAAGCATATATAACATTAAAATTCAACACGTTGTTAAGAACAGAATGCTGACTCTTTTAGGTGGTTTTTCATAGCATTTATGTTGGTTTTGAATCTGATGTCTTTGGCCAACATGTTTGTATATCGGCCTTTCTTATTGCTTGAAAGAAGCTTTAAGTTTGCACGAGTCTTGATCCAATGTTAAATGTCAAGGAAATAGCCAAAGGTAGGTCATTTGTATGTCGCAAATACCACAATCTTCCTAGTTATTTCCTTGGAGAAATAAAATTGTTGAAATCTCATTTATTTGCTCCTTAGATTTGAATTCTTGTAGTTTTTTTTTCAAAGTAATTTAAGGATAAGAGAAGAAAATATAGGTGTCAAGATTTTAATTTCAAACTTATTTGATATTATTTTTTAAGGATAATTACATAAATCAAATAAATTAAATACGTCATATTCTATTTTTTTTTTAAACAACGTCCAATTCTATTTTTATTAGTAGTGTAAAATCTCATATACTGCAAATGAAGTTTTTAAACTTCATCAATGGAAGTAAAGAATTATCACATACTCTCTAATTTATATTTAAAATAATTAATAAATCAATTGATACATAACAAGTTATGTGATATTATTCTAACTCTGCAAATAAAATCTAAAAACTCTAGCTACAATGTCTAAAGTAGTTGTTTTTGTTATAACAATATTTAAGAAAAGAATGCAAATTAAACCAATGAAAAATAAGTTTTAGGTTTTATAGAAAAAATTTAAGGAGTTAGAGACCGTATAAGGAGAATGAATAATGGAGTCAAAAGAAATACAATTATATATAAATATATCTTTATTTATGTGTGTTAGAAAACTTAGGAATGCAAATTTGTTATACGTTAAGAATATTTATTTGTATAAAATTTGCAAATTTTCTCGTTAATTATAAAAAATTATAAAATTAGAACAGAAATAACAAAATCACTATATATATTGATAGAATGTTCGATGTATAGATCAATAATATGTAAAGAGTAAACAAAATATTCCAAATTCAATCAATGGTTGTTGAACGATGAAAATTGTGTTATAAGTTTTAACCAAAATACTTGTTAATTCGAATAGCATATTAAAATTTATTCTTATTTCATTTTTTTGATATGTTTATGGTACAAAGAGAGATTGTAATATGAAAATAATAAGGAAAAGATTATACGTTTTAGAATTTGAACCCTAATCATATGATAAACTTTACCTTAAATGTGAAAACATGACCAATTGAATCCACACTAAAGGTCTTTTTTTTTTTGTCACATTTGACCTATATAATTCTATCAAATTAAAATTATGTTTGGAGTATAGGATGATGGATAACATATAATAGTAATCATCTTATATTATGTTTGGTTTATATCTAAAAAATGTTACAAAGAAGATTAATCATCTTCTTGATATAGGATAATTCAATTTTTTTAAAATAGATTTGATTATTTTTAATCCATAATATTGAATTTATATGTTCTATTATACCCTTAAAAATTATATCAATAATTTAAATTTTATAATCTTTGAGTAATGATAATTTTGACCAATAAACAAATAAATAAATAAATTATTTTATCATAATCCTTACAAACATCAAATATAATATAAGATTATATTATTTAATTTAATCTTATTTATAATATCATCTTATCATATTCTATCATTATCTTGTATATCAAACACATCTTAAGTATCTTATTTTCAATTTTAATTTTTACTTAATAATTCTAAATAAAAAGCTTCAACGAATTTCAACTAACAAATTCTACCCCATTTTACTACAAAATATTCATTTAATAAAAGATTGTCATACAATATAATGAATCTACTAAGATTTAAAATTAATAAAAATATTGATAAGACAAGCTTAATATTTAAGCATTTTTTGCCCCCAATTTACAAGTTCCTAGCTTTGAGCCTCGTATCAATGGTAAAAGTATAAGATTTATTTAATTAAGATGACCGTTTGACTCAAAACCTTATAAAATTGATAGAATATATATATAGAAGTACTTACTACTTAGCCGCTTTATTTTTTTATTGGGAATAAAAGAAATTTACTAACATATGCCTTCTCTCACATGTAAGACCAATGTGTTACGCATGATCCAAATATAGCTGTACAAGAAACTCCAAGATCAATATATTAATTTGAATGGAAAATTAACAATTAGGACTTATCTTTTCTAGTCAATTAGGGTTTGATTTTTTAGGGAAATATTTAAAGTGTGAAATCTTGAATGTAAGAAGCCAATGTGAAAAAGTGTGTACTTAAAATCGTCTGAAAACAATAGATTAAGATAAAATTTGAAGACATTTTTAATCGTATTATATATAAAAAAAATTCAGCAATTGATTTATTTAGTTTTGAATAGGTTGCTATGGAAAATTAATTAATTAACATAGTTTGGTTGGTGTGGGAGGAAAGAAAATGAAGGGAAAAATGGAGTGGGAAAAACAAAGAATGAAAAAAAAATTAAATTTTTTGTTTTATTTTTTTGATTTAATATAATTTTTGAAAATAAAAATTTTAACTTAACTCTTTCAATAAGGCATAGAAATATGACATGTTCTTACCATTAAGTCAAATGTTTAAATTTTATATTGAGATTAAACATGGAAAACCATTAATTGGATGTTTATAAGTATCCAAATTAAACCCATATTGTTTTATTAGTGGTATGTTCTTAGGTCAACAAATACTTAAAATATGACATACATATAATTAAATTTGAAATATTTATTTACATAGGTTTACAATTTAATAACAAAAAAATTGCTGTGGAATGAAGGGGTAGCATAATGTTTTCCTATCCAATAAATTAGGAAAATACCATTCTTCCACAGTTTCTTTCCTTCCATTTTCCTTCATTTTGAAAAATTAGTTATTTTCTCAGCTTTGTCGGTGCAAGTCAAAACCCAAATCTTGAAACAGTGAGAGAGAAGTTGCCATTTTGCTACTGAGAAATTCCTTCAATGGGGTGAAAGACTAAGAAAGTTTCGTTTTTTTTTTTTTTTTTTAGTTTCATGGTATCTTTGTTTGATCAAACAGTCAAAGTACCCAAGCACCAACTTTAACATGTGCTTTTCATGACTGTCCTTTGCTTCTCTTCCTAGGCATATAACTTTTAAATTTCGTTTTTATAGGCATTCAGTAATTTTTTTTAATTTCATAAACAGTATTAAAAAAATTAACAAATGTTTCATTTTTTAATTATTTTTTTTATTTTTTTAATATAGTCTAAGGAATATATGTTATCTTGTTAATTTTGTTTATAAAATCTAAAAATTCCATTGATAATGGATCAAATAATTTTTCATATTTATTTATTTATTTTCATAATATGGTAAAAATGTAAAATGTTTGTAGTCAAAATTATTTTTCCCATAAAATATAAAAGATAAAGAGAAAGAAAAAGAAAGAGAGGTTTCAATGTAACTTGTTTGAAGGGACAATGAAAATTTTCGAAAGGCATAGAATTGGTCAAGGTTTTTGTTTCCTTTCCTTCCCGTTGTCAAAATCAATTACACGTCGTCGCTAAATTGTTCAATCTTTCATACTTTCTTTCCTTCAATTCAACTATAGAAGTAAAAATGCTTGTAAGCAAATATTCTAAATCCAACATTTAGAATGAACTTTTAGGCCAAATCATTCAATTAGAGACTTCTATATATACCATTAGCAACCAGCAATCTTGAGACACAAGCCACAGGAAAAAAAAAATTTTGATAGAGAAAAATATAATTAGGGTTTTCCTTTATTTTCTTTCTTGATCGAAACCATGCATATGCCAGCAGCCATGATGAACTTCCATCGAAACTTTCGTGCTCGCCAAACATCACCAAGTAAGATGGCAATTCGTTTCATGACAAATAAAGCTTTTGATGTTTTCATTAATCATAGAGGCATTGACACCAAGAGAACTATAGCAACCTTACTCTACGATCACCTTTCACGACTAAACCTACAACCTTTCTTGGACAACAAGAATATGAAACCAGGAGATAAGTTGTTCGACAACATCGATAACGCGATAAGGAATTGTAAGGTTGGTGTTACTGTTTTCTCACCAAATTATTGCCAGTCCTACTTCTGCCTTCATGAATTAGCTCTTATTATGGAGTCTAAGAAGAAGGTCATTCCCATCTTTTGCGACATTAAACCTTCACAACTTCGTGTTGAGAACAATAAAGTTCCAGCGAAGGATTTCCAAAGGTTCAAATTAGCTCTTGAGCAAGCAAAATATACCGTAGGGCTTACGTTCGACTCTTTAAAAGGGTAAGATGAATCGGTCTTTTATTAGCTATCATCTTAATTCTTTGGCTAATTTCATAAATTTGTGGAAATCTTTTTACTTAGATTTTTTCAATGTTATTTAGAAATTGGTCGGATGTGGTGACAAGTGCTTCAGAAATTGTGATCGAAAGCTTGATTGAGATGGAAAGTGAGGAGCAGATGTTTAAGAGATTGGATTGAAGAATACTCTAATGACTCTTTGATCAGGCTCAAAGTTATGGTGATGCCATCCAAGAATGTTAATATTTCTTCATCACATTTTCTATGTTTTCATTTGCATTATTCAATTCGTGTTAATAAGCCCAATGATTCTGTCCTTTGTTCATCTTGTTTTACTTGTACACTTTGTATCTGAAACAAGAAAAAGAAATATACGTATAGTTTTAAATCTTTGGTTCATTTGTACAATCGTTTGTAATAAGATTCAACTTAATGATGTTCATATCTATTTAGGTTTTTCTTTTATTAATTGATGATTAGAGAAACAGAATTTGATGTTAAAAAAAAAAAAAGTAAAAGATTAGTTTCATGGCTATTCTAAGTCTTAGCACATTATTAATTAAGTGGCTCCATTTTGTTTTCAATTTCACTATCATATATGATTATGAATTGAAAATTGCCTTATCAAAAAATTAGAAGACAGGAATATAAATTAACAAGAATTTTTTTGGACTATGAAAAGGATATGTGAAATTGCTCTTTAAACTTGATTTCATAAATTGACATAATTTACCCTTTGAAAATTAATTAATCTAACCAACATTAGCCCTATCATCAATTTTTCATGACTTAGTAATTAATGACTCTAACTTGATTTAGTATAATTAATTAAACATGTAACATCACATCCCTTCATGTATGATTGGGTTTTGGCATTACAATTTATAAATATTGAATTGGTATTTGATTTTGATGGCTGCAATATTTAGGTGATATTTATTCCATATTGCTTTAAATTAATAGGCTTGCAAATGAAATAGACTTTTAATTTCAATAATCAAATTTAAAATTTTAATCGTTTTAATTAAAAAAAATGAAATAAAGTCTCAAGTACTATATTTTAATTTGTCTATTTCATGGTATTTTTCTTTTTTAAAAGAAGAACATCGGTCAATTAGGGTATTAAATTAATTCAATTAGGCTAAATCGTCGTTTTCTTTGTGTTTATTATTAGAACTAGTAACATGAGCTGAACATAAAATAATTAAATTATTCAAAAAAAAAAAAACTCCCAAAATTTAATAAAACTGCCACTCATTTTAAAAATTTGAAGGAAGAATCAAGTGTAGATTTGAACCCTTTCCAGGCTTGACTGAAATTTTGATTCAAGCCAACCATTAAAGGAAAAGGAAAAAGCAAGAAAAGAATAAAAACCCTAAGTTGACCAGCTCTATGATGAAGCAACATTCGCGCAATTTGAGCTTTGCAAATTTCACCATTCTCAGCATTACTTCCACAGCCGCCATTAGAGAAATAATATACAAAAGTTAAAGAAAACTAAAGATGATTAGGTTTGGAATTGAGATTTGGAAAAAGAAATTTAAAGAGCTAAAATCTAACAATTTGTCAACTGTATGTACCCCAAATTTCAATAATTTAACTAAGTTGATTTATACAATTACGCATTTCTTTGTATAAAATTATTTGCCGTAGAGGTAACTTCTTGAAAAAAAACAAAAATGAGAAAAGGGTTTCTCTTATTTTGCCCTATCTTCATTTCTATTTGAACCTGAAACTAACCTGAGATGAATAACTTGTAGATAATGAACCTTTGTTATTAGTACCAATAAAGAAACGAGCCAGCGTCGGAGTAAGGAAGATAAGTAGAGAAAACGGAAGGTCACCCTGTCAGAATCCGGTGAAGCACGTACCCCATCACTTCAATCATCTCCGCTGGATACCTTACATCAATGGCCTCAAAAGCACTGCCGACAACCCCACTACTGCCATCATTATTTCAGCTCCCAAGCTCATTCCTGTCAACTATTTGGCTCTCTAAGCAATTCCCAGAACTACTGATTAGTGTTTTAGCTCATTCTCTCGTTTATTACTTGGTTTGAGGACTTACATTTTGATGATTCAAAGTTTTGTCAAGAGTGTAGCATGTTTTTGAAATATGTACATGTGCAACTGTCAAGTATATCAACCCAACATTCTTGACTACTAGTCTTGAAATGAAAATTGGTAGGTGAGGTGTGAGAGGGTGAGACGATGAAGATTGTTTAGATTCTTAGGATCTGAATCTGAAAATCGTTTTCTCAAGGCTTTAATACTGAAGTGCAGTTGCAGTAAATTTTGGTGGAACATGGATCGAGTTTACAGTGTTAATTAGGTTTATGGAACCCCACCAAAATTTTGCTTTTGTTGTAGCTTTAAAATTTGTTGGGTTGCTCCTGCCAAAATTTATAAAGGTTTTTTATCTTGAAAAAGTATTCTGTAACATATGAGTTGATAGAAAATATTGTAAAATTGTGAGTTCTTCTAGCCAAATCAAACTTTATGAATAAACTTTAGGATACTAAAAAATTAAACTTTTTTTTTATATAAGAAATTGATACAAGGGAAGGGATCACAAATGTTAAAATTTAAAATTTAAAATTGTTGGATGTCACTTTTTAAAATGGTTATATAAATTAATTAGATTACGCATAGGATTTATTCTAAAATTAATTCTAAATTGATTGTTTTGAGCCAAAATCATAGGTGGTTCAAGCTACTTTGACTGTATAATTAATAGTAACAATCAAGATGCCAAGAAATGCTATATATATATATATATATAATTAATAGTAAAATCTTTGAATCTTGGCCTTATATTCTCACAAGTTAAAAAAAGGTTATTTGCATGTGGGATATGAATAGATATGAATAAAAGATTTGCAAGATTGTACAATTTTTTTGATTACATTAATCATATACTATAAAGAAAATGCTTTGCTTTAAGCCAATTGAAAATCTGTCATATGAACTGCTTCTATTACTATAATTTTTTATTATATCAACCCCACCAACAATCAATGTTAATACTACCGTTTGACGGGTTCCAATGAATGTTCAGAGAATTGTGATTAGCATTTCCCTCTTTGGTATTCCTGAGGATTTGATAGAGATCTTGGAGGGTCAAACAAGGCACCGTTTCATATCACTGGTAATTGAAGATGGAAAGCTAAAGGTTTTAATTTACCTGGTCAATTTTTCTAGTAGGAACTGCCAATATGAACCCATAACAACCCATTTTCTTGACATTTTTTCCAAACTTGAAACTTAGCCTAGCTAGTCACTTGTATAGAACAAGTGGATGTCAATATTGCAGTCTAACTTAAAAAAGAGGAAAAATGGATACTGCAATTTTTTCCTAGACAACCACCAAGTTTTGGCTGCACCAGCATTAGTTTTGTACCTTTTGTTGAATGAAATTTCCATGGGACAGTAACATCTTCTGCAGAGTGATTGAGGGTCTATTATAAAAGTTGCCAACTATGGTGGATTAACTGCATAACATATTTGGCTCATTAAAAGTCATGCAGTGCTCAATTTTATCACCCAAAGCTCTTTAAACAAATTTCAGCACAACGGAGATGATCTTCCCTTCAACTTAACAAGATGACTGATAGGTTTAAAGCCTTACTTTTAGAAAACGATAATAAAACAAGTGCAAAAACAAAAATTGAACACGCAGATATATAATAGTTCACCATCAATGTGAGAGTTCAGTTCACCTTGGAGCCACTGCAGAATTTTTCACTATGAAAAAAAGAGAGATTACAAATGCAATAAAAAACCCTTAAACTGATATCCCTTTAAATATAAACATAATTAGGACAATCAACGTCGGTTAGGTTCCACACAATTTAACAATTTCCCACTTTATTAATCAAACCACAAAAGAAAAGGGTTTGAGAATGTATAAATTTTGAATTTGACATAAGAAAACAAAATCTCCTTTAGACAGGGAAGTCTAAAATTTGGAAAGGCTTCAATTGTTTTTCCAATGATGCAAAACTGTATAAGAACAGAAATGAGAGCCGAGATCCATATCCTTAAGTTTTTGAAATCATGTTGCATGTAAATGATGTAGGACGTATATAAATCAATTTTGTGTACCCCATCATGTACTGTATCAACATATTTCAGTTCAATAGTTGACAATAGAAGGATAAAATCAATGCATATGGATGGTGAAATGTAGATATCATCATCATATTTCGGTTGCTTTAGCTTCAGCTCTGGAAATTATGACAGTTTTGCTTTTGGGAAAACGTTTAGAACCCTCTTTTCCATTCTTGAACCCTTCTCTGTTGCTTCCTTTGCTTCTGTTTGCAATAAAATCTTCATACCATTTAGGAGAAATCTTTGGAGTCCTCTTCAGAGTTTGACGATCAATGTAGTAAAGTCCAAATGTTGTGCCATAACCTCCTGTCCATTCAAAGTTATCCATCAAGCTCCATACAAAGTATCCGCGTACATCAGCACCATTCCTATCAAAATAAGAACCCAGTCTTAGGTCAATAGAGCTGCTAGGTAATTTCTAATGTGCAGAAGCGTAGCGGGCCCATAACTCACAGGTCCTGCGACAGAAATAGGGCTATGATACTAATTGTTGAATGCACCAAAGTAGAATTGCTCCATGTTTATTTTGACCTAAAAATTTTTCGGTTTTGTTCGGATTTCACAAGTAGGAATTTAAGTTTTTTTATATATCAGATTCTTGTAATATCTCATCGTGGGATTGGGGCATTACACCTATGAGTTGGAGAAATTTGTTGCTTATAAATAGCTACTCAAGTAATCAGGGTTAAAATTTTTGTTCAAGAATAGAGAAGCAAAACAAAGTATACGTAAGGTAAAGAATATAAACTCAGTTACTTAATTGCTCTGGCCAAAGCAGCAAGGTAGCCCTCATGGAACTTGATTCGGTTGACATCATGCAGCAAATCTGGCACTTGTTCAGTATGTGGTGGAGAATATCCTGTGAGAGTAAGTTTTCGGATTATGGAACAGAATCCAAATGATGATCAAGAAGCAGTTATTAAGTTACGGAACAGAATCCATATAAATTTATTTAGGCGGCATTTGACCTGCAACATTACTTTTACTGTTTCAAATTCTAGCTATCAGTTTCTACGTGACTGATATGCCCATTGCAACCAAGGCTGCACTCAGTTGCATGGATTTGAAGCTTGAAAAATGGACTCACAGATAAAAAAATGACATAAATTTATGTAAAGGGACAAAAATAAAGCTCCGCAAGTTACCATTTTCTGTTACATATATGGGCATGTTATTGTATCTTTTTGAAATATAATTAACAATCTTCTCAATGCCCCTTGGAACAACATAAAATCTTTCAACACCAGTCTGCCAAAAAAAACAGCAAAGTGAACTTGTAATTATAAACTGATAAAAGTGGAAAAAAGAGTAACAGCAAGAGAAGGAATTACTGGTTCTCCAATTAGAATGCCATCTCTTTCTCCAGTTGTGTATGCAAACCCTCTGATGAAATGATCTCCACCTGGGATGCAAGGAGAATGGATGCAGTCCTTGGCATATAATGTTGAATAATGATTGAGGCCAATAAAATCAATACTGTCTTTCACAATCTGAGTTTCTTCTGGGGAAAACCTTGGCAGTTCACTTACGTGGTATTGGCGCATTTCTGGTGGGTAATCTCCAAACACTAAAGGATCTATTGCCCTGCATTATGGTAACTTATTCATGTTATGTTGAGGAGCATATCTTTACTGTAATGTTGCTGCTTAGAGGTAAAAAACATATGCAACTTAAAACAGTTCTAGAATAGACAGCCTCTTTGTCCCTTGAGATCATAGGACAAGGTAATTGCTTCAGTTACCGTTGTCATTAACTGATCAGATGGGGAGGTCATAACTTTTTAATCTTTTTCTTTTACATATCTTCATTCGCATGTGACTCTTGTACTCTCAAAAGGGTTCAAGATTTGTTATTTTAGTAATTACATATAGCAAATGTGTATTTAAAGTTAAACCGGAGCTTAACTTAGTTTATACAACCACCCTTAAGAGGTGGCATCTAACAGGTTTGGAGTTCTAATCCCAGCACCTGTAATTCCTTCAATTATTCCTAGACTACGGCCTCCTATGTAAAAATAGCGTGTCCTTCAAGTCAATTGGATTGGACTGGTTTGCTTCGGTTCACAAAGATTGTGTATGTTATATTCCATCAGCCCTGCCAACAATTAATAATAACATTAATTTTGGACTGTGTTTCAAAAGAGTGTTATAATCATTGTGACTCAATTGGTTGTTACTTTGAATTTTTTTAAAGTCTTGACAGAGATGCAGAAAGGTATGACAAGGCAATGTTGCAGATCAAGTGGTCCTTGAAAAATAAAGAGCATCTAACTTGTATAGTTTTATCAGGTCCATCATCAAATAAGATCCAAACCAATCTCAAGTTCTGTCATTGGGCATGTCTTTGCTGCTTAAATATTCAGTAAATTCAGAGGAAACAGAATATAATGCAGTTATCAAAGGAGGCCGTAGCCTGGGAATAGGGGAAGTGATTGCAGGTGCTGGGATAACCTACTTAATGCTACCTCCTATAGGTTTTCCATCTAGTATTAATAAATTTTAAAAGAAAGAAAACAAAAGCAGTTTGGTGCTTTGATTGAGATCACTTACCAGCCAAGGGTAAAAGCCAGAGCCCTATTTACAGCTAGACGATCAGATTCTCCATCTCTTAGTGGTTCATACATATGTGAATGTGCAATTAACCCTATAGAGCCACCTTGTTTTGGCTACAGCAGCATCAAATTTGGGTAAGAAAAATATCATCAAGCAAAGTTCAAGCTAGAAAATATTTTAAGAATCTCATTGTGTAACCTGAAATTGTTCTCGGTATAGCTTAACGGCCTTGGCATGTGACAATAACATGTTGTGCACAACGATAAAAGGCTCTACATCAGAATTGCCAACAGAACAATTTCCGAAAGGCGCGGAACAATGAGCTGGTGGAAAAACTCCCCTAACATAGGCCATTTCTGCAAACTGATTTACCTCGTTGATAGTTGTCCAGTACTTGACTCTATCACCAAAGCTCTTGAAACAAGTTTCAGCCAAAAGAACAAAATCCTCCCTAGAAAGGCACTGAAATTAGGCAACTTAACAACATACTGCTTCGGTAAAACCACAAAAGAGATGGAGAAATTACTGCATCAGAGGACTGAGCCAAGACCCATATCTATCTTCCAGTTCTTGTGGGTGATCAAAATGGTGTATTGTCACAAATGGTTCAATTCCTGCTTTCAGGCATTTGTTTAGTCAATTATATCATTTTCAAGAAACAATTTTCCAGAAAAATTTTTCTTCCCCAAGTTTCTGAACCTCTTACCCTTGAGCAAGAGGCTGTCTATAATTTTGTTATAGAACTTGATCCCACTTGGATTGACTTCACCAAACCTTCCTCCTGTTCCAGCATTGAAGGATCTCAAAAGTGTTATAATCTACATACAATCAAGTAAAATTCTGGCTTTCAAAGACATACTTGGTAGAATTCTGGCCCATGAAATCGAAAACCGATATGCTTTTACACCAAGAGAATGAGCAATCACAATATCTTCCTGGTATATCGTACACAAACAAAGCAACATTCATACTTTTTTCTTCTTATTTCTATAGGTTGAGAGCAAGAAAAAAAATGAACTTAAAAGAAGCAAAATACCAAGAACAGATGGTAATCATCATCTGCAACATCTCCATTCTCATTATTTTTAATGTTTCCTGAAAAAGTTAAGGGATACAATAAGTTTAACTAGGAAATAAAATATTAATCTGCTCTGCTGCAATCAGCAATGCCTGTTTACCTGGGATATGACTGAAAAAATCCCAGTTGCTGAGGCTTTTACCATCATCAAGATATCCTCCTTCAACCTATAAAATGAAAACCAGATGTGAAAAACAAAGGAATCAACAGAGAAACAAACTATTATTTCAACAAAGAAAGAAAAGCTTGCATGCCTGATATGAAGATACAGCTGTGCCAAAGAGAAAATTATATGGGAATTGGAATCTTCTGACATCTTGGATTGCTTTGTCAAAATCTTGAGCATTAGAACTTGAAGAAAAAAGTAGATTTACAACGAAGAAAAACAAGAAGGAGAGCTGAATGTTGGTATTAAAAGGCATCTTAGTGAGGCAAAAAAAAAAAAAAAATGCAAAATCTAGCTAAGTTAGGAATGGTAATAAAGATCAATAACAATAAAAAGCTTGAATAAAAAAATGTCAACTATTGATAGACAACCGGGGCTGGTCCCTGCATGCACAAGTTGTTAACAATAAATTCATGGTGGTAGACAGCTCCATTTTTTACCTTTTTAATTTGGAACTGCACTAACTTTGTACAATTGAAAAAACCCAATTATCTTATGCTGTTTTTTATTTGATAGGGGTAGGAACCGAGGTCTTGATCAAATTAGATGATAAAAAGATAGGTGAAGACTTATAAAAAAGGGACTATTACTAAAAATAATTTTAAATTTTATAATTTATATATCTATGTTACACATGTGTTATATAAAACATAAAAATTTTAATATTATAATTCATATTGATATATTAAATACGAAATATATTTTTTTATCAAAATAATATATTGATTTTATCAATTTTATATTTTATTATTTTTATATATTTTTATATAATTTTTATATCATATCATCATATTATATTTAAAATTATCAAGCTTACTAAATATACACTAACTATATTTATAATGAAATATATATATATATATATATACACACATTAAGCCAAACATTATTATAATTACTCAATTTCATTAATTTTTTCTATGCCAATCCTTTTCAGCAGTGATTGAACAGAATTTCAACACATTTGTCCTTTTATGCAGTATTTTTTAAAACTTGTGAGGGAGGAAAATGTAAATTTAAAAAATGTAATGAATTTTTAATCTATGACGTGACAGACAAGATAGAGTTAAAATATGTTAAACATGTTTTTTTCAGACAACTAGTTTTTCATTTTCATAGGCATTGTCGTAACAACAAAAAAGTAAACGCATCCACGCCTATATGAGATTTGGTGGGATACGGAATCGAATATACAATTGTTATATTTACTCCTGCAGAATAAATAATACTCACGTGTTTTGATGCAAACAATTTTTCATAATTCTTTACTCGAAAAGTAGAGTTTGATTATTTTTTCAAATAAAGAAATTGCATTACCTCAATATATAAATAAATATAATAATTTTAAATATGATACGAAAATATGACATGAAAATGATATAAAAGATAAAAAATAATATGATTTTAAAATTTTAATAAAAATTATATATGAATTTAATAAAAATAAAAAATATATTAAATACTTGTGTATAGTTATAATGTTAAATTTTTAATTTTAATAATTAAAATTTAATAACTGATCATTTTAATTATAAAAAAAATCAATATATTAAGTTATAACACAATTAATCATTAATTGTGTAAAAGTGTAAAAAATATTTCACTTTGAAATAAAAATGAATAGTTTTGCAATTGGTTTAGCTTTTGGTCTAATTTCTAAAGCAATGTATTTTTGCTGTTGGGGAATCGTGTAGAACCCGATTTGCCATCATAGAGAAAACCCTTATATCATTTAGCACAACACTATGGAGTCCATTCAAAGTTGTCCATCATGCTCCTTATAAATTATCCACGTACATTAGAATCCTTCCTTTCAAAATTGGAACAGTCTCAAGTTAAATTACAGCTGCTGTTGCTGTTTTTTTTTTTTTTTTTGAGCTAAATTGTTGCTTGTCAGTAGTATATTTAAGTAATCAGGATTCACTTCAGAGTAAAATTCTGAATGTGCCAAGATGATATCGGCGAGTGTACCGTTAAAATCGTCCGAAAAAAAATTAAATCCAAGAAAAGCCTCAGAGGACTCTGATCATATTATAAAAAATGGTGATCAGGATTCAAATTTTTATTTGGGAATCAAGAAGCAAATTCACTTACCTTATTTTTTTGGCCAAAATCATGCAGAAAATTATATTGCCCTGGATAAACAGGAGTAATCAATGGTGTTGGAGAATATCCTGTGAGAGAGTCAGTTATCTGATTATAGAACAAATCCAAATGATGATCAAGAAGCAGTTGTCAAGTTACAGAACACAACAGAGTTCTTATAATTTCTTGAAGGCATCAATTGACCTGGAACATTACTTGCTTAAATTCTAACTATAAAAGTTTCTTAACCATTGATATGGCTACCACTTCCAAGGCTGTACTCAGTTGCATGGTTTTGGAGCTTTGGAAATTGATTCACAGGCTGCAAATTCCTATCTACAATTAGTTTCATTATATAAAAAGATGACAAATATAAATATATATACAGTAATTGCAAAATTTAAATGAACATGTAACTCCGACTTACTATAGCGCCTCAATCTAATATCGGGATATTTAAAGATCTACTATTAAATATAAGTTGAGACATAAACTCATAGTGAGGTGTTACATTTACTGTTCTCTGTTACATATATGGTCATATTATTGTATCTTTTCGAATTGTAATCAACAATATTCCCCGTGCCCCTTGGAGCAGCATAAAAACTTTCCATACCAGTCCATATAAAAACTCCATATAATGCTTTTCCTTATTGACTCTGATACTTTTTGTGATATATCAGCAACACAGATTCTGCTATCTAATCCCAAGGGCTGTTTAAGTCAGTTGCCTATCAGATTTAAGATTCACTTTCTTCTATGTTGCTTCAATCCGTGCAAGAAATTAACTCTTTGTTCACTAATATATCTATTCATACAGAGTAAATCATCTAATTACGAAATTATGGAATGATGATACATAGAAAAAATCACAAATAATATCAGACAAATTTGTAGAATATTCAAAAAATGCATCTCCTTCCTTTAAATTCTTACTCAAATATACATAAGCACTCAATTTCATCTAACAAGCTACTATTATGAGTACTAGTTAGATGAATAAGCTTATTTTTTTTTTACTTAGGCTGTCAGGAATTAAACCTGGTCATTGGAAGTAATTGTGTAGCATTCCACCAAAGGATCACATGGCTGTTGGCTATATGAATAAGCTTATTAATTACTTTAAGTAAAGATCAGCAAATTGAATTTTCTTTTGCAATTCGTTATCATTGCTTTGATTTTTTTTTCCACAATGTAGATGTTCCATCAAATGAGTCACTAAAGGAGCAAACCCTGGTGAAGTAAACACTAATTTCTGCCTACAAGAGCAACATTGCTGAGAAACTAAATGTTGAGCTTCAGGAAGTCAGCAATAACCCTCCTGATCAATTGGAAAACAAGAAGTTTGCAAGTTGGGCTACAACTTGGTGGCAACAGTTCACTGTATTGTTTCAAAGGGGAGTAAAGGGAAGGAAACATTAATCAATCTCTAGCTTCAACATTGCTGAGGTCCTGGAGGTAGCTGTCCTTTTTGGATTATTATGGTGGCAATCTGATATTACTCACTTGCAGGACCAGGCCCCAATCACTTTGGATCCATTAAAATTCAGTTTGCTTTCCTTTAAATGATTACGCAAACTATATAAGCGACATTGAAATCAGAAGGTTTATATGAATGAATTGATAATAAACATTGGATGGCTTTGATCTTGTTAATTTGAAACATGCAGATTCAACTCCTCTTCTTTTCTTTGGGATTTTGGTGCTTGTTCCCTCCATTCCAAGCAATTTTCACCTTCCCCCAGGAACGTATGATGCTCGTAAAGAACCGTCTTCTGACATGTACAGGCTTTCCTCATACTTCATGTCAAGAACCATTGCTGATCTCCCTACTTTTATCACAATAACAGATAGGGTGGCAGGACTTAAACCCACAGCAGGAAATTTCCTGCACACCTTATTTGCACTTCTGTTCTGTCCTTGTCTCTCAAGGCCTAGGACTAGCCCTTGGTGCCTTGGTAACGGACCAAAAATCAGCAGCTATTCTCATTCAACATGTACCTCCTTTCATATCATGGATCAAATGCATTACCATTAGCCATTACACATACAAACTCTCCTTGGGGTCTCAATACAAGCCAAATGAAACTTACCCTTGTGGTCATCCTGGAAAAGTTTGCTTGGTTAGAGATTTTCCATCTATAAAAAATGTAGGCCTTGATGGGCAAGTCCTTTCTGCTGTTGCCCTGGCTATAATGCGTATATGCTACCGGCTGATTGCTGTTTTTGGCCCTCATGAGAATTTGAGTGACCAAAAAATTAGAGAACTAGCTAAACCTTTTCCATTATGTATAAAACCAAGAATGAAACTTGTATGAATTAATTAGAGATGTCATTGTCTTCCTTTTTCATTTTCATTTTTGTGGCTTGTATGCTGTATGGATGAGAAGTAGAACTAGAGAGAATTTTGTACTATTCCATTTGATTTAACAAGTTTAAGAAATTAAATTTTGCTTTGTGGTTCTTTTATGTTAAATTATTTGACATTAGATTTGTCCATGGGTCTAGAAGTCTGTTAGCCCACATGTCTAGCTTTGATTAGATTTTGGATAAAAATTTTTAAATATGAGTTTGATTCGGTTTGGTACGATTTGAAATATTATTTAATTAATAAAAAATATTTATTATTAATTTAAAAATATATTTTAAATGCCAAAGAATTAATATGCAAATATTTTTTAATATTACAAATAGTATTATTAAAATAATTTGATCTAATGGACAAGTTTAGCTGGTGATTAACATTTAAAGATGAAAATCAAATATGGCTTGGTCTAACTCATGAATATGATAGCTTTATTTTAGGTGATAAGGCCTAAATTGTCTGGATTTTCTATCTAAAATATCATCTTTGATTTGAACATTCTCATCGAGCAAAACATGATAAGTAGAGCTTTGTACTAGTGAGACCATTGGATTGATACAACTTAATCCAATGGAATAAGGTTTTTTAAATTTGGATTTGACTCGAAATATTATTTAATTAATAAGTTTTAATTTTTTATTTAATTTTAATTGTAATTTTAATATATATTTAAAAATATTAATATATTATTATAAAAATAATTTTTTAATTTTTTTTTAATAATGTAAAGCATATTTGGGTGAAATCAAGTCAAATTTTAAATAAAAATTTTAAAATATCAACCAAACTTGACTTGATTCATGATCACCTCTAAATAACAGCAGCAACGTTTGAATATCTTATTTACAATGCCCCAATTGTTAGACTCCTGGGAAACAAATTTGGCCAATGCCTTACTTAAGAATGGAAAAGGCCATGTTAGTCTGTCATGATTATGGCAGTTATCATATGCACACCATGCAGACTTGAGTCATTGTTTTTCTTTATAATTTTTTTTTTTTGTGCCATATGTTTTAGCCACAAAGTACATGACATTTCGGAGGAGCACGTGACAAGGTTTTGTATGGAATTTGGGTTTTAATGGTTATCTTAAATTTTTGTATATATTTGGTCCAAATCACATCATAAATCTAAGCTGTAGTTTAGTTGTCAATTGGATTGTCAAAGCTTAAGCTCGATTAATGTCTACACTGACTCCTAAGCTTGTTTTCAATTTGTCAACTCTGTTTTAGCACTATGGAATATGCTAATTATGAATGCAACATTTGTCGGTTTTGCTTTAGCAACAAGGAAAAGATTATGAAATTTTGAGATTTTAATTTCAAATTTTATCATATATAGATTTGGTTTAATTTATTGTTAGATTTATTCAATTTATATTTTGATTTGTTGGTTGATTTATTTGTATAATTTAATTCAATAAATTTTTATATAAATATAATATTTGATTATAAATATAATATCGCTTGTAGTTATAATTTTATCAAAAAAGGATGCAAATTGTTATTGGTTGCTCAATTTAGAATTGAGGGTGCAAATTGCATGACTGAAAGTTTGGTGAGGGGAATTTTTTTCAATAAAAATGAAGAAAAAAGGTTTTTATTTTAAAAGAAATATTTTAAATGAAAAAAAAAAAGTTTGGTTTGGTGATTTTTTTCTAGTCAATGAAACAGAGTATTGAAAACATTATTCCTTCACCATTGTTTCAAACCAAGATTTTGGTATAAGTATTTCAATGCTAATGCCCATGGTAAAAACTACATGTTTTAATCATTTTAATCGTTAACAATCATATCATTTATAGATAAAACGTTGAATTTTTAATTTTAATAATAAAAATTAATTTATGATAATCTCAAACGTGAAAATAATCTAAAATTCGGTTAATTTGGTGGTAATCCATAACTTTACAAATCTAAAATATTCAAATTTCATTCTTTAAAAAAAAAAAAAATTCTGGCCAATTATGCCTAGTTATTTAGTTTGATAACATCCTTCATCACAACTAATTTTTCCAATTTCTTATTGAAGTCTGAACTAACTGATATGGAATAAATTAAATTTCTTTTTATAGTCAACTCAGAAACTAATCGGAAATGACTCAATGAAGAACATTGACAAGTAAAATATTGATTTTTAGATTAGGCACTCTAAATATCTAATTTGGTTCAGGTTCGGATCAATTACACCTGATTCAAATGGGCAAGATAGATCCATATTTTTTATTTTATTTTATTTTTATTTATTATTATTATTAGCATTATTATTATTTTCTTTTTTTTGTTTATTATTATTTATTATTTTTTTTCTTTTTTTTTTCTTGATTAATTAAGAGATAATAATTAAAATGAGAATGGAGTTCTGTCGTAAAAAAGGGTAGCAGGGAATCATGGTTAGATTAAACTGTGTATTGGATAAATTCAACGAGTAGAAATCTAATTAGAAAGAGAGTCTAGATTGGTTAGGGGCTCTGAGATTGAATCCCTATAAATACACACAGATTATAAATACAAGAGAGGACACAAAAAGAGAGACGAATCAGAAAGCAAAAAAATAGAAGGCAGAGTCTAGAAATATTCTATGAGTGGTTTAAAGCAATTTAAAAATTTTAGGAATTTTTGGAGAATTTTTGGCCTTTTTTTTTGGAAAATTTCTGAAAATTTTTTAGAATCTGATGAAATTTTTTGATGATATTTAAGTTTTCTGACGAGTATTTCGATCAACTTTGAAGTTTTCGGTGGGTTTTTCAGATTCCGACAGAACTTCAACTGGAATCTGGGTTTTGTTTAAAGAGAAGGGGGAGAAAAAAGAAGTGGAAAGAGAGAGGGGAATGAAGTAATCTGCTGAAAAGGCTAAGTTTGGAGCCTTTTATACCATGCTAAAACGACGTCATTTTGGTGTTAAAAATCCCAGAGGATCCGAGCATTTTTGTTTGGTTCAACCTGACCCGATTCGCTGACTTGCGTTCTAGCCAACCATCCAAGCAGAGCCGAGTCGATTGCCCTAAACCGCATTTTGAGCGATGATTTTTGTCTTGAGTCGAGCCGTTTCAGATTTTTTTGTTATTTTCTTATTTATTTTATTTAAGCATTTTATTTATTTATTTATTTTTAGTTTTTTTTTTTATTAAATTAAAATGATAAAAAATAATAAAAAATAAAAATTTGAGATTAAATATTAATTATCCAATGATGGAATTTATAGAAATTTGAAATGGTAAATTTCTATAAAATTTCTCAGTGAGAAATTTTGTCTAAATTTGTTTCAAATAGTGGAATAATTTAGATAAAATTTCAATAACAATAATTAATATTTATTTTCAAACCAAAAAAAATAAAAACATAAAAAGCATAAAAATATAAAAAATTTTGGAATTAAATACAAATTATCCAATAATGAGATTCTTAAAAATTTCAAATGGTAAATTCTTAATAAATCTCTAGGTGAGAAATTTCCTCTAAATTTGGCCCAAATGGTGGAATGATTTAGATGAAATTTCAATACAAGTAATTGTATTTTTTTTCTCTAAATAAAAATTTGGATTGAAAATATTTGATAATTATCTAAGGATGAGATTCTAAGAAATTTCAAATGGTAAATTTCTAAGAAATCTTTATGTGAGAAATCTTCTCTAAATTTGGCACAGATTGTGGAATAATTTAGATGAAAATTTTCAATAAAAGTAATTGTCATATTATTTTCTTTTCAAAGAAAAAATAAAAAGAATTTTTAAATAGGCCCAAACGGTGAAAAATTTTAGAAATTCAAACAGAAAAAATATTTTTAATTTTGCCCAAATGGTGAAATAATTATATATATTTTCGACTAATAATAATTAAACCTTTTTTCGATGATGGAGCCTCTTCAAGGAAATAAATGAAATTTTTGAATACTCTTGAGGTGAGGAAATATTTTTTTAAAGAGTTTTACCAGATTGATGGAGAATCTTAAAAATTGTTTTCAATATTTAACTTAAAATTTGAAACCATTAGACTCAATACCTTAGGATAAATTCGAAATAATATGGTACCATCTTTCAGATGGGCATGTAGAGGTGCTATAACCTTTCCCATATGTAACCGACTCCCGACTCCCGAACCCTATTCTGGTTAGTAGACCCGAACCTATTCTTTTAGGGACCCTTAAGCTTAGGTGTTCTTTAAAATGATAGATTCCTTAGGTGACCAATCACACCTAGTAAAAAAGATTGGTGGCGACTACATTCATTTGATAAATCTAGCTATAGATTTTTGAATCTATATGTTATGACAGATTGGTGACTCCGCTAGGGACACTAGAGAGTCAAGCCATAATTTTTTAATTTATCTTATCTTTTGAACTAATGGTTTTAAGTTATTTGCTTGCTAACATTTTTCAATTTTTGTTTCTTATTTGATTTATGGGGTCGATAACCATATGTTCCTTCACACACACTATCACATGCATTTGCATTACATGAGCTCTATGCCCGAGCTTCATCCTTTTTAGGAAGGAGTAAAGTACCTACGCTCTCGTGAGATGATAATCTCTGCAATGGCTAGAGAAATACTCTTACTCAAATTGAATCCTTTTCGTTGGTAGCCTGTGATGAGTGAGGATTGGAATGCCTTACTAGTTTGTGATGGACAATGACATAAGGAGCAATTTGAAAACCTTTTACTGGTCAAAATCGCCTAACCCTGCATATAGTTCACCCCTAAGAAACCAACGTAAGATAGAACCCTTCCTATCTATCAATAGATATAACCCTAAATTAGGACACAAGAAAGAATAGTTTGTTATCTAACCATTTTGTCTGCTTGATTTTGTGCATCTATACCTTCTCCATGTCATTTCATTCTATGCATCATTTCCATTCTCATGTTCTAGTATTATCATATCATTTCATTCTATGCATCATTTTCATGATCATGTTTAACACTATCATTTGCATCATTCTCATATAGGAAATATTTATCACATATCAGTTATTGATAAATCAGATCTCATACTTACATCCATGGAAAGTCAAATGCAATCAAAGTCTACATCAGTCCATTATGAGTCTACTTATAAATTGAAAATCAAGTCAGAGAAAGGTTAAAGAAAACAAGGAGATTGCTTGCCTAAGAATTTTATTTTCTTATTACCCGAAAGAGTTTATCTCGAGCTACTACAAAATGATCTATCCAACTTAAACAGTGTTTGGAGATGTATGAGTAGAATAAGACATGAGGTATTTGAGAATAGATATGGAGACACAGCCTCACTGTTTCAGGTGGAAGTGGACAATAATTTAATTAGGGCCATCATTCAGTTTTGGGATCCTTTTTATAAATGTTTCATTTTTAATGAAACAGACATGGTGCCTATAATTGAAGAGTATATGATCCTACTTCGCTTCGATCTGCCAAACCCAAACAAGATTTACTGGTCCAATAAGGTGGGCTATCGTAAAAACTTAGTGCAAATACTTGGACTTAGCTTGCCTCAAGTCGATGCATGTGTCAAGATAAAAGGTGAAAGTAAATCTATTTCGTGGAGTTTTCTACAAGACTTCATCCAAGGGCACATAGATGATGATCAGGGATTAGTGGCTATGGCTGTAGCTTTATATGGACTGGTGATCTTCCTTAAAGTCATCGGGTATATTGATGTTGCAGTGATAGATTTTATGGATCAGTTAGCATACCAAGTTAATGCAGCACCAACCATTTTGGCAGAAACCATTTGTTCTCTAAACTTTTATTGCAGAAATGGTAAAGGGTAATTTAATGGGTGCCTACAGTTGCTTTATGTATGGATGAAGAGTCACATGAAATGTAAAGAAAGTTAGTTTTGCAAACCATACCTTCGTTTTAGTATCCCTATCAAAGAGTTCTATTATAGTACATGACCTCAAGCAAAGTCAAAAGAGGAATGGGTTTTTTATTTTCAAGCCCTTGATAATCAAAAAACAGTTTGGAGAGCACCTTGGATGCATCATGATGCAATGTTATATATTTGTGAAGATCAGTCGTGGGTGTTCTTATTAGGCCTATGGGGTGCTGTTACTTATGCCCTAACTTTGGTGAGAAGACAATTCGGGTGTGAGTAATTCATTCCAGAAACCTATGGATTTAACCAGTGGGAGTTCTTATTCACTGATAAAAAGGGCATATGAAATGATTGAAAAGATCAAGAAAGCATGGAAGCAAACCACCAGGGTTAACCAAGGGAGGTTTACTTATGATGTCACCCTATAATATAATGTGTGGCATGCGGGGAGGGAAAAAGACATTGTGCTTTCTAGTGAACAATTAGGGCATTCCCTAAAACCCATTCTTCAAGATCCTTTGCTTAAAGTGAAAACAGCTAAGAGAAACTCCAATCCAAGAAAGATCAATTGGAATAAGAAAATAAACAATTGAAGTTGGAAATGAAATAATGTTTGAAGTTTCAAGAACTGAAAATCCAAAGTCTCATAGAGCAAAAAGATCAGTTGAGAGCTTTATTTAATGATCTAGATATGACACATTCATCGGTCATACCTGAGCTTGCCCGATTTCTAAAAAAAATGAATTGTTAAAAGTGAGGGTAAAAGAAGAATAAGAGGCCATTGCTAGGGCACATAGACATAACCAGATGCTACATAAGATAATAGATCGACACACAGCACAAGTAAAAACCTTGTCTGATGAATGCAGGAGACAAGCTCAACAGAGTGAGATATGAAAAGACATGTGCGTAGAAAAACAAAGGCATCTAAGGTATTTGTTCGATCAGATATGCATTGCTGCAGACAAAGTATCAAAAATGGAAAAAAAGTGAAAGGTTTGAAGGTTGTGGTGCAACCAATGGGAGTACATGAGCGATATTTACTTGATTTCCTAGATGAGGCACAAAATCATTACCAACAAGCTAGGAAGTTTATGAAAAGGCATTAGAAATAAGAAATAATGCTTAGGACTTTAGAATATTGCTTTGACTTTATTAGGATGTAGTTTTGAAATTTTATTTAATAAAGTTTCAAATGGAGATTTTTTTTATCAATATTGATGATGTGGTAAATATTAGTATAGTTCATGCATACATTTACATATCATACATAGAATACATAGTTTCTAATAATCATATAATTATGGTACTCAAGGTTTAAGGATAGCTCTATCCAGCATAAACTCCACTCATCGATACAACACAAGAACCAAAACTAGATAAATAACGCAAAAAAATCTCATCAGTTTGAAAAATTAGATAAGGCCTAGAAAAATCTTAAAAATGAGTTAAGTAAGATTTTAGATGCTCTAAACAAGTTAAATAAGGGGAAATAGGTAGAAGAGAATACAAGCTAATAGGGCCCTACATCACAAGAAGTGACTGATCCCCTATATCCACCTGATTTTGGTCCATCTCAAGCCCATTCTACACAAGAGGTTCCATCATAACAATTCACATATCTTACATATCCTAAAATACCATCAGTCTTTGATCTAGGATATTTCCACAGTTATATGAATTTTGTCTTCACTGAAAAGATAGTAGAACCAAATCAAGTTGCTGATCTGGATGAACTGAAAGAAAAAGAGAATGAAAAGGTAAAAGTCGAAGCTCAAAAAGACTCAAAAATCAGTATGCTAGAATAGAAGCTACAGGTTATGGAAGGAATTGGTTTCTATGATTTTGTTGATGCTGCTGGGCTTTGCTTAGTCTTTGATGTGATCATTCCTCTTAAGTTTAAAGTACCAAAATTTAAAAAATATGATGGTATGAAGTGCCCAAAGACTCATATTATTATGTACTATCGAAATATGACAGCTCATGCTCATAATAAAAAACTACTAATGCATGTATTTTAGGATAGCCTTACGGGCTCCGTTGCTATGTGGTATGTCTAGTTAGACAGAGCTCGTATCTGTTCCTGAAGTGATATGACCTACGACTTTATCAGTCAATACCGACATATCATGTATTTGGCCCCTGATCATTTGTTTTTGTAGAATATAAAGAAAAAGGCAAATGAGTCATTCAAAGAATACGTTAAGAGGTGGATGGATATGGCTACTCAGGTGCAACCTCCTTTGACTGAAAAGGAGACCATTGTATTATTTGTCAATACTTTGAAATTTTTCTATTATGAAAAATGATAGGGAATGCCATAAAGAATTTCGCTGACATGGTGAACTCAGGCGAAATCATTAAGAATGCCATTAAAAATGGCAAGTTGAAAGGAGGGAAAACCAAAAAGCTACCAGAGAAGAAAGATATTGAAACTCAAGCCGTGAGCCTTGATTGACAGTTTAGAGGATATCAACCTTATCCACCACAATGTTACTATCCATACTATCTTGTTGTGAATAGTATCTCACATTACCCTTACCAACCACATCCACAACCAGCTTATCCACAGTCAGCCTTTCAAGTACCTGCATCAGCTTTAAAACCTAATAACCAAACGAATGGTTTAAAAAGATCTCAGGATAACTAAGAAAGAGCAAAAATTGACCCTATCCCATGACTTATACTGAGTTATTCCCAGAACTGATCAAGAATAGCTTGGTATCTCCAGTTATTCTAAAACCATTGAAGCCATCCTATCCAAAGTGGTACGACGTTAATGTGACGTGCGATTATCATAGTGGGAATGTGGATCATTCTATTGAAACTTGCCCTGCTTTCAAACAAAAAATGTAAAGTTTAATCTAGAAAGGCTTAGTGAGTTTTGATGAATCAGAGAGACAAGGTGTCAATAAAAATTCTTCACTTGATTGCATAAGGGCATGATTTTAGAGAAAGATGTTAAGGCTGGTTGGAAGCTATTTGTCATTCTAGGATTTCTTTTAAAATAATGTTAGGATTTCTTTTATGCAATAGGATTTCATTTGTTATCATTTTAATAAAAGGCAAGGATAATGCATTTCATTACATTTTCTCTTTCATTTAACCATTTTTTTCGTGCTTTGTCACCTTTCATAATTTTTCATTTCCAATTCCTATTCTCAATGCGAAATGTTTAGACAATGATGCTAAAAGTAATTTTGAAATTTAATTTTGAAAACTCATTCACATTGATTTAAGAAGATTATTTGAGCAAAAAAAAGTTACTAACAGATATGAGATTGATATATCTTGAAGATTTGCAATCTTTTATACAAATCCATAAGTTTGTTTTTGCTCAATAGATGATGTTCAAGGAAAGTATTCACATTTAAGATGAAAAATGGTCATTTTTTTTACCAGTTAAAAAATCATTTATTATTACCTTTTTAAACCTATTATGATTTTTTTCTAAAAAGAACCTTGACCAAAGATCACCCTCCACACTGAGAGGTAATTTTTGAAAGAAAATAGTCTAAAAGGTCTAAAAAAAAGAAGAAAAAAAGAGTAAAGAAAAATGCCACACCTGATTTGGGGTAAAAAAATGGGAATCCTTTTTGTGAAGAATGAGATCGATGAAAAAGAAAAAAGTAGTGAAATAATGTGAAAAGGGGCAAAATGCCAAGTAGCATCAAGTGATGATCCTTTGGTTTTGAACTCTTTTAATACATGTTTTGAGCCTATTATATCCATTTCTTTTATGACCCTTCACCATAGCCTACATTACAACTTTTAAAAGTCTATTTGGATCAAATGTGAATGCTCGTTGAATGGTTATATGTTGGGCTAAGGCATGCTCATAGTGAAATGACAGAATCATGTTTGGTTGCTCTAAAGATTGATGTGAAAGATAGGTGAATGAATGAAGGAAAGAAAAGAAAAGAAAAAAGAATGAAAAAAATGGAAAAAAAAAAGAGAAAAATGGAAGAAAAAGAGAAAAATGGAAAGAAAAGAATATGGGGACTCAAATTGAAAACACGAAAGGGCAATTTGGGTAGAAAAAAAATCTAAGCTAAAAGTTTGATGGACAGTTCTATCATATAGAGGATTGAAATATCTAAAGATTTTTAAAAACTGGGGCAAAGTTTGATGAGCTCACAATGATTTCAACAGTCAATGGAATAAGTTTTTGAAAAAGAATCTTGGATTAATATTCAAAATTATTGAATATTCATTGTTTGGATATACCATTCATCCCAATGACATTTGTTTCTTTCCCCATTTGTTTTGTATCAAACTCGTTCTTCATTGATTACCTTTCTCGTAATTCACCTTGTGTTCTCTTATTGTTATATCCCCAAAACATATCAAAAAAATATATGATTGCATTGTATTTGTCATGATTTGAAATGATGATGAATGAATGACAGTATACATAAAAAAAAAAGGTCTTGTATTTCGTTGAAAGAAACCTAAGATGATAAGGCAAAAATGATGAAGAGATGGCAAAAACTTGAAAAATGACATATGGAATGGCCAAATGATGAACATGGGGATCAATTGCTTAACAAAATCTAAAAAAATGATATGATCCAGAAATGAACATGGTGATGGATTAGCTGACATAAGTTATGAGATGTGGTTAAATAGTGAGAATAGTATAGGTCAATGGATGAAATTTATGCTAAAATTGCTAGTACTGAAGAGCCTATGAGTCATGAAATGATATGGGGCAATAGACGAAACTGGTGTTAAGAAGTCCATGAATGATGACCAAGTGACAAAGGATGAAATTTGTTCTGAAATGGCTAGTGTTGAGAAGCCCATGAACGATGACCAAGTGACAGAGGAGAAAATTTATTTTGAAATGGCTGGTGCTGAGAAGCCTATGAATGATGATCAAGTGATAAAGGATAAAATTTGTATTGAGAAGCTTATGAGCGATGATCAAGCGATAGAAGATAGAACCTATTACGAGATGGCCAGTACTAAGAAGCTTAAAATGATAGAGTCTTGAGAGCCATATTACTACAGTTATTTAGGATTTCATGACATTATTGACATTCACATTACATGCATTACGTTTGCATTGTTATTTGGAAATTGTTTGAAACTTTAGTTTAGATATGCATTTGCATTAGTCAGTAAGCATTTGAATTATGGCTTAGAATATGGCATTATGAGAATCTAGGTTATTACATTTGCATCATTAAGGAGGCATTTGCATAATTGATCATGACATTTAGTACACACAAAATTTTGACTCTGGTGAAAGTTTGAAGCTCATTAGGAAAATATTTTTGAATATTTTGATGAAAATTTGAATTCAAATGAGAATATTTGAATTTCAAATGAAAATCTTTGAGTGTCAAATGAGAATATTTGAGTTTTAAATAAGAAATCCTCAAATGAGAATCTTTGAGTCTTAAATGAGAATCTTTAAGACATTTTCAAATGAGAATCTTTGAGTCTTAAATGAAAATCTTTAAGATGTTTTCAAATAAGAATCTTTGAGTCTTAAATGAGAATCTTTAAGACATTTTCAAATGAAAATCTTTGAATTTTAAATAAGAATCTTTAAATTTCAAATGAAAATCTTTGAATTTCAAATGAGAATCTTTAAGGTGTGAACCCCAAATTTATCAAATGTGAACCTTTGAACTCAAATAAGAAGCTTTAAACTTCTGGATGTGAATCTCTAAAATTCAAATGAGACTCTTTGAATGTGGATGCTAGTTTTATAATTTACGAATGCGAATTTTAAGATCTTGCAAATTTGAATTCTTATGAAATTGAAATTTTGAGAGTCAAATTTCAGTGAATTCTTATGAAGCTGAAAGGTTCTTGTGAATTTGAACCTTTGAATTTTGAACTCAAATTGAGAATATTTGAGTTCCTATTACAAATTTCATCAAATCTGATTTATAACTCCTTTGGACATGATTTTTTTTTTTTCAAAGTCGTGGTTGCCTCTATTTAGAAGAGCAATTTATTTTTTTAAAAGTCGTGGTTGCCTCTATTTAGAGGAGCAATTTATTTTCAAAAGTTGTGGTGCCTCTATTTAGAGGAGCAATTTATTTTCAAAATTGTGGTGCTTCTGCTTAGAGTAGCTTTGTTTATCTTTCCAAAGTCGTTAAGCCTCTGCTTAGAGGAGCTTTGTTTATTTTTCAAAGTCGTTGAGCCTCTGCTTAGAAGAGCTTTGTTTATTTGTCCAAAGTCATTGAGCCTCTGCTTAGAGGAGCTTTGTTTATCTTTTCAAAAGTCATTGAGCCTCTGATTAGAGAGCTTTGATAAAGTTTTTAATAAAAAAAAAACACAACAAAAAGTGTCGAGTCGAGTCTTGAATAGATGTCTACGTCTTTGCACAATTCCTGTTTCATAGGAAATGTGCAAAGAAAGGTAGCTGTAGACACCTAATTTGGTCCAGGTCCGAATTAATTGGGCCTGGCCCAAATGGGCAAGATAGACCCACATTATTTTTATTATTATTATTATTATTATTAGCATTATTATTATTTTCTTTTTTTGTTTATTATTTATTATTTACTTTTATTTATTATTATTATTATCATTATTTATTTTTTTATTATTTTATTTTATTTTATCTTTTTTTTTCTTGATTAATTAGGAGATGATAATTAAAATGGGAACGGATTTCTGTCGTAAATAAGGGCAGCAGAGAATCATGGTTGGATTAAACCATGTATTGGATAAATTCAACGAGTAGAAATCTAATCAGAAAGGGAATTCGAATTGGTTAGGGACTCTGAGATTAAATTCTTATAAATACACACAGATCAAAAACATAGGAGATGACACAAAAATAGAGACGAATCAGAAAGCTAAAAAATAGAAGGCAAAGTCTAGAAATATTCTAGGAGTGGTTAGAAGTAATTTAGAAATTTTAGGAATTTTTGGAGAACTTTTGGCATTTTTTTTTTGGAAAATTTCTAGAAAATTTTCAGAATCTAACGAAATTTTTTGACGATATTTAAGTTTTCCAATGAGTATTCCTGCCAACTTTGAAGTTTTCAACGGGTTTTTTAGATTTCGACAGAACTTCAATCGGAATCTAGTTTTTGTTTAGAGAGAAAGGAGAGAAAAATCAATAGGAAAGAGAGAAGGGAAAGAATTAATTTGCTGAAAGGTTGAGTTCGGAGCCTTTTATACCCTGCTAAAACGATGTCGTTTTGGCGTTAAAAATCTCAGAGGATCCGCGCGTTTTTGTTTGGTTCAACCCAACCCGATCGCAACCCAATTCGTTGACCTGCATTCCAGCCAACCATCATGTTGAGCTGAGCCGATTGCCTCGAGTCATGTTTTGAGTGGTGATTTTTGTCTTGAGCCGAGCCGTTTCAGATTTTTTTGGTATTTTCTTATTTATTTTATTTAAGCATTTTATTTATTTGTTTTTTTAGTTTTTTATTATTAAATTAAAATGATAAAAAAATAATAAAAAATAAAAAATTTGAGAATAAATATTAATTATCCAATGATGGAATTTATAGAAATTTCAAATGGTAAATTTTTATAAAATTCCTAGGTGAGAAATTTTGTCTAAATTTGTCTCAAATGGTAGAATAATTTAGATAAAATTTCAATAACAATAATTAATATTTATTTTCAAACCAAAAAAATTAAAAACATAAAAATATAAAAATTTTTGGAATTAAATATAAATTACCTAAGGATAAGATTCTTAGAAATTTTAAATGGTAAATTTCTAAGAAATCTCTAGGCGAGAAATCTCCTCTAAATTTGATCCAAATGGTGGAATGATTTAGAAGAAATTTCAATACAAGTAATTGTATTTTTTTTTCTCTAAATAAAAATTTGGATTGAAAATATTTGATAATTATCTAAGGATGAGATTCTTAGAAATTTCAAATGGTAAATTTCTAAAAAATCTCTAGATGAGAAATTTTCTCTAAATTTAGCACAGATTGTGAAATAATTTAGATGAAAATTTTCAATAAAAGTAATTGTTATATTATTTTTTTTCCAAAGAAAAAATAAAAAGAATTTCTAACTAGGTCCAAATTGTGAAAAATTTTAGAAATTCAAAAAGAAAAAATATTTTTAATTTGGCTCAAATGGTGGAATAATTAGATATATTTTCGACTAATAATAATTAAACTTTTTTTCGACGACGGAGCCTCTTCAAGGAAATAAATAAAATTCTTAAATACTTTTGAGGTGAGGAAATATTTTTTAAAGAGTTCTACTAGATTGATGGAGAATCTTAAAAATTATTTTCAATATTTAACTTAAAATTTGAAATCATTAGACTCGATACATTAGGATAAATTCGAAATAATATAGTACCATCCTTCGGATGGGCATGTGGGGGTGCTATAACCTTTCTCATATATAACCGACTCTCGAACCTTATTCTGGTTAATAGATCCGAACCTATTCTTTTAGAGACCCTTAAGCTTAGGTGTTCCTTAAAATGATAGATTCTTTAGATGACCAATCATACCTAATAAAAAAGATTAGTGGTGATTTTATTCATTTGATAAATCTAGCTATAGATTTTCGAATTTATATGTTATGACAAGCGCCGATTTCTTTTAAGCAATTTGTTTAATACTATATGTTTATTGGCTATTGGACCGTTTCCTAACCTCTTATATTCCAGAACTAGTACAGCAAAAAAGGTATGAAACACACCCTAAATACATCATCACTGTTGAAAACCAACAACTAGAACCACGATGTAATGTCCTAAGCTGCCCAAAAAAAATCTTTTTGGATTAAATATAAAAACGTTTTTTTAAATTAAAATTTAATGATCATTCAATTTTTATCATTTTATGATAATTAATAGGGCTCTCAAATATTTATTTCATTGAATTAAACTTTTAAATATTTATTTTCATTTTATAGAACATTTAATTAGATAAAAATTGATAATGATAGTTAACAATTTTCATCCAATAAAGATTTAAATTAGAAAATTAAGGGATTATTGAACTTTTAAACTTTATTTTTATTTATTTATTTTTTATTTTTTTTTGGATTTGGATGGGATTAAAGCTAGCTAGCATTCATATTCTAGATTAGAAAACCCTAGTTTGGACTTATGATTACCAAGTTGAATTTAAGTCTGAATATCTCGGAAATTTTTTATTTGTTCATAAGTTGCCTTGAAAAAAAGATGAAAGAAGATTGGCTCAAGGGTGATTGCAATCAGAATTTTGTCAAATTAATGATATCATGTTCAGCTATCAGCAATTTTTCAGTTAGTGCGAAAGGTTAAAGCTGTCCCAAGGGAACACATACAATACAAGACATGTGGGAGACAAATTTTGTGATTATTTTGACTATGTTTTACCTACGATTTTTTTTTTTTTTAAGAAAGATGTTTTACTTATGATTTAATTCCTAGTTGATTGGTTTTGGGATGCTAGGCGGCTAGACCTTTCTCTTTAATCTGTTTCTTTAGCCAATTTTATAGAAATAGAAATGATACTAGGAAAACTTTCAATGAAAAACTTACCATGTTTTGTTGGTCAATTTGATTCCAACTATTTCAGTGGCAAAATTAACATTTGTTTACATATTTAATTTGTAATTAATGTATTATTTTTTTGTAACAATATTGGATTGATGAATTGAAATATTCAAATTGTTTATATCAAGTTCCGAGTTAAGGATCAAGATTGTAAAATTGTAAGTGAGAAAGAGAGTAGTTAAGTGTAATGATAAGAGGTGTTTTTTATGTTTGCATTATAAAGTCAAAGGTTAAAATAAGGGCCGGAGATTAAAAAGAGAGAAAAATAAAAAAAAGTAAGGAAAAAATTATATTATATTGATAGTACATAAACAACTCTATTTATAAGTAAAAAATGAAGAATTTATGAGATTAAATAATAATATAATCAAATTGACGTGATACTTTATATATTAAGTTGATACAAAAATTAAAAATGTCTCTGATTATTTACTGATAATTTCTAATGAAAGAAAAAATCAATTTATATTTTGGATCAAAAAATGCTACTATCACAAATCTTAGTAATCATTAACTCCAATCAACCTTTTTTATATATATATTTTGCCTTTTGCTTTGCTCTCTCCTTCTTTTTTATAAAAATTTATTTAAATCACATATGGCTGCTCTGCTCTTTGTTAAAAAATAATAATAATAATAATAGGGGACAGGTTGTCGATAGAAGACTTGAACATTGAAAATTGAAGAGAGAAAACTGAAACCCTGTTTAATGTATTTTGCACATGTATAAAATCTGTGGCATAGAAATATGACATGCTCTTACCATTAAGTCAAATGTTTAAATATTATATACAAAATAATAAGAGAAGAAAATATATTGAGATTAAACGTGTAGAACCATTAATTGGATGTTTATAAGTATCCAAATTAAACCCATATTGTTTTATTAGTGGTATATTCTTAGGTCAACAAATACTTAAAGTATGACATACATATAATTAAATTTGAAATATTTATTTACATAGATTTACAATTTAATAACAAAAAAATTGCTGTGGAATGAAGGAGTAGCATAATGTTTTCCCCTCCAATAAATTAAGAAAATACCATTCTTCCACAGTTTCTTTTCTTTCCATTTTCCTTCATTTTGAAAAATTAGTTATTTTCTCAGCTTTGTTGGTGCAAGTCAAAACCCAAATCTTGGAACAGTGAGAGAAAAGTTGCCATTTTGCTATTGAGAAATTCCTCCAATGGGGTGAAAGACTAAGAATTTTTTTTTTTTGGTTTCATGGTATCTTTGTTTGATCAAACAGTCAAAGTACCCAAGCACCAACTTTAACATGTGCTTTCATGACTGTCCTTTGCTTCTCTTCTTAGGCTTATAACTTTTAAATTTCGTTTTTTAAGGCATTCAGTAAATTTTTTAATTTCATAACCGATGTTAAAAAATTAGCAAATGTTTCATTTTTTAATTATTTTTTTATTTTTTAAATATAATCTAAGGAATATATGTTATTTTGTTAATTTTATTTATAAAATCTAAAAATTCCATTGATAATGAATCAAATAATTTTTCATATTTATTTATTTATTTTCATAATATGGTAAAAATGTAAAATGTTTGTAGTCAAAATTATTTTTCCCATAAAATATAAAAGAAAAAGAGAAACAAAAAGAAAGAGAGGTTTCAATGTAACTTGTTTGAAGGGACAATGAAAATTTTCGAAAGGCATAGAATTGGTCAAGGTTTTTGTTTCCTTACTTCCCGTTGTCAAAACCAATTACACGTCGTCGCTAAATTGTTCAATCTTTCATATTTTCTTTCTTTCAATTCAACTATAGAAGTAAAAATGCTTGTAAGCGAATATTCTAAATCCAACATTTAGAATGAACTTTTAGGCCAAATCATTCAATTAGAGACTTCTATATATACCATTAGCAGCCAACAATCTTGAGAGACAAGCCACAGAAGAAAAAAGGTTGATAGAGAAAAATATAATTAGGGTTTTCCTTTATTTTCTTTCTTGATCGAAAACATGCATATGCCAGCAGCCATGATGAACTTCCATCGAAGCTTTCTTGCTCGCCAAACATCACCAAGTAAGATGGCAATTCGTTTTATGACAAATAAAGCTTTTGATGTTTTTATTAATCATAGAGGCATTGACACCAAGAGAACTATAGCAACCTTACTCTACGATCACCTTTCACGACTAAACCTACAACCTTTCTTGGACAACAAGAATATGAAACCAGGAGATAAGTTGTTCGACAACATCGATAACGCGATAAGGAATTCTAAGATTGGTGTTACTGTTTTCTCACCAAATTATTGCCAGTCCTACTTCTGCCTTCATGAATTAGCTCTTATTATGGAGTCTAAGAAGAAGGTCATTCCCATCTTTTGCGACATTAAGCCTTCACAACTTCGTGTTGAGAACAATAGAGTTCCAGCGAAGGATTTCCAAAGGTTCAAATTAGCTCTTGAGCAAGCAAAGTATACCGTAGGGCTCACGTTCGACTCTTTAAACGGGTAAGATGAATCAGTCTTTTATTGGCTATCATCTTAATTCTTTGGCTAATTTCATAAATTTGTGGAAATCTTTTTACTTAGTTTTTTTTCAATGTTATTTAGAAATTGGTCGGATGTGGTGACAAGTGCTTCAGAAATTGTGATCGAAAGCTTGATTGAGATGGAAAGTGAGGAGCAGATGTTTAAGAGATTGGATTGAAGATTACTCCAATGACTCTTTGATCAGGCTCAAAGCTATGGTGATGCCATCCAAGAGTGTTAATATTTCTTCATCACATTTTCTATGTTTTCATTTGCATTATTCAATTCGTGTTAATAAGCCTAATGATTCTGTCCTTTGTTCGTCTTCTTTTACTTGTACACTTTGTAACTGAAACAAGAAAAAGAAACATACGTATACTTTTAAATCTTTGGTTCATTTGTACAATCGTTTGTAATAAGATTCAACTTAATGATATTCATACCTATTTAGGTTTTTATTTTATTAATTGATGATTAGAGAAACAGAATTTGATGTTAAAATAAAATTAAAAGATTAGTTTCATGGCTATTCTAAGTCTTAGTGCATTATTAAGTGGCTTCATTTTGTTTTCCTTTTGAGTATCATATACGATTATGAATTGAAAATTGCTTTATCAACAAATTAGAAGACAGGAATATAAATTAACAAGAATTTTTTTTTTTAATTATGAAAAGGATATGTGAAATTGCTCTTTGAACTTGATTGCATAAATTGACATAATTTACTCTTTGAAAATTAATTAATCTAACCAATATTAGCCCTATCATCAATTTTTTCATGACTTAGTAATTAATGATTCTAACTTGATTTAGTACAATTAATTAAACATTTAACATCACATCCCTTCATATATGATTGGGTTTTGGCATTACAATTTATAAATATTGAATTGGTATTTCATTTTGATGGCTGCAATATTTAGGTGATATTTATTTCATATTGCCTTAAATTAATACGCATGCAAAATGAAATAGACTTTTAATTTCAATAATCAAATTTTAATTAAAAAAATATGAAATAAAGTCTCAAGTACTATATTTTAATTTGTCGATTTCAGGGTTTTTTTTTTTTTAAGAAGAACATCAGCCAATTAGGGTATTAAATTAATTCAATTCCAAAACTCATGCCAGCTAAATCGTCGTTTTCTTTGTGTTTATTATTAGAACTAGTAATATGAACTGAACATTAAATAATTAAATTATTCCAAAAAAAATCTCGAAATTTAACAAAACTGCCTTTCACTTTAAATATTTGAAGGAAGAATCAAGTTTAGATTTGAACCCTTTCCAGGCTTGACTGAAATTTTGATTCAAACCCACCATTAAAGGAAAAGGAAAAAGCAAGAAAAGAATAAAAACCCTAAGTTGACCACCTCTATGACAAAGTAACATACGCGCAATTTGAGCTTTGCAAATTTCACCATTCTCAGCATTACCTCCATAGCCGCCATTAGAGAAATAATACACAAAAGTTAAAGAAAACAAAAGATGATTAGGTTTGGAATTGGGATTTGGAAATAAAAATTTAAAGAACTAAAATCTAACAATTAGTCAACTGTATGTGCCTCAAATTTTAATAATTTAACTGAATTGATTTATACATCGTATAAAATTATTTGCCGTAGAGGTAATTTCTTGAAAAAGAAAAAAAAAAAAAAAAAAAAAGGGCTTCTCTTATTTTTCTCTTTCTTCATTTCTATTTGAACCTGAAACTAACCTGAGATGAATAAATTGTAGATAATGAACCTTTGTTATTAGTACCAATAAAGAAACGAGCCAGCGTCGGAGTAAGGAAGATAAGTCGAGAAAACGGAAGGTCACCCTGTCAGAATCCGGTGAAACACGTACCTCATCACTTCAATCATCTCTGTTGCAAACCTTACATCAATATTCTCAAAAGCAATGCCGACAACCCCACTACTGCCATCATTATTTCAGCTCCCAAGTTCATACCTGTCAACTATTTGTCTCCCTAAGCAATTCCCAGTACTACCGATTAGTGTTTTAGCTCATTCTCTCTTTTATTACTTGATTTGATGACTTACATTTTGATGATTCAAAGTTTTTGTCAAGACTAGTGTAGCATGTTTTTGAAATATGTACATGTGCAACTGTCAAGTATAGCAACCCAACATTCTTAACTACTAGTCTTGAAATGAAAATTGGTGGGTGAGGTGTGAGAGGGTGAGACGATAAAGATTGTTTAGATTCTTAGGATCTGAATCTGCAAATCGTTTTCTCAAGGCTTTAATACTGAAGTGCAGTTGCAGTAAATTTTGGTGGAACATGGATTGAGTTCACAGTGTTAATTAGGCTTATGGAACCCCACCAAAATTTTGCCTTTATTGTAGCTTTAAAATTTGTTGGGTTGCTCCTGCCAAAATTTATAAAGGTTTTTTATTTTGAAAAAGTATTCTGTAACATATGAGTTGATGGAAAAGATTGTAAAATTGTGAGATTTTCTAGCCAAATCAAACTTTACGAATAAACTTTAGGATACTCAAATTATTTTTTTTAACATAGGAGATCGATATAAAAGAAGGAATCATAAGTATTAAAATTTAACCTTCAAATCCATTGAATGTCACATTTTAATGTGATTATATAAATTAATTAGATTAAGCATAGGGTTCACTCAAAAATTAATTTTAAATTAATTGTTTAGGGCCAAAATCATTGGTGGTTCAAGCTACTTTTACTATATAATTAATAGTAACAATCAAGGGAAGATGCCAAGAAATGCTATTTTTATATATATATATATATATATATATATATATAATTGTAAAGTCTTTGAATCTTGGCCTTATATTCTCACTTACAAGTTAAAAAATGGGTTTTTGCATGTGGGATATGAATAGATGTGAAAGAAAGATCTGCAAGATTGTACAATTTTTTTATTACGTTAATCATATACCATAAAGGAGATCGGTGATGCTTCCAAAACCTCCCATTAATTTCCCTTATACTTAGCCCCCGAACTTGATCAGCTTGCATATGAGGCCAACGCAGATAGGCAGGTATAGGCTTCCCCTGCCTATTTTCTATACTCTTTTCAAAATTCAAAAGCGAAAAGGAACCAGATCCCAATAGTGTAGGGACGTTAGCAGCATTCTTGGCAAGAGAGCAGATGAGCCAATTGTATCCATAGGGAGCCTTGTCGTTGCCCACATGTCCACCACAGCATGCATAGCTGCCCTCTGCAACGGCTCCAGCGCTCACGACTTTGGCTATAACAGCTTTCACATCCTCAGTCTTGGTGCAAAGCACACATTCAGTTTCCTCACTTTTCACCGGAGCAGAGTCATCAGCGATGTCAGATACGAGAATGGTAAAGCCAGTGAGCTCAAGCTGAACAGAGAGGATATGAAGCTCCTGCTTAGCCTTGCACTTGGGGTAAAGAGTACAGCCATTAGCGATAGCGTGGAACGCGATCTTGTAGAATTGCACTGCATCAACTACCTTTGGTGCTTCCACCATCAGCTGTGGCTTCATCGTCGTGAACTCCACTGCCACTGCCTTCTCGGCTCCTCCGTTCCGGCCTCCTGCTATGTCATTGATGAAAATAAACAAAACTCTTCACAAGAATGGGAATTGGAGCTTGTGAGCACATGGGCTTTTGAACTAAAATCTCTCAAAAATTAATTTGTTGGCTTTATAAAATCTTTGTACTTTTCTGGTTTGCTTCTCTCTTTCTTAGACTTTCAGTCAGGGCACTTCTTTCCTTGCTTCTTCCCACCAGCTGGTGACTCTACACGATGGTTTACTACATGTTGCTGCTCTAAACACAAGCTATGCCAATTTCTCTATTTCACTGCTGATTTTCTTGCGTGTTTTTGATCTTTGGATTTTTTTCTGTGATTCGTTTATGATCTCTCTCTTTTCTCTCCCATTGATTCTTCTGTTATTTATAGGACTAAACTTATGAGAATTTTAAAACAATTGTGATTATGTTTGTGTTATAAAGAAAACCGAAATTTATCTTCCTGAATCCCACTCCAACCCTATTACTACCGCTCACTTCCTCCCATTAAGTCCAACCTTCAAAAAAAAAAAAAAAAACAGATAATGATGAAATTAAACTAAAACTAAATAACATAAATAAATAAATATGATAAATATAAAATAAATTTTAAAATAAATAAAATTCTACAATTGAGCTTGTATCAAACTTGCCATTGACGAAAACTCCGAACAAAATGGGGTGTCTATAATTATTATTATTATATTTTTTTCTTTCTTTTTCTATTTTTCTTCTTTCTTTCTTTCTTTTTCCTTTTCTTCTTTTTGTTTTGTTCTGATCGGTTTAACTAAAATATGAATGCATTAAATGCACCATCCCCGAAAGTCTAAAATCCTAGTTACCGCCACCACCGACAGTCGTCTGATACCCTACCTAACTTGGCAGCGTGAATTTTGGTCACCAAAAGTCCAAGTCGGTTGAAAATCTGGGATCTAAATCTCAAAAAATTTGAGATTTGAATATCAGAAAAGCTCTATAAATAGAGCTCATTGCCTACACAAAAAGAAAGCCATCAATTTAAAAAAGGAAAAAAAAAAAACCAGAAGCCCTGTAAAAAAAAAAGGTTCTGCTAGATTTTTAAAAAAAAATTTGTCAAACAGAAACCTAAGATCAAGCAAACCAAATACAAACCCAGCAAAAAAAAACTCAGCCTTTGGAAATGAGGACCACAGCATCAAACAAAAAAAACAACACAAACAAAAAAAAAATCGACCGAACCTTCCAGGACAGATCTATGCCATTTGGAGCCTATTTTCGTAAATCAAGCTCAGATCTAGACTCTAGAGGTTGGGAGGAGTATTAAGTGAATTTTAAAAAAAATTTTATCACCAACGACAGCGACCAACGACCAATGGTGGTGGTGACTAGGGCTGTAAACGAGCCGAGCCGAGCCGAGTAGTGAGAAGTTCGAGCTCGAGCTCGAGCTCGACTCACAACTCGGGGCTCGATACTCGGCTCGAGCTCGATCGAGTTTTATTTTTCAAGCTCGAGCTCGATTCGTGATTGAATTCAAGCTACTCGAGCTCGCTCGATTAAGCTCGATTAATATGTAAAAATAAGCTCGATTCGTATACTCGACAAAAGTTCGATTATTCATGCTCGAACTTGGATTCGAAATATTTTATTAATTAAAAAAAATAAAAATATATTTAAATATAAAAGCTCGATTAGGCTCGCGAGCTACTCGAGTCAAATATAAGAATACTCGAATTCGGCTCGATCGATAAGTCGAGCTACTCGAGCTCGAGCTCGACTCGACAATAATCGAACCGAATTCGAGTTTTTTTCGAATCGAACCCGAGTAGCTTGCGAGTACTAATGTATCATTTACACCCCTAGTGGTGACGACGATCGACCGATTCCATTAGGTTTTGTCCACAAAAGGAGAGGGGATAGTGTTTTTTTTTTTTTTAGAAGGGAAGGAAAATGAGCTAAAAAAATTATGACTTTTATATAGAAGTCCTAACCTCAAAACGATGTTGTTTCAGTAACTGTCAAAATGACGTCGTTTTGAATTGTAAAGGATCTATGCATCAGCCCAAGATCTGACTTGGAGTGCCCGCACTCAACCTAATGACCCACTTCTCCCTCAGCCTCTGATCGATCCAGTTGAATCAATCCAGATCGAACCGGACCGTCCTCGAATCGCTGAACCCAAACCATATTAGATTTGAACCATCGAACTAATCGGACCAGACTGGTGTCAACCGGACCATTGATCGATTCAGTTCAGGTAAATTTTTTTTTTAAAATTTTTTTAGATTTTTTATATATTATTTTTGTTATTTTAAATTTGTATTATTAACTTTTATGTATGTTAAAATGTTCAAATTTACTAAAATAAATTTTTTATTGTTTATAATAATAATTAACATAAATAAATGATGAAATATATAATACAAATTTTTGATAATTTTGTTAATTTTAGAATAAATCTTATAAAATAGTAAAAAAATGTAGAAAAAAGAAAATTTTAACCAACAATGAGATTCAAAGGTACTCCGAGTAGTGATACCTACGAAATCTCTAAGTGAGGATATTTTTTTTAAATACTACCAGTGTATTGGAGTATTTATATAAAAATTTTCCTTTTTACTAATAAATTAAAAATAATAATAATATAAATGTAGAAAAAAAAAATTTTATCTAATGATAGGATTCTAAAAGTATTCAGAATAGTGATGCTTTATAAAATCCCTAAGTGAGAGGATTTCTTTAAATATTATCAATGTATTGGAATATTTATTAAAAAACTTCAATATAATAAAAATTCTTTTTTTTTCAAAAATTTAAATAAAAAAGAAATTAAATAAAAAAATCAACATTAGAGAATAGAATACATGCATCAATATATCAGCATTTTGTATTGCATGCATAATAAAGTTATTACGAAAAGTAAATTTAAACCTTCGATGATCAGATTTTAAAGTATTCCGAAAAGCGATGCCTAAGAAATCTTTAGGTAAAAAAGAGTTCTTCTAATGTTACTAACTACTGAAATATTTTAAGAATTATTTCAATAAAAGGGTTCTAATTTATTTTTCTCAAATAAAATTTGAACAATAAATATGGAACAATAATAAAAGAAAAAAATCAAAATTTCAATAAACAATTGAAACCAAGGAAATTATTTTTCAAACATCGAAAATAAGACTGTTTTTATCAAAATCAACAAATAACACGTAATTAATTGGTACCGTTTTAAACGGGTGTTATGAGGGTGCTAGTCTTTTCTCACAAGTAACCGACTCCTGAACCCATACTATTGCACAGACACTAAAAATTATTCTTTTGATAAATTTTAATTAATTTTAAGATTTCATTAAAAGGATATGTCTTAATAGGTGGCCAATTGCACCTAGCTAAAAAAAATTGGTGGTGACTCTGTTATTTTTTTATTTTATTTTTGAATTCGTCTAACGGATACAAAAACATTACGACAGCTTGATGACTCCACTGGGGAACCCATTTGTTTTTAAGAGTCAAGCCAAAATTAACTACGTGTTATCCTTAAATTTTAATTTAAACAGTCTTAGTTGGTATTTTTTTTAATTCCTAGATTCTTTTTGCTTTCGAAAAAGCCAAACAAATAAAAAACAAACCAAAAATGAAAAATTTTTATACGCATTACTTTTATTTATTTATTTATTTTCGTATGTATTATTCCCAATAAATTAGGAAACATGCACACACAATGACACAATGCATCTCATGCATGAGCTTTATACTCGGGCTCCATCTCTTATAGGAAAAAGTAAAGTACCTACGCTCTCATGAGGTGATAACTTCTGTAATGGCAAGTGAAATACTTTCACTCAAATTGAACCTTTTTCGTTCGTAGTCTGTAATGGGTGAGAATCGAGGTGCTTTACTAGTCCTGCGTGAATGACAATGAGGAGTAATTTGAGAACCTTCAAATATATATGAACCTGAACCAAGCATATAATAAGCCGTAAGAGGCTAACCTTAGGTAAAGTTTTGCCCATCTTTTTTAAAAACTACCAAAGCATGTAGGAATAAAAGTTGTGTGTAATAAGAAACATAAACAAAAATGAAAACAAAACAAAAAAAAAAACTTTTCAATCTCAAACCACATCCTCACACTAACTCGATTTTATTTTCCTTTTTTTTTCTTTTTACATAAATCATATCATACAGTTTTGCATCGAGATATTTGCTTTAGGACACTTTTCTTCTAAGTAGTCTTCATGGATCATGTAAAACTACAGATTTGCTCATCCTCTGTCAATGTCCCATGTGAGTCATATAATGAAGTATATATTTGGTCAAAGGAAGCCCAGCAAAAAAATAGAGATTGTTTGCCTAAGGTTATGTGTCAGAGTTTCCCAAGAAAGTGCATTTGGATCTCACACAAAATGACTTAGAAGACTTAGCCATTATCTGGGGTCAGTTAAATGAAAAAAAAAAAAAAACTTTTGTAAGAAGTATGGGCAGATTGCATCCCTTATTTTGGTAGTGATGGACGAATAGTTGATTAGAATAGCTATACAATTTTGGGATCTGTCCTATAAATACTTCACTTTTAATCATAAAGATTTGGTGCCAACTATTAAAGAGTACTCAGTTTTGCTTGGGATAGAATTACAGTGTCATGATAAAATATTTACCCAAAAGCTGAAATCAAGTTATCGTAAAAAGTTGGCCAAGCTTATGGGGATAAAAGTAGAAACCATAAATTTTTTTGCAAAGCCTAAAGGTGAACATCTCGGTATCCATTAGGATTTTTTCTAACATTTTATTTAAGAGCATTTAAATGATGACTAAGGCATGGTTGTATTTGCTCTATCATTGTATGGCATGATAATCTTCCTGAAGACTTTAGGTTATATTAAGATAACTGTGGTGGATTTTTTTGAGCAAATTGAAATCCAAGCAATTAATCTTGCGCCAGCAGTCTTAGCAGAAACCATCTGGTCATTGAATTTTTATCGATAAAATAGAAATGGACAGTTCATAAGATGTGCACCACTATTATATGGGTCAAAAGTCATTTTAAGTATAGGAAGAGTGCATTCTTAAAATCATATCTTTGATATAAAGCACCAATCGAAAAGTTTTACAAAAGGCAATGGCCGACATTGAAGACCAAGAAAGAGTGGGTTTTGTTCTTGTGAAAGCTTACCAAGGATGAAATTGAATGGATAACGCCTTAGATGCCTCGAGTGCCCTTATTGTATCATAAAGGAAACGAGCCGTGGATACCATTGTTAGGGCTATGAGGTGTTGTAAGTTATGCTCCGTTGATGGTGCTTAGCCAATTTGGTGCAAAACAGTTTGTTCTTATTGCTCATGGCCTGATCCAAGTAGAATTCACTTACGGGGAATCGAATCCACCAAGAACCTCAGAGCAGTTAATCTAAACATGGAAAAAAATATGAAGAATGATATTGGGGACTTTATCGATAATTTACCCCTGATTATCATATTGAAAAGCAAAACAGCCTAAAGACATAGTACTCCCTCCTGATAATAGCTCACATCAATTTGCTAATCTTTTGATAGAAGTGTAATTATCAGAAGTTGAGCTTGTCAAGAAAGAATTAGAAGCTGAAAAAGAAGAAATAAAAAAAGAAAATTTGAGACTTCGCGAGAATGTGGGACAATTGAAATATAAAGTAAAAATACAAGGGAGCAGATTAGAAAAGATCATAAAAGAACGAGATGTGGCCAACAATGATTTGAAAAATCTGCACTAAGAAAATAAAAGATTGCGAGTTTAATTCAAAATAAAAAAAAGTCACCAAGTTTTACCTTAGTCGATAATGTGAAATGGATGAGCTTCGAGAGGAAATGAACCAATAAAAAAGCAAAGCTCAAAAAAAGCAAGAAGAGACCATCAGAATTTCTCAAGAATGCCAAAATTAGAAGGGTTTATACTTTATAGCTTCAGCAAGATTGGTAGAATGCCAAAAAGAGAATGAAAGGTTGAAACCCATGCTCAAAAAAAAAAAAAAAACACCTTAAAGTCCTAAACGAAAAAGAATTACTTCACTAGATACTCCAAAGGTTGGAGCTACAACTGTAAAACCACAAAAACCATATTTCAACAATAATAGATGAGTGACAGTAAAGGAAAAAAGATTGAATCTTCACATGTGATTCGAAAAGAGATGCTTGAAATGAGATGGAGAGCAGAATGCTTAGGGAGGTAACAATACATAGAGCACATAACCAGTCCAGTTTGCAAGGTAATGAAAAAAGCATGGGAGATAGTTGAAAAGGTAGAAGCGTTAAGAAAAGATGTCAATCCCATAGGAGAATATAAACAATGCTTAGTGAACTTTCTAGACGGGGTGAAAAACTATTATGATCAAGTCAAATGTTTTTATGGATATAATTCTAGGATGATAAATTCTATGTAATAAAAGTTGTATGAAATTAATGAAAATTTTTAGTGTTGAAATTTATCTAAGAGCAAATATTCTCACTTGCATTCATGCATCATCTACACCATTTTTGTTTTGTTTTAAAAAAATAAAAATAAAATTTTTGACACATGGCATTTTAATTTTTTTTCAAAAAAATGTTTGTGGTAATAAAGGTTCAAGAATAGCTCATCCACCAAAAATCTCGACTTAACCTACTCATTATTCATACAATACCATGACTCAAACAAGAATCATGAAACAAGAATAGATCAGTCGATTTGAAAGAATTGAGAAAGCTCAATAAGAACTAAGAGGGGATATTAATATAATAATGGCTATGCTTAAGAAACTTGACAAGGGAAAAGTAATGAAAGAAAATCCCAACTTTTAAGAGGAATCATCAGATATGATAGATCCTGTTTATCCTTCAGGGTTTGAGCCATGATCGACCCAACCTTCTCAAAGAACTAGAGTATAAATTCTTACTTTAGTGGATATTCTAATATTTATCCAAGAATGACATCCACACCTATTCCAGGACAATTTCAAAATTTTGTTAATCCCAAAAAAACACCTGAGCCAATCTTGATTCCTGATTTGGATGATCCCATAAAGAGAGAAAAGCTAAGGATAAAGACACTCGAGAAAATAGAAGATACCAATACCCAACAAAAAATAAAAGTATTAGAAGAAAGACTTAGGGCCATAGAGGGAATGAATTTTTATGGCTTCACGGATGCAACCGAGCTATGTTTGGTCCCAGACGTAGTCATTCCACCTAAATTCAAGGTCCTTAAATTTAAAAAATATGATGGCACAAAATGTCTGATGATTCATATCACCATATATTGTAATAAGATGACAGTACATGCTCATGATGAAAAGTTATTGATGTACGTATTTTAGGATAGCCTTATGAAATCTGCAGCTAGATGGTATGTCCAACTAGATAGGACTCGTATTCATTCTTGTTAAGAGCTCACTAGGGCATTTCTTACACAACACTGGAATGTCATAGATCTGGTTCTAAACCGTTAATCTCTATAGAGTATGAAAAAAAAAATAATAGAAAACTTTAAAGAGTATGCACAAAGATGAAGAGATATGGTCACGTAAATACAACCTTCTTTCACTAAAAAAAAAACAACTGTCTTGTTTGTAAATACCCTAAAAGCACTTTACTATGAAAGGCTAATAGGTAATACAACTAAGAACTTTATAGATATGGTGATATCCAGTGAGATTATTGAAAATGCTATAAAGAATGGCAAGCTTGATGTATGAGAAATAAGCAATGCAAAAAAAGGTACAACATAAAAAAAATGAAACCCAAACGGTGAACTATGTAGGGCAATAGTTTAGAGGTTTCACTCCATACCCCATTCCAATGTACCAAACCCATTACCCTTCCATAAACAATGTTACCTCTATCCCTTATCCATATTAGCCATACCAGCCACTACAACCACCAACTTATCCACATCAGTTTTAGTCATCCTTTTGAACACCCATATTTTTTTACAACTGTCTTACTGCACCTAACATACCAAAAAGGAGGTTCAGTCCAAGTAGTGGTCCTAGAGCTCCAAGAAATACCTAAGAACAACTCACTTTTGATCTTATTCTCATAACATACATTGATTTATACCCTTGGCTTGTCGAGAAATATTTACTGGCCCCTATTATTGTTGAGCTTTTGAAACCTCTATTTTTCAAATGGTATGACCCCAATGTGTATTGTGATTATCACTATGGAAACTCAAGTTATTCCACTGAGAACTATACTATTTTGAAGTGCAAAATGCATGGATTAATCAATGAAGAGGTGTTAAACTTTAAAACCAGCCAACAAGGGACTTTAAATGTTAATGAGAACCCTCTACCGAACCATACCAGACCATCAATAAATGTTTTAATTGATGGGCAAACAAGCCATGTAAAGGAAAAGATAGATGAAGTTAAGACTCTGATGGCTAAAGTGTTTGAAGCCTTATTAAAGTTAATTTCTTTAAGTCAATAAAATCTCAAAATTGCTTTAAAGCGATTAACTCAACCGAGAGCTGTAATTATCATAAAGGTACTTTAAGGCATTCTATCGAGAGTTGTCATCAATTTTATCAAGAGGTGCAGAAGTTGATAGATATAGGTCGAATAGAGTTTTACAAAAAACGAGAAGAGTTGATAAAAATTGAAGTGTCTATCATTAATTCAAAGAATAAGTTTACGCGTAGACCAGCAATAATTTATTATGATAAAAAGTCGACACCAATGCTAGAAAAGCCCACCTTCCAAACAGTAGTGACAATTAAAGTTTTTGGCCCTTTTTGATACCAAAATGATAAAGTAGTACCATGTAAGTATGATTGTAATGTTGTAGTTAATCCAGATGTTACAAACATAATGGATGTAAGAGGTATAACTTAAAGTGAGAGGTGTTATACTCTAGAAATGTTAGAGAAAGCTAGAAAAAATAAAGCAAAAGTGAGAGAAGAAGAGAGAAGTTAGAATAATCCTATTGCAACTTTAAAAAATAAATGTCAGAAGCCAATCTCTGAGAATAAAGCTTGTAAATTTTTAAAGCTAATAAAATATAGTGAGTATAGTATGGTAGAATAGTTAAACAAGATGCCAGTTAAAATTTTACTATTATCATTGTTGCTTAGCTCAGAGTCACATCATAACGCTTTGCTGAAAGTGCTAAATCAAGTATATGTGTCTCACAATATCTTTATTGAATACGTGGAATAACTTGTTGATAATCTGGTAATTTTAAACTATATCTCTTTCAGTGACGAAAAGATTCTTCTTGAAGGTTGAGAAAGTACCAAGACTCTTTACATTATTGTAAAATGCAAAAGTCATATAATGGCTAAGGTTTTGATCAATAATGGCTCATCCATTAATGTTATACCTATGACTACTCTGGCAAAACTATCTGTTGATGGATCTTATATGAAGTCTAGTCATATAATAGTTTGAACCTTCGATGAAACTCGAAGAAAGGTGCTGAAAGACATAGAAATGCCATTGCAGATTCTTTCAATATGAAATTCTAAGTTATGGATATCTCTCCCTCATACAGTTACTTATTGGACAGGTTGTGGATTCATATGGCAGGTGTTGTTCCATCTTCATTACATCAAAAAGTCAAATTCATTGTTGAAGAAAAGCTGACATGTGTGACAGAGGAAAAAAATTTACTAATAACTCAACTAGTAAATACTTTTTATGTGGAATCAATAAATAAAGCATTAGAATGCTCTTATAGATCTTTTGAGATTACCAATACAACCTATATGGCTAAGGGATCTAAGTTATATTCATTATACTTGTCTACGACTACTAAAATGGTCGTTAAGCAACTCATTGGAATAGGATGGCAACTTGAAACTGAACTTAAAAGGAATGTGCAAGGAATCACGAAGCCATCGACCATATATTAAAAGAAAGATAAATTCAGCTTGGGTTATAAACCGATAAAAGGGGATAGAATGAAAATGGTGAATGAGAAGAAAGAAAAGAGAATGGCCAATCTTTAAGGATATAAGCCAGAGTCAGAGCCCATAGTCATTTTATACCTTTAGGATTCTTTCCATTCTAGAAGATGCATCTACCAAGATTTGCTTGAAGCCCTAAGTGCAAAATTTGTGAAAGAGTTTTCAAAGGTAGCCATTCAAATGGTGGATGACAAAGAAAAGAATAGTCAAAATAAAAAGCTGTTCGTGCACCCTTGTCTTTCAGATTTTGAGCTGGATAATTGAAAAGTTATAAAGCTACCTATTATCTTTAAAACTTTTGAAAAGTAATGTACTATGAAACTTTAAATCTCTAATTACTCTCTACGAGCATTAGAGATCTTTTGTGATGTGTTTACATTTATTGTTTTAATAAAAGCATTTTTTTTATTTGCTTTCACTTTCATTCATTCGAATTACTTCTCTTTTCATTCTACCTTAATTATTTTCTTGCCATTTCATTTTTGTATGCCAATGTTCTCTTCATTCTACCTTTCGCAGAGTCTCAAATAATGAACACGAGGATAATCATGACAATAATCTCAAATTCAATTTTGAAAACTCATTTCATATTGATGAACTTGATAACGAGAAAGATTCAGATAATTACACACTGCCTTTTTATTTGTTAAAATTAATAGAACATGAAGATAAGCCAATTGGACCCCATTAAGAAATTATCAAATTAGTGAATTTGGGAGATGATGAAAACAAAAGAGAGATTAAAATTGGTACATCTCTTTTACCAGTTAAAAAGTAAAAGCTAGAAGAGTTGCTCCAATAATATATAGATATGTTTGTATGGTCTTACCAAGATATGCCCAAACTCAGCACTGATATTGTAGAGTATAAGTTACCTTTGAAATCAAAATATAAGTCGGTGCAGCAAAAGCTAAGGCACATGAAGCTAAAAATGCTGATAAAAATTAAAAAGAGATGACAAAGCAATTTGATGCTAGATTTTTAAAGGTGGTAAAATATGTTGAATGGGTAGCCAACATAGTGTCAATTTCCAAGAAAGATGAAAAAGTGAGAATATGTGTCGATTATCGATACCTGAGTAAGACGAGTCCCCAAGATAAATTTTCTCTGCCTCATATCGATACTCTAGTGGATAATACTACTAGGCACTTCATATTTTCCTTTATGGATGGCTTCTCAAGCTATAATCAGATCAAGATGGCTTGAGATGATATGGAGAAAACCACATTTGTAACCATGTGAGGGACATTTTGTTACAAAGTCATGTCTTTTAGGTTGAAAAATGCTGATGCTACTTATCAAAGAACAATGGTAACTCTTTTTCATAACATGATGCATAAAGAAATATAAGTATATATGGATGATATGATTATAAAATCTCATGAAAGAAAGAATCATATGGTCAATCTTAAAAAGCTATTTGACAGGTTGAAAAGATTTTAGCTGAAGTTTAATCTTGTCAAATGTACATTTTGTGCTAAATTAGGAAAATTATTAGGCTTTATGGTCAGTGAAAGAGGAATCGAAGTGGACCAAGATAAAATACAAGCCATCCAGTACTTATCTCATTCTCGTACCTTAAAAAAATGTGAGGTTTTCTAGGGAGATTGAACTATATTGCTCGCTTCATCTCTCAACTCACCTACAAGTGTGATCCTATTTTCAAGCTTCTTAGAAAACATGATCCAAGAGAATGAAATGATGAATAGAAGCTTTTGACAAAATCAAAGAATACTTGTCAAATCCACCTATATTAGTGTTGTCAATCCCGGTAAAACCTTTGATTTTGTAATTAATAATGCATGAAAATTTATCCCATCATAGCCAGGCTGAATTTTAATTACACAAACAATATGACTGAATACAAGGCTTGTGTTATGGGTCTACAAGCAGTGATTGAAAATAAAGTCAAAGTGTTTGATGTGTTTAGAGATTCAACTTTAGTCATTTATCAATTACAAGGTGAAAGGGAAAGAAGAGATTTCAACTTGATCCAGTATCATAAATATATCTCTTAGTTGGTCAAACAATTCAAAAAAGTTCAGTTCGAGCATTTACCTAGAAAAGAAAACCAAAATGCTAATGCACTGGCTACTCTAGCTACAATGATTAAAACAGATGCAAATACTGAAATCTAACCCATCAAACTGGGTGTGAAGGATTAACCAACACATTGTTCAGGTATCGAAGAAGAAGTTGATGGAAAGCCATGGTATTATGACCTTATGTAATACATCAAAAGCCAGCAATACCCAAAACATGCAACAAAAAATGATAAAAAGACTATCAAAATTCTAGCTATGAGTTTTTCTTGGATGGAAATGTCCTCTATAAAAGGGGTCGAGATCAAGTGCTCTTAATATGTGTGAATGTAGCTGAAGCGAAGAGGATTATTGAAGAAATGCATGATAGAGTTTGTGAGGCACATACAAATGGTCAAATAATGGCTAGGCAAATTATGAGAGCCGGTTACTATTGGTTGATAATAAAAAGTGATTGTATTAGTTATGCTAAAAGATATCATAAGTGTTAGATCTATGCTGACAAGATCTATATCTAACAAGATCCATATCTAACAAGATCTATGCTTTTTCAATAGCATTACACGTTTTGGCTCCTTCATGGCCTTCTTTATGTAGGGCATAGATGTCATCAATCTCATCACTCCAAAAGCTTCGAATGGACATAGATTCATCTTTGTGAAGATTGATTACTTTATAAAGTGGGTAAAAACTATATCATATGGTAGTGTAACCTGATTCGTGGTATGCAAGTTCATAAAAAAATAAATAATATATAGATATAGGCTTTCAAAAACAATTATTTCTGATAATGCCAAAAACTTGAATAGCAAAATGATGAATAAAGTGTGCACCTAATTTAGGATCCATCATTGTAATTCGACACCATATCGTGCAAAGATGAATAGGGCAGTGGAGGCTACAAACAAAAATATCAAAAGAATCTTGAAAAAAATGACTGTTACTTATAAAGATTGGTATGAGAAGTTGCCTTTTGCTTTGCATGCTTATAGAATATCAGTCCAAACATCTACTAAGGCCACCCCATTCTCTTTGATATATGGAATGGAAGTTATGCTATCGGTCGAAGTGAAAATTCCTCACTAAGAGTCCTGATAAAGGTAGAGTTAGAGGAAGTAGAATGGGTTCAGAATCATTATGAACAATTGAACCTCATTGAAGAGATAAGACTTACAATACTTTGTCATGGTCAATTATATCAAAAGAGGATAATGAGAGCACATGACAAAAAAATCCATCCCCGTCGTTTTAGGAAAAGAGACTTAGAGCTGAAAAATGATCTTTCCAAATCAACATGACAATAAAAAAATAGACACCAAATTAAAAGGGCCCGTATATGGTGAAAAAAGCCTTTTTTAGTGGGGCATTGATTTTGACAGAGATAGATGGAGGTGATTTACCCACTCTGATAAATTCAAATACTATAAAGAAATATTTTACTTTAAAAAATAAAAAAACAAAAAGAATAAAAACAAAAAGTGAAAAAGAATGACATATCTAAGCTGAAAACCTAAAAAAGTGGTTTGGATGCAAATGAGAAGCATCATAAAGAGAATATCCCATAACATAAGGGCAAGTGTAGTTTGACAAATTATGAAGAATAAAAAAAGTCATCTGATTTAGTTTTAAAAAGAGAATTTGGGAATATTTTGTTCATGATTATCTAGTAATCATTATTTAGGTACCTTTGTTCCTATCTATGCACTTATTATCAATATAATGAAATATGCTATCTTTCTTTTGAAAATAACGCCTATTCATTCTTTTATTCTGATTTGATATTTTTGTTCACCTTATAATTAAGTAGGAGAAATGTGTGATTACATTTTGTTTGTCTTGAACTTAAAATGATGAAAAGAAAAATAAACACAAAAGATCTCAGTATTACTTTTTAAAAGTTGACAAATGTAGATGAAAAAGGATGAAAAAGCATGACAAGACATTGATGTTGCAGACTTTTGAAGAAGAAAAATATTGTTAAGGAAGAATACAATGGTCAAATGTTAAGAATAGATTGGTCATATGGTAATTGTTGAGAATTCAGATAAAAAAAAGCAAAAAAGTGAGAGATTTCGAGAACCCTTTTACTATAATGAATAATTTTGATTGCATTACATGCATTGTATTTAGAGCACTCAGTACATGCATCCATGAGCAGTTATAATAAGGATAGAGACTTTCTATTTCTTAATTAAAAATAAGATTTTGATATTCGAACGAAGATAATAATCAAACAAAAGATTTCAAAAGAGAAAAATTTACTTATTCAAAGATGATAACTCCATTTCGAGAAAAGATGAAATTTTTAAAGTTGTTGAACCTCTACTTAGAGGAGCTTTTTCAAGATAAATTTTAAAGTTGTTGAGCCTCTACTTAAAAAAGCTTTTTCAAAATGAGATTTTTAAAGTCATTGAACCTCTACTTAGATGAGCTTTTTCAAGATAAAATTTTTAAAGTTGTAGAGTCTCTGCTTAGAGGAGCCTCTTTCAAGAGAAAGTTTTAAAGTTGTTGAGCCCTACTTAGATGAGCTTTTTCAAGATGAGATTTTTAAAGTTATTGAGCCTCTACTTAGATGAGCCTCTTTAAATTTTTAAAAGTTGTTAAGCATCTGCTTAAAGGATTCTCTTTAAATTTTTAAAAGTCGTTAAGCCTCTGCTTAGAGAAGCTTCTTTAAATTTTCAAAAGTCATTGAACCTCTGTTTAGAGGAACCTTTTTAAATTTTCAAAAGTTGTAAGCCTCTGCCTAGAGAAGCATTTTTAAATTTTTAAAAGTTGTAGAGCCTTTACTCATAGGAGTTTTTTAAATTTTCAAAAATGTCGTTGAACCTCTGTTTAAAGTACCTCTTTAAAAAAAAAAAAGATTTTGTGCTCAATGTTTCTTCTTTCCAAACAAAATAGTTGTTTGTTTGTCTTTGTCTTATTCTTGATTCTTAAAAATAGGCAAAGAGGGGCAGTTGTAAACACCATTTTATATTTATTTTTTTATTATTATTATTATTATATTTTTTCTTTTTTTTTCTTCTTCTTCTTCTTTTCTGTTATGATCGATTTGACTAAAATATGAATGCATTAAATGCACACTCCCCGAAAGTCTAAAATCCCAGCCACTACCACCATCAATAGCCGTCTGACGCTCTGCCTAACTTAGCAGCATGAATTTTGACCATCAAAAGTCCAAGCTTGTTGAAAATCTGAGATTTAAATCCCAAAAGCTCTATAAATATAGCTCATTTCCTGCACAAAAAGAAAGCCATTGATTTTAAAAAAAAAAACCTAGAATCCCTGCAAAAAAAATTAAGGTTCTACCAGATTTTTAAAAAAATTGGTCAAATAGAAACCCAAGATCAAGAAGCCAAACACAAATCCAACAAAAAAAAAAAAAACTCAGCCTCTGGAAACATGACCACAATGCCAAACAAAAAATAATAATACAAATAAAAATAAATTTGACCGAACCTTTCAGGCTGGATCTATGCCATTTGGAGCCTATTTTTGCAAAACCAGGCTCAAATTTGGACTCTAGAGGTTGGCAGGAGTATTGGGTGAATTTTAAAAATTTTTTGGTAGTCGACGACCAATGGGAGAGACGACGACGGTGGTGACAATGACTGACTGGCTCCCTCGGGTTTTGTCCGCAAAAGGAAATGGGAGAGTTTTTTTTTTTTTTTAGAAGGGAAGAAAAATGAGCTGAAAAAAAAATTATGACTTTTATATAAAAGACCTAACCTCGAAACGACATTGTTTCTAGTAACTGTCAAAATGACATCGTTTTGAATTGTAAAGGATCCATGCGTCAGCCCAAGATCTGACTCGAGGTCCGCACACTCGACCCGGTGACCTGCTTCTCCCTCAGCCTCTGATCGGTCTAGCTGAATCGACCCAGATCACACCGGACCATCCCCAAACCGCTAAACCCCAAACTAGATTGGCTCCGAACCATCGGACTAGACCGACGTTCACCAAATCACTGATTGGTCTAGTTCAGGTAAAAAAAAATTTTTTTAATTTTTTTAATTTTTTTATATATTATTGTTGTTATTTTAAATTTTTATTATTAACTTTTATGCATATTAAAATGTTCAAATTTACTAGAATAAATTTTTTGTTGTTTATAATAATAATTAACAGAAATAAATGATGAAATATATAATAAAAGTTTTTTGATAATTTTGTTAATTTTAGAATAAATCTTATAAAATAGTAAAAAAATGTAGAAAAAGGAAATTTTTATCCAGTAATAAGATTCAAAAGTATTCTGAGTAATGATACCTACGAAGTCTCTAGGTGAAAAAATTTTTTTAAAATACTAACAGTATATTGAAGTATTTATATAAAAATTTTCAATACCATAAAAATTTTTTTTTACTAATAAATTAAAAATAATAATAATATAAATGTAGAAAAAGAAAATTTTTTTCAATGATAGGATTCTAAAAGTATTCTAAGTAGTGATGCTTTACAAAATCCCTAGGTGAAAAGATTTCTTTAAATATTACCAATGTATTAGAATATTTATAGAAAAACTTCAATATAATAAAATTTTCTTTTTTTTCAAAAATTTAAATAAAAAAAGAAATCAAATAAAAAAATCAACATTAGAGAATAGAATACATGCATCAATATATTAGCATTTTGCATTGCATGCATAATAAAATTCTTGCAAAAAGTAAATTCAAACCTCCGATGATGAGATTTTAAGGTATTTTGAGAAGCGATGCCTAAGAAATCTTAAGGTGAAAAAGAGTTCTTCTAATGTTACCAACATACTAAAACATTTTAAGAATTATTTTAATAAAAGAGTTCTAATTTATTTTTCTCAAATAAAATTTGAACAATAAATATAGAACAATAATAAAAGAAAAAAATTAAAATTTCAACAAACAAAGGAAACCAAGGAAATTATTTTTCAAACACCGAAAATAAAACTATTTTTATCAAAACCTACAGATAACACATAATTAATTGGTACCGTTTTAAATGGACATTGTGGGTGTGCTAATCCTTTCCCACATATAATCGACTCTCGAACTCAGACTGTTACGCAGACCCTAAAAATTATCCTTTTGATAAATTTTAATTAATTTTAAGATTTCATTAAAATGATATATTTTAATAGGTGGTCAATTGCACCTAACTAAAAAAAACTGGTGGCGATTCCGTTATTTTTTATTTCGTTTTCAAATTTGTCATACGGACACAAAACCGTTACAACGCATAGGGATGATGAAATGTAGATACCATCATCACTTTTCTGTGGCTTTAGCTTCAGCTCTGGAAGTTATGACAGTTTTGCTTTTGGGAAAACGTTTAGAACCCTCTTTTCCATTCTTGAACCCTTCTCTGTTGCTTCCTTTGCTTCTGTTTGCAATAAAATCTTCATACCATTTAGCAGAAAGCTTTGGAGTCCTCTTCAGAGTTTGACGATCAATGTAGTAAAGTCCAAATGTTGTGCTGTAACCTCCTGTCCATTCAAAGTTATCCATCAAGCTCCATACAAAGTATCCGCGTACATCAGCACCATTCCTATCAAAATAAGAACCCAGTCCTAGGTCAATAGAGCTGCTAGGTAAGTTCTAATGTGCAGAAGCGTGGCTGGCCCATAACTCATAATTGTGGAAACCGGCACCAAAGTAGAATTGTTCCATGTTTATTTTGACCTGAAAGTTTTGCGGTTTTGTTCAGATTTCACAAGCAGGGATTCAAGTTTTTATATATATCAGATTCTTGTAATATCTCATCGTGGGATTGGGGCATTACACTTATGAGTTGGAGAAAATTGTTGCTTATAGATAGCTACTCAAGTAATCAGGATTAAAATTTTCGTTCGAGAATAGAGAAGCAAAACAAACTATACGTTAGGTAAAGAATACAAACTCAGTACCTAATTGCTCTGGCCAAAGCAGCAAGGTAGCCCTCGTGGAACTTGATTCGGTTGACATCATGCAGCAAATCAGGCACTTGTTCAGTACGTGGTGGAGAATATCCTGTGAGAGTAAGTTTTCGGATTATAGAACAGAATCCAAATGATGATCAACAAGCAGTTGTCAAGTTACGGAACAGAATCCATATAAATTTATTTAGGCAGCATTGGACCTGCAACATTACTTTTACTGGTTCAAATTCTAGCTATTAGTTTCTACATGACTGATATGCCTAGTGCTACCAAGGCTGCACTCAGTTGCATGGATTTGAAGCTTGAAAAATGGACTCACAGATAAAAAAAAATAACATAAATTTATATAAAGGGACAAACGTAAAGCTCCGCAAGTTACCATTTTCTGTTACATATATGGGCATGTTGTTGTATCTTTTTGAAACATAATCAACAATCTTCTCAATGCCCCTTGGAACAACATAAAATCTTTCAACACCAGTCTGCCAAAAAACAGCAAAGTGAATTTGTAATTATAAACTGATAAAAGTGGAAACAAGAGCAACAGCAAGAGAAGGAATTACTGGTTCTCCAATTAGAATGCCATCTCTTTCTCCAGTTGTGTATGCAAACCCTCTGATGAAATGATCTCCACCTGGGATGCAAGGGGAATGGATGCAGTCCTTGGCATATGATGTTGAATAATGATTGAGGCCAATAAAATCAATACTGCCTTTCACAAGCTGAGTTTCTTCTGGGGAAAACCTTGGCAGTTCACTCACGTGGTATTGACGCATTTCTGGAGGGTAATCTCCAAACACTAAAGGATCTATTGCCCTGCATTATGGTAACTTGTTCATGCTATGTGAGGAGCATATCTTTACTGTAATGTTGCTGCTTAGAGGTAAAAAAACATATGCAACTTAAAACAGTTCTTGATAGCATCTTTGTCCCTTGCGATCATAGGACAAGGTAATTGCTTCGGTTACCGTTGTCATTAACCAAGAGAAGGCTGAATGCACCTTGTTTGAGCATTCAACAAAGGTTGTGAAAAATGACAAAGATATTCAAAATCTAAAAGGAAAAGCAAAAGCGTGCCGAGAGGGACTGATCAGATGGGGAGGTCACAACTTTTTAATCTTTTTCTTTTACATATCTTCATTTGCATGTGACTCTTGTACTCTCAAAAGGATTCAAGATTTGTTATTTTAGTAATTACATATAGCAAATGTGTATTTAAAGTTAAACCGGAGCTTAACTTAGTTTATACAACCACCCTTAAGAGGTGGCATTTAATAGGTTCGGAGTTCTAATCCCAACACCTGCAATTCCTTCATTTATTCCTAGACTACGGCCTCCTGTATAAAAATAACGTGTCCTTCAAGTCAATGGGATTGGACTGGTTTGCTTTGGTTCACAAAGATTGTGTATGTTATATTCCATCAGCCCTGTCAACAATTAATAATGACATTAATTTTGGGCCGTGTTTCAGAAGAGTGTTATAATCATTGTGACTCAATTGGTTGTTACTTCGAATTTTTTGAAAGGCTTGACAGAGATGCTGAAAGGTATGACAAAGCAATGTTGCGGATCAAGTGGTCCTTGAAAAGGAAAGAGCATCTAACTTGTATAGTTTTATCCAGTCCATCATCAAATAAGATCCAAACCAATCTCAAGTTCTGTCATTGAGCATGTCTTTGCTGCTTAAATATTCAGTAAATTCAGCGGAAACAAAATATAATGCAATTATCAAAGGAAGCCGTAGCCTGGGGATAGAGAGAAGCGATTGCAGGTGCTGGGATAACCTCCTTAATGCTACCTCCTATAGGTTTTCCTTCTAGTGTTAATAAATTTTAAAAGAAAGAAAACAAAAGCAGTTTGGTGCTTTGATTGAGATCACTTACCAGCCAAGTGTAAAAGCCAGAGCCCTATTTACAGCTAGACGATCAGATTCTCCATCTCTTAGTGGTTCATACATATGTGAATGTGCAATTAACCCTATAGAGCCACCTTGTTTTTGCTACAGCAGCATCAAATTTGGGTAAGAAAAATATCATCAAGCAAAGTTCAAGCTAGAAAATATTTTAAGAATCTCATTGTGTAACCTGAAATTGTTCTCGGTATAGGTTAACGGCCTTGGCATGTGACAATAACATGTTGTGCACAACGATAAAAGGCTCTACATCAGAATTGCCAACAGAACAATTTCCGAAAGGGGCGGAACAATGAGCTGGTGGAAAAACTCCCCTAACATAGGCCATTTCTGCAAACTGATTTACCTCGTTGATAGTTGTCCAGTACTTGACTCTATCACCAAAGCTCTTAAAACAAGTTTCAGCCAAAAGAACAAAATCCTCCCTAGAAGGGCACTGAAATTAGGCAACTTAACAACATACTGCTTCGGTAAAACCACAAAAGAGATAAAGAAATTACTGCATCAGAGGACTGAGCCAAGACCCATATCTATCTTCCAGTTCTTGTGGGTGATCAAAGTGGTGTATTGTCACAAATGGTTCAATTCCTGCTTTCAGGCATTTGTTTAGTCAATTATATCATTTTCAAGAAACAATTTTCCAGCAAAATTTTTCTTCCCCAAGTTTGTGAACCTCTTACCCTTGAGCAAGAGGCTGTCTATAATTTTGTTATAGAACTTGATCCCACTTGGATTGACTTCACCAAACCTACCTCCTGTTCCAGCATTGAAGGATCTCAAAAGTGTTATAATCTACCTACAATCAAGTAAAATTCTGGCTTTCAAAGACATACTTGGTAGAATTCTGGCCCATGAAATCGAAAACCGATATGCTTTTACACCAAGAGAATGAGCAATCACAATATCTTCCTGGTATATCATACACAAACAAAGCAACATTCATACTTTTATCTTCTTATTTCTATAGGTTGAGAGCAAGAAAAAAATGAACTTAAAAGAAGCAAAATACCAAGAACAGATGGTAATCATCATCTGCAACATCTCCATTATCATTATTTTTAATGTTTCCTGAAAAAGTTAATTGATACAATAAGTTTGACTAGGAAATAAAATATTAATATGCTCTGCTGCAATCAGCATTGCCTGTTTACCTGGGATATGACTGAAAAAATCCCAGTTGCTGAGGCTTTTACCATCATCAAGATATCCTCCTTCAACCTATAAAATGAAAACCAGATGTGAAAAACAAAGGAATCAACAGAGTAACAAACTATTATTTCAACAAAGAAAGAAAAGCTTGCATGCCTGATATGAAGATACAGCTGTGCCAAAGAGAAAATTACATGGGAAATGGAATCTTATGACATCTTCGATTTCATTGTCAAAATCTTGAGCATTAGAACTTGAAGAAAAAAGTAGATTTACAACAAAGAAAAACAAGAAGGAGAGCTGAATGTTGGTATTAAAAGGCATCTTAGTGAGGCAAAAAAAAAAAATGCACAATCTAGCAAAGTTAGGAATGGTAATAAAGATCAATAACAACAAAAAGCTTGAATAAAAAAAATTCCAATTATTGATAGACAACCGGGCCTGGTCCCTGCATGCACAAGTTGTTAACAATAAATTCATGATGGTAGACAGCTCCATTTTTTACTTTTTTAATTTGGAACTGCACTAACTTTGTACAATTGAAAAAACCCAATTATCTTATGCTGTTTTTTATTTTATGGGGGTAGGAACTGAGGTCTTGATCAAATTAGATGATAAAAAGATAGGTGAAGACTTATAAAAAAGGGACTATTACTAAAAATAATTTTAAATTTTATAATTTATGTATCCATATTATATCTGTGTCATATAAAATATAAAAATTTTAATATTATAATTTATATTGATATATTAAATACGAAATATAATTTTTTATCAAAATAATATATTGATTTTGTCAATTTTATATTTTGTTATTGTCATATATTTTTATATTATTTTTATATCATATCATCATATTATATCTAAAACTATCAAGCTTAAACAGAATTTCAACACATTTATCCTTTTATGAAGTATTTTTTAAAAACTTGTGACGGAGGAAAATGTAAATTTAGGAAATGTAATGAATTTTTAATCTATGACGTCACAGACAAGATACAGTTAAAAACATGTTAAACTTGTGTTTTTCAGACAATTAATGTGATGACATTTCATTTTCATAGGCATCGTCGTAAAAACAAAAAAGTAAACACATCCACACATATGTGAGATTTGGTGGGATATGGAATTCACTATACAATTGCTACATTTACTCCTACAGAGTAAACAACACTCACGTGTTTTGATTCAAATAATTTTTCATAATTCTTTACTCGAAAAGTAGAGTTTGATTTTTTTTTCAAATAAAAAAATTTGCATTACCTCAATAATAATATACAAATAAATACACTAATTTTAAATACGATACGAAGATATTATACGAAAATGATATAAAAAAATAAAAACATAATATGATTTTAAAAATTTTAATAAAAATTATATATAAATTTAATAAAAATATATATATTAAATGCTTGTGTATTGTTATAATGTTAAAATTTTAATTTTAATAATTAAAATTTAATAACTGATCATTTTAATTATAAAAAAAATTAATATATTAAGTTATAACACAATTAATCATTAATTGTGTAAAAGTGTAAAAACTATTTCACTTTGAAATAAGATGAGTAGTTTTGCAATTGCTTTAGCTTTTGTTCTAATTTCTAAATCAATGTATTTTTGCTGTTGGGGAATCGTGTAGAACCCTATTTGCGATCATAGAGAAAACCCTTTTATCATTTAGCAGAACACTATGGAGTCCATTCATAGTTGTCCATCATGCTCCTTATAAATTATCCACGTACATTAGAACCCTTCCTTTCAAAATTGGAACAGTCTTAAGTTAAATTACAGCTGCTGTTGCTGGTTTTTTTTTTTTTTTCGCTTTTGCTTTTGTTTTTGAGCTAAATTGTTGCTTATCAGTAGCATATTCAAGTAATCAGGATTCACTGCAGAATAAAATTCTGAATGTACCAAGATGATATCAGCGAGTGTGCCGTTATAATCATCCGAAATAAATTAAATCCAAGGAAAGCCTATGAGGACTCTGATCGTATTATAAAAAAAGGAGATCAGGATTCAATTTTTTTTTTTTTTTTGGGAATCAAGATGCAAATTCACTTACCTTATTACTTTGTCCAAAATCTTGCAGAAAATTATATTGCCCTGGATAAACAAGAGTAATCCTTGGTGTTGCAGAATGTCCTGTGATAAAGTCAGTTATCTGGTTATAGAACAAAATCCAAATGATGATCAAGAAGCAGTTGTCAAGTTACAGAACACAACAGAGTTCATATAATTTCTTTAAGGCATCAATTGACCTGGAACATTACTTGCTTAAATTCTAACTATAAAAGTTTCTTAACCACTGATATGGCTGCTACTTCCAAGGCTGTACTCAGTTGCATGGTTTTGGAGCTTTGAAAATTGATTCACAGGCTGCAAATCCCTATCTACAATTAGTTTCATTATATAAAAAAATGACAAATATAAATTTATAAACAATAATTGCAAGATTTAAATGAACAACATGTAATTCTAACTTACTATAACACCCCAATCTCATATCACGATATTTTGAAGATATATATAAGTTGAGACTTAAATTCATATTTGTGAATTATTTTTTGTGGAATAAAACTATGAGATTTTCTAATTAAAACAAACAATACCTAACAAGCGGACAAGTCTTTACAAACATATCATAACAAATTCTCAAAATATTTCAATTTGAGACTAGGGTTTTACATTTACTGTTCTTTGTTACATATATGGTCATGTTCTTGTATCTTTTCAAATTGTAATGAACAATACTCCCCATGACCCCTGGAACAACATAAAAACTTTCCAAGCCAGTCCATATAAAAACTCCATATAATGCTTTTCCTTATTGACTCTGACACCTTTTTTGATATATCAGCAACACAGATTCTGCTATCTAATCCCAATGGCTGTTTATGTCAGTTTCTTATCAGATTTAAGATTTACTATCTTCTAAGTTGCTTCAATCCATGCAAGATATTAACTCACTAATATATCTATTCATAGAGAGTAAATCCTCATAATTATGAAATTATGGAATGATGATACATAAAAAATAAAAAAAATAAAAATCTCACAAATAATATCAGACAAATTTGTAGAATTTAAAAAAAAAAAAGATGCAGCTCCTTCCTTTCAATTCTTACTCAAATATACATAAGCACTCAATTTCAATTAATAAGCAACTTTGATGAGCACTAGTTAGATGAGTAAGCCAATTTTTTTTTATACTTGAAGTTGTTAGAGATTGAATTGATCACTGGACATAAGAATGCAACATTCCACCAATAGATCACACAGTTGTTGGCTATGAATAAGCTTATTAATTACTTTAAGTAAAGATCAGCAAATTGAATTTTCTTTTGCAATTCATTATCATTGCTTTAATTTTATTTTTTTTTCACAATGTCGATGTTCCATCAAATGAGTCACTAAAGGAGAAAACCCTGGTGAAGAAAACACTAATTTCTGCCCACAAGAGCAACATTGCTTAGAAATTAAAGGATGAGCTTCGGGAAGTCAGCAATCACGCTCCTGATCAATTGGAAAACAAGAAGTTTGCAAGATGGGCTACAACTTGGTGGCAACAGTTCATTATATTACTTCAAAAGGGAGTAAAGGAAAGGAAACATTAATCATTCTCTGAATTCAACATTGCTGATGAGGTCCTGGAGGCAGCTGCCCTCTTAGGATTATTATGGTGGCAATCTGATATTGCTTACTTGCAGGACCAGGTCCCAATCACTTTGGATCCATTAAAATTCAGCTTGATTTCCTTTAAATGATTACGCAAACTATATAAGCGACATTGAAATCAGAAAGTTTATGTGAATGAATTGATAATAAGAATTGGATGGCTTTGATCTTGTTAATTTGAAACATGCAGATTGGACTCCTCTTCTTTTCTTTAGGATTTTTGGGCTTGTTCCCTCTATTCCAGGCAATTTTCACCTTCCCCCAGGAACGTATGATGCTCGAAAAGAACCGTCTTCTGGCATGTACAGGCTTTCCTCATACTTCATGTCAAGAGCCATTTTTTATCTCCTTACTCCTTTTATTACAATAACGTATAGGATGGCAGGACTGAACCCACAGCAGGAAATTTCCTGCACAACTTATTTGCACTTCTTTTCAGTGTCCTTATCTCTCAAGGCCTAGGACTAGCCCTTGGTGCCTTGGTAATGGACCAAAAATCAGCAGCCATTCTGATTCAACATGTACCTCCTTTCATATCATGGATCAAATGCATTTCCATTAGCCATTACACATACAAACTCTTCTTGGGGTCTCAATACAAGCCAAATGAAACTTACCCTTGTGGTCATCCTGGAAAAGTTTGCTTGGTTGGAGATTTTCTATCTATAAAACATGTAGGCCTTGATGAGTAAGTCCTTCTCCTGTTGCCCTGGCTATAATGCTTATATACTACCGTCTGATTGCTGTTTTTGGCCCTCATGAGAATTGGAGTGACCAAAAAATTAGAGAACTAGCTAAACGACCTTTTCCATTACGTATAAAACCAAGAATGAAACTTGTTTGAATTAATTAGAGATGTTCCTTTTTCATTTTCATTTTAGTGGCTTGTATGCGATATGGATGAGAAGTAGAACTAGAGAGAATTTTGTACTATTTCATTTGATTTAACAAGTTTAAGAAATTAAACTATCCTTTGTGGTTCCTTTTATGTTAAATTACTTGACATTACATTTGTCCATGGGCCTAGAAGTCTGTTAGCCCACAGGCCTAGCTTGGATTAGATTTTGGACAAATTTTTAAATTTGAGTTTGATTTGATTTGGTCCTATTTGAAATATTATTTAATTAATAAAAAATATTTTTTATTAATTTAAATATATATTTAAAATGTCAAAGAATTAATATGCAAATATTTTTTAATATTACAAATAGTATTATTAAAATAATTTGATCTAATGGACAAGTTTAGCTAATGAATGACATTTAAAGATGAAAATCAAATTTGGCTTGGTCTAACTCATGAACATGATAACTTTATTTTAGGTGATAAGGGCTAAATTGTCTAGATTTTCTATCTAAAACATCATCTTTGATTTGAACATTCTCATCGAGCAACACATGATAAGTAGAGCTTTGTACTAGTGAGACCATGTTAGTTGGATTGATACAACTTAATCCAATGGAATAAGGTTTTTCAAATTTGGATTTGACTCGAAATATTATTTGATTAATAAATTTTAATTTTTTATTTAATTTTAATATTATATAAAAATATTAATATAGTAATATAAAATTAATATTTTAAATTTTTTTTTAAATAATGTAAAGCTTATTTGGGTGAAATCAAGTCAAATTTTAAAACATCAACCGAATTTGACCTGATTCATGATCACAATGTTTGAATATCTTATTTACAATTCCCCAATTGTTAGACTCCTAGGGAACAAATTTGGCCAATGCCTTGGTTAAGAATGGAAAAGGCCATGCTAGTCTGTCATGATTATGGCAGTATCATATGCACCCCTTGCAAGCTTGAGTCATTGTTTTTCTCTATAATTTTTTTTTTTTGGTGCCATATGTTTTAGCCACAAAGAACATGACATTTCGGAGGAGCATGTGACAAGGTTTTGTATGGAATTTGCGTTTTAATGGTTATCTCAAATTTTTTGTTTACATTTAGTCCAAATCACATCATAAATCTAAGCCGTAGTTTAGTTGTCAATTGGATTGTAAAAACTATATGTTAATCGTTAATAATCGTATCATTTATTAATAGAACATTGAATTTTTAATTTTAATAATAAAAATTAATTTATAATAATCTCAAACGCGAAAATAATTTAAGATTCGATTAATTTGGTGGTAATCCATAACTTTACAAATCTAAAATATTCAAATTTCATTCTTTAAAAAAAAAATAAAAACAAAAATTCTGGTCAATTCTGCCTAGTTATTTAGTTTGATAACATCCTTCATCACAACTAATTTTTCCAATTTCTTATTGAAGTCTGAACTAACTGATATGAAATAAATTAAATTTCTTTTTATAGTAAACTCAGAAACTGATCGGAAATGACTCAATGAAGAACATTGACAAGTAAAATATTGATTTTTAGAGGCACCGATTTCTTTTAAGCAATTTGTTTAATACTATATATTTATTGGCTATTGGACCGTTGCCTAACCTCTTATATTCCAGAACTTGGACAGCAAAAAAGGTATGAAACACACCTTAAATACATCATCACCATTGAAAAACCAACAACTAGAACCATGATGTAATGTCCTAAGCTGCAAAGAAGAAAAAAACTTTTTGGATTAAATATAAAAATGTTTTTTTTTAATTAAAATTTAATGATCATTCAATTTTTATTATTTTATTATAATTAATTGAGCTCTCAAATATTTATTTTATTGAATTAAACTTTTAAATATTTTATTTTTATTTAATAATGTATTCAATTAGATGAAAATTGAATGACAGTTAACAATTTTCATTCAATAAAGATTTAAATTAGAAAATTAAGGGATTATTGAACTTTTAAAAGTTTATTTTATTTTTTTCTTTTGGATTTGGGTGGGATTGAAGCTAGCTAGCATTCACATTCTAGATTAGAAAACCCTAGTTTGGACTTATGATTACTATGTTGAATTTAAGTCTGAATATCTTGGAAATTTTTTATTTGTTCATAAGTTGCTTTGAAAAAAAGATGAAGGAAGATTGGCTGAAGAGTGTGATTGAAATCGGAATTTTGTCAAATTAATGATATCATGTTCAGTCGTCAGCAATTTTTCAGTTAGTGTGAAAGGTTCCTGGAAGAAAGCTGTCCGAAGGGAAAACATACAATACAAAACATGTGGGAGACAAATTTTGTGATTATTTTGACTATGTTTTTACCTAGGATTTTTTTTTTTTTTTTTTTAAGAAAGATGTTTTACTTAGGATTTAATTCGTAGGTGATTGGCTTTGGGCTGCTAGGCGGCTAGAACTTTCTTTTTAATCTTGTTTTTTTTAGCCAATTTTATAGAAATAGAAATGGTACTAGGAAAACTTTCCATGAAAAACTAACATGTTTTGTTGGTCAATTTGATTCCAACTATTAAGGTGGCAAAATTAACATTTATTTACATATTTAATTTGTAATTAATGTATTATTTTTTTATAACAATATTGGATTGATGAATTGAAATATTCAAACCATTCATATCAAGTTCCAAGCTAAGGGTTAAAATCATGAAATTATAAGTGAGAAAGCGAGCACTTAAGAGTAAAGGTAAGACGTGTTTCTCGTGTTTGTATTATAACACTCAAGTCAAAAGTTAGAATAAAAGAGATTAGAAGGAGAGAAAAATATAAAAGTAAGAAAAAAATTAGATTAGATTGATAGTACATGAATAACTTTATTTATAAATAAAAAATGAGAGATTTATAAGGTAAAACAATGATATAATTGAGTTGATATAATATTATATATGTTAAGTCGATACAAAATTTTAAAAATATCTTTAATTATTTACTGATAGTCTTTAATAAAAAAATCAATTTATTTTTTAAACCCAAAAATATTACTAATACAAATCTTAGTAATCATTAATTCAAATAAAAAAATATTTTTTTTTTGGCCTTTTTGCTTAGCTCTCTCTTTCTTTTTAATAAAAATTTATTTAAATCACATATGGGCTGCTCTGTTCTTTGTTAAAAAAAAAAAAAAAATTAGGGGACAGGTTGTCGATAATAGACTTTAACATTGAAAATTGAGAAGAGAATAATGAAACCCTGTTTAAGCATTTTGCACATGTATAAAATCTGTTGCATTTTACATTTCTTTGTTCAAATTGACAAATTGATTCAACAATTCAATCCAGTGGACTTTCTGTTTATGTTTACAATTAATTCAACAATTCAAACCAGTGGACTTACAATTTGTATTTGTTTTAATTTCATTCACACTTTGCTTTGGTGTTCACTTTTCAACAACAAGATTTTAATTAACAAAAAGGGAAAAAAAATTGTGAAGCTAACACTTTTAACTGTTTAAAATGTTAAGAAATAATTTAATACATAGCCACCAAAGCTTTTAAATTTTATAAAATTGACATGTATTTCTTCATAGTATATTTTAAAAATTAATAAATTAATATAATAAAAAAATTATTTGTAATAATTTTTCAATCATACTTACGAAACTTAAAATAATAATCTTAAATTGTTTCCTTCTTGTTAAAAAAATGAAATTTTGATTTTTTAAATATTTTATAAATCGACTAATGGTATTATTCATTAGTAAACTAAGCTACAATTGAACCGAAATTTAATTCAATTGATTTATATTGATATTTAAAAAAAAAATTTAACTCAATACCTATAATTTTTTTGCCTATTCTTAAATTGCATCTTTTATAAAAATAAAAAAAAGAGTTATTAATTAAGTTCATATTTGACATGTGATGTAATAATTTTAGTCTTTTAATATTTCTTTGTTTCAATTTTGTCAAAATTGAATTGCTAAAATTACTTATATTTTCTTAGTCATTGATTTTCTCTATCTAATTTTCTCCATTCAACTTATTTTTTTCAAAGTTACAGATCAACTATGGAAAGAAAAATCAATTTCTAAACTCAAATTCTTAATTACTTATTTTTTCTCCATTCAACTTCTTATTTTTCTTACTTTTCTTCTCCCATTTTTTCAAATTAAGAAATAAAAAGTCAGAAAACCCACTTCAAATATTCTAAACTCCATAGAATATTAACTATAATGGCCATGACTCCACCAAATTAGTAGCTAGTTCGTTTAATGTACCCATAAACTTTTTCTTAAACTAAGGATTTTGAGATCATTATAAAAAAATAAAAAAAAATCATAAAAAAAGAAAAAAAATTTCGATAGTTTTCTAAACTTTCGATTCCTTCTTATTTTTTTCTTAATTCAACTCCGAATCACTAAATTATATCTATAATGGATATAAGAATTTTTGCGAAAATTTTTCCATCACAGTTGTTCTAAAATCTAATAGTAGGATTGGACCAACATAATACCATCTTAAGTATACTTTATTTTTTAATAATTTTTTTATTATGTTATTAATAATAATATGATTTTTTTTTGGGATGAATATAAAGTCAAAATATCTTCCAATAGATTTTTTTTTTAATCTAAATCCTTCACTATTTGTCAATAACATATGATATTAAAACTTAATTTCACTCTCCCAACATCATAGGAGAAGAAAAGTGCCTATTGTTGTTATAATTGAAAAGGAGAACATAGCAAACTCACCCAATTAAAATACCATTTGTTAAGCTCTGTTTGGCTAAGAGAAAAAGAAAAGAAACCCTTTTCAAATGACAGCTCAAAAGATACGAAAAACGCTTGATAAAAAAAAATCCTGCCAAAGTTCGAAAAGGAAACTTCGTTTTCTTTGCCATTAGGAATTATTCAAAGTGACTTGAATTCAAAAGCAGCCCTTTTGATTCTTTACACCTTGAGAGAATAAAAATTACAAAATAAGGTAAAGCACCAAGAATATTTAGGGAAAGAACTATTTATTAAAAGAAATTGAAAACTTGATAATTGCTAAATATCCATACCCAAAATCGATTAAAATTTAACTACCTATAAACCTGATTAAAAATTAATACATAATATCTGATCTCGATTATTAATACTCACAAAAAATTCAAATGTGATGCCCTAATTTTTTTTTCAAAAAATGATTTTTCTAAATATTATTTCTTAAATTATTATAGAATAATAAATAAAATAACACAATAATGTAAAATAAATTTTGAAAAATATTTATTTATTTTAAAATAAATAATTAAATTAACTTTTTTTTGTACTTTAAAAATGAATTTAATTCCCATAACTCCAAAATAGAATCATTGTCCTTGTCGTGTTTTATCTATCCTCTTTCTATATGAAAAAACCAATTTAAAACGAATTAAGATCAAAAAAAGAGTTTCCACTTGCTTAATCATATTTTAAATTTTCATTTTTTAGTTAATATATATTTTTTGTTTTTGATGCAAATATAAATTTTCTTGACTGTTTGCCCTACCTTGTAATTGCCATGTAAAACTGTTTGCCTTGTAGTGATCACCTTGAAGAGAAGAAGAAACCAATTGATTGAGAAAAAAAAGTGGCAGGTGCCCAAGAATCTCCAAACTCTATGACAGCTGCAGCAGATGCTATAGCATTATGCTAAATTTGACCCATACGCACACATTGTTTTCATTTTCTCATTAATTCTACAAAGCTAGTAAGTTTCCAAAAATTTAAGAAAACATATCCGATGTTTTGATTTATAGATAGAGAAATTTTTATATTTAACAAACAAAATTAAATTATAATTACATATTTAAAATATGAAACTTGTCGAATTTTGTTATTAAAATTTAAAAGTTTCATCGATTTAATTTAAGGATCGAATAATGAATTATAAGTAATAAAATTAAAATTTTTAAATTTATTAAATATTATATTTTAATAATAATTGTTCGAATTAATTTAATTTAAATTTAAATTATTTTTTGTTATTTTATCTAATCAACCTCTTTCAACTTGAAATATTCAGACTAAAAATTGCATATAATCCTGATTTTTCTGTTCTTATCTTCACTATTTGACAACATAAACTTTAGGTTTAGAAATGTAAGCTTGTCAAAATCCATTTCTATCATTAACACCACATGCCACTTCCTGTGTGTGACTTAAACCGCCCACACGTTTGACCCACCCAACACAATTCACTGCCATGGGTTACCTAAATCTCTTTCTTTTATTTTTCTTCTCCTATGCTAGAAGCCTCCACGTACACAAAAATTTGAAAAAGACAATAAAAAAAAAGAAAAAGAAAAGAGACAAGAAAGAGAACTCAATTATTGACATTCGCGGCAATTCGAGCTCACAGTCTTTTATCAATAATCGCATTAATTTAATGCTTTTTATTTAAGTGTAAATTTTGGTTTTTTTTTTATCAAGTTATTAAGGGTAATGACAATACATCGAATCGAGATAAATTTTTATTCGTATCGAATTTAATTTAATTTTAAATATATAAAATTTGTATTTATATTTGATTCGATAATTTTTTTTATTTTTAATATTCGAACCGAACCGATCCGATTTCGATATTATATAAAATCAAATTTAATTCGATCCGACTCGAAATTAATAAAATATTATTTTAAATATAAATATAAAATTAAATATATATAATTAAATATAAAATTAAAAAAAATAATTTTTTTATATATATCGGGTCGGGTAAGATCGAGTTTGCCTAAAATCCGATCCCGATCAAAACCCGAAAATTTTTAATGCTACCTAACCCTACTCGATCCGATACCCGATTTAAAAAAAAATATTGATCCTAAAAGGTCGGATCAGATCGAAACCCATCAGTTTCGAGTATTTTTGCTTTCTCTAGTTATTAATGTATTTTTAAATTTATTTTTTAATATTTAATATTATTTATTATTATTATTTTCATATAGTATTTTTTTAATATTTAAAAAATATATTTATTGACAAAATTGAATTACGTTAATCAAATATTTTTTAAAAAATGCATTCAAATAATAGGTTATTACCTAATTAAGTTTTGTGAAAGCATGTACTTTCTTTTCAAAATATTAAAACTATAACATGGGGATGATACAGAAAGAAACACTACATATTAGAAAAAAAAAAATTTGGAAGTACAATACTCTAGTAAATAAGATTTAAATCAAAATACTTATTTGATAAAAAAATTCATTAAATTTTGAATTAGATTTCTTCATGGAATTATGACTTCATAATTGCATTACGATTGAAATCACTAATGGATTTACATTAGTGTTGGTAAAATTGATTTAAATTAAAAAAAATTTCAATGGATTTACTTAAGTTTGATAAACAAAAAAGTCAATAATCTAAACATGTTCACACCAAATTTGAAATGTTTGAATATGAATTAACTTGAATTCGAGCAATTTGAAGATTAATTTAAAATGATTGAATTGAATTGAGTTTGATTTTAAAATTAAATAATTTAAATTTTAATAAAATAAAAATTTAAACTCGATAAGCCGAATCATAAAACAAATTTGGGTGTCTCGAATACAACAATTCAAAATGAATATAATTTTTATTTTATAAAAATATGTTGAACCCTACAAGATCTATCAAATATAATCGAAAAATCAATTAATTTCAATTTTACAAGCAATTTAATTCATTACAAAAAAAGCTAATCAAGGAAGACTCTAGTTCTTAGAAAACCACTCAAAAAACACATTGATCTACATCATAATAACCAATAAAAAATTTTAATGTGCTACAACAATTCAAAATGGTCGACACCCATGTATGATGCTATAGTCCTTAGAAGTTCTTGAGTGGAAGAAAACCCTAAGCCAAACAACCAAACATAAAAACAAGAAAAAAAAAGTCAAGTAAACGTGTCACTGAACAGAACCAACCATTTTTTTTCTTTTTTTAAAGATAACGAGACTTGATAATTAATTTGCATTTTATTTATTTTATATTAAATATGTATAAAAATAAAAATTATTATATGAAATTTATATTAATATATTAAAAAATTTTATTATAATATATATTTTTTAAAATATTAAATGATAAGTTTTTATTTTTTATATTTTATATCGTATTTAAAAATAATTCTCTTTTCCACTATTTTGTCAGAGTGGCCTAACTGTCACACGTGATCGACATTCGCCGCCGACCTCCTCACTTCAAAGCGTGAAAAACGCTGAACTTATGAAAAAAATAATAAAAAAAAAAGACTCCAAACCTTTTTTTTTTTTATTACTTTTTAGTGGGATTTTTGAAAAGATTGGTATCACCTTTTGGTTGCGGTCTCGAAACAACGCATGAACACTGGACACGTGTCCCAAATATTTGCTGACTCAGTTTTGTGATTTTTCGTGGCGGTTCATGCACCCTCTTGGTCGGATAAGGTCGGCCGCAAGATGTTCAAACGTGGCCTGCTTTTAACGGTGATAAACATAAAGTGGGTCCCAAATAGCAACTTAAGTCAAGACCACCGTACTTATTTCTGTCTTCATTATCTCCCCCTCCTGTTTAAATACCTTCTCACATCCCCACACTTCCGAAGAAAAAGAAAGAAAAAATAAAAAATCATTTTTACCATTCCATTTTCTTTCTAGCTAGAACTCAAATTTTCTGTTTGGCTGTCAAGAAAATTTTGATCATGGGAGTGCCAGAGACAGACCCATTGGCTCAATTGGGCTTGCCACCAGGATTTCGGTTTTATCCAACTGATGTAGAGCTTCTGGTCCAATATTTATGCAGGAAAGTTGCAGGGCATCATTTTTCTCTACAACTCATTGGTGAAATTGATTTATACCAATTTGATCCTTGGGTTTTGCCAGGTAAGTTAATCAAATCCAACAAAAAGAGTCAACTTTTTTTTTACTGTTATGCTGATCAAAATGTTTAATTACTTATACAATTTTGATATAGGTAAAGCTATATTTGGTGAAAAAGAATGGTACTTTTTCAGTCCTAGAGAGAGGAAGTATCCCAACGGATCCCGACCGAACAGAGTTGCTGGTTCAGGGTATTGGAAAGCTACCGGAACTGACAAAGTTATTACAACCGAAGGTCGGAAAGTTGGTATCAAGAAAGCACTGGTTTTTTACGTCGGAAAAGCTCCCAAAGGCACAAAAACTAATTGGATCATGCACGAATATAGACTCATTGAAACTTCCCGTAAAAATGGCGGCTCCAAGGTAACATTTTAGTTATTACTAAGTTAACTTTTGCTTGTTTGATGAATTCAATGAATTTGAGATTTTGAATATGATATACAAGAAGAATTATTGTTAATTGTTTTTTTTTTTTTTTTTCTGTTTGTTGCAGTTGGATGAGTGGGTTTTATGTCGAATATACGAGAAGAATTCAAGTGCTCAAAAATCATTGGCAAACGTTTCAAGCAAAGAGCATAGCAATAATGGCTCATCATCGTCTTCATCTTCCCAACTCGATGATATGCTTGAGTCATTGCCCGAGTTAAACGATCGTCGCTTTGCTTTGCCACGTATGAACTCGTTGAAAACGCTTCAACATGATGAGAAAATGGGGTTTCACAATCTGGGTAGTGGGAATTTAGATTGGGCGAGTCTTGCAGGGCTTAACTCGGCGTCTGACTTGGTACCGAGTGGACAAACTCAGACTCATAGTCAGGGGATTCCTAGTTATGGATATAATGACTTATATGTCCCAACAATGCAGCCGACACTATGCCAGATTGACACGTCAACAAATAGGGTTGGTAACTCGGCGGAAGAGGAGGTGCAGAGTGGACTCCGAGCTCTGAGACTTGATAACTCAGGGCTTTTCCAACAAAACTCGAATGTGTTGACTCATGATTTCTCTAACTCGATTGACCCCTATGGATTTCGATACCCGACTCAATCGGGTGGCTTTGGGTTTAGGCAATAAAATGAAGAAGAGAAATAGGCAGGGACATCAGAGGAATTTCAGAAGTTTGTGTAAAATGTTTAGAATTCTTTGGGCTAACCTTTTGGAATTAGATACCAAAAGAGAAAAAATTATTGGGGAGTTATTTTTTTATTTGAATCTTTTATGATATTGATTAATGAAATTAAGAATTTAACATTCTAATGATAATTCATAAATTCATAATTAATCAATTTTTAAAAAAATATAAAAATTTTGATTTTGAATCAATTTTTATTTTTATTTTTTCACATATAATATTCATATTATGTAAAAAAAAAAAAGGTAAATTTGAAATTTTGCCCTATTTTTTGGGCAATTAACCAAATGGTTGGAGCACAATTCAAAGTCATTTGTACAATTTTATTTCTCTAAAATTTAATTTAAAATGTGATTTTCCTTAAATTCAAATGTAGTTTCTAATCCTTATCATGTCTATCTCCACCCAAAGAAATGGAAAAACCTTATCTTATGATATTCTTTTTTCATTTTTTTTTTCATGTTCCATGTACCAAATTGAAGATGAATTGATATTTTTTTAGTACAATGCCGACAAGGTTTAATCATAATATAATTTCGTATTATTCTTTAGTCATTAATTATTTAAATTACATAACATTCTTAAATTTATTTTTTACTAAAAAGCTTGCAAATCTTAAATAAAAAAATTGTTATTCAATTATTCGATATCACTTTTTAAATTTATAATTATATATATTAATTGAATTAAATTTAAATTTAATAATTTTTTATTAGGTCCATATTATGTATCCTTTGATAAAATGAATTAAGGTGATTTTATTATGAAAATATTCCTCCAAACATATTATGTTTAAGATATAATATGAACTATTTATTAAAATAAATATAACAAGCAACCTTAAAGCAACACAAGCACTAGGAAATGTGTGATAATAGTCTATATCTTGATTTGAAGTTGAATTTTCAAATTTTCTTTACCAACATTGTTAAGGAAAGTATAAAAGGTCAAAGGGGGCCGCCCACAAACTATGAGCATTATTGCAAGCAAAGATCAAAACACCATGGAAGAAAAAGAAGGCAAGGACAGCGAAATTAAGATTGAAGAGACAGGAGAAGAGGACTTTTCATTCTTATCCAACCCTTCAAACAAAAGAAAAAATCAACGGTTATTAAACTATCCAAGTGTCAAACAAGCATTGGTTAAAACAATGAAGTGATAAGTACTAGGGTTTGTTGCAGACAAATTTTTGGGATCAGTTCCAAGTTAACTCCCCATCAAATCCAAACAAAACTCTCAGAAGTGTTTAAGATATACATTGACTGTTTGTTGATCATATCACTTGTTTGGTCAAGATGGCTGCAACTTTGTCCCCTTTTTCAACGTTTTGTGAATATGATTTAATAAATATATTTAATTTAATTTAATTTTAAAATATATTCATAAATATTTTTAATTTTTTTGAATAATACCTGCATATTCAGGCCTTTTTTTCCTTCATTAAAGTTGTTATTAAAGTTATTATTTTCCATTAATCGTAAATTAAAGTTGAAGCAATAGAAAATGGACTAAGGGAAATTTTAAGGGAAGAGGACATAAATAAAATTATGATTGTAAGCAAGTAAAATAAATATATGAAATAAATTCCATTTTTATTTGTGTGCTTTGGTGGATCGATCTTTCTTTTTAAAAATGATTTATTGCTTTTCCCAATACCTAAGAAAAATTAAAAAAAGAAAAAGAAAAAAAAGAAATATAGTTCTCAAAGGGCAGCCCCCACTTAATTATTGAGTTCTCTTTTGTTAAGGCAAGTACAACAAAGAGCACCACATATTAAGCAGCACTCTTCTTTACATAAATGCAAATGCAAATCAATCATAAATGCAAATGCAAATCAATCATCCATTTGAATTATTGTAATTTTTATACAAGAGAGGAAGGATCATCATTTGAGTTTATGATTTTTATTTAATACAAAAATAAAAAAATTATTGTATGAAAATAAAATATAAAATTACAAACATTAAAATTTAATTTTAAATTTATAAATTATTATTTATTTAAAATAATTTTATAAATCAATCGAATTAATTTTCGGATTCATCTCTTGCCATAGCAATAGCATGGTTGATATTGGAGGAAGGGGTTTCTTTTTGCCTTTACAAAAGGTAGTCGCATTGACTATTTAACCACTTTCTTTACAATTAAATCACATATATTCTTTTTGGAAGGAGGGCCAAGGTGGGGATTAATTGAACTTTTGCACATGCTAAAAGGCTAGCTTTTCAACAGAAAGAGGGCTGGGTTTACACTAGAATATTTGTTGCTTTCTCCCTCACTCTATTTGTTTCCCTTATCCAATAAAAAGAAGAAATTATTGGCATAGGCTTTTCAAGAGACCTGCTCACGAGCCAAGAGGCTCAACCAAGCTACCAACCTAATTGGGTTTTGAACAAGATTTTTTATAAGTTTAAATTTTAAGATAATATTTAATTAATAAAAATTATTTTATGTAATTTTAATTTTAAAATATATTTAAAAATATTAAAATATATTCATAAAATTATTTTTAATATTTTAAAATAACATCAACATATTCAACTTGATTTAAAAATCTCAAATAAAAATTTTAAAAAATTATATCACCCCAATCTTATTCAATTTATGAATATTTTTATTTTTAAATAGTTTTAAATATTTAATAAAATGAATAAATTATTTTAGACGTGATCATTTATTTATATTCATGTGAACATCAATTGAGAAATGAATTTATACAATGAAAAAGACATGTAAAATGCGGAAGAAAAAGACAAATTCCATGGCATTATGCATGTTATAACTCATTAAAGATTCCATCTAACAGGACCACTTTTTTTTTCTCCCATTGTTATTCATGAGAATGAAGAAATCTTTATTCTTGTTGAGAACAGTTAAAACCCTCTAAGAACAAATTATCAACTTTTTATGGTAGATATAGTTATCAAAATCAATCTTCGCTTCTGATTATTAAAATTTTTAAAATTTTTTTTTATAAAAAATCATAATTAAAAATAGAGTAATTAACCGAAATTAGATTTATTAAAAATTATTTTTTAAATATGATCGAATGCATCAATTAAATTAAATCTTAAATTCAAAATTTTTGGATTTTTAATTTCATATTTTTTTAAAAATTTATAGTTTGTCTTAATCTCAATTAGAATTTTCGTTGGGTTTTGACCAAAGAGAAAAAGAGATGAGTCTTATCTTAATTACTCTTCACGCAAGCACTTCCGTCACCAAAAAAAATCTTGAGCCAACACTGAAAGCGAATCAAAGAGAATGCCTTCTAATTCTCAAGCTTTCCAGCTGCATTTTGTGCTAAAGATTTGTTGACTTCAAACTTTCTTTGTGTTTTTGTGGGTTGATTTTTATTAGTGCAGCTAACCTCATTTTCATGCAAAAGTTGCGTCACTGTCCATTCTCACATGGACTAAAATTGGCTTCTTCTAGTCTAAGGGTTTTTTAGTCTTTTTCTTGAATATTATTGCTCATGGATAGATACATGCATGTAAATTCATATAGTATATTTGTGTATATGCATATACATACATATACATATACGTGTATATATAAATATATATTTATAAAAATAGTTTTATGATTAAATTTATAAAAAGATAAATTTTAAACTTGGAATCTCAAATTAAAACCAATATTAAAAACCATTTATCATGTAATACTTCTAAATTTATTATCAACTAATGTGCTGAAAAGCATTTGAAAATACGAATTTATTGGATATATATATTTATAGATTGAGGATATTGTTTTTTTTTTCTCCCAATATATCATTTTTTTAAATGATTGAACATCTGTGTAGATTTAATTATAAATTCATTTTTATACGTTATCAGTATAATTTTTTAATTTCACAAATGAAATTAAAAAACCAACAATTTTTATTTTTTTTAAAGGATATATATAATCTTAATAATTTCACTTGTGGAATCTAAAAACTTCACTGAAAATTGATGAAATAATTTTTGTTTTGCATTCTTTTTTTTTTTTTTATCACTGTCAGTGTAAATTCTCTTTTTTCTTTAATTATTTTGTAACATCATTTATAGAAGATTATAATAAAACTTGAGGGAATTTTGAGATAATTTGCATGTGGTCCTCAAAATTTTGGATGTCCATAGGAGAGATATGGACTTGGGCTATGGATTAGTAGCTCATACATCTTCAAGGGCTCAGCCATCACTTATGGGCCCAGCCATCACTTGACGTTTGTATTTGTGATGGTTGTCTCTAGTTGCTTCAATGTGAGCTTTAAATTTTTTGAAGCTTTAAATTATCTTTCCCAAATTGCCTGGTCCATGACAAAGACTAAAAAATTTGTCGTGATTACCAAAAATGGCAAGTGATTGTATTTGCAACTTCATTGCCAAAGTCCAGCTTGAATCCAAGCACAAGAGAAAGCAACACCTAAGGCTGCCTTGTTTGTCTTTGTTGAGCTCTAGTTGTTAAGTCACACCCTATGTTTTGTTCATCTGTAGCTTTCCAATATGAAAATGAAAGGATGATGATCATACCATGACTGTTGATCGGCTCCTAATTTGCCACCTTAGACCCTCCACAAAGGCTGAATTGGGTTTGAAAATTGTTTCAAAAGAGATCGATATGAACAGATTAATTAGGTTATTTGAATCAGAACAAGGTATGTCTTTCCCTGAGATTAATGTAGTATATTATGTTTGAAATTCACACTAAGTTCTATGGGTATGATTAATTGGACCAGAAGAATTTTAATTCCATTTTTGCTATAAAAATGTAAAGATAACAATCTAGCAATGCAGGGTAGACCATTCCTTGTTGAAGTTCAACTACATAATGAAATTGGCAGCCATAAACATAATTCAGACAAGGAAAGAAAGCAGGAAACTGTTATATATTTTCCTTTGCTTATAAACACACCTAATTTCTTTGCAAATTTAGTGCATTTTGCATGCCCTGATTTGAAATTACAATAAGAAACTAAAAGAATTAGGCAATTCACCGAGAAAGGTTGTTCTTCAACTTTCTTTTTGCACATACAAATTGATCATTAGTTGATTAATTCCAAGTCCCTAGCACACATAAATAGAGCAAATTGTATTTTGTTGGTCACATGAGAGAAAATTAGCTATTTCAGAAATTGGGTTTAATTTGACCTAACAAAATATTTTTTTTATCTAATTTAAGAGAATTGAGATCTAAGGTTCTAATTCCCTTTTTTTTTTTCTTTAGATTTTTTAATACTCACAAAAAATGAAAGAAAGATTCAAACATTTGAAATTGGTTTTAGAGCCAATGCTTTATAAAGTTAATGAATACCAATCAGGCCATATCTAAATAACATTAATGCACCAAAGAACTCAAAGACTTTGTTTTGATTCACTCAAAGGAACAATTACAAACTTTTCTTTCCATCTTCTTTAGGTTTTCAATCAGTTTCATTTTGCATAGTAAATGCTTAATATAGATTTTTTTCTTTTTTGTATAAATGAAGCTATAATTCGAGTTGAAATTTGAATTTTAAATTTATTGGATGACACTTTTTACAAGTGATTATATGAATTAATTAGACTAAATTATGAGTTTTGATTTGCACGAAATTGAGATTTGAACTAAATCCCTATTACCCTATCCATGCTAATTAAGTAAGAGTCTGCAGATATTTAGCTTTGTGCAGTAATGGAACAAAATTAACAAAATTCATTTAATACTGCAACAATTTAAATTAGACATCTAATTAACGATTGATAAGATTGATTTGGTCCCCATGATTTGTCGTGTTTAAGATTCAACCATCAAAAACAACCCAGTTCATGCAAAGGACATTATCCAACATTTTTGGATTCATAACATCTTTTTGACTTCTAGTCTGGCGTGTAAGCATCAATTTGCTGCTTTTGGCCTCAACATGGGGAAATTAAAAGTCTCCCTATACTTTTCGATATTAGAGTCTTCAAACAGAGTTTGTGCAATCACTGATAATATATATCATCTGTATCTTTGACCCTTTTTGCATTTCATGTTAATCTTATATTGCCACGTTCAAAGAAAAAAAATGCTCCATTACTTCATTCATATCACCATTTGGCTTTTGTAAAAGGGTGTCGAAATTTGATCATTTCAAGTCATCCAAGACTTAATTAGTTGGATTGCTATTATTTCTCAGATTCATGGAATATTGCATAGAAATCAAAATAACCCTAGCCATATTTTCTCCAAGTTTTCATTTTCGAAACGGAAGCTCTCATGCTTTCATTTTGACATTTTTTGTGACAGCGATGGATATTAAAGCCAGCAACAATGAGTTGTACCATACACGATATCAAGGAATTAAATTTGAGGTCATGATTTTCTCTTGTGGTTTCAAGCTAGGGTTGAGACATGGAATTTCGATTGTTGAATTTGGTATATTGTACCAAACCGATGATTATATATAATTAAATTTATTTTCCGGTAGCTTATGAATCATAATTATGATATATATGCCCACTAACAGTTTTTAAAAGCCATCACATGTGATAGGGTCATGCAATTGTGACTTTGCCTGTTTGCCGAAATCTGTTGGAAGGAGGAGGAAATTAGGCCTTTCTTGAGGCGTAAAGGTGGGTGATGGTGTCGATATGAACTTGTTTGGCACCAAATTTCTCCATAGAAAAGGATGATAGAAGGGAAACTTAAAAAAGGCTATGCCAAAAACATTGAACAAAAATTTTTATCCAAATTGAGAAAAGATACTGTATTAAAATTCCTAACAAGGGAGGATTTTAATTTGTCAAAGGTATCATTTGGTTCTAAAACAAAGGAAACTATCATGAAAAGTAAGGCATGATAACTACATCCAAGAATATGGAAAATTGAAAAAAAATTTGTTATATAACACAACCTCACTAAAACCTCATGTTAATTTCACAAGATAATCCATATTGTGCTTAATTTACATCGATGGAGATAAATTTAATTCGCGCCACAAAAATTTGGGATCGAGACAAATAATATAATGGGCAAATTTTATATTATTAGCAATTACTTCATTGGTTACACCATTTTTTTCTTTTTTCTTTTTTTTTTGAATTACAAGAAATTTTTAAATAAAATAAAATTCATTAAACTAGATTCATGCATCGTACATACCATTTGAATGTAGGCATTTGAGATAAGGAATTGAGTTTAAGACGTACGAGTTTGTGCTATATCATGCTTTATTGCTTAATCAACTTGAGTTGATAAGCTGCAAAAATGTTTGAAAAATTGGATGGCTTGTTTAGATGATCTAAGAAGAGGATTAAGGCTGACAGTTGGTTTGCTTTAGTTAAAACTTTCAATAGTACTCAAGATAGAGGTGTTTATAGGTCGAACTAGGTAGATTTTGGGCTAGACTCATATTTGGTATTAATAATTTATATGTTTATCTAAGTTTGGCTTGATTTAAAATTTCGGGTCTCAAAAATTTTTCAAACCTAACCCAAATTAAAAAAATAAATTACAAACTCACATATTAAACTTAATTTATATAATAAAAAATTAAAAAATTAATTAAATTAAGTTTAATAGGATTATATTTAATTTACATATATATAAAAATTAAAAATAAAAATTAAGTTTAGCCCTAAATTTAAACGGGTTTAAAAATTATGTTTAAACTTGTTTAATAGATTTTAATTTTTTATCCAAATCCTCTCAAAATTTAAATAAACTTTTAGATTTGGACGAATAGTTTAGCCTTTGAACAGGTCTACTCAAAGAACCTTTAATGAAAATAAAACCAAAATATATCAAAACTATAGTGTAAGGGCAGATTATGAAACAAAGTATTAATTTTTGAATAGGTAAAACCCTACTAAATACAAATAAAGATGGAGCCCTTATGAATAATAATCACTTTGATCTCTGTCTAAATAGAATTTCGTAAACTATACCCTCCTTATCCATTTTAATTAGTAATAGCAAAAAAGCATGCAATTTCATATACTTACATAATTATCGAGCTCAAGACATAGTGGCAAAAATCAATTTCTTCTGATTCAATTAGGATTTCAAACAGATTCTGGGTGCAATCATGCAAGCAATTGTGATGTAAAAATCATTCTAATGTTGTGTAAAATTGGGATATCCACAAAACCAGACAAAATTTATTTGGGGGAGCATTGAGATCTTATATGTCACTTCCAGGAATGTTGAAGGGTCGTGGTTTCGTTTTCTTGCATTAATCTTTTTTTTTTTTTTTGAAATTTCAGTAGTGATTTTGAGAAATTTTGGAAAGGAAATGTGGCTGCTACAAAGAAATAAATGCCAAATATGGCAACCACACTGGAAACACCAGCTGCAGATAAAATATTGGTTAATGTTACGAACAACTCTTAAATTACAATAAAATATTTAATATAATATTGAAATTTTAAAATTTTTTAATATAATATTTAAATTATAATTTTGTTAACTAATTTGATATTTAAAAAATTGTTTATGCATTATGTGTAACAATTTGAAGCTAATCACATTGGGAATAATTATTATATTAGTTAATAAATTCATAATTCATGCAACACATTAAAATTTTTTAAAATTTAAGTATCACATTTAATATTTTATTATAATTCAAAAGTTATTTATGACATTAACCTATAATATATTATCTTTTTTTTTTTTCCAATGTTGCAAGGCTTTCCCTAAATTCGAGTGTAAATCATAAGTTTAGGCATTGATTTTCATTCTCACACAATAAAAATCAAATTACAATAATAGTAAGGATAGAAATTTATTTAATAATAAAACATAGACAAAATATTAAAAATTCCATTATATGATCTTCGATTCGAATGATAGAGATTACGTAAGTGAAATTTATTGGACGAGAGAAGATAATTTTTTTTAGAATTGGTGTAGTATAGCCCAAAATTCAATAATTTTCACGTGTAAACATTGTATGAAAAAAAAAATTAAAAAAGCTTTGCAATCTTTATAAGCAACACGATATTCCTTCATGCACACCAAATTTCACGAGTTTTAGCATGAGAATTGTTGAAATTATATTAAGAGAGATAATCTTCTTCATTTACCAATGACAATCTCATAATTAATATTTTGAAAGGAATGATTCTCCCAAGCAAAAGTTAAGAGTCCTGATAATGATAAAGGGTGAAATTAGCTTCAATAAAATTAAAAATAATGTTGAAAATAAGATTGATTTTGTAATCTTGAAATTAAAATAAGTAGTGAAAATATATGTTTGAATGTAAATACAATGCCATAATGTCTAGATCCGAAGATTTATCGTTAGACATTAATTTGAAAGAGTCGCTACCAATCTTTTTTATCTAGGTGCGATCGGTCACATAAGGAATCTATCCTTTTAAGGAACACCTAAGCCTAAAGGTCCCCAAAACAATAGGTTCAGGTCTACTAACCATAACAAGATTCGAGGATACGATTATATGTGAGGAAAGTTATAGCACCCTCACAACGCCCATCAAAAGATGGTACCAGCTTAATTTTTTGTTATCCAATAAGCCTTAAAAATTTACCAAGTAATTAATTATTGAAAATTATTCTCAATTGACTCTAATACTTTTAGCAAAAAATTGAGAAAATTTTCTCACCTCAAGAGTATGCAAGGAGACTACTGTTTCACTTGCAGAGGCTCTATCATCAGATTATTTATCATTAAAGAAAATTCAAGAAACAAAAATGAAAAAAAAATGATTCAGCTTTAGATATAAATCATTTTCTCTTCAAAAACTCATTGCTTTGGTACAAGAAAAATTGATACTTTCAACTTTTCCTCAAAAAAACCTTTTTTAGAAAATTATTTCCAAAGAAAATTGATACTTTTAACTTTTCCTCAAAAATATTTTTTTAGAAAACTTATTTTCAAGAAAAATTGATACTTTCAACTTTTCCTTAGAAAACTTTTTTCAAGAAAAATTGATACTTTCAACTTTTCCTAAAAAATATTTTTTAGAAAACTTATTTTCAAGGAAAATTGATACTTTCAACTTCTCCTCAAAAATATATTTTTTGAAATTTTATTTAAAGAAAATCAAAAAATAAAATAAGATAAAAACAAAAATAAAGATAAAATAATAAAATAAAATAAGAAATACTAAATAATTATAATCTAATCAATAAATAATAATAATAATAATAATAAATATATATATAAACCTTTTGAACGGCTCGGCTCGGCTGAAAAACGACTCGGCTCAAGATAGAAAAGGCAGCTCGAAGACGCGGCTCAGGGACGTCGGTTTGGCTCTAGGGGTCAACTAGCACTCGGGTCAACATGGGTCAAAAGCAGGTTGGCACTCCGGTCAGGTTATCCGATTTCAAAACGCGTGGATCCTCTAAGAATAGTAACGCCAAAACGACGTCGTTTTCAGCAAGTATAAAAGGCTCTAACCTCTAATTTTTTTTACAGATGATTCTTTTTTTCTCTCTCTTTCCCTTCTCTTTTCCTCATTCTCTCTAAACAAACTAAGAACTTCGGTTGAATCTTGTCGAATTCTGAAAAATATCATCGAAATCTGGGTTTTTCATCGAAAGTTCTCCAAAAAGTTGATCGATTTTTAGAAATAATATGTCAAAAACTGGGTAGCTGGTCGAAAAATTCAACCAGTGTCGAAAAAGTCACCGAAAAATTCAAACTTTGTCAAAAAATTTATCGGAATCTAAAAATTTTTCAAAAATTTTCAGAAAAAATTTGCCTAAAATTCTCTAAAATTTTTAAAAAATCCATAAAATTGCTTATGATCCTTCTGAACCCCTCTTTTTCCTTCTCTTTTGCTCTCTTTTTCTCTCTGTGTCTATTTTCTATTCTGTTCCAACACCTATTTATAGGGATTGATCAGAAGAGTTTTTGATCAATCTCAATTCTTTCTTGGATTGGGATTCAATCATTGAATCCAATATGGACTCTGATTGAATCTCAAACTCACGGTAGGATTTTGATTTTTTCATCCTAATCCTAGCCAAAAAGATAAAAATAAAAAAAAATATTAATAGATAAATAATAATATATGAATAGATTAATAATAATAAAAAAACATATATATATATTAATAGATAAATAATAATAATAAATAAATAATATATTAATAAATAATAAAATATATTAATAGATAAATAATTAAACAAATTTATATATTAATAAATAATAATAGTAATAATAGATAAATAAATAAAAATAAAAATAACAATGCGAATGGGCTTACCCATTTGGACTAGGCCTAATTGATACGAGCTTGAACCAAATTGGGTGTCTACAACTGTCTCTCTTTGCACATTTTTTGTGAAACAAAAATTGTGCAAAGATGTAGACACCCATTCAAGACCCTACTCGGCCTTTTTTTGTGTTAAAATTTTGATCAAAGCTCTTCTAAGCAGAGGTTCAATGACTTTTGAAAAGTAAATTGCTCCTATAATCAGAGGCTCAATGACTTAAACAATAAACAAAACTCCTCTAAATAGAGGCTCAACGACTTTGAAAAATAAATGGCTTCTCTAATCAGAGGCTTAAAGACTTTTAAAAAGTAAAAGGCTCCTCTAATCAGAGGTTTAACCACTTTTGAAAGTAAATTGCTCCTTTAAATAGAGGCATCACAACTTTGAAAAGTAAATGCTCCTTGAAGATCATGTCCAAAGGAGTTAAAAATCGTGTTTGAAAGAATTTCAGGAGATTATGCTCAAAGGTCTTACAAATCAATCATGATACCGAGAGATATCTTATTTCAAGGATTAGAAACTTACCTGACAAGCTTTTTCTCAAATTTGAAAATATTTTCACATCTGTCTTCTCTATGTGAGATTTTGGAATACCCCTACTTTTTGAATTTATGTATTATATTTTCTTGAATGTAGTATATGCTGTGCAATGCGTCTGAAATTCAATGCATGTTATGCAAATGTTGGCTAATTAATTCCTATTCAATTGTGGTACTCAAGTTTCTCAAGCTCTTTTCTTAAGCCTCAAACCCTTGATTCTTCAAAGATCAAGTTGAGCTATTCTTCTAAGATCGAGCTAGTGTAACTCTAAATCATCTTTTCCATTTAGTTCTTACATTCTTTCTGTAAGAAAATCTCTTTCCAAATTCAATATCCTTATCAGAAATCGAACATCTCGATTCTGCTTTATCACTCTTGACTTCTTCAATGTAATGTAAAAATCTTTTATGTCATTATTCATTTATCAATCATTATTTCAAAGTCAAAAAGTAAGAATGCATTTGCATATTTCTTCCATTGTAGGGTATTAAGAAGAAAAGAATAAGAATGGTTAGGAAATAGTCAACAGAAAAGGCATACAAAGAGTGAAATAGAATGTCTTTTATTAGTAAAATGTTGGCAAACTTTGGCCAAGAAAGAATTAAAAGGATAAGTATGGGGAAACAAAGCCCAAAAATGAACAATCAGATAATCATGATAACACATCTCAAGGTTTTTCTAAAAACCCAACTATCTGATGCATTTAACAACTTAGAGCTCCTCCGAATTTGCTAGCTTCCATGCTAATGGATTTTCAAATTTGATGTTGTATTCTCCTTATCTAAGCTACCTTTTAAGGTTTTTAACTTAGATAAACCTCTTATGACTCAAATTGTTCTTTTAGGGTTTTCGTCTTGAGTCTTCATTTTTCATTCACTTTTTTTTTTCTTTTTATTTTTATTTATTTTTATTTTTTTTATATTTTTTAAGCATAGTACTTCTTCACAGCATTAGAATTTATAAGATTGGGTAAATCATTTTCATCAATCTCAGTCACTATTAGTGCTCTACCTGAGAAAGCCCGTTTCACCACATACGGCCCTTCCCAATTTGAAGTCCATTTTTTTTTATTATCGTGTTGGGTTAGAAGGATTCTCTTCAAGACCAACTCTCCTTCTCGAAAGCAACAGGGTCAAATTTTTTTATCATGAGCCCTTATTATTCTTTTTTGATATAGCTGATCATGGCATAATATAGTCAATCTCTTTTTTTCTATGAAATTTAACTGTTTATAGCATTCTCAAATCCATTCAGCTTCTTCCAATTCAATTTCTTTTAAAACCTTAAAGGATGGGATCTCCACTTTCACTGGTAGTACAACTTTCATCCCATAAACTAAAAAAAATGAGATTACCCCAGTAGAGGTGTGCACTAACATTCGATATGCATGTAGTGTAAATAGTAACTTTTTATGTTAATCTTTATAAGTCTCAATCATCTTTTCAAAAAAATTTTTGATATTCTTATTAGCTGCTTCAACTACCCCATTCATTTTCGGACGGTAAGGTATCGAGTTATGATGCTTGATCTTATATTGAGCACATATTTCTTGCATCATCTTATTATTTAGATTCTTGGCATTATCTGAAATAATTCTCTTCGAAAGTTCATATCTAAAGATGATCTCTCTCTTTATGAACTTGTAAACCATAGATCGTGTTACATTTGCATATGATGTTGCCTCCACCCATTTTGTGAAGTAACTATCATCACAAAAATAAACCTATGCCCATTAAAAGCCTTTGGGGTGATAGGACCAATGATATCCATATCTCACATTGAGAATGGCCAAGGTGGTGCCAAAACATATAAAGTAGATGGCGGAGCATGGATCTTATCAGCATATATTTGGCATTTATGGCATTTACGAGCATAGTCAATGCAATCACTTTTCATTGTCAACCAGTAGTATCCTGCTCTCATGATCTGTCTCACTATCATATGTCCACTGACATGTGCCTCACATATTCTATCATGTACCTCTTCAATGATTTTTTTTTGCTTCAGCCTTACTTACGTATCTTAGTAATACTTGATCATGGTTTCTTTTGTACAGAACATCCTCATCCAGAGAAAAGCTCATAACTAATCTTCGGATGACCCTTTTATCATTTTTTGTTACTTAAACTGGGTATTGTTGATCCTTAATATACTGTAAGATATCATAATATCAAGGTTTCCCATCTTTCTCTTCTTCTACATTAGAACAATGAGTTGGCATATCTTTAACATCTAGCCTGATAGGTTGAATACCAGTATTGTCATTAATTTGAATCATTACAGCCATAGTAGCCAAGGTATCGATAATCAGATTCTCTTCTCGAGGTAGATGGTCAAACTAGATATCTTCAAATTGTTTTATCAACTCTAAAATATACTTATGATATGAAACGAGCTTTGAATTTCTCGTCTCCCATTCTCCTTTCAACTTATATATAACTAAAGCTGAGTCCTCAAATACTTTTAATACTTTCACTCTTCTATATATAGCAGCTTGTAAGCTCATGACACATGCCTCATATTCAACGATGTTATTTGTGTAATTGAAATTTAACCTTGCTATTGTAAGACAGTATTGTTCTTGTGAAAAGATCAGAATTACCCCAATTTCATATCCCAATGCATTGGTAGCTCCATTAAAATACATTTTCTAACATTTTTCTTCATGTTTCCCCTTCTTCAGTTGGGAAATAGTCGTTAGATCTTCATCCAAAAATTCTAACCTCATTAGTTCATATTCTTCAGTAGCACGATCTACAAGAAATTTTGTTATAGCACCCATTTTTATTGTCTTTTGGCTTACATATATAATATCATATTTTGAGAGCATTATTTACCATCTAGCAATTCTTTCAGACAAAGAAAGTTTTTTGAATATGTATTTAATTGGATTCGATTTTACTATGAGCCATATGGTATGATAGAGCATATACTATCTGAGTTTTTTGGTAGTCTATGCTAATGCATAATACATTTTTTCCAATGAGAAATACTTGGATTCATATTCTGTGAACTTTTTACTCAGATAGTAAATAGCTCTCTCTTTTAGGCTAGACTCATCTTGTTGTCCCAGCACACATCTCATTGAATTTTCACACATTGTCAAGTATAAAATTAAGGGTTTTCCTGAAATAGGTGGCATCAACACTGGAGGGTTTGATAAGTATTGCTTAATTTTATCAAAAGCCACTTGACATTCCTCATTCCATTTTTTAGAATTATTCTTACGGAGAAGCTTAAATATAGGATCACATTTGTAGGTAAGCTGAGAGATGAATCGAGAAATGTAATTCAATCTTATCAGAAAACCTCAAATTTCTTTTAGTGTACTCAGAGGTGACAAATTTTAAATGCCCTATATCTTGTCTGGATCGACTTTAATCCCTCTTTCACTGACCACAAAGCCTAGTAACTTCCTTGACTTTATCCCAAAGGTGCACTTGGTTAGATTTAACTTGAGCTAAAACTTTTTCAATCTTTCAAATAACTTTTTGAGGTTGGTGACATGATCTTCATTCTCACAAGATTTTACAATCATATCGTCTACATACACCTCAATCTCTTTATGCATCATATCATGAAAGAGTGTTACCATGGCCCTTTGATATGTTACCCCAGCATTTTTTAACTCAAAAGGCATGACTTTGTAAAAAAAGGTTTCCCACATGGTCATGAAAGTAGTCTTTTTCATATCATCTGTAGCCATTTTTATTTGATTATATCCTGAGAACCTATTCATAAAAGAGAACATTAAATTTTTAGCTATATTATCTACCAGTGTATCGATATGATGTAAATAAAAGTTATCCTTTGGACTAGTCCCATTCAATTCATGATAGTTTACACATATTTATTCCTTTCTATCTTTCTTAAGAACTAATACTATATTGACTACCCACTCTGGATACTTAACCACTTGTAGAAAACCTGCATCAAACTGTTTCTTTACCTATTCCTTAATCTTTAGTAGCATTTCAGGCTTCATTGGCTTCAATTTTTGCTGGATTGACTTACATTCTGGCTTTAGGGGTAATCTGTGCTCTACTATCTCTGTGTTCAGCCCTGGCATATCTTGGTAAGATCAAGCAAACACATCTACGAATTCTCTTCATCTCTTAGATTCACTAAGTCAACTATCTCTTGATGAGGCTCAATTGACTTATTTTCTTGTTCAATCAATCTCATTAGGTCTGAAGGCATAACATATTCCTCATAATTCTCTTCATTGTCAAATTCATCAGTATTAATTACATTTTCAAAACTAACCTCTTGATTGTTATCATAATTATCTTCATGTTCATTTAAGGACCTAAAATTGAATGAAATGGAATATGTTGGTAAGATGTGTTTAAAAAAATGGCAATAATGAAGACACAAGAAGAAATGAATGAAAATGCATCATTCTTAATCTTTATTAAAATAATAAAAGATAAATGACCCAAACAAGAAAGAGCACCCCAATGCTTTGGACAATAACTATTAGGATGTATAATTACATTGAATTAGTTTCAAAGGTCAAAGGTATTACAATGGCACTCCAATTATTCAGCTCATAATCTGACGGATAAAGACGAATTCACCCTTCTTAATTAAGCCTCATTTCATCTTCAATAGCATGAATGGTTAACTGGACAAAAGTTTTTTTCATACTTTTTCCTGTATCTGGGTACATGAATCCTTCAAGTCTAAAAGTCTCATACATGTGTGGGATAACCATTAATCTTGTTGTTTTGCCTACTGGCCTTCTCTTGATCTCTCATTCTGTTACTTCATAGCCTAGGCTTAGCCTTTCACTATTGTCTACCATTGTTGGTGGTTCTCTTATTCCTTGTAAGTTCTTAGACTTGGCTCATCACTATCCTTGAAAAAAGTTGATTTTTAAGTCTTTCACCTATAGAATTAACTAGCTCAAAAGATCGATAGGAGCATTCTATTGCTTCTTAGGTAGCCTCTACATATGGAGTATTCAACGGTTAGGTCACTAACATATTTTTCTCCCTAACTACCACCACCAATTGACCTTCTACCTTAAACTTGATTTTTTGGTGCAAGGTAGAGGGTACAACACTTGCCATGTGAATCCATGGCCTTTTCAGTAGACAGCTGTAAAATGAAGAGATATCCATCACTTGAAACTTCACATTAAAATTATATGACCCAATTTGTAAGGGCATCTCGATATCTCTCAGGACTTCTTTTTTGGTCTCATCAAAAGCTCTCATGATCATTTAACTACCTTTCATATGAAAGTAGTCAATGGGTAGCCTCACTAAAGTTGATATAGGCATGACATTGATAGCGGAGCCATTATCAATAAAGACCTTGGCTATGATATGGCTCTTACATTTGATCGTGATATGTAAAGCTTTGGCATTTTCCCTTCCCTCCGAGGGAATCTCATTATCATTGAATGAAATGTAATTCGACATAACTAGATTTTTAGCCAGGTGATTCACATATTCAACCAATACATTATGTGCCACATATGCTTAGTTCAATACTTTTAACAGGGCATTTCGATGTGGTTCTGAATTCAATAGCAGTGATAATAATGAGATTCATGCTGGTATTTGATTCAACTGTTCAATAACTGAGTATTCACTATGTTTTACCAACTTCAAGAATTTATAAGCTTCTTTTTCTGATACCGACTATGGACGATCTTCCTTAGGTTCTACTTTAGGGTTATTTCATCCTTCTCTTACCTTATCTTTTTCTCTTCTAGCCTTCTCTAATATTTTTAGAGTATAACATCTTTCACTTTGGGTAATACCTCTTACACCAGTTATATTGGAGGCATCAACTTTAAAGACATCCCTTTCTTACCCTTGAACTACTGTATCGTAATCATATTTTTAGGGTACATCTTTATTATCCTTATATAAGAATAGAGTCAGAACTTTAAAAGTTACTAACCTGGGAATGAGTTTATCTAAGACTGATTTTAGCTTATCCCCACAATGAATCATCACCGATTTTAGAAATAGTTTTGTAAGCTTATTAGTCATGGATACTTCAACACTTTCTAAGTCTTCTTTCTTTTTGTAGACCTCCATCTGGTATGAATTCAAGAGTTTTTTTACCTCTTGGTGAAACTACTCATAAGTTTCGATAAAGTGACCCATTACCCTACTATGATATTTACAACTAGTGCTTACTATATATACTTCATGATAGCTATGCGAACTCACTAGTTGTATCATGTCAACTTTTCATAAAATATCAAACAACTGACTGAGAGGTGTCTTAATATCTACCATTTCTTTCTTCAAATGAAACTCCTGTTCTTCACTCAAAGCATTCACATTATGATTAGGTAAAAGATTGTCACTAACATTTGGTGTAGTCACCCCTCCTATATTAAAGCTAATCATTTCATCCTTGATCAACCGTTACACTTTGTGTTTCAAGACAGTGTAATTTTTAGTGAAGTGACCAACAATCCCATAGTGATAGTCACAATGGACGGTGGGATCATACCACTTAGGGTAAGGTGGCTTGAGGGGCTCTAATTTACTAAAAGTAATCAGATGACTATTGTAAAGCTCATGATATAATTCTGTATAGGTCATTGGGATTGGGTCAAATACAAGTTTTTCGTGAGTAGTTCATTGCTCTCGAGAACCTCTCATTGGGCTAGCTGGACGGGTCTGAGGCCTTGAGGTAGGTTGAGTGTTATGACTGTATATGGCATTTTAGGGCTTAAAGAAAGGTTGATATGTTTGGGGGTAAGATGGCTGTGAGATGGGTTGGTATAGATAAAGAGAGGTGTTATTCACAGTAAGATAATATGAATGTTATCCTTATGATAGGTAGGGTTGATAACCCCTGAATTGTTGCCTATCAAAGCTCACAGCCTGAGCTTCAGTTTTTTTCTTCTTTGGGGTTTTTTTGTTGGATGCTTCATCTCTTTTTAACTTTTCATTCTTGATGACACTCTCAATAATTTCTCCTAAAATTATTACATCAGTAAAATTTTTTATTGCATTTCCTATCATCTTTTCATAATAAAGAGGTTTTAAAGTGCTAACAAACAGTATTATAGTCTTTTTCTTAGTCAAAAGAGGTTGTACCTGAGAAGCTACATCCTTTCATCTCTGGGCGTATTTTTCAAAAGATTCATTTACTTTTTTTTTCAAGTTCTGTAAAGATAAACGATCAAGAGCTAGCTCTATAATATATCGATATTAACTGATTAAATCATGAGTCATATCACTTCAAAAATGAATGTGGGTTCTGTCCAGCTGGACATACCACATGGCAGTAGAGCCTGTAAGGCTATCTTGAAAAACATGCATTAGTAATTTTTTATTATAGGTATGGGCTACCATTTTCCGACAATATATGGTGATATGGGTTTTTAGGCACTTCATACCATCATATTTCTCAAATTTTGAGGAAATGACTATATCTGGGACTAAGCATAGCCCAACAGCATCAACATAACCATAAAATTCAATCCCTTCTACGATCCATAATCTTTGTTCAAGCACACTAATCTTTAAATTTTTCTGAGACTCCACCACTTTTGCTTTTTCTTTCTCTTTTTTTTTTCAAGTAATCTAGATCAAGAATCGATTTTATTATCTTTTCAGTAAAAATATGATTTACATAGCTATGATAATGCCCTGGATTCGAAGCTGATGGTATTTCAGGGTATACAAGATATGAGAACTATTATGGTAAAATATCCTATATGGGCTAGGCTTGTTGTGGATCAAAACTTGAAGGATACAAAGGGTTGACCACTTCTTGTGACGAGAGGTCTTGTTGGCTTGTGTTTTCTTTTATTCATTTTTTCTTGTTCAGCTTATTGAGAGCATCTAGAATCTTGCTCAACTCATTCTCAATATTTTTCTGTACTTTCTTCAGCTTTTCAAATCTGTGAGAATTTTTTTGCTTTATTTGTCTGGCTTTAGCTTTTGTGTTATATCGATGGACAGGGTTCTCGCTAGATGGAGCTATCCTTGAACTTTGAATACCATATCTTAAAATTAACAAATTTATATGACTATCTCATGGTTACTTTGTTAAGTGTATGAGTGAGAATGCAATGAATGAAAATGTATGTATGCAAAGAACATTTACCTTAAGACGGTATTTAACTAAAAGATTTCATTTATTCTAAAGAACTCTTATTTACATTGAGCTTATCATCCTAGAAATATAACCATAAAGTCATTTGATTTACTCATATTAGGCCTTAGCTTCTTCGATGAAGTTTAATAGATGCTGTCCATGTTCTCCTATTGGGGCCATCACTTATTTTAATGCCTCTACCTCTTCTACCATCTCTCTTGCCTTACATATCTCTTTACAAATTTGGGTTGCTAGGTACTCAATGTACTTCTATCTTCCTAAGTTCTCTCTTTTACCACACTAGACTTGGTATGATAACTCTTTATGCTCTCTAATGTTCATTCAACTTTTATCTCAACTTACTTTGGTAGCTATTCAACATGTTATTCTCTATCTGTACTTTGGTACTTTTTTCTTCCAATTCAAACATATTCTTGTTTCAATCTTACATTCTCTTCAGTCAGCTCAACAATTGTTATCTCTTTAGCCTTTTCTCTCACACATAACCTCTTATGTTCTTGGTGTAGCTCTGCTAAGTCTTTAACAGCTGTATCATGTTCTCTAGCAATCTTGTAAACTCTAGCTTCATGTCTTTTAGCTCTATCTTTTCACTGATCTTTTTTTTTTTTCGAAGCTTCTAGATTTCTTGCTTTAACTTATCTTTTTCATACTTAAACTCTTTTGTCGCAAGCTCTAATTCTGATGGTGTCTCTTCAAGCTTTCCTCCTGTTGGCGTTTGAAAGCTTTCATAAGTGAATACCATTTTCTATCTTCGTTTTGCTCTTCAAGGTAAATACCCTAGAGTGACTTTATTAGTAAACGGTCTAGGACTCACTTTTCGATGATTTTTTCATGCTTTAATCATCTCATTCATCTTCTGAAATGCTTTTGACTTGCTGTAAAAAAAATCTAACTGATGAAGCTCATGCGTCATAAGAATGAACTGTTCTACCCCGAACTACCTTCTCACTAAGAGTGGTGCATAATTTGTCACTCTTTATAAACCCAAAAATGGGACCACTGTATTATCCCTACACTAATACAACATAGGTTCACGATTCATCCATGAGACCAATCATCTTACTTCGACACTGGTCAATTTTTGTAAGAAAGCTATCCATTCTTTTTTATACTTTTGTTCTGACCATCCACTTTCACAGAATTCATTGATCGAAGCTCGATTACGGACATAAAACTTTAAGAAAGTATATTTTTTCCATTCGAAGTGGCTTTTCATCCATAAGTATAATAACTGTATACAGCCTATAAAGCACCATTCATTTCGATAATAATAACTCAAAAATTTGATAGTTTCTGCTAATATTACCGTTAAAGGGTTACAACCGTTGATCATACTCTCAAAGAAGTCAACTATTGTTATTTCAATATAACCTAAAACCTTTGGAAAGATCATTATTCCATATATAACTAAGGTAAATACATCTAACCCCTGTTCTTCGTTGGCATGTTGCAATAGAAACTCATGAAAAAACTTCTACGGTAGGCAAACCTGTTCTTGTTTCTTCTTTGTATGAGAATCCATAACTTATTTGTCTATCCCCATGAGTTGAGCCAAACCCTTACGAAATCTTGACTTGTGTTTTTTGACATATATCTTATTAGGAGCCTTGAGGTATAAACCTAACAAAATCGAATATTCTTCGATGATTGGTGTCATATCAACTTCATTGAAAATGAAACACTTATATGCAGGATCCCAGAATTATATTGCAACTCTGATTAGTTGATCGTCGATAACTACTGTAAGAAGGTGTGCTATATGCTCGTGTCTTTGGCAAAACTACTCTTATCTTAACAAACTCATCTTTTTTCATATATCAACCAAATCTTCTAGATTATTTTGTTTGAGAATGATAGATGTTTCTTGATACAAGGTAAAATTATATCCGATTGATAAACAATCTTTCATCTTTAGTTGAATCTTTTCTGATTGGACCCGTACTTCGTTGGGTGACTCGCAAGGAGCTAATACAGATGAAGAACAAACTAGTCGTTTTGTGGAGTCCATAAAAAATTTTTGTTGAAGATCATCTTTCAAACAAATGTTCTTTATGCAACTTTATGATATGAGCATGAACCAATACAAAAGAATGAGAGAAAATGTTAGTATGCAAAAAAAAAGGACTAAATAAATAACTAAGTAAATTAAAACATCACATAGAATAAGAGGAATGAACCCTATGCTTTTGGTTAATTCTAAAAGGGAAGAATGATGGCTCTATCTATAGGTTAGGCACTCTTAAGGTTCATTATACGTGGTTTGAGGTTAAAGTCTAAAGGTTCTCAAATTACTCCTTACATTATTGTCCATCACAGACTACTAAGGCACCCTAATCCTCACGCATTATAGGCTATAAGTGAAAATATTCAATTTAAGTGGGAGTATTTCGCTAGCCATTGCGGAGACATTAAACCTCACGAAAACAATATATACTTTACTCCCTCTTAGAGAGACGAAACTCGGGTATAGAGCTCATGTTATGCATATGCATATAAATGACATAATTAATAAAGTAAATAAACATGAATGAATAAAAAAATATATACAAAAGGTTCAATTTTATTAGGCTTTTGGATAACACAACTTTATTTGTTGGGCTGACTCTCAAACATCCTCAATAAAGTCGGCAAGCTGTCATAATATCTAGATCCGGAGATCTATCGCTAGACATTGATTTGAAGGGGTCGCCACCAATCTTCTTTATCTAGGTGCGATTGATCACCTAAGGAATCTATCTTTTTAAGGAACACCTAAGCCTAAGGGTCTCTAAAAGAATAAGTTTAGGTCTACTAATCAGAACAAGATTCGAGAGTACGATTACGTGTGAGAAAGGTTATAGCACATTCACAACGTCTATTGAAAGATGGTACTAGCTTAATTTTGTGTTATCCAATAAGCCTTAAAAATTTATCAAGTAATTAATTAGTGAAAATTATTCTTAATTAACTATAATATTTTTAGCAGAAAATTGAAAAAATTCCCTTATCTCAAGAATATGCAAGGAGACTATTGTTTCACTTGCAGAGGCTCTATAGTTGAATTATTTATCATTAAAAAAAATTTAAGAAACAAAAATGAAAAAAAATGATTCAACTTTAGATATAAATCATTTTCTCTTCAAAAACTCATTGCTTTTGTACAAGAAAAATTGATACTTTCAATTTTTCCTCATAAAAACCTTTTTTAGAAAATTATTTCAAAAAAAAATTGATACGTTCAACTTTTTCTCGAAAATATTTTTTTAGAAAACTTATTTTCAAAAAAAATTGATACTTTCAACTTTTACTCAAAAAAACCTTTTTTAGAAAATTATTTCTAAAAAAAATTGATACTTTCAACTTTTCCTCGAAAAAATTTTTTTAGAAAACTTATTTTCAAGAAAAATTGATACTTTCAACTTTTCTTCAAAAACATTTTTAGAAAACTTATTTTCAAGGAAAATTGATACTTTCAACTTTTCCTAAAAAAAAACCCTTTTTTAGAAAATTATTTTCAAAGAAAATTGATACTTTCAACTTTTTTTAAAAAATATTTTTTAGAAAACTTATTTTCAAATAAAATTGATACTTTCAACTTCTCCTCAAAAATATTTTTTTTTGAAATTTTATTTAAAGAAAATCAAAAAATAAAATAAGATAAAAAAAATAAAAATACTAAATAATTTTAATCTAATCAATAATAATAATAATAATAATAAATAAATAAATATATAAAAAAAAAACTTTTTGAACGACTCGGCTCGGTTGAAAAACGGCTCGGCTCAAGATAGAAAGGACGGCTTGAAGATACAACTCGGGGATGTTTGCTCGGTTCGGCTCGGCTAGCACTCGGGTCAACACGGGTCAAACGCGAGTTAGTGCATGGGTCGAGTCGCTCGATTTTAAAATGCGTGGATCTTTTGGGAATAGTAACGTCAAAACGACGTCATTTTCAGCAAGTATAAAAGGCCTTAACCTCTATTTTTTTCGCAGATGGTTCCTTCCCTCTCTCTCTCCTTCCTCTCTCTTCTCTACCTTCTTTCTAAACAAATCAAGAACTTTGATTGAATCTCGTCGAATTTTGAAAAATATCATCGAAATCTGGGTTTTTACCAAAAGTTTCTCAAAAAGTTGATCAATTTCTGGAAATAGTATGCAAAAAATTGGGTAGTTGGCCGAAAAATTCAATTGGTGCTGAAAAAGTCACCAAAAAATTTAAACTTTGTCAAAAATTTCACCGAAATTTGGAAAATTTTCAAAAATTTTCAGAAAAATTTCACCTAAAATTCTCTAAAATTTTTAAAAAAACCCCTAAAATTGCTTCTGATATTTCTGAACGCCTTTTTTTCCTTTTTTTTTTGCTCTCTTTTTCTCTCTGTGTCTATTTTCTGTTCTATTCTAGCACCTATTTATAGGGATTAATCAGAAGAGTTTCTGATCAATCCTAATACTTTCTTGGATTTTGATTCAATCCTTGAATCCAATATGGACTCTGATTGAATTCAAATTCATTATAGGATTCCGATTTTTTCATCTTAATCTCAGTCGAAAAGATAAAAATAAAAAAAATATATTAATAGATAAATAATAATATATGAATAGATAAATAATAATAAAAAAACATATATATTAATAGATAAATAATAATAATAATATATATTAATAAATAATAAAATATATTAATAGATAAACAATTTAAAAAATTTATATATTAATAAATAATAATAGTAATAATAGATAAATAAATAAAAAATAAAAATAACAATGCAAATGGGCTTATTCATTTGAATAAAACCTAATTGATCCGAACTTGAATCAAATTGGATGTCTATATATAACAATGATGATAAATTAAATTGTAATAAAAAAGATAACAATTAAGAGCTAGCAAAATATTCTTATCATGTTGCATAAGAGGAGTGCCAAAAAGTGGTTGGCGCGAGTAAGATAAAAATATGGCTCAAATCAAATTGCTTCATCCCTCAATTGGCTTCCGAGACTTAAAAAGGTATATTTGAATAAGCGTTGAAATTAGTTTTGATGAGGTTAAAAAAATTGTGAAAGTGAGATTAAAGTTAATAATTAAAATATATATTTAGATATAAATATAATATGACAGTGAATTGAATTATAATGAAAAAAAATTATCATCAAAGACATAAAAATAAAATTTATATGTAATAATAATTTTAATTATTAAATATTAATAAATTAATAAATTATTAATTATTAAATCATTTTTATGATAAATAATAATTTTGTTAATACAAAAATTTAAAATAGTTTTTATTACATTAATTAACAAAATTATTTTATATTTTTAAATAAAAATTAAAAAGTTAAATTAAATTATAAATATATTTTTATCTCTTCAAAATGATTGAAAAGGTCAAAAGTAAAAAACAAAAAACAAAAAAAAAAAAAAACAGAAACCATCCATAATTTTATCCCTAGACCCAAAACAACCAGTAAAAAAAAAGCAAATCTGCGCAGCACAATTTAAACATTCAAACTGAATCTCAGTGCAATTTGCACAAATTTTCATGGAAAACATTATCCTAGTATGTTTAAATCCAAATCAAGCCTAAATGAATTATTTTCTCCTTTATTTTCGTTTTTCTCGTTTTTCTAAAAAAAAAAAAAAAAAGAGAAAAATTCCGAAGGAGGGGACCCATTTTTTATTCAATCATTCCACATCGATGCCTAAATCTTCTAGCTGTGAATTAATTAAAGATTAGGTTAAAAAAAAAGATTCGGTGAGCAGCCATAGATGCCATTAGAATGACTTCTCCCGAAGATGAGTTATAGAAAATTAAGATGAGAGAGTGTGATTGTGGTAATTAATGTGGGGTTTCTCTCATAATATTAAGAAATGGACTGCAGGAAGTGACACTTGGTGGGGTCCATTGGTCATCCATGAAGCCAACATTTTGACCCCACCCAGCCATAGTTCCAACCCCCCTCCATGAGAGAGCTTTTCGCCATTGAAAAAGTAATGAAAAAACCTTTTGATGCTTCGCTGGATCACTATTTAGTGCTGGTTTTTACCAGTGGTCAAAGGCACTTGAGAGCTGAGCAACATTTTGACCCCACCCAGCCATAGTTCCAACCCCCCCTCCATGAGAGAGAGCTTTTCGCCATTGAAAAACTAATGACAAAACCTTTTTATGCTTCGCTGGATCACTATTTAGTACTGGTTTTTTACCAGTGGTCAAAGGCACTTGAGAGCTGAGCCTTTGGGTGCTAGCTTAAATGGTTAATTATTTTTTAAACAGATGAATTTTATCTTGGTCTGCTTTATTAATAAACACACTTGAGTCTCCCAATCATGATTTCAACCACCAATGGATCAGAAATGGAGCCTCAACCACGTTTGATTAGCTCCCCTCTATTTTTCCCATGGAGGAAAGAATAAGAAGGATCATGTTCCTTGACATTGCATTCAAGCTTCCTTCGTAAATTGACGTAATAGAATGAACCTATATGATATGATCACTCGTAATCATTCATTGAGAGATAAGTCAATAGATCATGAGTTTTACATCTTTATATTCGTTTATTGAAAAGAAAAACGTTTGTGAACTCAGTAATGTGAAAAATACAATAAAGAATTGTATTTAATTTTTTTTAATTTTGTTATATTTTAATGCTCACAAACTATCACACCATTATAATTAACATATGATTTCAAAATAAACAGTCACTAATCTAACTAATCAAGTCATCATTCATAAAGTATAAAAAAAATAATAAATCAGGTTCATTCTCTGCTCTACACTTTCTTTGATATCCTTATTATCTTTACTTTTTTCTTTTTTTAACATTTTGATTGATTTGAGTATCGAAGCATATGTTAAAATTATAAGTATTCCGATGCTTTTAATCTTATTCTCTGTGACAATCGAATAAAGCCTCCAGTAAACTCCAATATTTCCAAGTCAAAACTTACGTCAACAAATATCAAGTGAAAAGAGTGGAGGTTTGGGACAAAATTTAGATCAAAAAATTTTGAAGACTAGATACCTTAAAGAGGCAGGCAATTACCTGGCAAGCCATGACCTCCTGTTTGTTTTTAGTGGTGTGCGCTACCTATAGTCACCAGAATGGGTTTTTGGTGGTGGGATTTGCAAAGCAAAACCATGACATCTGAAGCGTAAAGCTTGTTCCCACCCCACACTTATCCGTCCATATTGTCTTTTTGTTGCTTTGTGCGGGGTGTGGTCCCCACCCTCATTCACACCCTACGTGTCATCCCTCCCACAATTGGGAATTACGCGTCGATCAATCACGTCATATCATCACCCTCTGCCTCTCACATGTATCTACTTGCTAACCACTGCATGCCTTTTGTCAACTTTGCTGTGCACGGATTCAGCTAAATGAACACGGTTTAGCAACATGTAAAATGACTAAACTGCCCTTCAAATCGTCACAGGGCGTGCCTGGATTGGGTGGATTGAATGGTAACAGATGCCAACTTTGGTGTATTATTAAATCTTGGACCACCTTTTATGTTGTCCTTGTTCTTTGCCCATTTAAAGAATGGTCATGCCAACTCTATGCAACATTTTTGAGTAGCCTCTTCTATTATGCTCTTCTTCTCTGATAAACTTTCAGAATTCAAGGTGAAAATTTCTCAATTTCATAACTGAATTATATATATTTACAATGGAGAGCACCGACTCGTCGACCGGCTCGCAGCAGCCTAATCTCCCTCCTGGATTCAGGTTCCACCCCACGGATGAGGAGCTAGTAGTACACTATCTGAAGAAAAAGGCTAGCTCAGCTCCTCTGCCGGTTGCAATAATTGCAGAAGTTGATTTGTACAAGTTTGATCCATGGGAATTACCAGGTAAAAAGGTTCACAACGTACACAGGAAAAGAGAAAAAGAAAGTGAAAAGTGCATATATATAGATTAAAGTGTCACATAAATGTAAATAGGACTATGATAAATAATCTTTGATTTTGTTTGGGGTTTTCAGCAAAGGCGACGTTTGGTGAGCAAGAATGGTACTTTTTTAGTCCTAGAGACAGGAAGTATCCGAATGGAGCGAGGCCTAACAGGGCGGCTACTTCAGGTTACTGGAAGGCTACAGGAACTGATAAGCCGGTATTGACCTCAGGGGGGACTCAAAAGGTTGGTGTGAAGAAGGCACTGGTTTTCTATGGAGGGAAGCCCCCTAAAGGGATCAAAACCAATTGGATCATGCATGAATATAGGCTTGCAGATAATAAAGCTAACAACAAACCCCCTGGATATGCCTTGGGTAACAAGAAAAACTCACTGAGGGTAATCACTTTTTTCAGGTTTATTCGCTTTATGTTTATATCAGGAATTGATTGTTTGAAACTGATTTGCTTACTAATGAGAAGCTTTTTTCTTTTTTTGTTGCTTTTGGTTTGTAGCTTGATGATTGGGTGCTATGTCGAATCTACAAGAAAAACAACACTCCTAGATCTCTGGATCATGATAAAGATGACTCCATGGATGACATGCTTGGGCCAGTATCACCTTCAATTTCAATTGGTAGCCAGCATAATGGAAAGTTTCAATTCCCAACAAAGAGCACAAGTTTTGGCACAATTCTCGAAAATCAAGAGCATAGCCTGTTCGAAGGAATGTTATTGGGGAGTGATGGGATTAACAGTGGTTCTATGTCTCATCAGTGGGGTTGTTCAAGCTCAAAGCCAGACCTGTCTATGGTTAATCCTCCCAAAAGAACACTCCCATCACTTTACTGGACCGACGAAGAGACAGCCCGACATTCAACAAGCAAGAGATATAATGGGGATAGCAATGATGGCAGCATGGAAAAAACAGATGAGAATGGTTCAATTACCACTCTGCTTAGCCAGCTGCCACAAACCGCTCCTTTGCAACAACGGACAATGCTGGGGTCAATGGGAGATGGGATTTTTCGCCTCCATATCAACTTCCAGGACTGAACTGCTACTCGTAATTCAATTCCAGGTAGTGGGTATTCTATAGATATACCATATACACCTTGAAAGAAGAAGTTCAAAATCAAAATTTTCAAGTAGCTAGGAAGCTGTCGGTGTCATGTTACATGTTGATACAGTTGCCAATAGTGATGAAGCATTTGGATTGGGAAAAAGAATTGAGACTTTGGTTGTTAGGGAAGAGATTAGCTCAAAAGACTTCATTAGATGAATTACTTGCTGTAGAAAAAATTTAAAATAAAACTGATCGATGGATGATAAAATATTTTACTCTATGAATACATACAACATTGAAATCTTGTATAGAAATCCTTGTTGTTGGAACTTTGATAATGTTGATGATGCACATTTTAAGAATATATTGGTTATGATTTGTCTACATCAAAGTCTGTTTCATCTTTGATCATTTCAACTCAGATATATTGTGCCAGTATGGAATTTCTTTTTTCATCACTCAATCATGCTTAGAATTTAAAGACATAATGCCTTTTTTATGGTTACTCTCCATAAACCCTAAAGGCTAACAGCTTTTAATTTTTTTTTTCGATCTTTTTTCTTCTTCTTTCCGGCTAGCTAGCTAGCTAGATTTTTTTTTAAAAGTAGGATAATCCTCCAATCTGACTAATCTATTCATACAAACACTGAAAATATCATTATTAAGTTATAAATTCTACTTGTCATCATCGAGCGAATCTGAAAATTTCATGAAAATTTAAATTTTTAAAAAATCATATTTATATGAAATCAAGAGCATGCAATGTGATAATATATAGTTCAACTAAAAAGTGGCCACTAGGTTAGTGTACTTTCTTGATGCTATAGAACATATGATCCAAAGGCGGATATAGAAGGGGGACAGATGAATCTCAAATTCAAAGCTTTCCCACTACTTGAAAGGGGGTACATTATTTATATATATATATATCTTATTAAATTGTATAATTTAATATTTTTTCTCATTCAATTTCTTTATTGAAGATCTCAACAAAAATAATATTATTGACTAATAATATAATAGAACAATCATCATGAGCATTAATAGGTGAATTCTAAATAATTGGTTGATAACAGCTTAAATATATGGGGCCATGTTGCTATTATAATTTTTTTGTATCATTAATTTCTATCATTTGTGACATACACATCAATCAAATAATTAATTTTTATATTTAATTTTTTATAGCCAGTAATGTTTAATTATATTATATTATGACTTATCATATTAATTAATTATTTTATATAAAAAATTGCTAAAAATCAACCAAAGTTTTATAAGTTTGTCTGTAATTCATACACTCTTTATTAGTATAATTTTACGTACATAACATTTCCTTTTATAAAAAAAAAATATAGCCTTCCCTATCACTTGATTTAATTTATTTCTAAGCTGTTTTCAGCTTTTTGACTTAATGAAAAAAAAAAGTTTTTAAAAATTTATAAGGTGAGAGTTCGAATCCCACTAACTGCATTCTCTATTCCTTATAAAAAATTATATTTTTCTAAGCTATAGCTTTCTTGTCTATTGTTTAATTTTGAAAAGAATATCAATTTGAATTATAGGCTAACGGCTAACCTATCTCTTTTAAAAAGTGAATTCTCGTAAGACTATGATTTGATCTCCGCACTTGCAAATTTTCTTTTCTAATTAATCTCTTAAACTACAGCATCTTTTAGAAAATAAAAACTAATTTCAATCCTTAATTATCTCTTTTCAGTTTTTATGATGTGGTTCTTTTCCTTTCTCCTTCTTTTTTTTTTTTTTACTTGACAAAGATAGTTTGATCTCCTCGACAATGACAGTTAACAATTTTAAAATGTTTAAACAGAGATGATTCTTTATTTGTTTTTTCTTTTCCAAAAAAAGATTAAATTTGGGTTGAAGAGATAATAACTTAGACTTTAAGTTTTGAGAGCTAGCTGAGGCTTGAGAGTAACATGAAAATAAAAGTTTCAAAGCATTAACCAATTGCTAGGAGATTCATCTCTCCCATGACTAGATGCTTGAACAATTTCTAAAAATATTTCTTTATCATTAGTTGTTGTATGTATGTATGTTTTCCCAATGTTTAATTATATTAAGAATTTCAAAGTATAATTCAATTAATTCATGTATTCAGTCTGCAATTTTTTTTTATCTCCAAAATGTAACTTCCTTTATAAAAAAAATAATTTAAATGCACATATTTCTAGAGATAATCTCATGATCAGAACAAACTCGAAAATTCAATTTACATTGATTTTATCTGCAAAAGAAGAAGAAAATAATGAGTCTAAGATATTTGAATGTGGTTGTTATTTTCGTTTCATTGGATTGATAAGACATAACTAAGTACATTCCATGAGATAGGTGTCACATAAATTGACAACAAGAGGCTACCTCACAAATTGAATTGGCTTTTTTCTCGTTGAGACTATGGGACCATTTCCCTATTATAAAAAGGAATCATTATCTTAAAACCACAGAAATTAAAAGCCCCTTGTTTACATTCCTTTCCAAGGAAAGCATACAAAAAACTTTATAAAATTTCATATCAATTAGTTATTTATTTCGGGATAGATATTGAAAATTGATGATATGCATTATATCATAACTATCACACAATTAAAAACCTAGAAATCTCCATAAATATGAGATTACTCTTCCATAGTAATCTCTTTTTCACATGCTTAAACAAACTTGGTTTTTAGATTTGTATCCACACACATATATAGATGCAATGCATATACGAATACATGCAACATGTGCATATGTTTACGTACACGTATTATAGGTTTGATTTTGAAAAGATTGACCATTTTTTTTTTGGTTTTTTGTCACAGTTGAAGTTTGAATTTAAAATTTTCAATTTGAAGTCGATTTCAATACCACTGAGTTAACAACTCATTGGTGAATAAATTTCCGAATTAGCAAAATGCATACAATTATGCACATATCACATATACGAATATGTGTGATATGTGCATATGTTTACGTACATGTATTATAGATTTGATTATCAAGAGATCAAATTTACTTTTTTGGTCTTTTAAATCATTATTGAAGTTTGAATTTAAAACTTTCAACTTTGAAGTTATTTCAAGACCATTGAGTTAACAACTCATTATGAAGAAATTACCGACTTAACAAATGTGTTAATTGTTATTTTATATTAGAGTTTATATTGAAACATTATTTGTCTTGTAAACTCGTTCTAAGATGTTGTCATTGAAAAAGAAAGAGATAGTTGTTGAATCATGAATGTTAAAAATGTAACATTATCCAAGATGTCAATCTAAAGAAAAAAAAAATTTTTGACAAATAAAGGTGTGAAATGGGGAGGTTTTGATTTTCTTTCATCAATGAACCTACCAAAAGGAATAGGATTTTTTCATTGATGAGGCAGTATCTAGCCAAATAAAATTCTTTACAAATGTTAGGCCCATAATTCATTATTGAACTGGAAAATTAGTCGAGTATCATTAACAACATAATTGGGAATTGACCCACAAATTGACACTGGGTTGCTGAGCTGTTCCAGGAATAAAAAGCATCCTTGGACCATGGAGAATCTGAATTATAATTCAAAGCCCAGGTTGTTCATGGCCCATTTATTTTCTGGCATCAGGTGGCAATGGGAATTTCATGATTTGGAAATCAGATACTAAGAAGAATAGAAGGGCAGACTCAACAGTTGGAATTGGAAAATTGAAGAAAAAGGGTTAGGATTTGCACAGCAGCAACAAGCTGGCAATGGGTTTTGCTTATATGGTTTGGATGGATTTGTTGTCAGCTCTAACAAGGACCCAGCTCACAACCTACCATCCATTATACAAACAAACAAGAATAATCCAATTCATTTGATTATCCTTAAGAATTAACATTTAATAAATTTAAATTTTAAATTTTAACATTTGTAATCCCTTCTTTTATATCCTATTGTAACATTTTTATAACAACAAAATTAAAGCTTAATATAATTCAAAAAGTTTAAAAAAATATCAAAACAGGGTAGACAAGTTAAGATGCGGGATGGATATTTGCTGCCTTCTTTGATGGAAAAATCATCATTAACTTCATAGAATATGATAGATTTATGTTCCTAAAGAAAGCTTATCACTTATCAGAAATATTGAAGATGTTTTTATTTTTCTTGAGAAATGAGTCGGCCTAGGTTCAATGCCTTGATGATTAGATTCCTTTAGTCATTTTCTTGTACAAAGAAAAAGCCCTAGAAAAATGATGGAAAGTTTTGACTCTCAGATGAAAGTTTTGACTCTTAGCAGTTAGCAGAAGATGTTAGAACAAATTTAGAAATTATGTCAAATTCATAATCGAAAATCTCAGTGAAAAATTGGCTTAAAAAAAACATTTTAACTGTTAAAAACTTGAAAATTAAAATCCCATCATTTATTAAAGTACAAAATTAATTACCGAGTCTCAAAATTTTGTCAAAGTCTGCCAATCCCATTTCTAAGAACCAAAGAAACAGCCATCCAAGAAATACAAAGTAAAAAAAAAAAAAAAAAATGCCATCTATATAAACTTAACAATCAAAATACACTAGGCATGACCAATTAATCTTACTAATTATATACTCAAAATCACCTGCTCCACAATATGCAATTGACCATGCCCTAGAAACAAACTACAGAATGTTTAGAAATTCATGCGACGGCGTCTAAGGCGGGAGACATGGCGGAGGAGAATCAGGGTAGTAGAAAAGGTTACAAGGTATCATCATCATCTTCTCCTAGACTCCGTCCGAGGTGCACATGTTCAAACCATCCAGGTTCAGCACCTTGTAGCAGGCATGGTTACAAGGTACCTAGGCTGGACATGAGGAGTTATAGTGCTAACAAAGAGATATTGAGGAGGGCATTAACACCACCAAATCGGAAGATGACGCTTAGGTGGTGGAATTTCAGGTCAACACCAACCCGGCTTTCTAACATGTCTATGGCTTAAGGTGCGGCTCTCTTTTTTATTAATTTTACCAGTTTTGACGGCACGAAATTTCTGATCAATTGAAGAGTATAGAGAGCATATGTAAGTAATTTGATAGAATGGTTAAACTTTTGACAAAACCATATGATTCCAAATGCCAGCTGTGTTCAAAAGTTTAGAAATTGATCATCCCGAAAGGGAGGAAAATCTATCAAAGAAACTAAGCTACTGGTTCGAATCGAATCCAATTTTCAGTATTTTAAGCTTCTGATGGGAGATGAAGTGGGGATGCCTTTATATAATGCTTTGTGTCTAATGTGTAAATCGGTCTGGCTGGTTTGATTCTCTGATTACAACAGTTAAAGAAAATAAAGCTGGATTTCAGTTTCCTTCCTTTTCTTTCCTTTACTATTCTATCCTCCCTCCCTCCATCCCTTCTTTAAACCTGATAATTCATATATTTGTATTGTGTAAAACATTACTAATTAATATATTTATATTATATTTTATACAAAAATTATACGTCATAATTCGATCAATACACAATATACTAAATTCATTTTTTGATTCTTGTTAACTCATAGTTTTTACTAGAACTTTAAATCATTTTTTTTTTTTGTTATATAATCATATCTTGTTTAAAATTGTGAAGTCTGCCTCCCTTTTTTTCTTGAGTAGCATAGGCCAATGGATCATCATATCAACACCATAAAGAAAAAAAATCAAGGACAATTTGGCAAATAAAAGTAACAGAAAGAGGTTAAAATCCATGTTGAGTAGCACAGGCCAATGGATCATTAATTTGGAGGTTCAAATCACATCTAAACACTTATTCTAACAATATACTTCGACATTGTTAATATGTTTGTGACCCTTTACTAGGCTTTCTTTTTGCATTGAATATCTTTTTTTTTTTAAACCACTTTGTTTTTTATCATTGTTACTTTTTCATAATAAAAAAATACATAAAAAATTCCTACATTACTTCGAAATGAAAATCAATAGTGACAAGGGCAGAATGAAAATATTGTGATGAAAGAAATTTATGAAAATGTTGATTCACAAAACTTTCAAATGAAAAAAAAGGCATTTTGAGAAAAATTCAAGATATTTTGATTCTTAGAGTGGTTGATAGAAGCTATGAAGGTAACCAGTCTTGAAGATTCTCCCAAACTTTTTTTTGTCACAATTATGGGTGCATTCATTGCATCTTATGCATTGCATTCATAACATTCATTGCAAACAAAATGCTTGAATTAGCAAAAGGATAAGAATTTTCAAAAAATTTTGCAACCAGTAAGTCTTCGGTTGAGAAAAATTTTCAAAAAATGATATTTGATTGAGAAAAAAATAAAACATTAACTCTTGATTGAAAAGTTTTAAGAAATATTTATCTATCTCAAGAAGTGAGTGGGATTTGTAAGCCTTCTAGAATAATCTTAAAGCCTTCCGAGTATGATCTGTAAAACCTATGAATGGGATCTTTAAAACTTACTGTTGTTATTTTCAAAATCGTTTTGATCTCATGTTTCGACTAAGGCTCAGATTTATCCATTTTCAACTTCGGTTCAGGTCAGGTCATTTAATTTTTTAACTTGGCTCCATTTGATCACTTTTAGTTTTTGATATTTGCTTAGTTCGATCATTTTCATTTTCGACTTCAGTTCAGTCCAAGTCATTTAATTTTTGACTTACGGTTCAGTCCCGATCATTTTTATTTTTTACCTCGATTCAATTCAGGTCATTTTATTTTTTAACTTGGCTTAATCTGATCACCTTTATTTTTTGACTTTGGCTTATTTCAGTCACTTCATTTTCGATATTGGTTTAGTTCAATCACTATCATTCTTTATTTTGGTTTAATCCAGTCATTTTTGTTTTCGACTTAGGTTCAAACCTAGTCATTTTCAACCTTAGTTAAATGCGATCATTTTCATCTTCAACTTTGATTCAATCTGATCACTTTTTATCTTCGACTTTGGCTTAGTACGATTACTTTAATCATTCAACCTTTTGGATTAATCCAAATTATATCATTTTGTTTGCTGACTTTAACTATAACCAAGTCATTTTATTTTTAACTTTAGCTATAATCAAGTCATCTCATTTTTTTACTATGATTGATGCAAGTTATGTTTCTAATTATAGCTTTGCCCAAATCATTAATTTTTGACTTTTGACTTTATCCAAATCATTTCATTTTAACATTCATTTAAATCCAAATAATTTTATCTTCAAACCCAAGACATAATTGTCGTCTATATCTTTACATAATTTTTATTACATAAAAAATATGTAAAAAAAAATAATTATAAACATTCCCTTTAATCTAGTTGGACCCGATTTAATTTCAAATACAAAGGCCAAAATCGATTAAGTTCGAGTTTATCCAAAGTTCAATATATATTTTTTATATGATTATTCTTTTTTTTTTTTGTTTTATTTGCCCATATATATCTATTTATCTTATTCATTCTATTATCTTTCTTTTATTATCTTTTATTTTTTTGTTAATTATTTTTAATTTATCTGTTTATTTCAAAACAAAAAAAAAAAAGAAAAAGAAAAGAGAAAACAAAAGATTGGCTTTGGTGATAAATCAGGTGATAATCCTCAGTTTCAAACTGAATTTGAAGTGATCTGAAACTCACTCCCTCGTCCTATAAATAAATTTAAGCTTACACTGAATCAACAGAAAGAAACAACAGCAATTGACAGTGAAAATCATAGAGAAAACAGAGGAGGAAAAACGATTACAGGAAGCAATCAATTGCAACCACCAGTGCCACCACCAGTTTCCACCAAGCCAATTTTGCCACCATCTTCCATAGCCGAGCCTAATTTCCTGCAAAACCACCACAATAGACAGAAGCAACTCACTCCAATTTCTAGCCTAATTCTTAGAAAATCCATTCCCAGCCACAATTGAACAAGAATAATTACAGAGAAAAAAACACAAAAGCCATGCACAATCACCTAAACACCACAACCACTCAATTTTATCAGAAACCAATAGTCAAGCACAAAAACAGCCCAAAAGCAAGGAGTCGAGCCATAAGAAAACAACAAGAAGTGCAAAACCCAGAAGGTGGCAGAAGTTAATTTTCTTTGGGGTTTCTGGATTTAAACAGAAGTTTTATTTTGGGACATTTCGGTTAGTAGAGAAGAGGCGACTTATGGTGGACATTTTGGTGAAATACACAGGGGTGGAAGGCAGTAATGCTTATGACCTACTTCGGTGGAGGCAATTGAGATCGTCGACAGCTTGAAAGCTGCTACTTGATTTTGCTTGTGTTTGAATGCAGACGGAAGACGTCGTCTGGAATAAAAAGGGGAGACAAACAACAGGAAAAAAGTGAGCAGCGACGGAAGGTAGCGGTGGTCGTGACCCTAGTAGGTAGAGGCACCGGCGAAGAACGGCAGCGGCTGGCGACGACAAGGGACAGCGACAATCAATTCTTGGGTTTTGGTAGCCGTACCTATTTGAAGAAGGAAGGGGAACTTTTTTTTTTTGGCACGAGGGAGAGGAGAAACGGATAATTTTTTTTTAAGATGGCTTTTACAGCAGCAATGAAGCGCTGCAATTGGCATTAAAAGGGAGCTGAGCTGTGCCTGTGTGTGTGCCAGGCTCACAACCGGTTCCATACCCAATCCAGGTAGCAATCAGAGCTAGGCCCACTTGAAAAGCAATTCTAGCCTGTCAGCCCAAACTGATTGTTGACTTAAATCCTAACCCAAATTCTGGTTTTGCATTTTTTTTATTATTATTTTTAATTTTAACATTTATTTATTTATTTTTTTCATTTACCGTATTTGGTTAAATTTAGATTAAGGACATATTTTATGATTTAGAAACAATAGTTAATAATTAAAAATTAATAATTTGAACAAAAATAATTTCAATTATATTATTATTTTAATGATGAAATTTTTAAAAATTAATAATTATTATAATGATGAAATTCTAAAAAATTTCAAATGATAAATTTTTTAAGAAATCTTTTAAGTGATGAATTTTTTTAAATTTAATTCAAATGATGAAATAATTTAAATAAAAGTTTAATAAAAGCAATTGTATTCATTTCCAAATTAAAAATTAAAAATGTAATAAAAAATTTTTAGGTGTAAAAATATATGATGGTTATCCATAGGATAAAATCTTTAAAAAAATCACAAATAATTGAATTTTCATAAAAATTTTAGGTAAAAAGTTTTTTCTTTTTCTAAATTTAACTTGAAAGGAATTTGATGAGAATTCAAAAAATAATTATCATATTATTTTTTTTAACAGATAAATGATGAATAAACGGAAGAGAATGGGAGCTGGAAAGAGAACTTGATACGCATGGAATTTAATCAAGCTGAAGCTGATGCAATTTACGTGATTTCTCTAAGTAGAAGGGGAATGGCTGACATTTTAACAAAACTGGGGAGTAAACAGTAAAAAGTGGATACTGGGTGCAATCCGAGGTCGATACAGATGCAGGAAACCAATCCTTGGTGTGGAGGAAGATTTGGGGGCATCAATACCACCCAAAGTAAAACTCTTTGCATGGAGAACCTGTCACGAAATCCGGCCATCAATGGAGAAACTAGCAGCCAAAATCAACAATGTTAATCCATGCTGCCCAAGATGTGAAATCACAAATGAGTCTGTCTTGCATGCTTTAAAGGACTGCTCAACCCCATCCAGAGTACTGTCTGAGAGCAACAATGTGAAACAGGTGGTACAGATAACAAGTCAAAGTTGCAAAGAGTGGCTGGAAACTGCTGCAAGGATACTGTCAAATACAGACTTTGAAAAATTTCTTATGTTACTTTGGTTATTATGGGAAGACAGAAACTCGAATGTGAAGATGGGGCAATCCCAACCGGAAAACACCATTGAGCAGAAAGCCAGAATGCTGTTGACTGAATACAAAAGTAAGTCTCTACAGAAAAATAACCAAAGGAACACAATGGTGAGGAAATGGGAGGTACCAACAGAAACGCTCCACAAAGTCCATTTCGATGGTGCTCTAAACTCTCACAGCAGAAAAGGAGGTGTTGGAGTTCTCATACGAGATCACATGGGACAAGTTGCAGGTGCAGCGCATTCACAGTGAACCCAGTATCAGATGCTTGTGTAATAGAAGCAATAGCAGCAGTGAAAGCGTTGGAGTTTGAGGCACAAATAGGATGCAGGAAGATTGTGCTTGAAGTAGACTCTCGTTTAGTTTCAAACTGTTTGAAAAAAAAGGAACATAGACCCAACTATTCATGATGGCTGTTTGTAAAAAAAGGATGAGGTACTATCCAACATAGACCCAATTATTCATGATGGCAGGGGATGGATAAGGAAGTTGGATATATGCTTGATAGAACACACGAAGAAAGAAGGAAATGAGGCAGCTCGTTCACTTGCACAGTATAGTTTCAGCCAGAAAGCGACAGGTTTTGGGTAGAGGATTTTCCAGATTCTAAAACTTCAGCTGTACTAATGGACATTGCAAGTTTAAATCAATAAAAAGGGATTTTATATTAAAAAAAAAAAAATCTTAACAATTATATACTCAAAATCACCTGCTTTAGAAATTCATGCGACGCTGTCTATGGAGGAAGACATGGCGAGATGAATCGGGGTCCAAGAAAAAGTTACATGGCACCGTCATCCTCATCTCCTAGACCCCGTCCGAGGTGCACATGTTCAAACCATCCAGGTTCAGCACCTTGTAGCAGGCATGGTTATTATTCCTCTTTCTGCTACTGCCTACTTGTAAATAGTGTGCAAATTTTGTTTGGAGTTAAAGGGGGTTAAAGATTCAGCTTTGATATTTTTTTTAATCAAATTATGATATAGTCTATTTCTTTGAATCAGTGTTTTGATACGGTTTAAATTGCAATTATCACTTGGCAAAGATGCAAACACAAATGCCAAAAGTCTAATTTTAATAAAGCAAAAGGGGAATAAGTAATAACTCAAGGTTGTAACCAATATAATTTTTTTTGTAAACCTCCTTTCCTTTCCCTTACTTTTCTCCAATTTAGAAGGACAAAAGCCAGGGTTTGAACTTTTATTTTCTCTCTTCTTTTATCAGTTCCTAAATTGTCTTTCCTTTCCATCATGACAATTCTTAAAGAGTTACTCTTCCCAATTATATGTGAATTTTATGAAAATTCTGCTATTTTCTTGTTTGCAAAGGCCCATTCCTTTCTCTTTCATCCTTCTGCTCATTTAGCTGCTGAAGAATGCGAAAGGTACCTACATTTTGCTTTACTTGGGAATTCCTTTTTTTTTTATGATGAAATATGAAAGAACCCCTTATTTATCCGTGATTCAGTCTGCAATTTTTCATGCTAAAAGGGTTGTGTTGTTCACAATATATTGCCTCAGTGTGAGAAGTTTTTTTGTAATATGTAGCTTGGAGAAACTGAAATATTAACATCAAATTTGTTTTCCAAGAGAAATTTCCCTCCATCCACTCCATTCCTGTTCTTGAATTGTGAATGGATGCATTGGAATTCTATTGGCAACTGTTGTTTACCAGATCCTTCACTTACAGATTCTTGGTCAAAGGATTGGAACATTGCTGTGACAGAGTAAGCCCAACGACAAAGACCGGAAAGAGACACTGGCAATTCAGTAATTTGTGGTGTCTTTCCGTATTTAATAACTGAAGCATGCTTGCATAAATGCAATGGGTTTTGCTTACGTGGCTTGGGTGGATTTGTGGTCAGCTCCAACAAGGACCCAGCTCACAATCCTCCTTCCATTGTATATACAAATAATAATAATCCAATTCATTCGATTATCGTTTGAAATTTAAATTTTAATATTTGCAATTTGATTGTAAACTTTTTTGTACCAACAAAATTAAAGCTTAATATAATTCAAAAATTTTCTAAAATTATCAAAACAGGGTAGACAGGTTAAGATGTGGGCTGGATCTTTGCTGCCTTCATTGATGGAAAAATCATCATTAGCCCAAAGAAAGCTTATCACTTACCAAAGATAATGAAGATGTTTTTATTTTTCTTGAGAAATGAGTTGGCCTAGGTTCAATGCCTTGATTATTAGATTCCTTTAGTCATTTTCTTGTGCAAAGAAAAGCACTTTTGCACAACAAAATGAAGAAGAAAGTTATAACTCTTAGCAGTTAGCAGAAGATGTTAGAACAAATTTAGAAATTATATCAAATTGATAATCGAAAATCTCAGTGAAAAATTATGTCTTCAAAAAACAAAAACATTTTTAACTGTTCAAAACTTGAGAATTAAAATCCAATAAATTATGTCTCCCAATCCCATTTCTAAGAATCAAAGGAACAGCCATCCAAGAAATACCAAGTCAAAAAAAAAAAAAAATACCATCTGTATAAAGTTAACAATCAAAATACACTAGGCATGACCAATTAATCTTAACAATTATATAGTCAAAATCACCTGGTCCACAATATGCAATTGACAATGCCTCAGAAACAAACTACTGAAGGTTTAGAAATTCAGGCGACGCCATCTACGGAGGGAGACATGGCGGAGTTGAATCGGGGTCGTAGAAAAAGTTACCTGGCATCATAATCTCCTAGACCCCGTCCGAGGAGTACATGTTCAAACCATCCAGGTTCAGCACCTTGTAGCAGGCATGGTTACATGGTACCTAGGCAGAATATGAGGAGTTAAAGTGCTAACAAATAGATATTGAGGGCATTAACACCACCAAATCGGAAGATGACACTTAGGTGGTGGAATTTCAGGTCAACACAAAGCCAGCTTTCTAAAATGTCTATGGCTTAAGGTGCAGCTTTCTTTTTTATTAATTTTACCAGTTTTCATGTAAGGAAATTTCTGATCAATTGAAGAGTATAGAGGGCATAGTAAATAATTTGATAGGATGGTTAAGCTTTTGACAAACCATATGATTCCAAATGAACCAGCTGTATTCAAAAGTTTAGAAAAGGATCATCCCAAAAGGGAGGAAAATCTATCAAGTAAACACAGATATTGGTTCGAATCGTATCCAACTTTCAGTTTTTTAAGCTTCTGATGGGAGATGGAGATGTCTTTATGATGCTTTGTGTCTAATGTGTAAGTCGGTCTGGTTGGTTTGATTCTCTGATTACAACAATTAAAGACAATAAAGCTGGATTTTGGTTTCGTTCCATTTCTTTCCTTCCCCTCCTTCCCTTAAACCTGACAATTTATATTTTCGTAAAATGTAAAACACTAATAATTAGTATATTTGTATTGTGTTTAAAACAAAAATTATGAGTCACAATTCTGTTAGACACGTAAAATACGAAATTCATTTTTTGATTTTTGTTAACTTATTTATGGTTTTTACTAAAATTTTAAATCATGTATCATGTTTTAAACTATAAAGTCTACCTCCCCTTTTTTTCTTGCTTAACTGGGGCTAAAAACAGAGGAAAACAATCCATGTTGAGTAGTACAGGCCAATGGATCATCATATCAACACCATAAAGAAAAGAATCAAGGACAAATTGGCAAATAAAAGTAACAGAAAGAGGGAAAACTCTCAAAAGCCTCATCACAGAAACTGTCCAAGCATCATCATTCATCACTTTCTTTGAATGAACTTTTTTCAGTCATAAAGTACCAACAGATCATGCTGCATTATCTTAATTCATGCATTGAACTTAAACATAACAATCACAAAGAAGCAGCACCTTTATATGACTTTTATCATTGTTTATCAGCACTTGCCTTGCATTTTAAAGAATGTCTCAAATTGAAATCACTATATGGTAGCATCTATAGACTATTTGAAGCAAAAACCATCAGTACAACATGCTTGCCTTGCATTCAAGCAACATGATCAAAATATAACCAATTAAGTGTGGAATGTACTTTCATGAGATTGTTCTGTATTAGCAAGGCAAATTTTACATTAGTCATGGCATATAGTTAATGTACGTACAAAACAGCATAAGGGTGATTCAGAAGAGTCTATTCTAACTAAAATCCTTGCACTGCAGAGAGAAAATGAAGCACCATATAGAAGGTCTACACCTGGGAGAAGAAAGAAGACTTAATGCTTCAATGGTCCATATATCTATGTGGTTCCTTCCTTATGGCCCTGCAAGAATTCAGAAAAATGCTATTCAAATAATGAAAAGACAATAGCATTGCAGACATTGTTCATTCAGATACAAAGTAGAAACGTAGCTTCTTGGTTTACCATTCACATAGAAAAATAAGTTCAACAGCCCCTTACTACATGAAACAACTTAAGGAATGTAATATTTGTTTTTTAAAAAATAAGCATGTCTGAATTTGTGAGCACATGTACATGCATATGAATGAATGTGTGACTAAGGGAAGAATCTCAACTATAGCAGAAAAAGGCAAAATGATCATTTTTTTTTATTATTTTAAGAGTAAGTTATAGTTAAACCAAGGCAGCATTTCCTGATCTGTGGAATTTCTTTTTATGGATAAATTTTTTTCCTGTAAACCATGAAGACACCCTACTTTATAATGGATGTTCTAATACCAGCCAAAAAGGAAATTTATTTGAGATTATGTCACCATTCTTTAGGAAATTGGTTGTGGACAGGATCATCCACCAGGGTAGCAACTACTCAACATCTATTAGATTAACTGACTTTAGTCCATGTAACATAAGGTATATACCAAGCAGACATGAACAGAAAATTATCAGAAAATATAAGAAATTGTTCTCTATAACCGACCAATAAGATCTTAGAACAAGCAGATTCAATGAATAGAGTTTTCCTTGTTTCTAGAGCTTTTCACTCATGCTTGATCTCTATGGTCAATACCATTAACAATCTCCCTAAGGTAGCAATGTTAATAGTCACTTGAATCAAATCTTTGGTCAATTAAGCTAACAGAAGCGAGGTTACGCACAAAATTTTTTACCCAAGCTTGAATTTGACATTCATATAAAGACGACAAACTGAAATAAATATCAAGTTCATACGAATTATAAAGTAAAGAGCTGTGAAATAACAGGTGATGCATCACTTTGAAATACCAGATAGCTTTGAAAATACCAGTTCTATGTCATTTCACTTTCTCCCTCAATATGATGAATCAGGATCACTAGCTTGATTCACATCATCACACTGCCGCTATCTACCCCTTTGTCGTGTAATACCAGGCTCTCCATGTAACTATCAACAAATGAAGCTTCTGCCTCAATTCCAAGATGCTTCATTTGCTGGCAGTTCAAATCCAGTGAAGCCATCACTCCACCATCCACTTGCAATAAAACTTCCCCATTCTTCCTAAACCCCAATACGCTTGGTAACCCTCCACTTTGATCAGTCAAATGTAACACCTTAGTCCATGACCCAACTACACCATATTCCTTCATGACCCACAAGTCAAGCTGCTCATCATCTCCCTTAAGCACTGCAATGGAAGATTCATAATATTTCATAATTAACAAATTCATAGGGCGTAAACCAATTAAACTCTCTGGCAACCTTATCAAAAGAAATTCCTCGGCACTTATATCAAACCCCAAAACCGTATTCCTGAATCCACCATTCTTTCTTCTTCCCCAGCCAATGGACAGCCCCATTAACAAAGGTCCATGAAATTTCTTCTTTAATGATATACTTAGGAGATATAGCAGAATCCTCGTCCAAGAATTTCCATTAAGTGAAAACAAGTAAGCTTCAGTCAAAGTTTCACCAATTTCACCCGAGACTCTAAGTAGCTTGCAATCATTGGTTCTTGAACCAAACCCAAATCCAGAAATTACATACGTATTATTAGTCAAGCAGGTAAGGCTGTGCTGGAGCAATGAAATGTACTTTTGAACGGAAGGATTCCAAAGAATAAAGTTTAAAATATCTATTGTAAAAAAGCTAACACAGACTCCCATTACAACAACCAACCACTATAAAATAATCCAAACAACCCTTGACAGGTAAGTGAAGCTACTTGAACTCATCAAGGTCACCATTGTCAAAATGTAAGAAGTAGTTTTCTTTACCATTTTTTAAGAGCTTGAGAAGGAGAAGGTAAGGGTTGGGTTTGGAAAGTGTTGTTTCTAAATGGGTTGAAGTGAAAGACGGGCTGTTCATGAGGCTGTTCTAGGTTTTGCAAACTGACCTGTATCTCACCAGGGACTTCACAGGAAGTCTTTTAAGGATTTCCAGGATGGCTTCCAGTGGCAGATAGTCAGACATCTTCTTTTCCCTTAATGAACTGTATCTGGGTAAGAGAAAGAGCAAGGGTCGAAGTGGGTAAAAGCCAAAGCCGTAGCACCCTTGGTATAGAAGAAAGAGACACATTGGACTGACTGACTTCAAGTTGCTTTATTGCTCACACCATAATATTTTAAGAATTTAATGAACTGTATCTGGGTAAGAGAAAGAGCAAGGGTCGAAGTGGGTAAAAGCCAAAGCCGTAGCACCCTTGGTATAGAAGAAAGAGACACATTGGACTGACTGACTTCAAGTTGCTTTATTGCTCACACCATAATATTTTAAGAATTTTTTTCTACCGATCTCAAATTTTTCTCTTTATGAGGTAAGATAAGATTTACTTGAAAGCAGGAAAAGCAGTGTAATTGGCCTCCAATGAAATGTTTCTTTGGGGAAAAAAAATAACAAATAACAAATTGATCTAATTAGTACAAACTCAGTAAAAAAGATAAAGATGAAATTGAGTCACAGCTAATTCATTTTGAATCTTTCTTTTTCTTAGGTGAAATTAACAAACACCTACTGGCCAAAAAAAAATACACGAAGAGAGCATTTCATTCTTAATACAATGCTATCATAGGTTTTCTTATTTTACTTATTGATTAAGAGGAAGAGAATATATTAGTTACAATTATTATTATATAATTAATTATAATTTAATGTTATATAAAGTTTATAAAAATTATGTAAAATTCATTTTTTTTAGTGGCAGATTCATATATAATTTTTTTATTGTAATTAATTAATTACAATATTGTAATAAAAATTGCAATTAAAATAATAATACTCTTAGAAATTAATTTTTATCTTATTTTTTTTTAATTTATAATGATTGACACTTGGATTAGTAGGCATGTTATTTAAATTGACACTTAAGGTTGCAAGTTTAAAAAACTTATATGTTTAATGTTCTTTTTAATAAAATAAGTAATAAGATAAGAAAGTTTAAGAATAAATTAAAAATAAAAAAAACTTAATTTTAACTCTCTTCTTCTCATGAATAGAAACCCATACCCAATCTTTTTCTTCTTTTAATAATAGAAAATATACTTCAAATATATAAAAGAAAGAAATTGAAAATATTCTCATTCTTGTTTGGGTTCGAGATTAAAAGAGAAATCATAGTTAATTACAAAGGTGATATGAGAAACTCGAAAATTAATTTAATTAAAACAGCTTAAAATATGACATCTAACAAATTTGATATTATCCCATGCTAAAACTTATTATGTTTAAAAAAAATGATATGGGAAGTTTGGAAGTGACGACGAATGCAAAAGGAAACAGCAAGGGAGCCGAATGCAAAATGAAGCCTGTTAAGCTCAACATTTGTAGTGGCAAACAGAAAGAAAATGTATAGTCTCAGCATACAAGGATTAAAAGAGTATTCTGAGGCCAAAAGCTCCTGCTCAAGGTTTATTGCAAATAAAACATGCCAAACAAGCAAAATCATTGATTAAACAAAATTTGACACAATATTATTCGCAAAGTGTATTACTTCAAGTCATCACAGTAAACTTAAAAGATCCTCTGAGTGCATTTAGCTATGTATGCCTCCCATCCTTGAAGGCTGTATTCACCAGCTGCCTTTCAAGGGTTTTGTTGCCTTAATGATTCCACGCCCCACAATTATTATGTTACTACCCCTATCGAAGATGACCAGGAAAATCATTTATCTCAGTTATTAAAGCTGAAAGAAGGGAAATGCCACAGAAAAATGAAAAATGTCTCTGGCATGCTTAATCCTCATCCTACAACTGATTTATTTGTTTAATGATTTGGATTAATAGTATAACTAATTCTTAAATTATAATGAAATAGATATTTGAATTATAAAAATTTTTAATATAATTTTCGAATTATAAATATGTTAAATAATATGATATTTAAAAATTTATCAATCACAAACTAATCGTAATAGAAATAAGTACCATATTAAAAGATCATACCTTTCTATTTACAGCAAAGGAAATACATTACCAATACCATATCTTTCCCTTTTGATAAATGTTAAAAAATGAATTGTTACATATAAATTTGCCTAAACAAAAATAATGTGCTGCTCTTCTTTTTAAGATTCAGAAATAATTAAATTAAATTTTTTTTTATTTTTTATTTAACAATAAATAATTTTTTATTTTGATTTAGTATGTTTTCTCATCTAACCGGTTCAAATAAATTTATTTAACTAAATTTAATAAATTTATAAAATCTTACTCTATCACATTTTCTTAATAAATTTGAACTCAAATAATAAAAATAACACACTTCTTTTTTACTACTTGATTTAAGCTAACTATAAGTAGAGAAATTAAAAATATAGTTGTAGTGGTAGACTGATACTAGACAACAAGTTGTTGAATATCATTCTAAGTCCAAAAGCATAATTTTCTAAGTTAGTTGAAAGTTTAAAATATAATGTATCACATATTGAATAAAAAAATCATTTGTATATAGCTTAAAAGAAATTATTTGTATTTTTGAATTAAATGTTAAAATAGTCAAGTCACTTGAGCTTACTAGTAGTTTTTATAGTGAGTTAAATAATTTTAAAAGTCAAAAGATTAGATACTTAGATTTATTTAATAAATTTATTTATTTTTTATTTTTTAAAATTTTGAAATATTAATATAATATTATTTTTATTTTGAATAATGATATTTGAACAGAAAAATATGATTGTTTGAATAAATTTATTTGATCAGAAAAATATGATTGTCCGATTAAATTTGTTTAAATAAAAAAATATAATTATACAAATTATCATAACTTTTTGAATAAAAATTTTTGTGTTTATTTATTTATTATAAACAAATTTTTTTATTTAATCATTTTCATTACTTTTGATTTAAAATTTTTAAAATTTTATTATACCCTGAAAACATAATTTCTTTTATAATTATATCCTTCCTGGCTCAAAACCCTATTTATTCTTTCTTACTATTTCTATTTTCTTAAATCAATCATCCACCAAATCTGCTTTCACATATTTTTCCGAACAGTAAAAAAAAAAGCCAGAGCTACCGCTTTCCCTTCCGCTTTCCTCCCAATCCAAGCAAAAGAAAGCAAACAATTGACGGGTGTTACAGAATTTGGCTCATAAAAGATGTCAGAACAAACAACTATTTCATATTTGCCTGAAGAAATCTTACTCCGGATCTTCTATAAACCATCTATCAAATCCCTGGGAAACTGCATTTGTGTGTCTAAAACCTGGAACTCTCTCATTAAAAACCCCTCTTTTGTTCCCTCCCATCTCAAAAACCAGTCAAAAGATTCTTCCAGAAACAACAATAACAACCTTTACCTTGTCATGACTGGAAAATTAAACAAAACGGAATACTCTTTGCATTTTGATGACCAAGAATTCAGTAAGTGCACTCGGTTAGAATACATGCCATGCCATCTGATAGCCATCATCATATGGTTGGTTCTTGCAATGAATTAGTTTATTTGTTGGACTATCAGTTTGGGTTCGCCTGCAAATTCATTTTATGCAACCCAATTATTAGAAAGTGTATTAGACTCCCAGACCCATGTTTTTGTAGCTGGCCATATAAAACTACGGCTGGGTTTGGATTTGATTCAATAAGAAATGATTATAAACTTTTGAAAATTAACGAGAATGAATCTGAGCTTTACTCACTCAATAAAAATTCTTGGAAAACATAAGCTCCACCAAAGCATTTTCTTTATTCTGATCAGTTTTTTGAGTTCATGGTTTTTGTCAATCGAGTTGTTCATTGGATTGGTTACGAGAATGTAGATTATCATGGGCGTAGTAGGTGTAAGGTTATGCTTTTGGGGTTTGATATGGGCGATGATGTTTCTAAAGAGATTATGTTGCCTGAGAGTTTTGAGTACTTTGCACAACCATTCAGAGATGCGTGTCGTGCCACATGATGAATTGTCATCGATTGAATTGGTGGCTTTACATGAGGAGTACTGTAATATATGGGTGGTGGCAGAGACATGGACTAAGATGTTCATTAGATTTGGAATAATAGGAACCGGGCCAATGCCAAGGGTTCTAGGGTTTAGGAAAAATGGGGGTTTGATATTGAGAATTAACGATTCACAGGTGGTTTCCCAAAGCTATGAAATTAATAATGTTGCAATTAAGGGAATTTATTCTTATGCTTTTAGTTACATGGAGAGCCTGGTATTACTTGACCAAGTCATTGATGCTAGAAGTGAGAATGGTGCAAGGTGTGTGATTAATGCTAGTAATTCAATTTGAGAAGCAACTGAAGATTTTACTCAACCTGCTGCTGATGATGAAGCAACTGATGATTCTACTGATCCTAAAGATTGTACAAGAAGTGCAACCTCCGAGTAGGGGAGAAGGATGGCGGTCTCGAACAGGAAAACTACATTTAGCTATTATTTGAACAATGCTTTATTTTGTTTATTATATCATACATGTGAACATTTAAGCTCAACTTTTTGCTAAATTTCATTCCAGCATTCCTGCTAATAAATGTATTTGGGTTGGGCTGCACAAGGTTCCATGGGCTTGGCACCATTTGGGTTGGATTCAATATTGAAGATCCCAAAGTTTTTTAAGTTGAGCAACTAAAGCATTCCATTGAGCAGTAGCTTTTCTCTTTCAATGTGAGCTCTATGAAACAAATTACTGATATTGATCCGAGAAAAGAATATAAACCCGATGGCTTTTATTGATGGAATTATCCAAGGCAGTGTAAAATAGTTGTTACAGGACATTTACTTTGGATTGATATATGCTTGTGACTTACCTTTATTTTTAATGATGCTATCACATGCTCAGAGATTTGCTTAATTATTTTCCATGTCCTAAGTCCAAAGCCTGTGGTGCTTGTTGGAAGACAAAACAAAATATTGTGAACAGAAGTGAAGCCATAAATATGAGAAATGAGGGATCAAATTATAATTTTACTATAAAAAAAAAAGATTGAATAATTTTTTTGGTGGGATGATGTATTTTACTACAATGGTTACACCCCTGATTGTGAACTTCTTTGCATATTGTAAAATGCATTAGTTATTATTCCTTATTCTGCTACTGCCTATTTGTAAAGTTTTTTCTTCTTTGTTTCTTTTTGTTTATTTCACAAATTTAATTGCAGGAAAATGTAGAATCAATTGGGTTTATTGGGCTGCAGAAGCATAAAGTATATTTAGACAATTGTTCTTATTCAAATTAGGTTTTATTTAGACATGGGATGAAAATAATTCTTTCCCCTGCCTCCCTCTTCTTCTCCTGTTTATGACTTTTACTGACATATATTGTATAATTTTATATCAGATTTGGTCGGAAGCTAATTCCTATTGTGGTCAGATGCCCAATACAACTTACCATGAGCAGGGGAGCATATTAATTACAATTCTTTTTAGTATAATATTACAATAAATCACGATAAAAAAATTATATGAATATCTATCACTTAAAAATGTGAATTCTATATAAATTTTTTATGGACCTTACATAATATTGCATTATGATTAACAAATTATATTATAATAATTATAGGCAATATGCTCCATGAGCAAAGATTTTGTAAAAGCAATAACTAGGAAGGATGAAAAAACTTAAAGCTTGTTCTTTCATCCATCATTTCTTTTCTTTTATGTTCTTTTATGTTGAAGCAAATTATTTGTTGAATTCAACTTTTAATTCAATTAATTAATACAATCACTTTTATCAAGTAACAATCAGTAGATTTGAAGTTTAATTTTAGCACTTACAATCTATTCAATTGAACTGCAGCTACCTTTACAAAATAGTGTGCAAATTTTGTTTGGGGTTACAGGGTTAAAGATTCAGCTTTCATTTTTTTTTAACAAATTATGATATAGTCTATTTCTGTGATACCCATAAAAAAATCTATTTCTGTAATAACCATAAAAAAAAATAAATGAATTATTTTTAGTTTTTTATAAGTGGGAGACTTTTAATAAAGAATGAGAAATGTAAAGGACTTATTAATGAATAACCCAATTTTCATTATAAGGTTAACTTATTCAGTATTTAGTCCACCACTAACCGAAAGAAAAATATAAATTTATTTTTCCTTTATTTCTTATACAAAAAAGATAAATTGAAAGATTCCAAGTGAAGGGAAGGAACAAATCTACAAGGAGCATTGTCTATCAGAGGTGAGTAAATAATCTCTTTCAATTTTGGAGTATTGATTGTTAAGTCTTAAGGCGTAATATGCAATCGAGAAACCCTAAAATTTATATTTTCATTATCCCTCTTTGGGTAGATAATTTAGGCTTTAATTAGGGTCAAATTAAGTATTGAGAAAGTTAGTAATGTGATTTTATCACTGAAATAGAAATTTGATGGGAATAGAAAGGAAAATTTTTGTTTCGTATGAATCCTGATATGAACCTTGTGTTTAAGGTAATGGATTAAGGTTATATTCTATATTAAAGGATTAAGTACCGCTATGATTATTATGTATCGTTGGAAAACATATTGAATCTACTTTCTAATGAAAAAATAAGAGTTAAATGCGAGTTTTTTATGAAGAGTTATCTAATTTTTACCTAAGGATGTGCAAGCTACCTAGTAGCAGCAGTAGGGAGGAATTACGAAATTTCTCTTAATTTTTATACAAAGATTTACAGATTAAGCCATATATTTTTGGAAAGCTTATTGAGTATACTTTCCAATGAAATAAGCGGAATTGAATTTGAAGTTTCTTATGAATAAATATGTAATTTTTAGGAGAAGGTATACAGGCTGTCTAGCAGCATATGATGTGGATTACAAAAATTGTTATAATTAATCCACAAGGAATCACAAGATGGGTCATATATGGTTAAAAAGCTTGTCGAGTCTAGTTTCTAACGCAGTAAAAAGACTTTAATTCTGAATTGGATATCCTGAGATATGATCATTTTAGTAAAAGTAGTGCAGGCTTCCAAAATTAATTACTCGAGTTATTTCTTATTTAGCTTAATTATTTTGGTATAAACGGTCTCAAATGGGTTGATTAATAACTGTTATATTGAAATTATCTTGAATAAGCCATTAATTATTGATGAAGAAAAACTTGGTGGTGAAATCGAAATGAGGTAAGTAGAATCTCACACACTTTACTTGTTTTCAAACCTATGTATATATGTATGTTTTCAAATGAGCAAATGTTTTATTTCTTTATTTTTGATATATGAAAATAGGATCAAACATATGATTATTTTGTGTTTTTGCTATGTAAATGATGGATTATGCTTATGAACAAAATGAGAAAGTGATTTATGTTTAAAAAATGATTTTGTGATGGCTACATTTTTACATCCCTAAGAAGTGAGATCATCAACACCAGAATTAGTTCTACGACTCTAACTAACGGGTTATAGTCGTTAGCGTAAGGCCCTGGCTAATGGGTTATAATAGTTAGCAATGATCATGAGGATGAAATTATCGATACGGCTAATGTCACGGGTTATAGCAGTAATCGTAGCTAATGATAAACGATTGATAATGATGATTTACGATGATTTTTAATGATTGATCTATGATTTGGTTTGATTACAATATTTGAATGATAGCATATTTTGCAATGATTTATGAAATGACATATTTTGACATTGATTTATGAATTTATGAAATATTTAACAAAACGATGATCTTGAAATGTTTTGACATTATGATTTGATGAATGTTTTGAATAATCTATATAATGTGTATGAAAACGATGCTTGATCCGGTAAGGTGTGTGAGCCTATACTTATTGAGCTATGGTTTATTCATTCCTTTTTTACTTTTTCTTTTCAGATGATTGAAATGATAAGTTTGCTTAGTCTTGAGAGAAGCTAGAGGATCAAGTTGAAAAGATTACTTGGGCATTGGAGACATTGTTGGCTAGGGAGATTTTACGAAATGGTTTTGTATTTTATATGGTTTGTGTTTAGATATACAAAGATATATCATTAGTTGGATTAAAGATATGGATTTTACTTGACAGACTATATCAATTTATTGAAGAATTTTAGAATGATTAAGAAAGAAGGCTTCATATTACTTTGGGGTTTACTTCAAGGTAATATAGTCATGTTGCGTTTTGTTCTCGGGGCATGACATAAAGCGGTATCAAAGCGATCATCAGTCGACAGCCGTGAGAGTCACTAAGTGCTACATGATGGTCTGGTGTGATCTTGATCATGTGGATAAACTCGGCTTGAGAGAGACATCAAGCATTAAAGGTGAGGAGATTGTAACACCTCTAGTCCCACATCAGAAGGATGTGTGGATAATGAATGATATATATGTAGAGATCTAATCCCAAACTTGTGAGGCACCTACTATAACCCGTTAACTAAGGTCGTAAAACTAGTTCTGGTGTCGATGATCTTACTTTCCAGGGATGTAAAACGTAGTCATCACAAAATCATTCTTTAAACATAAATCCCTTTCTCATTTCGTTTATAAACATGATCCATCATTTACATAGCAAAAACACAAAATAATCATATGTTTGATTTTATTTTCATATATCAAAAATAAAGAAATAAAACATTTGCTCATTTGAAAACATACATATATACATAGGTTCAAAAATAAGTAAAGTATATGAGATTTTACTTACCTCCTTCCAATTCCACCACCTAGTTTTTCTCTTTTAATAATTAATGGCCTATTCAAGATAATTTCAACATAATAGTTATTAATCAACCCATTTGAGATCGTTTATACCAAAATAATTAAGCTAAATAAGAAATAACTCGAGTAATTAATTCTGGTAGCCTGCACTACTTTTACTAAAATGATCATATCTCAGGATATCCAATTCAGAATTAAAGTCTTTTTAATGCATTAGAAACTAGACTCGACAAACTTTCTAACCATATATGGCCCTTCTCGTGATTCCTTGTGGATTAATTATAATAGTTTTTGTAATCCACGTCATATGCTGCTGTCAGACAGCCTCTATACCTTCTCCTAAAAATTACATATTTTTTCATAAGAAACGCCAAATTCAATTCCGCTTGTTTCGTTAGAAAGTAGACTCAATAATATTTCCAAACATATATGGCTTAATCTGTAAATCCTTGTATAAAAATTAAGAGGAATTTCGTTCCTCCCTACTGCTGCTACTAGGCAGCCTGCACATCCTTAGGTAAAAATTAGATAACTCTTCATAGAAAACTCACATTCAACTCTTGTTTATATCATTAAAAAGTAAATTCATTATGCTTTTCAACAATATATAATAATCATAGCAGTATTTAATCCTTTAATATAGAATATAACCTTAATCCATTACCGTAAACACAGGGTTTATATCAAGATTCATACAAAATAAAAAATTTTCTTTCTATTCCCATCAAATTTCTATTTTAGCAATAAAATCACATTACCAACTTTCTCAACACTTAATTTGATCCCAATTAAAGCCTAAATTATTTGACCAAAGAGGGATAATGGAAACCCTAAAATTTTAAAGTTTCTCGATTATAAATTACACCTTAAGACTTAACAATCAATACTTCAAAAATGAAATAGATTATTTACTCACCTTTGACAGTAATTTTCCTTGTAGATTTGTTCTTTCCCTTCACTTGGAATCCTTCAATTTATCTTTTTTGTATAAGAAATAGAGGAAAAATAAGTTTGTATTTTTCTTTCGGTTAGTCGTCGACTGAAAACTGAGTAAGTTAACCTTATAATGAAATTTGAGTTATTCATTAATAAGTCCTTTGCATTTCTTATTCTTTATTAAAGAGTCTCCCACTTATAAAAATACTTAAAATAATCTATCTATTTTTTTATGGGTATTGCAATTTCTTTAAATCAATCATGATATAGTCTACTTTTTTGAATCAATCTTTTGATATGGTTTAAATTGCAATTATCGCTTGGAAAAGATGGAGACACAAATGTCAGTAATTTTAATAAAGAAAAAAGGGAATAGGTAATAACACAAGGTTACAAGCAATACAATTTTTTTGTAAACCTCCTTTCCTTTCCCTTCATTTTCTCCAATTTAGAAGGATAAAGCCAGGATTTGAACTTTTATTTTCCTCTCTTCTTTTATCAGTTCATAAATTGTCATTCCTTCCCACCATGACAATTCTTAAAGAGTTACTCTTCCCAATTATATGTGAATTTTATGGAAATTCACATATTTTCATGTTTGTAAAGACCTATACCTTTCTCTTTCTTCATTTTGCTCATTTAGCTGCTGAAAAATGCAAATGGTATCTACTTTTGCTTTTCTTGGGATTTCCATTTTTATTTTCCTCTTTATTTTGTGATAAATATGTGAAAGATCCCTTTATTTTTATGAGATTCAGTCTGTAATTTTTCCTGCTAAAAGGGATGTGTTGTTCACAATATATTGCTTCAATATGAGAAGTTTCTTTGTAATATGTAGCTTGGAGAAACTGAAATATTAACTTCAAATTTATTTTCCAAGAGAAATTTTCCTCCATCCACTCCATTCATGTTCTTGTATTGTGAATAGATGCATTGGAATTCCATTGGCAAGCCTTGTTTAGCAGATCCTTCACTTACAGATTCTGTTGCACCTAAAGTAATAATCACAATAATACAGAAGCAATAGACAACAATCAATAATCAAAGATGCAGGAAAAAAAAAGCACACCAAGATTTACGGAAAAAACCCTCCAGTGTAGAGGAAAAAAACCACGGACCACCAGAAAAATTTTCACTATCTTTTCTAGCTAAAACTAGAGCTAAACAACAACTAGAGAAAATAATTGGAGAAATCTCACCAAATAAGTGACTCAACAAATACACCCTGGATTTGTTCCTAGAGAGATTCAAACCCGATCGTCACCGTTCAGAATGTAGCACTCTGAACCATAAACCTCCTGACAAGGTTTCAACTCAATCGGACCATGGATCGACTTCCGTTCAACCAACCCTCCCTTTTCATTTTTCTCTCTACTTTTTTTAGCTTTTTTTCTTTTCTCTACTTAGTTTTTGACACACACTTAAAACAACCCCACCTCTTTTTTATTAAGTAGCTAAGGCTCTGTGTAAAATGAAAGATCAAGGCCCATGGCCTTTACTTGGTCCAAAACCACTTACATGAGGCTGGACCCTATTTTTCTAACAATCTCCCCCTACAGCCCCATTAGGAGGAGATTCATTACCATAGCAGTTTCATTTGGAACTTACCTTGGCCATGAAACTTATTCCGACCAAGTTACTGCAAAGCTCAAGCTTTTCCTTGGGAAGTATCTTAGTTAATATATCTGTTATATTCTTATCAGTATGAACTTTCTTCAACAGTATTTGCTGTTCTTCAATCACTGAACGTAACTAATGATATCTAACATCAATGTGCTTTATTCTAGCATAGTACATGGTATTCTTACTCAAGTCTAAAGCACTCTGACTATCACAAAATATCACATACTCTTTCTGATTCAACCTCAATTCAAGAAGAAAACGTTTCATCCAAAGCATTTCTTTACATGCTTCAATTGCTGCAATATACTCAGCCTCTGTAGTTGACAAAGCAACACACTTCTGCAACTTAGATTACCAAGATACAGCTCCTCCTGCAAAAGTGAACAAATACCCTGAAGTAGATTTTCTACCATCAAGATCGCCTGCCATTTCAGCATCAGTAAACCCTTCTAGAATTGGTTGTGAAACTCCATAAGTCAAGCACATTTTTTAGGTACCCCTCAAATATCTAAAAATCCATTTCACTGCTTTCCAATGAACCTTCCCTGGATTAGAAAAAAATCTGCTCACTACACCAACTACATAAGTAATGTCAGGCCTTGTACAAACCATAAGATACATTAAATAACCAACTGCAGAAGAATAAGAAATACTAGACATAGCTAGTTGTTCTTCCTTAGACACTGAATAAGATTTTTTACTTAGATGAAAATGGTTGACAAGTGAACTGCTAACTGATTTAGCATGTTGTATGTTGAATCTACCAAGCACTCGTTCAACATACTTTTCCTGTGATAACCATAACTTTTCAGCTCTCCTATCCTAGATAATGTCCATACCAAGAATCTGCTTTGCTGGACCTAAATCCTTCATATTAAAAGACTTAGACAATTGTTCTTTCAACCTGCAAACCATACTAGCATCTTGTCCTACAATCAACATATCATCAACATATAATAATAAGATAATGAAGTTACCATTAGAGAATTGTTTAACATACACACAAGAATCCGCTGTTATTTTTTTATAGCTATGACTCACCATAAAATAATCAAACTTTTTGTACCATTATCGCGAAGCTTGTTTCAAGCCATACAAGCTTTTCTTCAATTTGCAAACTAAGTGCTCTTTCCTTTTCACTTCAAAACCCTCAGGTTGATTCATATAAATGTCCTCCTATAAATCACCATGCAAAAATACAGTTTTAACATCAAGTTGCTCAAGCTTAAGATTCAAACTAGCTGCCAATCCCAGTACCACTCGAATATAACTCATATTTACAACTAGAGTAAAAATCTCATCAAAATCGATGCCTGGTTTCCGAGAAAAATCTTTTACTACTAATCAAGCTTGTACCTCACTAGTTTGTCACCATCTTTTTTCAACTTGAACACTCATTTATTCTTTAATGGTCTTTTCCTTATTGAAAGTTTAACAAGATCATAAGTATCATTCTTTCGCAATGACTCCATCTCTTCTTTCATTACTTTTAACCAGTGCTCTCTATCCGGAGTAGCCTGCACATCTTGAAAGCTTTTTGACTCCCCTTCATTGATAACTAAAATAAAATCTGAACTTGGATACCTGGTAGATGGCTTGTGCTCTCTAGTAGATCTTCTAGGCTGAGACTCTACATCACTTAATGCCGAAGGTAGCTCCCCCTGCTCAACACTCTCAGGTAGAGAGGATTGCTCCCCCTACTCAAAACTAATAGCATCTGGCTCATCACCAACTATGGCTGGCTCATTCATATCCCCAAGTTCTATTTCTTACTCATTTTCACCATCTGTGGCTCTTTCCTATGGAATTCCTGTCGGTGTTAAAATATCACACTCAACAGTAACCCGTGTAGTCTTCTTATTTTTCTCAAAGTCTGCTATGGTTTCTTTTTCATGAAAGACCACATCCCTGCTTCTGACTGTTTTTCTCTTTACTAGATCCCATACCCTGTAGCCAAATTCCTCATCACCATATCCTACAAACACACACTGTGTGGCTTTACTGTCAAGCTTTGATCTTTGTTCTTTCGGTACATGCATGAATGCTTTACAACCAAAAACTTTTAAGTGAAAGTATGAAGTATCTTTCTCTGTCCACACTCTTTCTGGAATGTCAGAGCCCAAAGAAATTGATGGTGACCTATTAAGTAAATAACAAGCTGTGTTGACTGCTTCACCCCAAAATGGCTTTGGTAATTTTATCATCCTCAACATACATCTGACTTTTTTCACAATTGTACGATTCATTCTTTCAGCTATACCATTATGCTGCGATGTTCCAGGTTCTATCATCTCATGCCTGATCTCATATTTTAAACAATACTCTTCAAAGCTTTTAGATGTGTATTCCCCACCATTATCAGTTCGAATACACTTCAAGGGTAACCCTGTCATCCTTTCAACCATAGCATGAAATTTTTAAAAATACTGCAGCACCTGACTTTTGTATTTCAACATATACACCCAAATCTTACGTGAAGCATCATCAATAAAATTAACAAAATATCTGCTACCACCTAATGACTCAACCTCAATGGAACCACATATGTCAGAATAAATTAATTTCAATCTATTTTTTTTCTCTGAGAACTTTTACGAAAAGAAACTCTATGATGCTTACCAATCAAACAATAATCACATGAATCGAGAGACATACCTTTGGTCAAGGGAATGAGAGACTGCCTTGCCAAAACCTGTAACCCTTTTTCACTCATGTGTGCCAGCCTTCTGTGCCATAAGTTTGCTGAAGCATCATTTTCAACGGTATTTACCTGGTTACCATTCAATTGCATCCATGTCTTATACATTGTGCAGCATAATTTTTCCCTTGTAACTACCATAGATCCTTTGAGAAGCCTCTATTGTCCATTCTTTTGTCGACTTTCATATCTCTCCTTATCAAGGACATTAATAGCAAGCAAGTTCATTTTCATATCTGGAATGTGTCTGACATCCCCCAAAGTCAACATGCAGCCTGTACTAGTTTGTACAACAATATCACCAATCCCAACAATCTGCGACACACTCTTGTTTCTCATTTTGGTACAACCAAAGTCTCTTACTTTGTAAGTTGTAAACAACTCTCTCTTAGGAACACAATGATATGCCGCTCCTGTGTCAACTATCCACTCAATGTCGAGATCACTAACATGATTACAATTACCATGTGTACAAATCCAAGTAACTGAATCACTATCTGAATTCACTACTGTAACATTGCCATCATTTAAACTCTTGTCTTTTTCATCTTTTCGCTCTTGTTTCAAGATTTTACAGTTTCGTTTTATATAACCTGCCTTACCACAATAGAAACACTTCACTTTACCTCTAGACTTGGATCAATATTTAGACTTACCACGACCTTTTGAGTCCTGACCTCTATCGATGTTTCTACCCTTGTTCTCTGTGACCAGAGCTTGATTCTCAGGGTCTACATCTTTTTGCCTCGCTTTTTCATTAAGCATACTGTCTTTTACCATCTCCAATGTCACTTTATAATCAAGAGCTGAATTAAAAACAGTCACAACTAGAGTATTCCAGCTGTCTGGCAATGAACCCAAAAGAAATAACGCCTTCATTTCATCATCCATCTTAAGCTCCATAGTAGTCATCCGATTAAATATATCTTGAAAATCACTCAAGTGTTCTGCAACAGATCGTACATCCCTGTACTATAAAGTTACAAGCTTTTTAACAAGCATAACTTTATTCATACCTATTTTTCTCTTATACAATGCTGCCAATTTTTCTCAAACAATGTGAGCATCTAATTCCTACACTACATGATGGAACACGCTGATATCAACCCATTTTTTGATTATAGCTAGCGTCTTTCTACCTAGCTTCTTTCAGCTTTCATCTTTCATATCCACTGGTTTAGCCGAATCACCCAATACTAGCTCATACAAATCTTTGCAGTATAGATGATCCTCCATCATAGGCTTCCAAATTGAATAATTTGATGCTGTCAATTTTATCATGGAACCTATATCACCCTTCATGATCTCAAACAGAATTTACTTCTATCCTGGATTGCTTCTGTATCGATGTATTAAAATAACCCTCGCTCTGTACCACTTGTTGCGCCTGAAGCAATAATCACAACAATACAGAAGTAATAGACAACAATCAATAATCAAAGACGTAGGAAAAATAAAGCACACCAAGATTTACGTGAAAAACCCTCCAGTGTAGAGGAAAAAAATCACGAACCACAAAAAAAATCTTCACTATCAAATAATAGGTATATAAAGTTCTTCTCTAGCTAAAACTAGAGCTAAACAACAACTAGAGAAAACAATTGGAGAAATCTCACCAAATAAGTGACTCAACAAATACACCCTGGATTTGTTCCTAGAGAGATTCAAACCCGATCGTCACCGTTCAGAATGTAGAACTCTGAACTATAAACCTCCTGATAAGGTTTCAACTCAATCGGACCACGGATCGACTTTCGTTCAACCAACTCTCCTTTCTCTTTTTTCTCTCTGTTTTTTCTGGCTTTTCTTCTTTTCTCTACTTGGTTTTCGACACACACTTAAAACAACCCCACGTCTTTTTTATTAAGTAGCTAGGGCTCTGTGTAAAATGAAAGATCAAGGCCCATGGCCTTTACTTGGTCCAAAACCACTTACACGAGGCTGAACCCCATTTTCCTAACAAATTCTTGGTGAAAGGATTAGAACATTGCTGTGACTAGGGGCATAAATGATACATTAGTACTAGCAAGCTACTCGGGTTCGATTCGAAAAAAACTTGAATTCGATTCGATTATTGTCGAGTCGAGCTCGAGTAGCTCGACTTATCAATCGAGCCGAATTCGAGTATTCTTATATCTGACTCGAGTAGCTCGCGAGCCTAATCGAGCTTTTATATTTAAATATATTTTTATTATTGTAATTAATAAAATATTTCGGGTCCGAGTTCGAGTTCAAATTCGAGCATGAATAATCGAACTCTTGTCGAGTATACGAATCGAGCTTATTTTTTTACATATTAATCGAGCTTAATCAAGTAGCTCGAATTCGATCACGAACTGAGCTCGAGCTTGAAAAATTAAACTCAATTAAGCTCGAGTCGAGTATCGAGCTCCGAGTTGTGAGTTGTGAGTCGAGCTCGAGCTCGAGCTTCTCACTATTCGGCTCGGCTCGGCTTGTTTACACTCCTAGCTGTGACAGAGTGAGTCCAACGACAAAGACTGGAAAAAATCACTGGCAATTAAATCTGACCACTATATTTATATGTGGTGGCTAATACCATCTGCTTCCCTGCCGACCCTTTTACAACTTCTTGTGATGGAAACCAATTCGGAGTTATCAATGGAAAAACAATTACAGTAGATGAAATAATTAATTTTTCAAATAAAAATACTATAAAGAAAAGAAATGTTTCAAAGAAAAAGACCATGTTCAAACATACACATCTTAACCATTTTCATTTATATTTATTTAGAAGAGTGAAGAAACCCGAATCTGAGATTTTTCAACCAGTGAACCCCATTCAGCACATTTATCTAAAGGTGTGTTTCTCATTTCCTTTTTGCTTTGGAAGAAAGTATATATGCGTAGAATTTTATCAAGAAATATCTTCTCAAATAATACAACATCTTACAACAGGGCGCATGTTCCATTATATTACATGAGACATAAAACAACCAAAAAAAAAAAAAAAAACACACTTCATATTGTAATCAAATGTCAAACCAATAGCCAAACAATAGATATTAACCTATTTTATGGTTCTCACTCAGTGACAATATTGGTGTCACTTATTTTTATACATTCTAGCTATAGATAGACTAGAAAAATATAATGTCACATTGCTCATAAAGGCACAGGATCAACAAGCAAAGAAGCCATTTGGTCTTTAAGCAGGATCTCAAAGAAAGTGTAGCCATCTCCATCCTTTTATATGACATGAACCACCCGAACAATATTGATTATTCGCTTAAGGATTGGCAAGGGAAAGCTGAATGGTTGGAGACATTCTTCGTTCACATCTTTCCATGCATTATAAATTTGTCTGTATAATTCATTGATCGCTTCTTGTTTCGTAGCTCCATGTTGTTTCATGTAACATCGCACGCTTGTAGCTACATGCCTTCTCTCTTGCTGAAACTTCGTAAGTGAAAGCATCAAAATTTAGTTGCAGAATAAGGTCTAATTTAGCATTGTTAAAAAAGCTCGGTTTGAAAAAAAAAAAGGTGTTTAAAAGTACGGTTTAATATTTTTAAGTGTTTAGTATTACTGGAAAAAGTATTTTTGAACAACAAACACACCTCTATGAACTTTTGTGTTTGATTTGCAAAATCAAATTTTTTTTATTGCAAAACTCAAAATTTTCATCCTGATTAGCGTTGAGGTTGTGATAGAAACGAGTTTTTTTAGCCGAAAGTTAGAGCTCTATGCTAAACGAAGCCTAAGGTGAAGAAATATTGAATAATACGCTAGAAATTATGGACCTCTTGCGTTATTATGTCATCTATGAATCTGTATATTACTGCGGAAGCTCTGATCATTTTGGAGTCAATACTGAGAGCCCAATCAAAAGCATCTTTGGTCACAATGTTTCCCATTCCAAGGAAAGATGAGATTGCTAGCATTGAGAATGCTAAGGTCATTAATCCAACTTGCATGAATTCCTCCATTGTTGCTGGTACTTATTTGTTGTGGAGCCATTTGGCTTCATTAAAGTAAGCTCGAGCTAAAACTTTTATCTGAGGAAAAGCATCAAAGATTAAAATTGCTTTTATGAAGTGTTCATCCAACACCTATAAAAGTGGTTTCCTGATCGAAATTGACTTGTGATTTGAGGCTCACCACTTGTTTTGCATAGTGCATTCGATATAATTTTCCTTCTGCAATCATATTTTCTTCAATTTCATTGTTGACTATCAGTAATTCCTGATAGAACACTTTCACATACTTTGGCTGATTAATTATGGCACTCCTATACCACCTGAAAACAGTATGGTTGAAAATAATAGTAATAAAAGATAATTAATGAGAGGTAAAGGAAGTTGCTGAAATCTAACCTCTCAATTGCTTCAGTTAGGAGCTCAAGTTCCTCAATTGTTCCATACGCATCATAGATGTCATCAAGAATGGAAGACATGGCAATAGCTTTGGTCAATATTTTTCTTCCTAGAAAATATTCTGGCTCAAAGTACACTCCTAATATCCAGAAGTAGTCTTCTGCTATCCTGTCTCTGGCAAATGGTAGCTTCTTTGAAAAATCTAAATCTTCCACCACCTGCAAAATAAAAATACTTAACAAATTACTACAAGAATATACATTTTATTTGGAAAGTTAATATATATATATATATATCTATATATATTAATGCGTCTCCTCTTTTAGGTACTTGAGGTTGCCAGAAATTAATCCTGGCCACCAGAACTAAGAGTCCATCAGCCAATTCCGGGTTGTGATTGTTGATGAGATTACCTTACTAAGTCCCCCAGTTCCTTCTGGTGCTGTTCTTGTAATATGTTGAAATCTAATTTTGCAAAGGTTAGTAGAATTTCACTGTGTGAAGGGTCTTGTTCATAGACAGACATGAAGTGCTTGGCCTCAAGCCTTGTTATGTTCCTACGAAGAGGAAGGCTTAACGCATGACATATTTGGGTAGAAAGAGGAGGGCTTAAGTTCACAGCCATGGACTGAAGGCGATTAGTAGTAAAAACAAGTGCTTCTTCTAGTATATCTTCTCCATGAATCCTTAAATGTGTGGCTTCATACAAGCTTATCATTCCTCGAACATCGCCAATCAGGGACTCCTTGAATTTCCCTTCATCATCCTTGAATTTGTTTGAATTTGTTAAACATTTCTGCTTCAAATTCCAACAAAAAACCATGAGCAAATTGTTTATACATAACAAGTGATGGCATGTAATGAAAATTGATTAAACAATCAATGTTCATCACTGAATATTTAGATGAAAGATAGTGGTGATAATGGTTATACGTACCACAGGAAATTTTATAACCATGTTGTCTAAGAAATCGAAATTTTAGAAAAGTGCTATAAAGGTTATTATCATCGTTGCCTACGGTACTGCCATCGAGATGGATAGCATGTATTTGCTGCAAAATCTCATTTATCTTTTCCTCAAAATGGTAAGAGATGCTCTAAGTGTTGAACTGCATCAATCAAGTCGAGTTTTGTCCAAGGCATATCAACAGCAGTCCTAATCAGCATCTTGTTCACTTATTCGTTCAATTTTTGGCGCTCTTCTCTGTACTTGTCTTCCTAGGAAACACAGATTACAGTATGATTAGAATTGATAAAGGTGATCCAATCATGAAAAACCAGTTTCAGCGTTGAAACCTGAATCCTAACCAGACTCTACGGTATTTGAAGAAAACCCACAATTTTAACATGTTCACAAACACGAACGATTTGAACCTGAATTAAATTGAATCTAAAATGATTCATACTTGAACAATCAAAATGACCTAAACTCGAGATAGTCCAAATTTAAAATGACTAAAACCTAAAACGGTTTAAATTTTCTTTTAACTTGAAATGATCCAACAAGCTCCATCCAATTAATGTAATTGATGGATGAAGTTCCCAGCAATATAGTATACCTTAAAAGGTTTAGAAGCATAACAAATTTGTAAAATGAACAAATTAAAAATAGATTTTTAGCAAGGAAAATACATATGTAGAAAAGTGAAACATAATTTACTTGGGAAGCAATTGGGAGGAAATGGTTACTCCAAATATCTGGAGGAAAATTAACAGAGCGTCTATGGATTTGGGGTTTGGCAATTTGGATGCAAGAATGAGATGCTAAGTCCTGATCCTGAGCAGACATCTCTTCTTTTTTCTTAAACTTCTACGATGATCATATGTTGTTGGGTGAAGAAACTTAATTCCTTTGCTCAGGTATTTATAGATCTAGCTTAATTGGTGGCCCTGTCACACGAATAATCACATTGTAATCACATAAATACACAATTTTGCTTAATTTTTTTATTTTGATTACTGTAATTAAAAATGTTATATTTTAATCGTTATCGTTACCTAATTAAAAACAGGGTACCCTACCCCAAAAAATTGATTATATCGATTTTGGACACCTATATTAGCAGGTAATGAAAGGTGTTCAATTATTGCAATTAATATTCACCAAGTTTTAGGGTTTGAATAGTAGTGTTAGTATTTAAAAGTTTATATTTGATATATTATTAGTATATAAACTTTATACATTATCAATAAATTATATGATGTTATCTCTTTAATGAATCAATATTAATTTTTAAAATAAATACATAAAAATTAATATTTTTAAAAAATTTTATTCATTAATGAGATGATATTATTTAATTTATTAACAATATATAAAATTTATAAATTAATAATATATAAATATAAAATCAATATTTAATAGAATTTGATGAATATCTTAATAAACTTTAATTCGATATACACCTGCTTAATTATTTTGTTGATGAACTAAAAGGCTATTGTATAATGTAAGAAACAAATTATTATTTATTGTTATTAATGAGTTTATTTTACAAAATTTTAGTATCATTTTTTATTGTTATTCATTTTTATGTAATGTTAATGTTACCTTTTTGTTTTTTTTTTGTTTTTGGTTCGCCTGGTCACGGGTCAAGAGAGGAGTCAGGCAGAGTCAAGACATTCTTCTGTAAAAGACAACGTCTTAATTGCTTGATGTGAGACTGAAAAGATCAAAGATATGTTTTTATCCTAACAAAAAAATCAAAGACATAAAATATTTTGTTGATGATTCGATACTTAATAATTAGGGAACAGGATTATCAATATATTATTAATTAGTTAAGACTTTTTTATCAATTTGCATCTATTAATTTTAATATAATTTTAATAACCACAAGTATGCATAGTACAAAATAAGTAAATCATCATGATTTACACACATATTAATTATAAATACATGATGTATGTTAAGAGTCTAAATTTATTTTGTTTTCTTTTAAAAATGAAATCATTTTGTTAACACAAGAAAACAAATTGTATGCAAATGTTCCAAAACATTGAACAAAATGAGTATTAGAAGTAGAAATGTTAAATTTCAGATTATATAAAAAAGATGTATTAGTGAAGTATTGAAATTTCTTTCTCTTTGGGATACACAAAGAGTTTGTTATGAAGTGTATGTCTTGAATCTAATTTCTTTCAATTCCAATAATAAAAATCCTACTTCAAAATTATCTACTTCCTCAATACCTACCACACTTTCCCATAACCATGATCTATATGAAATTTTGACTTTTAACTAGTTTTTATCAATCAATTAATCTTATAATTTTATATTTTTATTTATAATTGAAAACACATTATTGATAAATTAAGATAAATTACCAAAAGTGTTGTATATATAAGAGACATAATCTAATTTGATTGATGCAACTAACTTTAATTAAGATTTTGATCAATTTTAACGTTTATGTCAACAACATATAGACTATAACTCATCGACTGATTTCTTTTTCTTATCATAAATCTTTTCAATGCTTATCAAGTAATATTTAAATTATGTGATTTAAAATTTGATTATCTATTAAAAAATATAATTGTTATAAATTGCGGTTCAAAATTTCAAATCCCAAATAGTTTTGAATTGGATTTTTTATTGGTCGGAGACATTGCTTGAAATTCTTTTGCTTAGAGCATTGATTACATTAGAGTGATTAAGAGTATCTTACTTGCGCAACTAATCTTGTCCCAAATATTTGTACTCACTAACATGGCATACAAAGTTATTGGATAAATACAATGTGAAATCTATCGGATCATGAGGAAGTCAGTTAAATAAAAAAAAATTCTTTTTATTTTAAATTTATGAAAGATTGTTGGTAAAACTGACTCACACCCCATGTAGGAGCTATTGAAAGATAATTGATAACAATACTATCGAGCTTTAATTTTGAGCTATTTTGGATATCTTACTTCACGCCTAAGGTGAGAGAGCATGGTAGAGATTAAGCTATTGATCTTGACTCTGTTAGGAATATTGATTCAAATCTCATAAGAGATTTATTTGAGATTAACAAGATATTATTTGACAGATAAGAAGATTTGTAAAAGAAAAGTCCTAAGAGAAAATGGATTCTTAATAGATAAGTTTGTATACTTATAAATAAGTGAAGTCTTTATAGATTTAAGTATGAGAAAAATATATAAGAGAATTGTAAGGTTTTATGGGATAGACACCCCATAAGACTATAAGAGATTAACGTCTTTATGGGTGTATATATTTGAATGGATTAAAAAAGAATGAAATGGTCCACATATGGGTGTGTATGTTTGAATGGAAAAGAGAAGAATAAAATGGTCTACATAGATATGGTGCATAGGTGCACATGGGTATGTGTTTATTTAGATTGAAAATACTCCATATGATTAGAAGAGATTGAGAAGGTCTATAGGTATTAATTGTAAGTAAGCTTGATTTATTTTGATGTAATTCTCTACAACTAGTAGATTTTTTTCTCATTCCTGGACATAGGTTGTATTAGAATATATTGGCAATTGTTGTACATTTAGTTATGAGTAAATATGCTTGTACTCTCTCATGATATAAATCTATATTCATAACCCTAAATGGGATAGGGTTGAACATTTGTTTTTTACAGATTCATTGCATGGCATGAGAACCGCGGCCTTCCATGTTTCCTCACCTTCAATTATGATCTAAATGTTTATCTTTTTCTTAGATCTAAGAATAATTACTTTCTATTATTCTATTCCAACAACTTTTTTTTATAATATATTATTTCTTAAACCTTTTAATGGCTTCCAACAACCAATCCTTTTTCATACCATCTTTTTTTTCCCCAATATTTCTAGTTTTATCTCCATTAAGTTGAACTCAAAAAATTATTTACTTTGGTGTGATCAAATAACACCTTTTTCATTATTAGTGATTTAAAAAGGCATGTTGATGGCACCATTGCACCTCATCCTAAAACAATAACCAAAGATAATGAAACCACATCCAATCCTGCACATACAGAGTGGGTGAAGAGGGATCAATTTGTTCTCTCCTGTCTGAAGGTAACATTGTCGCCAAGTGCACAAACATAGGTCCTAGGTTTGTCATCTTCTCACTAGGTTTGGATAACTTTAGAAACTATTTTTCATAAACAATGTCAAGCAAAGTTAGATCTATTGCGTGATGAATTACAAAGTTTGAGTAAAAAAAACTATGTCTATTGAAGAATATCTTGTCAAGATCAAATCTATTTTTGATAATTTAGTAGCCATGACTCGTACTTTGAATGGACTATCAAATACCATTTAATATCAACTAGTTGTCTTTACTATTGAAAATAAAGAGAATCTCATTTCCTTTAATGATTTGAAAGCATGACTATTAGTTTATGAGCAACATTTTAAAAGAATGCAAGTATTGTCATCATAACCTATGAATGCCATGGTTAGTTCCCATAAGACAACCATGGTAACTCATCCAAACAGTCGAGGTCAGCACTTCAATAATTCTCATCGTGATTTTAAGCACATTGGATAGATTAATCAAAGGTATGATCATCGTGATTCTCAATTTTTTTCTTACACAAATCATATGTCTCAATGAGACTTTCAATCAAATAACCGAGATAATAAGAACTTCCCACATTTTCAAAATGCAAACTCTGCCATAAAGTGTCAAATTTGTCATCAATTCGATCATACTGTTGTAACATGTCAATACTACTGTAATAAATTTGATCATAGTCTAAGTAATTCTTTAGTTGGTCTTCATCTTTCTATCATTACTTCAAATGATTCTTCACTTAATGCTCCAATGTACAATGACAATGATGCCTACTGGCTGGTAGATTTAAATGTTACCAGTCACATAACTTCCAATCCATCATTGGTACATCAATCCATTATTTATGCTGGTAATGAAGGTGTTTTTATTGGTAATGGTAATTCTTTAAACATCACTCATATTGGTGATTCTACTATATCTCTTGGTTCTACAATATTAGCATTGAAAATTATTCTATTTGTTCCAGCATTAAAGGAAAACTTATTATTTATTGCTAAGCTAACCGAGATAATAACTATGTTTTCTATTATTTTCCTTGGGTTTTTGTTATTAAGGATCTTTACACGGGAAAGACGTCTTTGAATCGACTAGTTAAAGGCAACCTTTATGTGATTCATATAAGAGATGTGGAGCGATTCATTGGTGTAAGGCAATATGACCAACAAGCTTTATTTAGTGGCAATTCTTCTTCAGTTTCTAGAATAATTGGCATCGACAACTTGGACATCCAGCTAGCAAGATTATAGCATAGTTAAAATCTGTTTATCCATCCTAAGGATTCTTCCTTTTGTAACTTAACTTGTGTAGCTTGTCAAGCAAAAAAAAGTAAACACTTGTTTTTTGGTTTATCTACTAAGTTAACTTCTAATATTCTTGAATTAATTCATTGTAATCTTTGGAAGCCATCGCCCACTGCTACTATTACTTGTTTTTGCTATTATATTATTTTTATGGATAATTTTAGTTGTTATATTTGATTTTATCCATTGAAGTGTCGTTCTAATTTTGAGAATTTTAAGACTATAGTTGAAAATAAATTTGACAACAAGATCAAATTTTTTCAGTATGATAAAGCTAATAAGCTTGTTAAGGGTGATTTTAAAAATCTTCTTGATCACCATAGTATTTCTCTTCGAATTTCTTGTCCATATATCTATGAACATAATGGTTTAGTATAACGAAAACATAGACATATTAAGGAAATGAGCCTGACTCTGTTGTTTCAAGCTTCTTTACCATGATTTTTTTAGCCTAAGGCATTTTCTATAGTTGTTTATATTATCAATCAGCTTTCTACATCAGTTTTGGATAATTGTTCTCTTTTTGAGGTATTATTTAACTCTATGCCAAATAATAATCATTTGAGAGTTTTTGAATGTGCTTATTATCCTCATTTAGTTCCTTATTGAAAAGATAACTTTTCTCAAAATCCACTCGTGTCTTTTAAAGGTATAGTTCAGTCCACAAAGGATATCATTATTTAGACCCCTCTAATGGTCGAGTTTATATCTCACTGCATGTTGTCTTTGATAAAAATTACTTTTCTTTTGCAAAACGTTCTGGTTCTATAGCTCTTGGGATTCTTTCTTATCTTATTGACTCTTCTAAACCTCCTAAGGTTAGTTTTGAGATATCTCTACCTATGTCTCCTACTACAATTGTGTCAGAACCATTACCAAATGCTTTAATCCCAACTATAACTATTTTTAAACTTGATATAACTGTATTGGCACCCTCTGCTCAACCATCATCTGAGTCTTTCATTTTTTCTAAATTTAAAACCATATATCCTATGGTTACATAAAGTCGAGATGGTATTCAAAGGCCCAAAGTACCATACTCTTTACTTGCTACACATTATCCATCTCTTGAGTCAAGATCTTTCAAAGAAGCATATTAAGATGAAAAATAAATTTCAGCTATGAATGATGAATATTCTACTTGTATGTAAAATAATACTTAGTCTTTAGTGCCTCGTAATTCATCCATGAATGTTGTTGGTTGTCGTTGGATCCATAAAATCAAAAAGCAAGCTGATGGTACCATTGAGCGATATAAAGCAAGATTAGTGGTCAAAGGCTTCACACAACTAGAAAATATTGACTTTGACTTTACCTTTAGCCCTATTGTTAAGGCCACCACTATTCAAATTATTCTCTCTATTGCTGTTAGTAAATGATGGTCCATCAGGTAATTAGATGTCAAAAATACATTTTTACACTGCAAGCTGCATGAAGAAGTTTATATGGCACAACCACCAAAGTTTATGGACCATAATCATCCTTATCATGTTTGTAAATTACATCGCTCTCTTTATGGTCTTTTCCAAGCTCCACGAGCTTGGTTTTAAAGATTTAATTCTGTTCTTCATGCCTTTGGTTTCAAAAGCAGTCAAGTAGATCATTCTATGTTCATATAGCATTCCTCATTTGACATGATATTACTTTTACTTTATGTGGATGATATCATTCTCACTAGCTTTTCATTAAGTGTTATTCATTCATTCATTTCACAGCTTTTTTCATAATTTTCAATGAAATATCTCAGTGATCTTCATTATTTTCTTAGAATAGAGGCACGTTGTACACCTAAACATTTGTTGTTGACACAAACAAAATATGTGTTATCTCTATTTTCATGTTTGGGTATAGAAAATTGTAAACCTACTTTTACTCCAGTAACTGCTAACATAAAGCTTTCTCTATATGATGAAACTTTACTTTCAGACCCATCATAATACCATACCATTATTGGAACTTTGTAATATCTTACCTTTACTAGACCAAACATTACTTATGTTATACAACAAGTCTATCAATTTATGCATATGCCTCATGATATTCACTTTCAAGCTATGAAATGAATCTTGAGATATCTTAAAGGGACTATCAATTGTGGTATTCAATTGGTTCTTTACACTACATCGAATCTGAAATGCTATGTTGATGCTGATTAGGCTGATTGTCTAGACACTAGACATTCTACAATGGGTCACTGTGTTTTTTTAAGTTTCAATCCTGTTTCTTGGTGTATTAAAAAGTAAGTTTATGTTGCTCAATCTAATAATGAAGCAAAGTATATGGCTCTTTTTATAGTTTTTTAAGTTATACTTTAGATTTTTTATATATTGAATAAGGTTGGATTTCCTCTTACAATACCTTGTTTTGTATATTCTAACAATATGGGTGCTACTTAACTTGTTGCCAATCCTATCTTTCATGCTTGCACAAAACATATAAAGACCTCTTATCACCTTATTCAAGACCCTATTTGCAAGCATTTTCTTCAAGTCTTTTTTGTTCGTTCTCAATCACAACTAGCTGATATATATACCAAAGGACTTTCTTCCTTAATTTTTAATCCATTTAAGAATAAGCTCTTGTAGAGTTTTTCCCAATCACTTGAAGAGTTGTATTAGCATATGTTGTTGATATTTATACATTTAGTTATGTGTAAATATGCATGTACTCTCTCATGATATAACTATACATGCCATATCCCTAAAAAAGGGCAGAGCATTTATTCTTTACAGATTTGTTTCAAGTCGATTGGATCAAACCACATTAAATTGTTGTCTCTTATGTAGTTGATTGATCGTTTGACTTTGTTTCCATTTTCTTGGTTGTTTAATTGATTAGAGGCTTTTAACTTAACAAGTGATATTAAAGTTGAAGGTTTGAGACATGAGAAGAGGCAAGTCTAAAGGTGTTTAATTCAAAAAAAAAATTCGAGTTTGCATTTTAAAAATTGATTTACATGAAACTTGAAAACACACAAGAGAAAATGATTACGAGACTTACATTGCAGGTTAAGCCAAGCATTCTAGCATGAAGATTGATAATTTGATGAAATTTGAGTTAAGGTAAAGATTATTAGGAATAGTGACTCAAATCCCATAAGAGATTTGTTTGAGATTAATAAGATGTTATTTGATAGACAAGAAGATTTGCAAAAGAAGAGTCCTAAGAGAAAATAGATTCTTAATAGGTAATTTGTATGCTTTTAAATAGATGGAATCTCTATAGAGTTAGATATGAAAAAATGATGTAAGAAAGTTATAGGATTTTATGGGATAGACATCCCATAAAACTATAAAAAATTAATGTAATTATGGGTGTGTATGTTTAAGTGGACTAAAGAAGAATAAGATAGTCCACATAGATATGGTGCATAGGTACACATAGATATGTGTTTGTTTGGGTTAAGAATACTTTATAGGATTAAAGAAAATTCAGAGGGTTTAGAGGTATTAATTATGAGTAAGTATAATTTATTTTGGTGTAATGTTCTATAACTAGTGAATCTTTTTTTTATCCGTGAATATAGGTTGGTTGGGCCAAACCACATTAAATTGCTATAACTTATGTAGTTGATTGATCGTTTGATTTTGTTTCCCTTATCTCAATTGTTTAATTGATTTGAGACTTTTAGCTTAACAAACTCTTCAAAGGTGAAGACTAACAAATTTTAACATTATGCAGAAGAGGATACAAGCACTTATTATTAAGTCAAATTAAATACCAAGTATGATACTCATTTTGAAAAATAAAATATTAAGCAAACATTGATAAATTTGTTCACTATAAGAAAAATGATTTTTTATGATGAAAACTTCCGCTACTAACACTCTATTTATAAATGAAAATAGTTTTAGTGATTGAATTTTCGTTGCTAAAAGTCTGTTGGAAAGTGTGAAGTTACTAAAAGTATTTTGTCACTACTAATTTGTCATCAATAATAAATGGACCACTAGACGAAATTTTTATCGCTAATACCCTAATTTCGTAGCTAAAAGTAATGATCATTTTCACTAAAATTTGAAAATTTGTCGCTAAAAAGTATTGGCAATGAAATTTCTCTCGTTAAAGGTTATTTTTTAAATATTTAAAAAATAAAATATAAAAATCCATCCCTTAAACATACTAGAGACGAAATTTTCTTCATTAAAGCATTAATTGCTAGGAAAAATTCCTTAAGTAAAACATTTTTCTAGGATTTTGGAGAACAATATCTATCATAGATGATCAATCCTTATTCATAAATGATCGATCACTCCTTCAAAAGGATTGATCGTTTTTACTTTTTAACCAATTTTCAAATTACAAATATGATAAAAATAATTAATATAAATCTTAAATCAACTAAAAACTACAAGAATTCAACATTCAATTTATTTTCATATAAATTCATAGAATACATCATGCAACCATCACACAACCATCATAAACATACTAATTACTTAATTATCGAATAATCCATATCCATCTATAAACATTTATAACTCTTAATAAATATTCACAAACATTTATAAATATCCATAAACCTCCAACAATATCCATATACATCGCCAAATTAATTCATGCTCGATATGAAGTCCATAGAACCTCAAGTTAAGGATGATGAGCTAGCACAGAAGAAAGGTGTGTCGAATAGCTTTACATACTTTTTATTGAATGAATAAGTATTGGTTTCTTACAAATATATTAATTTCGCAAATTCCTTTAGGATTGTTAAATTTAACATCAATTTCACAAATTCAACATTAATCTTTATGAATCCAACACCAATATCTCAAATTAAATATCAATTTCAATAATTTCAGACCAATTTCATAAATTTCACTCCAATTTCACAATTTCACCAATTTTACAAAAATATCACATTATCCAAATAATTTGTATAATTTTTACAATAATTCAACACTAATTCCACTTCAAATCCACAAATTACATAGAAATATTAGAATTTCCACAATAATTTTACGCAAATTTAAAAAATTCTATATCAATTTCATAAATTCAACAATAATTTCACTATTAACAAGTTATTAAAAAAACCTTATTTGTCCTATAATTATGGAAAATTAAAACTAACTGGTATAAAAATTTACCAAATTATTATTTGACCATAATGAAGAGCTCGTAGATTGCTAAAACTTACAAAATAAAAATAAAAATTTAATTTAAAGATTGAGAAAAAAAAATTATAATTAACCTAAAAATATAAACAAAAATAACCATAAAAAATAAAAAGAATAGACCATATGCTAATAAACAAGCAATCATAATAAAATTAAAACAAAAAAAAACAAAAAAGGGGAAACAAAGCCATCAGTAAGAGATTTTTTTGGTGGAGTAGGGAAAGAAAAGGAATGAGAGAAAAGAGGAAAATGAAGGGTGGTTCATGGCCAATTTAAGGCTGGTTCAGTCTGCATTGGTGCTACGGGGCAAACAATAGAGGGCCATGGCCAGTGTCAATTGGTGCAGGGATAAAAAAAAAAAAAGATGGTCATGGCTTTAGAGAAAAGAAAAGGGAAAGAGAAAAAGAGAGAAAAAAATGAAGAAAATAAAGAGAAAAGAGGGAAAAAGAATTTTTTTTAAGTGATTATGCTTTAGCAAATGAATTCCATTGCTAAATGTCTAATTTATATGAAAATTCAACTTTTTAAAGAAATTCTTCTTAAATTATATAAAACCTTTAGCGATTGAACTTTCATCTTTAAAAAGCTATGTTTTGTCGTTAAAAGTCCAATTTAGATGAAAATCCAATTTTTGGTTAAAAAATTGTTCTTAAATTATCTAAAACCATTAATAACGAAATTTCTATTGTTAATAAAAAATCAAAAAGATCTTTAAAAAATATTTTTTAAGTAAAATTGACTTTTGAAGGGAATTTGCAATAGAATTTTGTTGTTTCGTCACTAATATAGAAATAAAAATTATAAAAAAATAATTTTATTTTTCTTAAAATAAAAACTAGTTTCAAAGAACTAGTTATGAAAATTTTGTTGTCAATTTTGTTGATAATAAAAAAAATTCCAAAAAAATAAATTATTTTACATAATACAAAAATTAGTTTAAAGGTAGTAGTGATGAAAATTTTATGGCTAATTTTGATATTATTCTTAGAATTTTAACACAACCTAATCACTGAAGAGTTTTTCTTGTAAATTTGGTGTTGGCCTTTTTTTTTTTTTTCTTTTTTTTTTGTTTGCCTACATTATTTGTTATTTGGCTTGGATTAAATTATTTCAATATTTTTATTAGCTAAATTGAGTTGTAAAGATTCTATTAATATTTTGTCTTAGGACCTAACAAATAATTTATTAATAATATCTCATTTATGAATAAGTTGATTTATCCATCATTTAAAAACTCCACTTTTAAGTTTATCCAATAGCTATATGTCATATCAAAGAATACAAATATTTGATATAAAATCGATGAAACAAGTAACACTTTAAAGGCCTACTAAATTTGAAAATTATTTAGCTAGCTAGTAAAAGTATGCATGCATGGACTTTAGATCTTTTTGAAAATTTCCTATTTTTATACATAACATGTGTTGAGGTTTGCTTTGAATCTCTTAATCTCACATCAAAAGTTGAGTAAAGTTATAAGGGTTGAGAGTTTGTTTTGTATCCCACATCAAAAGTTTAGTAAAGTTATAAAGAGTTTAACCCTTATAAATAAGATACTTTGATTTTAGTTTGGTTATCCCAAAATAATTAGACACTAAAAGAATAGTTAAGTAAGTGGGCTATTAAAAAGGTGTAATTGAGCATTGGGTTAAGTTTTGAATAAAAAGTTTTTTGTGATTCCCTTGCTCATTCAAGCTTTGTTTCAAAACCTAAATATATTTTTTAAGTGCTTCATTTTCTTTTTGAGCCTTAGTGGATTCATCTTTTATCTGAGAATATTCCTCTTCAATTTTTTATTTTCACAACCCAAATCGATGATGTTTATCTCTTTGGCTTTAACTTGAATGCATAATCTTTTGTGTTTTCGATGTGATTCTATCAACTCATTAACGGCGATGTCACTTTCTGTAGCCATCTTTTGGGCCCTAGCCCTTTGTCTTTCTACCTCAGTAGTCATTTTCTTGCATTCTTTGTGTAACCCTGACAAGTCAGTAATAGTTGTGTCTCATTCTTTGATGATCTTCGTCATCTTGACCTCTTGCTTCATTGCTTCTTCTTTCATTTTCTCTTTTTTTTCCTAGAGCTTTTGAATTTCTTACTTCAATTTATTTTTCTCATACTCAAATTCCTTTTTTATAAGCTTCAACTCTGAAGGTAACTTTTTCATATACTATTCCACTAACTGGCAAGAATCTCAAGAAATCAATACAACTTCTTTGCCCCTTTTTGCCTTCATACTATATATCCTAAAGTGACCCTATCAGTGAAAGAGCCAGGACTCACCCTCTTAGACTTATTCCATGCCTTAATTATGCTATCAATCCTTTGAAGGGTTTTAGACTCACCATATAAACAGTCTAATTGATTCAACTTATGCGTCACGGGGACAAACTGGTCAACTCTATATTGCTTTCGTACTATGAAAAGTGCATAACTTGTTAATCCCCACAATTGTAAAAGTGGGATCCTAATTTCATCTCCACATTAATACACCATAAGCTCCCGACTCATCCATAGGACTAACCATTGCACTTGACTACTTATCCCTTGTAGAAAATACTTTCATTCCTTCTTGGTCTTCATTTGTGGCCATTTGCTTTCACAGAATTCCCTAATAAGATTTTGATTACAATAATAAAGTTTGGAGAAAGTATTCTTTTTGCATTCGAAATGACTCTTCATTCATAGGTACAATCATAGTGTGCAACTTAGAAATCGCCCTTTATTATTTTTTCGACAATGATTCAATAACCTAATAGTTTTTGCCAAAATTGTTGGTGAAGGATTGCATCCTCTTTCTATTTGCTCAAACAAATCTACCACATTTAGCCTAACATGCCCCAAAACTTTAGGAAATATCATGATACCATTTATGGCTAAGGTAAATACATTCAATCCATGTTCATCGTTTGGATGTTTTATAATGAAGTCATGAAGAAACTCTTAACAAATGCCCTTATGTGCTCTTTTTTCTTGGATATGCGATTCTATAACCTCTTTGTTGACTCCAAAGATATGAGCTAACTTTTGGAGATACCCAAGCTTTTGTTTCTTTACATAAACTCTGTCTGGATGTTGGAGATGCATACCTACCAGAACCAAATACTCTTATATGGTTGGCACCATATCCACTTCATTAAAGATAAAACAACGATAAGAAGGATTCCAGAACTGCACCATTGCCTTTATAAGTGAACTCTCCACTTTCACTAACAAAAGGTATGTTTTATGGCCAAATTTATGACAGAAGGCTTGTTGTCTTAACGAGCTCATGTTTTTCCATATGGCTGTTAAATCTTGTCAATCATTTTGTTTAATGAGCAATCGGACTTCTTTAGGTAGTATTGAAACATAACCAGGTGGTAAACAATCTCCTTCTTTCTCTTCGATATTCTTTGATTCAATCTTCAACTCATTAGGCAACCATGGATAAAGCACATCGTTTTGTAAGATTTAATAGAAATCTGAATCCTCCTATCGTTTGATAGGATTAAAAATTTAACAAAAATCTAAATCCTCTCATTATTTGGTAGAATTAAAAATATATTTTATTTTTTCTTAAAATTCATTATGAAATTCTTCAATCGTTTGGTAGAATTTATAATTTAAAAAAAAATCCTCCAATCATTTGGTAGGATATAAATTTTATTATAAAAATTTATTTTAAATAAAGAAGAACGAGAAACAACTAACATAAATAAATATACAAATAAAGAAGAAAAAATAGAAATTACATTATCTTTTTTTTTGTTTCTTCCAAACCCTCGAAAATTTTACTGTAAAAACTTTTTGTTAAATATCTCCCTTTTATGTTTCTTTTTAACTCCTTTCTTCAAACTCTCAAAAGAAAATCCTAATTATCTAAATCCAAAACATCATAAAAAACTATATAAAAAAACTATTAATTTTTTATTTTACTTTTTCTCTCTGCTTTTTTGTTGTGTATATCTCTTTTTTTTTTCTATTCCCCTTTGTACTGAATCTAATGGGGTATTTATAGAGTTTAAATTATGAAATCCCTAAACTAAAAAGAATTTCAATTTTTTTTTAGTTTAAATTTCAGACTTTGATTTCAACCTTCACTTTATAATCTCTAAAAAACAATTCAAATTCAACTACTTCAAACTTTCCTTATTTTTTATTTTTTTTAACATTTAAAAAAAATAGTTACAACTCCGGACAAGTTGAAGTATCTACAAGTCGGAATGAAAAAGAACCTTGAATAAGCTTTGGAGGTGCCAACGGATCCGGTCAACCAAAGACATACAGGTGCAATGCATGATTTTTCTTGCTAAATGCTTTTTATCTTCAAAGAATAAAAGCAATAAACTAGCTCGCTGCAAAATGTTAATGTAAAATATATGCAATTTTCGGATACAAAATAAAATGTAATTTAATTACCTCAAAATTGGAGGCATATTAAAGGACATAATAACCCCAAACATTAGGATGAAACATAGCTGACCGAAGATTGTTATCGGTTTTGTAACTTTGGGAAGGAGCAAGTTCTGCTGCTAAAACCTGAACAGACATCCTGGTTTTGTTCTACTTGTTTAGCTAACCTGCCTATGTTGGGGGTGATGAAGGAGCTTTTTGGACTAGACGAATTTATAGACCTGTTGAATGCCAGTGGCATTGTTACATTTTCCACGTGGAAACTTTTTTATTTTCATTTTTTTTTGAAAATAGAAATAAATAAATATATCAGTGTCTCAGTGTTACATGAGAATGAAACAAATAAAAATGACTCATCCTTTGAGGTAATAAAATTAATGGAGGAGACATGCCAACGAGAAAATAAACAAATATATGTTCTCCACACATTTTCCTTCAAAATGAAATGAATGAAAATCAACCATCCTTGAAAATAAATAAAATAATTCAAATGTTTAAATCATTTTTATTTTGTGTAAAATATGAAATTATCATATTATAATTTATATTAATATATCAAATATAAAATATATTTGTTTATTTTTGTTAAAATCATATTATTTTTATTAAAATTTTAAATCGTATCGCTCTCATATATTTTTTATTATTTTTATATTATATCTAAAATTATATCTAATGGCATTTGTCACGTTTCTTGTTTTAATAATTTACAACAAAAATTAGAAAATGGAGAAAATTTCCTTCAATAAAAATTCTGCCGTTAAAAATAGAGTTGAAACCATTTAAATATATCAATGAATAAGATATGAGCTAGATAAAATATTATCCATTCTAATCTTTATTTTTAATTTTTTATATTATATTCATTTTCATTCTCATATCGAGTATTTCAAATTCATCATCATTCTAATTTCCGTAAATATTAATGGTATCAAATTAACTTCTATTAGCAAATCAAATTAAGAACAATAAAATGAAAATCATACAACTTTTAATTCTGTCAGAGCATAATAATTGTCCATTACAGGATAGGGCTCAACAATGTCTGTTATTTTAGCACTTCATATTATATACCTGGATGCAGATAGGATTAAAATACAATTGGTTGATTTAATTCCAAATCATAAAGGCATTGGATCAATGAGCAGAGAAGTTACAGAATCTTTGAGTAGAACTTCTGAGAAAGTGTAGCCGTCTCCATCCTTGTATGCAACATCTATTACGCGAGCAAGATTAATAATACGCATGAGGAGTGGCATTGGAACACTGGTTGGATTGAGACATTCTTCATTTATATCCTTCCATGCCTCAGACACTTGTCTGTAAAATTCATCTACTGCTTGTTGTCTCGTGGTGTCATGTTGTTTCATGTAGCATTCTACACTCGAAGCTACATGCCCTCGCTTTTGCTCAAACTGTATAAGCAGAAGTTTTAGAGTTAAAATTCATGAGGGAAGAAAAGGAAAGAAAATTTGAAGCCAAACAAAAACTAAGCTAGAAAAATTATGGACCTCATGGGAGACTATGTCATCAGTGAGTCTGCAAATTACTGAAGCAGCAGTAATCATTTTGGGATAACTAAGTATCCAATCAAAAACATCCTTGGTAACATTATCTCCCATTCCAACAAAAGATGTGGTTGATAGAAGTGAGTAGGTTGAAGTGCCTAATCCAACTGGCATGTACTCTTCCATTGTTGGAACATATTTGTGGTGAAACCACTTAGCTTCAATCCAGTAAGCTCTAGCCAGATTTTTGACCTGTGGACAACCAATGAAATCATCCTCAGTGAACTGAATAAATTAAAATAGTTGCTTTTTTGTGCAAGAATTTTTTTTGTCAGATTGAAAGCAAACACTTTCTTTTGGAATGTAAATCCAGGCTCACCCCTTCTTTAGCATAGTCAATCCGGTACAATTTCCCTTCATCGAGCATATTTTCTTTGATTTCATTGAAAACATCTAGGAGAGCCTCATAGAATACTTTCAAATACTTTGGCAGATGCTTTGTTGCACTGATATCCCAACTGAAAACAAAGTAGCCAACAATTAGAAACTGATTTAGACCTTTTGGTGGAAAAAATATACTAACGAACGAGTTCAGATGTCGAACATCTCAATTGCTTCAGTAAGGAGCTCGAGTTCTTCAATTGTTCCATGCACATCATAGATGTCATCTAGAATGGAAGTCATGGCCATTACTTTAGTCAATATTTTTCTGCCAAGAAAATATTCTGGCTCAAAGTACACTCCTAAAACCCAGAAGTAGCATTCTGTGATTCTGTCTCTAGCAAATGATAGCTTACTTGAAACATCTAAATCTTTCCACCACCTAAACAACATGAAAAACCAATCTCAGTGTATAATCCGATAAATTCAACTGACCCTTGTTTTATTTGGATGCTTTATGTTTCTGATGTTACCATGTAATGTCACGAAGTTCCTTCCGGTGCTGTTGTTGTAAAATGTTGAAATCTAACTTAGCAAACCTCAACAGAACTTCATTGTGTAGAGAATCTTCTTGGTACGAGGACACGTATCGCTTGGCCTCAAGCCTTGGTAAGTTTTTATGGAGAGGTTGCCGTAATGCATGACTTATCTGTTCTGAAAGAGGAGAGGGTGAGGTTGCAGCCATGGAATGAAGGTGAGTGGTAGTGAAAGCGAGTGCTTCTTCTGTTGGGATTTGCCTTGAATCTCAGAATCCCACATCGAAAGTTAAGTAAGTTTGAATTTGTCTTGTATCCCACATCGGGAGTTTAGTAAAGGTATAAAGGGTTTCACCCTTATAAATAAGATGTTTTGGTTTTAGTTTAGTAACCCCATAGAGTTAGACACCAAGAGAATAGCTAAGTGAGTAGGCTATTAAAGGGTGTAATTGGGTTTTGGGTTAAGTTTTGAGTAAGGAGTTTTAGGAGACTTTTCTCATTCTAAAAGTCTCACAATTGTAAAGATTTATTTGATAGTGGATTAGATTTGGAGTAGGCCATTTTGAGTTGGGCTGAACCAAATATATTTGTGTTTTCTTATTCTTGATTTGAGCTTGTTATTTTGTGTGTGGTTGCTGCGCGTAGGTATTGTTGTTTTTCCCAACAAGTGGTATCAGAGCGAGGTTCCAGGTTCGAGGTTCTAGGTTCGTGGGTCCAAGAGATCGTGAAGCAGTGTTTGAAGATGTCTGAAGAAGGTATGTCTGGTATGTCTATGCCTAAGTTTGAGATTCCGTTATTTGATGGAAAAAGTAATTTTATGTTATGGCAAAGTACGATTCAAGATCTGTTAGTACAACAAGGGTTGGATCAAGCATTAGAGAGTAGTAAGCCTGAGGGAATGTCTGATGTTAATTGGAATAGGATTCAGAAGAAGGCTGTTAGTACTATTAGATTGGCGTTAGCTCCAGAAGTAAAGTACAGTGTGTTGACTGAGAGTACTCCGAAGAGTTTGTGGGATAAGCTTGAAGGTATTTATGCTTCGAAGTCGTTGACTAATAGATTATGTTTGAAGATGGATCTGTATTCTCTGAAGATGGAAGAAGGTATGAGTCTTCATAATCACCTGAATGAATTTAATAAATTGGTTTCTCAATTGCTAGCGATTTCTGTTGATGAGTTAAAAGATGAAGAGAAAGCTTTAATTTTGCTGTCATCTTTGCCCAAGTCTTATAGGCCTTTAGTTCAGACTGTGTTGGTAGGTAGGTCTACTTTGAAGTTGGATGATGTGACTGCCCTGTTGCGTGAGAATGAAAGGTTTATGGGAGCTCAGAACTCATCACCTGGAGGGAGTACACTAGCTGTAGAGGGTTTTGATCGAAGGAGGACTCAAAAGAGGATTGATGGATCAAGATGGAGATCCAAGTCAAGAGACAGAGATTACAGTGATGTAGAATGTTATTATTGTGGTGAGAAGGGACATATCCAAGTGCGCTGCAGGAAGCTGAGAAGGGATATGGCTGCTTTCAAAAGGGCGAATGATGAGAAGAAATCAGATGAAGAAAAGAGTGATACTGCTGCTATCGTGTCTGATGATGATGATGTTGTTTTGACAACTTGTGTAGATGAGACCCAGACTTTGAAAAGTGATAAAGGTTGGGTTTTAGATTCAGCTGCTACAGTTCATGTTTGCAATGATAGGAGCTGCTTTGTGGAGTTGAATGAGAATGAAAAGTATGGGGATATTGTGGTTGCTAACAAAGAAAATGTGCAGATTCAAGGCATTGGGAGTGTTCGCCTTAAATCTCACAATGGTGTTATTAGGACACTTCGTCATGTAAGGTATGTACCAAATTGTCACTACAATTTGATTGCTTTGGGTGAGTTAGCTTCTCGAGGGTACACATATTATGGTAGTAATGATTGGTTGAAAGTGTACAAGAATGGTAGTGTGATTCTACAAGGGAATAGGGTCAATCACTTGTACATGTTTGATGGAGGCTCAGTTGCTGGAATGCCTGTGATGAAAGAAAAGAAGAAAGGTAAGCATGTTAGCTTTGCAGATACTGTTGAAGTGTTTGGAGATTCAAGTCAAGGGAGGATTTGTTGGGATTTGCCTTGAATCTCAGAATCCCACATCGAAAGTTAAGTAAGTTTGAATTTGTCTTGTATCTCACATCGGGAGTTTAGTAAAGGTATAAAGGGTTTCACCCTTATAAATAAGATGTTTTGGTTTTAGTTTAGTAACCCCATAGAGTTAGACACCAAGAGAATAGCTAAGTGAGTAGGCTATTAAAGGGTGTAATTGGGTTTTGGGTTAAGTTTTGAGTAAGGAGTTTTAGGAGACTTTTCTCATTCTAAAAGTCTCACAATTGTAAAGATTTATTTGATAGTGGATTAGATTTGGAGTAGGCCATTTTGAGTTGGGCTGAACCAAATATATTTGTGTTTTCTTATTCTTGATTTGAGCTTGTTATTTTGTGTGTGGTTGCTGCGCGTAGGTATTGTTGTTTTTCCCAACATCTTCTAGTATATCTTCCCCATGAATCCTTAAATGTGTGGCTTCATACAAGCTTAACATTCCTCGAACATCACAGGTAAGGGATTCTTTGAAATTTCCTTGACCATCCTTAAACTTTTCGAACATGTCTGCTCCAAAATCCAACAAAAAATAAGCTACCGGTTGTTCAGTTGCATGACAAAAGGTGAAAAAGTTCATATAATCAACGCAGGTTAGAACAAGACAAAATTGCTCGTCTCAAAGCCACAATTTTTTATTTTATCATGTTTTCAAAACCAATTCTGTCATGCTTAAAGCAGACTAGGTACCGGAGAACTAATGGACATACCACATGAAATTCTATAGCCATGCTGTCTGAGTAACCGAAATCGAAGAGAAATGCTGTAAAGGCTATCATGTTTATCCTGATCACAGCAGTTGGAATCTATAGTTTTCATTTGTTGTAACATCTCATCAATCTCCCTTTCAAAATGGTAATGCACACCCGAGCGTTGAACTGAATCGATCAAGTCAAGTTTTGTTATAATAGGCTTATCAGAAACTGCCAATAGCATCTGTCTCACTTCCTCCTTCAGCTTTTGGTGCTCTATTCTGTATTCAGTTTCCTAGACAAAATGAAAGAGAGCCTTGAGTAAGCTTTAGAGATGCCAAACATGCAGAGGCAATGCATGATTTTTCTTGCTGAAAGCTTCTCGTCTTCAAAGAATAAAAGCAATAAACTAGCTAGCTGCAAAATGTTAATGTAAAATATATGCAATTTTCGGATACAAAATAAAATGTAATTTAATTACCTCAAAATTGGAGGCATATGAAAGGAAATAATCACCCCAAACATTAGGATGAAACAAAGCTGACCGACGATTGTTATCGGTTTTGGAACTTTGGGAAGGAGCAAGAGCTACTGCTGAAACAACAGACATCCTAGTTTTGTTCTACTTGTTTAGCTAACCTGCCTATGTTGGGGGTGATGAAGGAGCTTTTTGGACTAGACGAATTTATAGACCTGCTGAAGGCCAGTGGCATTGTTACATTTTCCATGTGGAAAACTTTTTTATTTTCATTTTTTTAAATAGAAATAAATAAAATATATCAGTGTCTCAGTGTTATGAGAATGAAACGAATAAAAATGACTCATCCTTTGAGGTAATAAAATTAATGGCGGAGACATGCCAAAGAGAAAATAAACAAATATATGTACTCCACACATTTTCCTTCAAAATGAAATGAATGAAAGTAACCCATCCTTGAAAATAAATATAATAATTCAAATATTTATATCATCTTTATTTTACGTAAAATATGAAAATTATCATATTATAATTTATATTAACATATCAAATATAAAATATATTTTATTATTTTTATTAAAATTTTAAATCATATTATTTTTATATATTTTTATTATTTTTATATTATATCTAAAATTGCTAGACTTACTTAAAAGCAAACTTTTTTTTCTTAAGAAAATGACATTATATTATTTTCTAATAATATCTAATGAAACTCGTAACGTTTCTTGTTTTAATAATTTACAACAAAAATTAGAAAAAATGAGGTAAATTCCTTGAAAAAAAAATTTTCTGCAATTAAGGTATAGTGAATCCATTTAAAGATGTCAATGGATAATATATAGAACAAATAAAATATTTTTTATTTTCATCCTCAAATTTTTAAATTATTTAATTTTTATTTTCATATTCAATAGGTATTTTAAATTCATTATCATCTTAATTTTCTTATATATTTAATAGTTATGATTAGGGATGTTAATAGGTAGGGTATGAATAAGATAAGACATTCTTCATCTCCATCCTTGAATTTTTATATTATATCCATTTTCGTACCCATACTCAATAGATATTTTAAATTATTTCCATCCTCATCTCCATCTTACAAATATTTAATGGATATGGATAATTCTCATACCTTTAACTTTTTAAAAAATAAAAACTAAAATTTATTTTTTAAATTTTTTTATTTTTATCTTGTATTTTTAAGTAATTTTTTTATAAATATTATTACTATATATTTTTCAATAAAAATATATTAATTCTAATTAATCTAAAATAATAATTTATATTATTTAATAAAAAATTTATTTACAAAATATATATAAATATATATAGAGTACAGGTACCAAGCAAATATTGTATTACTCGTCTCTATCCCCATACCCAATAAAAATTTAAAATTATATATATATATATATATCCCTATCTCCATACCCATAATATAATACCCATTCCCATCTTCATTTGGATAAAAAGTCGGATTTCCCATTAGATACGGGTAATATTTACATCCCTATGTATGATAATACCATATTTGTAGTTTTTTTAAAAAAAAAAATTTTAATTTTTATCTTGCCTATTTATGTAATTTTTTTATAAATGTATATTTTTTAAATACAAATATATTGGTTCTAGTTAATGTAAAATAAAACTTATATTATCAAATAAAAAATTAATTTATTAAATACATATAAATATATATAAACTACAGATATTAGACGAATATTATATAACTTATTATGTACCCTTATAAAAAAAAAAATTTTCAAATCATGCACACTCCCTTCTCATATTCAAAATTAATATTCATCTCCATTTCTATTAAGGTAACAAAATCAAATTTTTCATCAGGTTTAACCTAAATCTATTAGTAAAGGTAAGATATTCATGAATATTCCAAATTTTTAAAAAAACAAAAAAATTAAAAAAAATCGTAAGACACTCAAAATTTTCCTTTGAACACCTTTTCTTTTAATAAAATTAATAAATACATCATTAGTTTTATATTTATATATATATATATATACAAATTGTATTATTTTCTAGAAATGGTGGGAGATAATTGTAACATGAAAGTTGAACTACTCAAATCAACAAAAATCACTATATTTTGTCACATTTTCACAATGGACCAAATGAGTGGTTCAAATTTATGCTTTGATCTTCCTAATTTTTTGTGTTTCAGTTTAGATTATACAAACCTTAAAATCATTGTCAACCAGGCTTTACTGACAAGTAATATCTAATGGCATTTGTCACGTTTCTTGTTTTAATAATTTACAACAAAAATTAATAAAAGAAAAAAAATTCCTTCAATAAAAATAGAGTTGAATTCATATAAATATATCAATAGATATGATATGAATTAACTAAAGTATTTTCTATTTTTATTTTTATTTTTAATTTTTTATATTATATTTATTTTATATTCATATCGATTATTTCAAATTTATCATCATTTTATTTTTTATTAATGGTATCAAATTAATTTTTATTTGCAAATCAAATTAAGAACAATAAGCAGAAGTTTTAGAGTTAAAATTCATGAGGGAAGAAAGGAAAACAAATGTGAAGCCAAACAAAAACTAAGATGGAAAAATTATGGACCTCATGGGAGACAATCTCATCAGCGAGTCTGCAAATTATTGAAGCAGCTGTAATCATTTTGGGATAACTAACTATCCAATCAAAAACATCCTTGGTAAGATTATCTCCCATTCCAACAAAAGATGTGGTTGACAGAAGTGAGTAGCCTGAAGTGACTATTCCAACTGCCATGTACTTTTCCATTGCGGAAGATATTTGTGGTGAAACCATTTATGATAATAAAATTAATGGAGGAGACATGCCAAGGAGGAAACAAACAAATATATGTATTCCACACATTTTCCTTCAAAATGAAATGAATGAAAGTCACCTATCCTTGAAAATAAATATGATCATTTATAATTTATATCATCTTTATTTTATGTAAAATATAAAAATTATTATATTATAATTTATATTAATATATCAAATATAAAATATATTACATTATTTTTATTAAAATTTTAAACCGTATCATTTATATATATTTTTTATTATTTTTATATTATATCTAAAATTGCTAGACTTACTTAAAAGCAATTTTTTTTTTCTTAAGAAAATGACATTATATTATTTTCTAATAATATCTAATGAAACTCGTTACGTTTCTTGTTTTAATAATTTACAACAAAAATTAGAAAAATGAGGTAAATTCCTTCAAAAAAACTTTTCTGTAATTAAAGTATAGTGAATCCATTTAAAGATGTCAATGGATAATATATAGATAGAATAAAATATTTTTTATTTTCATCCTTAGATTTTTAAATTATTTAATTTTTATTTTCATATTCAATAGGTATTTTAAATTAATTATCGTCTTAATTTTCCTATATATTTAATAGTTATGATTAGGGATGTCAATAGGTAGGGTATGAATAAGATAAAACATTTTTCATCTCCATCCTTAAAGTTTTATATTATATTCATTTTCGTACTCATACTCAATAGATATTTTAAATTTATATCCATCCTCATCTCCATCTTACAAGTATTTAATGGATATGGATAATTCTCATACCTTTAACTTTTAAAAAAATAAAAACTAAAATTTATTTTTTAAATTTTTTTATTTTTATCTTGTATTTTTAAGTAAATTTTTTATAAATATATATTACTATATCTTTTTCAATAAAAATATATTAATTCTAATTAATCTAAAATAATAATTTATATTATTTAATAAAAAATTTATTTACAAAAAATATATAAATATATATATAGTACAGGTACCAAGCAAATATTGTATTACTCGTCTCTATCCTCATACCCAATAAAAATTTAAAATTATATATATATATCCCTATCTCCATACCCATAATATAATACCCATTCCCATCTTCATTTGGATAAAAAGTCAGATTCCCCATTGGATACGGGTAATATTTACATCCCTATGTATGATAATACCATATTTGTAGTTTTTTTTAAAAAAAAAAATTTAACTTTTATCTTGCATATTTATGTAATTTTTTTATAAATGCATATTTTTTAAATACAAATATATTGGTTCTAGTTAATGTAAAATAAAACTTATATTATCAAATAAAAAATTAATTTATTAAATACATATAAATATATATAAACTACAGATATTAGACGAATACTATATAACTTATTATGTACCCTTATAAAAAAAAAAAATTTTCAAATCATGCACACTCCCTTCTCATATTCAAAATTAATATTCATCTCCATTTCTATTAAGGTAACAAAATCAAATTTTTCATCAGGTTTAACCTAAATCTATTAGTAAAGGTAAGATATTCATGAATATTCCAAATTTTTAAAAAACAAAAAAATTAAAAAAAAATCGTAAGACACTCAAAATTTTCCTTTGAACACCTTTTCTTTTAATAAAATTAATAAATACATCATTAGTTATATATATATATATATATGTGCAAATTGTATTATTTTCTAGAAATGGTGGGAGATAATTGTAACATGAAAGTTGAACTACTCAAATCAACAAAAATCACTATATTTTGTCACATTTTCAAAATGGACCAAATGAGTGGTTCAAATTTATGCTTTGATCTTCTTTATTTTTTGTGTTTCAGTTTAGATTATACAAACCTTAAAATCATTGTCAACCAGGCTTGTAATATCTAATGGCATTTGTCACGTTTCTTGTTTTAATAATTTACAACAAAAATTAATAAAAGGAAAAAAATTCCTTCAATAAAAATAGAGTTGAATTCATATAAATATATCAATAGATATGATATGAATTAGTTAAAGTATTTTTTATTTTTTATATTATTTTTATTTTTATATTCATATCAAGTATTTCAAATTTATCATCATTTTAATTTTCATAAATATTAATGGTATCAAATTAATTTTTATTTACAAATCAAATTAAGAACAATAAGCAGAAGTTTTAGAGTTAAAATTCATGAGGGAAGAAAGGAAAACAAATGTGAAGCCAAACAAAAACTAAGATGGAAAAATTATGGACCTCATGGGAGACAATGTCATCAGCGAGTCTGCAAATTATTGAAGCAGCTGTAATCATTTTGGGATAACTAAGTATCCAATCAAAAACATCCTTGGTAAGATTATCTCCGATTCCAACAAAAGATGTGGTTGACAGAAGTGAGTAGCCTGAAGTGACTATTCCAACTCCCATGTACTTTTCCATTGTCGGAACATATTTGTGTGAAACCATTTATGGTAATAAAATTAATGGAGGAGACATGCCAAGGAGAAAACAAACAAATATATGTACTCCACCCATTTTCCTTCAAAATGAAATGAATGAAAGTCACCTATCCTTGAAAATAAATATGATAATTTATAATTTATATCATCTTTATTTTATGTAAAATATAAAAATTATTATATTATAGTTTATATTAATATATCAAATATAAAATATATTACATTATTTTTATTAAAATTTTAAACCGTATCATTTATATATATTTTTTATTATTTTTATATTATATCTAAAATTGCTAGACTTACTTAAAAGCAATTTTTTTTTTCTTAAGAAAATGACATTATATTATTTTCTAATAATATCTAATGAAACTCGTTACGTTTCTTGTTTTAATAATTTACAACAAAAATTAAAAAAATGAGGTAAATTCCTTCAAAAAAAAATTTTGCAATTAAAATGTAGTGAATCCATTTAAAGATGTCAATGGATAATATATAGATAGAATAAAATATTTTTTATTTTCATCCTTAGATTTTTAAATTATTTAATTTTTATTTTGATATTCAATAGGTATTTTAAATTCATTATCATCTTAATTTTCCTATATATTTAATAGTTATGATTAGGGATGTCAATAGGTAGGGTATGAATAAGATAAAACATTCTTCATCTCCATCCTTAAATTTTTATATTATATTCATTTTCGTACTCATACTTAATAAATATTTTAAATTTATATCCATCCTCATCTTCATTTTACAAGTATTTAATAGATATGGATAATTCTCATACCTTGAACATTTTAAAAAAATAAAAACTAAAATTTATTTTTTTTATTTTTTTATTTTTATCTTGTATTTTTAAGTAAATTTTTTATAAATATATATTACTATATATTTTTCAATAAAATTATATTAATTCTAATTAATCTAAAATAATAATTTATATTATTTAATAAAAAATTTATTTACAAAATATATATAAATATATATAGAGTACAGGTACTGTAGACACCGATTTTGTTCGATTCTACTATTATAATAAAATAATAATAATATTTAACAAAACAAATTTAAAAAGGGAAATGGGACAAAAGTCAAGGGGTTGGTACGGGGCCGAACTGCCCCGACCAACTGCCCAACCAACTCCCCAACCAGCCACCCTATAATCACCAACTAACAACCCTATAGCCACCTAGATCTCCCTAAATCGAAATCCTTTAAAATCCCCAGCCATCTTCCTCATTCGGGGTCTCTCGGCTCTAAAACAAAAAAAAAACCCATTTTCAAACACACAGCTACCCCTTTCAAAATACACAAACAGATTTCATCAAAAAAAAAAAAAGAAACAAAAACCAAAAAATAACACAGTCCTCATTGTAGGAGAGGAACCTCAGCGCCGAGCCACCTGCAAAAGCCAAGAAATCATCAATTTCACCGAAAAAAAAAAGAGAAAAAAAATCGAAAACTTTAAAACCCGATCTATGCAAATCAAGGTCGTTTTTAGTGAAAAGGAGGTCAGATCTGTGCTCAGAGGGTCGAAAAGAGTTCGTGGGAGAATTTTGGGGTTTTTCGACCACCGGAGACGGCGGTCGATGACTGGCGAACGGCGACGGTACCAACGACTGGCCGACGTGCGACTGAAAAAGAAAGAAAAAAAAAAAGCAAAGCTGTTTTTTTTTTTAAGACCTAAAAAAAATGATGAAAAAAAAATTTAACTTTTATATAAACTGTCAATAGCCAAAACGACGTCGTTTCAATAAAAGCCCAAAACGACGCTGTTTTAACCAAAGAAGGATCCGTGCGTTTACCCGAACTCGACCCTAGATCCGCGTAACCCGATCCGACGATCCGTTCCAGCCAGCCTTGAACCAGTTCATACGAACCGCCAGAGGATCGAATTGAATCGGTCAGATCGCCTGAACCGTCGATCCAACCGTAAAATCGGTCAGACCACCCGAACCAGCGTTGACTAGTCCGGTTCAATAAAAAAAAAATTTTTTTTAAATTTTCTAATTTTTTTATATTATTAATTTTGTTATTTTTTTATATTTATGCATGATAAATTTATAAATTTGTTAGAATAAATGTTTAATTGTTTTAATAATAATAACATTAAAAACAAATAATAATTAAAAATATATTAAAATGCTTTTAAAAAATAATAATAATAATAATTTTTTCTGCCTAGATATTGGAGGGAATAAAAATATTTTTTTTAAAACAATAATTCCACCTAGATGTTGGGGAATTATTGTTAATAATTTTTTATAAAAACAATATATAAGAAATTTTTAAATTAATTTTCAAAAATCATTAAAATCGAACTTGCTTCGAAAATCCACCTAGATGTTGGAGATTTTTAGAGATGTTCGTATTTTCTTAAAAACGAAAACTTAAGCACTATTTCTTAATTTTCAAAATCCTAGGTTTCTAAAATCCCTAAAAATCCAAAATCCATTAAATCCAAAACCCCCCGAAATCCAAAATCTTTGAAATCCAAAGTCCTAAAAAAAAAATTCTAAGGACACGTGTGAAAATTCTATTTGAAGCAATTTGTTCCTGAATGCCACCTAGATGATGGGGTATTTAGGAAATTTTACTTCATGAAATCTTTTCACACGATTTCTTAATATGTATTAATAATAAGATTAATAAATAAAAGATATAATAAAATTGGGATCTTAAATATAAACAGTTGCACCTAAGCTCTGCCTAGATGTTGGAGAGTCCGAGTGATCTCATTATACTTAAGAATCCAACTCTTAAATTGCATTTCATGTTACATAATATTTATTGGCATACATACGTTAGCATGTTATTATTAGCATTTATTTGTACTATTATGTCGTTAATTTTTATTTGTACTACTTTTTAAAAAAATAAATAAATAAAATATGATATTACAAAATAAAATAAAAATAACATTCCAAAAAATAATTCTTGGTACTCTGCCTAGATGTTGGAGAGTTACCAACAGTTTTCTATAAAGAAAATTATTTCATTTTAAGGATTGTTGTGTTAAATCTTAAGCGAAAAGAGTTATTTTAAATTCTGTCTAGATGTTACAGAATTTCAAGATAATTCTTTAACTTAAAGATTTTCTCAATATTCCTAAATAAAAACTTTTAGCAAAAATATTTTTTTTAATGAAGGGAATTAGTGTTAAATTCAAATTAAAATCATTTTTATCCAACATCAAAAATAGTGCATAGTTGAACGGTACCAATTTATGCGCGTTGTGGGGGTGCTAATCCTTTCCCACGCGTAATTGACTCCCGAACCCAATTTGGTTTTTCGTAGACCAAAATCTATCTTTTTGATAAACTTTAAACCCGTTTTTATAGTTTTATTAAAAAGATAAACTTTTGGGTGGCCAATCACACCCTAACAAAGATTGATGGCGACTCCTCCTTATTTATTTTTTTCGATTTTAAAACATATCATTTTTATGTCTGGCGGTCCCAAAACCGTTACGACAGCTTGGCGACTCCGCTGGGGATTTTAAATTTGAGAGTCAAGCCAAAACTTTTAATTATGCGCCATTAAGAATCGTTGGATTTAATTGGTTTTATTTGACATTTCATTTAATCTCCTTTATTTTGATTTTTCAAAAGTATATGTTATTGAATAACTAAATTGTATGTTAGTTGTCATTTTATTTTAATTTTGTGTTTATGATATTTTAATTAATACATTATTTTACACACATTCTACATATTCATGCATGAGCTCTAAACCCGAGCTCTATCTCTTTTAAAAGGAAATGAAGTAGCTACGCTCTCGTGAGGTGATAACCTCCGCATTTGCTAATGAAACACTTTCATTCAGATTGAACCCGTTCCGTTAGTAGCCTGTAATGGGTGAGGATCGAAGAGCCTTACTAGTCTATAATGGACGATGATGTGAGGAATAGTATGGGAACCTTTAGACATGTAGATCTTAACCCGACATATAGTGAGCCCTAAAGTCCCACTTTAGGATAAAGCCATACTGTCCCTTTTACGAGAAGATTACCTAAATTAGGACATTATGTATATTCTGTTTGTTCATTCATTTACTCATTTTTATTTATTTATTTTATTTACATTATTGATTTGTTTTATTGTCTTCAATTTTGTTGCATGCATCATATAGGTACCATATTTTTAGAGGGTATTGTTTTGGACCAATCTTAAACAAAAAAAAAACTTTCAAAAAACCTAAAAGATGTCGTCTGTGTGTAAGAGCTACTTAGAGGTCAAGAGCTATTCAGAAGGTACTCAAGGGAAAGAAGGAGATTGCTTAGTAGATGGTCATATATCGGTGCTACCGCAGTTAATGCATATAGATCTCAGTCAGAATAATATATCATAATTGGAAGCCATTTGAAAACAGTGGAGAACAGAGAAAAAAAAATCTTTTTCCAAGAAATATGGGGATATAGCATTGCTTATGTCTGTGAAGGTTGATGAACAACTAATGAGAGCCATAATACAGTTCTAGGATCCATCTTATCAATGCTTTGTATTCAACCAAGAAGACTTGGCCCTCACGATTGAAGAATATTCTTCTTTACTCCGGATAAAGTCTACCAATCAAGACATAATCTATTGAAAAGAGCATAAGACTACTGGATATAGAAAAAAATTAGCCAAGATCATGCAAGTGGAGGTTGAAGAGATAGACAAGCATAAGAAAGAAAAAAATAGGGTTGAGACCATTCCATCAGCTTTTCTGCTCGAGTACATAAGAAAGTATATTGATACTGATCAGGGGTTGGATGTGTTTGCTTTGGTCATCTATGGATTGATGATATTCCCTAAGATTTTAGGGGATATAGAAGCATCAGTGGTTGATTTCTTTGAGCAATTAGATAAAGGTATAAACCCTTCACCTACTATTTTGGCAGAAACTATTAGATCACTTAATTTTTATCGAAGAAAGGGTAAAGGACGATTTATGGGGTGTGCTCAGTTACTTTTTATCTAGCTCAGAAGCCATTTTTGAGAAAAAGAGAAGACATTATTTTGACCATTCTCCGTGCATTTCAGTCCTATCAAGGAGTTTATGACTAAAGAATAGAGAAAAGATTGGACAAAAGGTCAGTGGTTGACATTTTTTTTGAAGCTCACGAGCGAAGGTGTAACATGGAGGGCACCATGGATGCTTTCGATGGCCATCTTATATAGTTGTGGAGATGAGTCATAGGTACCTCTATTAGGAATATGGGGGGCAGTGAGTTACGCGCCCCTTATGGTTCAAAGATAATATGATTTACGACAGTTCATCCCTATGACTCATAAGCTTGGTTCACTCGAGTTTGATTATGGAACACCCGGTTATGTGAAAAGGGTTCGTGAAATCATCAAAGCATGAAAGCAGGTCAACCGAATGAGCCCAACTAGATTTACAGATAATGTTGCTGAAGGTTACCTTACGTGAATGATGAAAAGGGTTAACGAAATTAGGCTTCTACCAGTTGATGTTTCAAAGAAATTGTCAGCTCCTATTTCAGTACCAGTATTATCGACTCTTGAGATCTCTCAACGAGAGTTTGAGATTGAAAAAAAAAGTTTAGAGAAAAAAAAGATGACTATAATGGATCAAGTTAACCAACTAAGATATGATTTGATGAACAGAGATGATGCAGTACAAAAGTTGACTAAAGAACGAAAAGTATTGAAAGAAGATCTATAAAATCTGTATCAAGAAAATAAGAAATTAAGGTTGGATAGTAGACCTTTGAAGGGATCCAAGAAGGATGTGGAAGAACTATGGGACATGGTGGAATATTGAAAGAATAGAGCTCAAGAGAACAAAGAAATGATCTTCACACTCACTAAAGAACAGCATGAATGGAAAGAAAAACTTTCAGGAGCTTCTGAAAAGGTAGCAAGGCACCAAAGAGAAAGTGAAAAGTTAAAAGCTGAACTAAGGAGGGAACAAAGCAAGAACTCTGATTTGCAAAGAAAAAAGCCTTAGAGCATGAATTAATGAGTTTAGAGCTTCAATTGACAAGTAATCAGAGTCATATAGACAAGATTTTGACTAAATGGCAAGATAAAGAAGATTATTGGGCTTGCACTTACAATATGGAAATAGATGCTCGAGAGATGTGGAGAGCGAAAAGTTTAGAAAAGTAGCAATACATCGAATACCTGACTGCTCAAATCTACAAGGCTATCCGAAAAGCAAGCAACATGGTTGAAAAGGCGAAAGCATTGGAACGAGAGATTGTACCAATCCAAGGCCACAGTCAAAGATTATTGCACTTTTTGCATGAAGCTAGGGAGCAATATGCTCAAATCAAATGTTTTTATGGCTTTAATGCAAGAATGATCAGATGATGTGTAAAGACTCCCATGGTTAATGAAAATTTTTTTTGTTTCGATCGATCCAAGACAATACCCTAATTTGCATTGCATTCATTTCATGCATGCATTTTTATACTAACAATAATATCAACGACATTATATCATGCGATCTAATTCATGGTTAATAAACTAAGGTTCAAGGATAGCAAAGCCAAGGAACCAAAACCCGTCAATTTCGCATAGATATAATACTCGTTCCCAAACTTGAGCCATAGAAAAAGAGAATACAACTAGATTTGAAAGGGTCGAAAGGGTACAGGAGGAAATACAAGAAAAAGTGATGGAAAAACAACAAAAAATTGAAGCACAAATGGCTGAATTAAGACAACTGTTGATTGGATCAATGAAAGGAAAATGAGTCACTGGTGCATCAAGGACAGGAGATGAGATTAATATGGAAAAGCCATTATACCCTTCCGGATTCACTCCACCTCATGTTCAGGTTCAAGTTCCTCGGGGTATACACATACAACCACCAAGTGCGCAACCGTACCCCTATGTCAATCCTTCTGTAAGTCAGTAACCGACCCATTTGAATACCAATTCAGGACATATCCCAGTCGATCCCATCATGGTACCAAATCTTAACGACCCTGTGGAGCAAGAAAAGTCTCACAAAATGTCAAAACCTGTTATAAATTTAAAAATTTAAGACAAGTATGACTAGCTCGAAGAGAGGCTTAAAACAGTTAAAGGTAATGACACTTATGGGGTTATTGACGTCAATGAGCTCAGTTTGGTGCCTGACTTGGTTATTCCACTAAAATTTAAAACCTCAAATTTTGAAAAATACGATGGGACAAAGTGTCCATCTACTCATATCACTATGTTTTGTAGAAAGATGACGGGTCATACCCATAATGACAAACTATTGATACACTATTTTCAGGATAGTTTGACTGGTTCAACAACTAAATGATACGTGTAATTAGATCGGAGTAAGATCAGTTCATGGAAAAATTTGGCCAAAGTTTTTTTGGCTCAGTATAAATACGTCTTGGATACAGCCTCTGATAGACTGTCATTACAAAATATGGAGAAAAAGTCGACAAAAACTTTTAAAGAATATGCACATCGGTGGAGAGATGCAGCAGCCCAAGTCCAACCGCCACTGACTGAAAAAGAGATAACTGCACTATTCATCAATACATTGAAAGGCCCATATTATGACAGATTGGTGGGAAATATCACGAAAAACTTCTCTGACATGGTAATTTCAGGGGAGATGATAGAGAACGTTATAAAAAGTGATAAAATTAAAGGGTCTGAAAAAAAGACAGTAACTTTAAGGAAAAAAAAGCAGGAGACACATGTTGTCACTAATAGAAATTCCTCACACCATCCATTTATCCCGTATAATCCATACCCCCCTTACTACCCTACCACAAACCAAATCTTTCAACAACCATACTATTACCGGGTACCCCAACAACTGTTACCCAGATCAAGTTTTAGCCTTCAACCATCCAATTACACTCTTGCACCCCCAGCTCGACCATTTACTCGACCAACCTACCCAAACAGCAATCAAAGAAACTCACAGAATAATAACAATCGAGAAAGACCTCATTTTGACCTAATTCCCATGTCTTACATCAATTTGTACCCTCAGTTAATGAGAGGCCACCTTGTCACTCCTACTTATACAAAACCATTAAAACCACCTTACCCAAATTGGTATGACCCTAACGTCAAGTGTGATTATCATTACGGAGTTACAAGATACTCTACTAAAAATTGCTAGCATTTAAACACAAGGTGCAAGGTTTGATAAATGATGGGCTTTTATCTTTTGATACTAAATTCAAGCCTAATGTCAATGAAAACCCTTTGTCGGATCACACCGAAGGGAAAATCAATATGGTGGGTAAGGAAAAATATGTGAAGATCAAAAAGAGCACAGATGAAGTGAGGACCCATTTTGAATAAGTGTATGACTGTTTATATGAGACGGGCATGTTTAAACCATTATTTTTTTATGACAATGGCAGTCATGAAAACCCTAATCATTTTTATAAATATCATGAGAGAATAATTGGACATTCAATCCAAAATTGTGAGGACTTTAAGCAAATATTACAAAGCTTGATGGATGAGACCATCATTGAATTTTATGATGAATATGATGGAGATAGTGTGAATACAGTGGGTGACGAATGTTCTAGCAAGTCTTTTATCCCTAAACCTCTCACTGTTTACTATGATGAGAAACCAGAACCCCTAACTGAGGAAACTATCTTCTCTTCTAGGACACCAATGACCATTTATGTCCCTAGCCCATTCCCTTATCAAACCAACAAAGTAGTCCCATGACGATATGATTATGATGTGGTGATGCGAGGGCCTAATATGACCTCGAATAATTCAAGCGCGGAGAATATCGCCAATATAGCAGGAATAGGAGGAATGACCCGAAGTGGTCGAATTTACACTCTTGAAATGTCGAAAGGGTTAAGAAAGGGAAAGATAAGATAAGAGAAGATGATGTAAGAGAAAGCCAAGATTCTCAACCGATGGTAAGATCAAAAGTGCAAGTTAACAAATCGGTATCAGAAAAAGAAGCTTACGAGTTTATAAAGATCATCAAATACAGTGAGTACAGTGTGGTGGATCAGTTAAATAAACTTTCAGCTCGTATTTTCTTACTGTCACTACTACTGAATTTTGAGTCGCATAGGAATGCTTTGCTGAAAGTGTTCAACCAAGCTTATGTCGAGCATAACATTTCTATTGAGAAGGTAGACCACATGGTTGGGAATATTATAGCCTCAAATTTTATCACCTTCAATGATGATGAAATACCTCCAGAAGGACGTGGTAGTGTTAAGGCCTTACATGTTACTGTCAAGTGTAAGTCTCACACTATGGCCAAAGTGCTGATTGACAATAGGTCGTTTATTAATGTTATGCCTCTGACAACATTATCAAAGCTTCCAGTGGATCTCTCTCATATGCGAAATAGTCATATGATTGTAAGAGCGTTTGACGGGACACGGAGAGAGGTAATTGACAATATAGAGATCCCATTATAGATTGGCCCTTGTACCTTCAATGTCACATTTCAAGTAATGGACATAACTCCAGTATATAGTTGTCTACTTGGGAGGCTTTGAATTCACATAATCAGAGCTGTACTTTCATTATTACATCAGAAGGTAAAATTCATCATAGAAGAAAAATAAGTCTGTGTGGATGGTGAAGAGGACTTATTGGTAACAAAGACCTTAACAACTCCTTACGTTGAGACAGCAGAAGAAGCAATTGAATGTTCTTTTAGAGCTTTTGAAGTAGTAAATGCTACTTATGTAAGAGAAAGGTTAAGAATGCCAATCTTTCAATTGTCAAAAGCTACGAATATGATAATTAAGCAGACTGCTGGTAAGAGTTGGTGAGCGGGGCAAGGCTTAGGAAAAGCTCTACAAGGGATCGCAAGAGCACCGTGCCCGATTGAAAACAAAAAAAGATAGGGTTTAGGCTATAAGCCTACAGCTGCTGATAAGAAGAATATCATGCTGACAAAAAAAAAAAAAAAGAATGGCATGCCTCAAAGGATAAGATTTGATTGATGGGAAAATGATATTCCCTTATTTGTATGAAACCTTTCGTTCAGTCAGGCATATCTATCCTGGATCAATAGAAATAGAACAAGGAGGACTGGTAATGGGGTTAGAGAAAGCTTTCTCACGACTTCAAGTAGAAGCAGATGAAGAAGTCATGCAAAATGAAAAGATCTTTTTTTCATTTTAGGAAACTCAAAGAATGGTGTACCACTTTTGTTGTCTTTGAACCTTTAAACTCAACAATTTCAATTGCTTCTGCCCAAGAGCATGTGGAGGTTAAGTGTATGGGCTTATTTTCATTGTCTTAATAAAATGATGAATGCAATGCATTTCACTTATACTATGTTCTCTATTTTCATTTTTCTTTTCTTTCATTACCATTCTCTTTGCCCTTGCCAAGATCAATATATTTCTTTGTGATTATACCCATTTTCAAGTTTTCTAATAATGAACATTATGGATGACCAAGGCAATAATACCGGGTTTGATTTTGAAAATTTGACTCATATTAGTGAGCTTGTTAACGATGTTGATTCAGAAGACTATGATTTACCTCATGATCTGTTGAAATGGATGGAATAAGAGAAAAAAATTATAAAACCCTACCAGGAATTAACTGACCCATTAAATTTGAGAGATGGTGACAATAAGAAAGAAGTCAGGATTGGTACTTCACTATCATCGATTGAGAAGCGAAAGTTGATGAATCTACTGCAAGAATACATGGATGTATTTGCATGGTCTTACCAAGATATGCCAGGACTAAGTACAGAGGTAGTTGAGCATAGGTTATCTTTAAAACCAGAATGTCGACCAGTACAATAGAAGTTGAGACGCATGAAGCCAAAAATATTGCTGAAGATAAAAAAAGAAGTAAAGAAGTAATTTGATGCTGGTTTCTTAGAAGTAGCTAAGTACCCTGAATAGGTAGCCAATATAGTCCCAGTTCTCAAGAAAGATAAAAAATTTAGAATGTGTGTGGACTATCAAGATTTAAATAGAGCTAGCCTAAAGGATAACTTTCCATTACCATATATTGATACCCTTGTGGATAACACTGCTAAACACTCCACTTTTTCATTCATGGATGGGTTCTCTAGCTATAATCAGATCAAAATGGCTCGTGAAGATATGAAAAAAACTACATTTGTGATAATGTGAGGGACATTTTGCTATAAAGTTATGTCTTTTGGGCTAAAGAATGCTGGTGCCACATATCAAAGAGCGATGGTCACTCTTTTTCATGATATGATGCATAAGGAGATAGAGGTATATGTTAATGACATGATAACTAAGTCTCAAGAAGGGAAAGATCATGTTGTTAATCTCAGAAAGCTCTTTGAAAGATTATGAAAATACCAGCTCAAGCTAAATCCAGCCAAATGCACATTTAATGTTAAATCTGGAAAATTGTTAGGGTTCATAGTCAGTGAAAGAGGTATAGAAGTAAACCCTGATAAAATTCAAGCCATTCAAGAATTATCAGCACCGCGCACACAAAGGGAGGTGAGAGGTTTTTTAGGGCGATTGAATTATATTTCTTGCTTCATATCCCAACTTACCTCGAAATGTGATCCAATCTTCAGGTTGCTTCACAAAAATGATCCTGGTGAATAGGATGAAGAATGCCAAAATGCATTTGAAAAGATTAAAGAATATTTGATAAGCCCATCGGTGTTGGTTCCACCAATTGCAGGAAGACTGTTGACTTTATATCTAACGGTTCAAGAAAAATCGATGGGATGTGTATTGGGGCAAAGAGATGAAACTGGCAAAAAAGAGCATGCTATATACTATTTGAGTAAAAAATTTACAGAGTACGAGGCCAAGTACCCCTAAATAGAAAAAATATGTTGTGCCCTGGCTTGGACTACTCATAGACTCAAACAATACATGCTCTATCATACAACGTGGCTCATATCAAAATTGGATCCCCTCAAGTACATTTTTAAAAAATCTTCTTTATCAGACAGACTAACGAGATGGTAAGTCATGCTCTCAGAATATGATATTGTGTATGTGACACAAAAATCCATAAAAGAGAGTGCAATTACTGATTTTTTTGCTGATCGAACTACAGAAGATTATGAACCTATGAAGTTTAAGTTTTCAGATGAAGATTTGATGGCAATCGAGCAAGATGAAGATAAGAAGCCTGTAAGAGAAGTATGGAAAATGTTTTTTGACAGGGCATCCAATATAATGGGGCATGGCATTGGGGCAGTACTAATATCCCCAGAAGGAAATTATTACCTATGTACTGCAAGGTTAGATTTTAATTGCACAAACAATGTCGCTGAATATGAGGCATGTGTCATAGGGTTACAGATGACCATTGAAAAGAAAATTGAAACACTAGAAGTATATGAGGATTCAACCTTAGTAATTTATCAACTAAAAAGAGAATGGGAGACCAGGGACTCGAAACTAGTGTTATACCAAAAGCACGTAGCTGGCTTGAGGAAACATTTTCAACAGATTCATTTTCAGCATGTTTCTCGAGAAGAAAACCAGATTGCTGATGCCCTGGCCACTTTGGCAGCAATGTCTAAATTAAATAATGGTACGAGAATCCAGCCCATTAGAGTATAAATGAAAGTTTCACCAGCTCACTGTTCAAATACGAAAAGAGAGGTAGATCGACAACCATGGTACCATGACATTGTACAGTATATCAAGTGTCAAAACTACCCAGAGCAGGCTTCAGAAAATGATAAGAGGATCATTCGAAGATTAGCAGTAAGTTTTGTGCTTGATGGAGAAATCTTGTATAAAAAAAGTCGAGATCAGATTTTGCTAAGGTGCGTCGATGCTATGAAAGTAAGAACAATACTTGAAGAAGTACACGAAAAGATTTGTGGAACACATGCTAATGGGCGTATGATGGCCAAACAGATCATGAGAGCTGGTTACTATTGGTCTATAATGAAAAATGATTGCATCAGTTATGCCAGAAAATACCATAAATGCTAAATTTATGCAGATAAAATTCATTCTCTTTCAGTCCCACTACACATCTTGGCACCACCATGGCCTTTCTCCATGTGGGGAATGGATGTGATCGGACCCATAACTCCAAAAGCTTCAAATGGGCATCGATTTATCTTTGTGGTAATCGATTATTTTACAAAATAGGTGAAAACAGTTTCGTATGCTAGTGTTACGCGATCAGTGGTGTGTAGATTTATAAAAAAAGAGATAATATGTCGGTATGGTCTCCTAGAAAGGATTATCTTAGATAATGCTAGCAATTTAAATAATAAAATAATGAAAGAATTATGTACACAGTTCAAGATCAAGCATCATCATTTAGCATCATATCATCAAAAATGAATGGTGCAGTGAAAGCTGCAAATAAGAACATCAAGAGAATATTGGGAAAAATGATCGACACATATAAGGATTGGCATGAAAAGTTACCTTTTGCTTTGCTTGCCTATAGAACATCAATCCGAACCTTTACAAGGGCCACCCCATTTTCACTAGTGTATGGGATGGAAGCTGTACTGCCAATTGAAGTGGAAATTCTTTCTCTGAGGGTGTTGATGGAGACAAAATTAGAAGAGGCAGAATGGGTTCAGGATCATTTCGAGCAACTGAATCTTATTGAAAAGAAAAAGCTCTCAGCATTCAGTTATGGACAAATGTATCAAAGAAGAATCATGCGAGCACATGACAAAAGGATACGACCTCGATGTTTTCATGAGGGCGAATTGGTTTTGAAAAGGATTTTGCCATGTCAGCATGACAATAGAGGAAAATGGACGCCCAATTGGGAAGATCCATATGTGGTAAAAAAGGTATTTTCTGCTGGAGCTCTGATCCTTACAGAAATGGATGGAGATGAATTACCAAATCCTGTAAATTCAGACATTGTCAAGAAATATTTTGCTTAAAAAAAAGAAAAAAATGAAAAGAAAAAAAAATATACAAAGAAAAAGGGACAAAAATGAAAGAAAAAATGAAAAAAAATGAAAAAAATGAGAAAGAAAGTGACTCAGATTGAAAACTCGAAAAGGGCGATTTGAGTCAAAGGGGGTCATTTAAGCTGAAAACCTATAAAGGCGACTTGAATAAAGGTGGAGCTCGAAAAAAATTTTTTAGAGAATGAAAGAGTGGCACTGAATTGATGAATTGTCACCAGAGTAAAAAAAAAAAGATGACTTTTAGGGGGCAAGTTCTCATTAGTCATAAATGTGGGGCAAAGATTGGTCATATGAAATCACATGTGACAAGATCACAAATGTAACAAGTTTTTGGGAAAAGACCTGGTCCGAGTAAGCCGAGGTCGTCCAAATGTTCATTATTTAGAGAATTGATATTTGATTTTTGAAATACTTTTGAGTTAACTGTTCTTTATGTCTCGAAAAGCTTATCTTTCTAAACCTAAAATACCCTATTATTGGTCATATTGCACACCCAACTTTGAATCTGAAATCGTTGCATTTGTCATTTAAAATTAAGATATTGACTGATAAAGCTCATAATAGACCAATGTATCGCTCGAAAAGAGAATGCAATATGAGGATGACAAAAAAAAAGTAATATGGGGGCAAAAAGGATGAAACGAAATCGATTGATTATTGGGGATAAAAAAATAAAAAAAAAAAAGATTTTTGAGCGACTAAAAGCCAAATGGGTTCATCATGAGATAGAGATTTCTGGTCAAAGATTGAAAGATGTAAAAGGACGAGATTATTGAAGGCGACTTCTAAAGTTTGAAAGAATTGAACCAAAAGTTGAATTAACTTGTATGAAATGCATGATATAATTCGTTGACGGCATCTTTATCTTTCCTTTCATCACAATCATTGCATGCATTACACGCCTCTCGATAAGTTGCATAGAAGATTTCTTTATGAGACATCAGGAAGAATCAACATTTTTTTTCTCAAAACAAAGATGATGGCCTTGAAGATGGTATGTTAACATAATCTTTAAAATCAAAACTATTGGTCTATGGAGTACCCAATCTCTTATTTCTCAACTCACAGCTCAATTCTGTATAATTCTCTGACTTGTGGTTCAGTCTCGATCGTCCTTATCCTTTGACTTGTGGTTTAATCCCGGTCATTTCATTAATTTTCTTGACTTGCGGTTCAGTCCCAGTCATCCTTATCCTTTGACTTGTGGTTTAATCCTGATCATTTTATTAATTCTTTGACTTGCGGTTCAGTCCCAGTCATCCTTACCCTTTGACTTAATCCCGGTCATTTCATTAATTCCCTGACTTGCGATTCAATCCCAGTCATCATTATCCTTTGACTTATGATTTAATCCTGGTCATTTCATTAATTCCTTGACTTACGATTCAGTCCCAGTCATCATTATCCTTTGACTTGTGGTTTAATCCCGGTCATTTCATAATTCCCTAACTTGCGGTTCAGTTTCAGTCATCATTATCCTTTAACTTATGGTTTAATCTCGGTCATTTCATTAATTCCCTGACTTACAGTTCAGTACCAGTCATCCTTATCCTTTGACTCGCGGTTTAATTTTGATCATTTCATTAATTGCTTGACTTACGGTTCAGTCCCAGTCATCTTTAATCTTTAACTCGTGATTTTATCCTGGTCATTTCATTAATTATCTGACTTGCGGTTCAGTCCCAGTCATCTTTAATCTTTGACTCGTGGTTTAATCCTGGTCATTTCATTAATTGCCTGACTTACGGTTCAGTCCCAATCATCTTTAATCTTTGATTCACGGTTTAATCCTGATCTTTTATTCTCTGAGTCGCGGTTCAATCCTGATCTCTTTAATTCAAAATCATAGTTTAATCTCGATTATTGTTGTTATTTTTTGATTCACGATTTAATCTCGATTTTTTTATTCTCTGAGTTGCGGTTCAATCCCAATCTCTTTAATTCAAAATCGTAGTTTAATCTCGATTATTATTGTTATTTTTTTATTCACGATTTAATCTCGATCTTTTTATTCTCTGATTCGCGATTCAATCCCGATCTTTTTAATTCAAAATCGCAGTTTAATCTCAATTATTATTGTTATTTTTTGATTCACGATTTAATCTCGATCTTTTTATTCTCTGATTCGCGGTTCAATCCCGATCTCTTTAATTCAAAATCGCAGTTTAATCTCGATTATTGTTGTTATTTTTTGATTCGCGATTTAATCCCGATCTTTTTATTCTCTGATTCATGGTTCAATCCCGATCTTTTTAATTTAAAATCGCAGTTTAATCTCGATTATTGTTGTTATTTTCTGATTCGTGGCTTAATCTCGATCTTTTTATTCTCTGATTCGTAATTCAATGTCGATCTCTTTAATTCTTTAATTCGTGGATTAATCCTGATCTTTAATATTTGTCTTACTCGTGGTTTAATCCCAGTTTCCTCAGTTCTGACTTGTAATTTAATCTGGATCTTATTATTCCTTGACCTGCGGTGTCGTCCCAATCACTGTCTTTATCATTCGACTTTAGATGTTGCCTTGATCAATTCTTTATTTTTAACTCACGATGTCGCTTTCTTTATCACTTAACTTGACCTGTAAAAAAAATAATAAAAAAAATAAAAGTCCATGATTTTTTTTCGGACAAAATCGTTGTCTTTATCTTTGTCATATTCTTGATCTTCAGTAATGTGCAAAAAGGGGCAGCTGTAGACACCGATTTTATTCGGTTCTACTATTATAATAAAATAATAATAATATTTAACAAAACAATTTTAAAAAGGGAAATGGGACAGAAGTCAAGGGGTTGGTACGGGGTCGAACTGCCCCGACCAACTACCCAACCAACTCCCCGACCAGCCACCCTATAACCACCAACTAACAACCCTACAGCCACCTAGATCCCCCTAAATCGAAATCATTTAAAATCCCCAGCCATCTTCCTCATTTGGGGTCTCTCAGCTCTAAAACAAAAAAAAAAACCCATTTTCAAACACACAGCTACCCCTTTCAAAATACACAAACAGATTTCACCGAAAAAAAAAAAAACAAAAACCAAAAAATAACACAATCCTCACCGTAGGAAAGGAACCTCAGCGTCGAGCCACTTGCAAAAGCCAAGAAATCATCAGTTTTGCCCAAAAAAAAAAGAAAAACTGAAAACTTTAAAACTCGATCTACGTGAATCAAAGTCATTTCTAATGAAAAGGAGGTCAGATCTGTGCTCAGAGGGTCGAAAAGAGTTCGTGGGAGAATTTTAGGGTTTTTCGACCACCAAAGACGACGGTCGGTGACCGACGAATGGCGACGATACCGATGGCTGGCCGACGTGCGACTGAAAAAGAAAGAAAAAAAAAAAAGCAAAGCTGTTTTTTTTTTTTTTTAAGACCTAAAAAAAATGACGAAAAAAATTTTTACTTTTATATAAACTGTCAATAGCCAAAACGACGTCGTTTTCAATAAAAGCCCAAAACGACGTCGTTTTAACCAAAGAAAGATCTGCGCATTTACCCGAACCTGACCCTAGATCCGCGTAACCCAACCCGATGACCCGTTCCAGCCAGCCTTGAATCGGTTCATACGAACCGTCAGTGGACCGGCTGAACCGGTCAGATCACCCGAACCGTTGATCCAATCGCATAACCGATCAGACCACCCGGACCAGCATTGATCGGACCGTTGACCGGTCCGGTTCAGGTAAAAAAAATTTTTTTTTTTAATTTTCTAATTTTTTTATATTATTATTTTTGTTATTTTTTTATATTTATGCATGATAAATTTATAAATTTGTTAGAATAAATGTTTAATTATTTTAATAATAATAAAATTAAAAATAACTAATAATTAAAAATATATTAAAATGCTTTTAAAAAATAATAATAATAATAATTTTTCTTGCCTAGATGTTGGAGGGAATAAAAATATTTTTTTAAAAACAATAATTTCGCCTAGATGTTGAGGAATTATTGTTAATAATTTTTTATAAAAAAAATATATAAGAAATTTTTAAATTAATTTTTAAAAATCATTAAAATCAAACTTGCTTCGAAAATTCGCCTAGATGTTGGAGATTTTTAGAGATGTTCGTATTGTCTTAAAAACGAAAACTTAAGCACTATTTCTTAATTTTCAAAATCCTAGGTTTCTAAAATCTCTAAAAATCCAAAATCCATTAAATCCAAAACCCCCCGAAATCCAAAACCCCCCGAAATCCAAAATCCTTGAAATCCAAAGTCCTAAAACAAAAAATCCTAAGGACACGTGTAAAAATTCTATTTGAAGCAATTTGTTCTCGAATGTCGCCTAGATGATGGGGTATTTAGGAAATTTTACTTCATGAAGTCTTTTCACACGATTTTTTAATTCGTATTAATAATAAGATTAATAAATAAAAGGTATAATAAAATTGGGATCTTAAATATAAACAGTTGCACCTAAGCTCTGCCTAGATGTTGAAGAATCCGGGTGATCTCATTATACTTAAGAATCTAACTCTTAAATTGCATTTCATGTTACATAACATTTATCGACATACATACGTTAGCATGTTATTATTAGCATTTATTTGTACTATTTTGTAGTTAATTTTTATTTGTACTACTTTTTTAAAAAAAATAAATAAAATGTGATATTACAAAGTAAAATAAAAATAACAATCCAAAAAATAATTCTTGGTACTCTACCTAGATGTTGGAGAGTTACCAACAGTTTTCTATAAAGAACATTATTTCATTTTAAGGATTGTTGTGTTAAATCTTAAGCGAAAAGAGTTATTTCAAATTCTGCCTAGATGTTGCAGAATTTCAAGATAATTCTTTAACTTAAAGATTTTCTCAATATTCCTAAATAAAAACTTTTAGCAAAAATATTTTTTTTTAATGAAGGGAATTAGTGTTAAATTTCAAATTAAAATCATTTTTATCCAACATCGAAAATAGCGCATAGTTGAACGGTATCAATTTATGCGCGTTATGGGGGTGCTAATCCTTCCCCACGCGTAACCGACTCCCGGACCCAATCTGGTTTTTCGTAGATCGAAATCTATCTTTTTGATAAACTTTAAACCCGTTTTTATAGTTTTATTAAAAAGATAAAATTTTGGGTGGCCAATCACACCCTAACAAAGATTGGTGGGGACTCCTTCTTATTTATTTTTCTCGATTTTAAAACATATCATTTTTATGTCTGACGGTCTCAAAACTGTTACGACAGTACCAAGCAAATATTGTACTAATCGTCTCTATCCCCATACCCAATAAAAATTTAAAATTATATATATATATCCCTATCTCCATACCCATAATATAATATCCATTCCCATCCTCATTTGGATAAAAAGTCGGATTCCTCATTGGATACGGGTAATATTTACATCCCTATGTATGATAATACCATATTTGTAGTTTTTTTTTTTAATTTTAATTTTTATCTTGCATATTTATATAATTTTTTTATAAATGTATATTTTTTAAATACAAATATATTGGTTCTAGTTAATGTAAAATAAAACTTATATTATCAAATAAAAAATTAATTTATTAAATACATATAAATATATATAAACTACAGATATTAGACAAATACTATATAACTTATTATGTACCCTTATAAAAAAAAAAATTTTTCAAATCATGCACACTCCCTTTCTCATATTCAAAATTAATATTCATCTCCATTTCTATTAAGGTAAAAAAATCAAATTTTTCATCAGGTTTAACCTAAATCTATTAGTAAAGGTAAGATATTCATGAATATTCCAAATTTTTATAAAACAAAAAAATTAAAAAAAAATCGTAAGACACTCAAAATTTTCCTTTGAACACCTTTTCTTTTAATAAAATTAATAAATACATCATTAGTTATATTTATATATATATATACAAATTGTATTATTTTCTAGAAATGGTGGGAGATAATTGTAACATGAAAGTTGAACTACTCAAATCAACAAAAATCACTATATTTTGTCACATTTTCACAATGGACCAAATAAGTGGTTCAAATTTATGCTTTGATCTTCTTAATTTTTTGTGTTTCAGTTTAGATTATACAAACCTTAAAATCATTGTCAACCAGGCTTTGCTGACAAGTAATATCTAATGGCATTTGTCACGTTTCTTGTTTTAATAATTTACAACAAAAATTAATAAAAGAAAAAAAATTCCTTCAATAAAAATAGAGTTCAATTCATATAAATATATCAATAGATATGATATGAATTAGTTAAAGTATTTTTTATTTTAATTCTTATTTTAAATTTTTTATATTATATTTATTTTCATATTTATATCGATTATTTCAAATTTATCATTATTTTATTTTTCGTAAATATTAATGATACCAAATTAATTTTTATTTGCAAATCAAATTAAGAACAATAAGCAGAAGTTTTAGAGTTAAAATTCATGAGGGAAGAAAGGAAAACAAATGTGAAGCCAAACAAAAACTAAGATGGAAAAATTATGGACCTCATGGGAGACAATCTCATCAGCGAGTCTGCAAATTATTGAAGCAGCTGTAATCATTTTGGGATAACTAACTATCCAATCAAAAACATCCTTGGTAAGATTATCTCCCATTCCAACAAAAGATGTGGTTGACAGAAGTGAGTAGCCTGAAGTGACTATTCCAACTGCCATGTACTTTTCCATTGCGGAAGATATTTGTGGTGAAACCATTTATGATAATAAAATTAATGGAGGAGACATGCCAAGGAGGAAACAAACAAATATATGTATTCCACACATTTTCCTTCAAAATGAAATGAATGAAAGTCACCTATCCTTGAAAATAAATATGATCGTTTATAATTTATATCATCTTTATTTTATGTAAAATATGAAATTATTATATTATAATTTATATTAATATATCAAATATAAAATATATTACAATATTTTTATTAAAATTTTAAACCGTATCATTTATATATTTTTTTTATTATTTTTATATTATATCTAAAATTACTAGACTTACTTAAAAGCAAACTTTTTTTCTTAAGAAATTGACGATATATTATTTTCTAGAAGTGGTGGGAGATAATTGTGCCATGAAAGTTTAACGGCTCAAATCAACAAAAAGCATTATATTTTGTCACATTTTCACAATGGATCAAATTTATGCTTTGATCTTCTTAATTTTTTGTGTCTCAATTTAGATCATACAAGCCTCAAAATCATTGTCGACCAAGTAATATCTAATGAAATTTATCACATTTCTTGTTTTGATAATTTACAACAAAAATTAGAAAAAGGAGGTAAATTCCTTAAAAAAAAAAAATTCTGGAGTTAAAAGTATAGTGAATCCATTTAAAGATGACAATAGATAATATATAGAACAAATAGAATATGTTTATTTTTATCTTCAAACTTTTATATTACACTTATTTTTTTATATTCATATTAATACTTATTTTAAATTCATTATCATCTCAATTTTCTTATATATTTAATAGGTATGATTAGGGATGTCAATAAATAGAGTATTGGTAAGGTAAAGCATTTTCCATCTCTATCTCCATATTTTTATATTATATCCATTTGATTTCCATACGCATACTCAATAGATATTTTAAATTTATCTATATCCCTATCTCGCTACTATTTAACGGGTATGGGTAATCCTCGTACCTTTAACTTAAAAAAAATAAAAACTCAAATTTATTTTTTAAATTTTTATCTTATATATTTAGGTAATATTTTTTATATAAATATATATTAATATTTTTTTAATAAAAATATATATTAATTATAATTAATCTAAAATAATAATTTATATTATTTAATAAGAAATTTATTTACTAAATATATATAAGGTACAAGTACGGGTATGAGGTAAGTATTATATTACCGTCTCTATCCCCATACTCAATAAAAATTTAAAATCATATCTATCCATATCCTCATACTCACAATATGATACATATTTTCATCCTCGTTTGGATAAAAGGTCTAATTTTTCATTTAATACAGATAATATTGATATCCCTATATATGATAATACCATATTCTTAGCTTTTTAAAAAATATTAAAAAAATTAATTTTTATCTTACATATTTATGTAACTTTTTATAAATATATATATTTTAAATACAAACATATTGTTTCTAATTAATGTAAAATAAATTTTATATTATTAAATAAAAAATTAATTTATTAAAAATATATAAATATATATAAACTACAAATATTAGATGAATGCTATATCACTTATTATGTATCATTACAAAAAAAAGAAAAAATTCAAATCATACACACTACCGTTTTCATATTCAAAATTTAATATTCATCCCCATTTCTATTAAGATAAAAAAAAAATTCAAAATTTTCATCAAGTTTAAGTAGGAGTGGTGACCCTAAATCTATTAACAAAGGTAAGATATTCACAAATATTTCAAATTTAAAAAAAAAAATTCATAAGACAATCAAAATTTTCCTTTGAACACCTTTTCTTTTAATAAAATTAATAAATTCATCATTAGTTATATATATATATATATATATATATATGTTGTATTATTTTCTAGAAATGGTGGGAGATAATTGTAACATGAAAGTTGAACCACTCAAATCAACATACATTGCCACATTTTCACAATGGATCAAATGAGAGATTCAAATTTATGCTTTGATCTTAACTTTTTCCGTCTCAATTTAGATCGTACAAGTCTAGAAATCATTGTCAAACAGGTTTTGCTAACGACTAATATCTAATGGCATTTGTCACGTTTCTTGTTTTAATAATTTACAACAAAAATTATAAAAAGAAAGTAAATTCTTCATTAAAAACTCTGCAATTAAAAGTTGTGTGAATCCATTTAATATGAAACGAGTAAAGTATTTTTTATTTTCATTCTCATCCTTTTATTTTTTATATTATATATATATATATTTACATTTATATTTTATTTTAAATTTATTATCATCTTTATTCTCATAAATATTTAATAGATATGATAATTTTGTATCTTTAGATTTTTTAAAAAATAAAAAATATTTTTTTTATTTTTATTTTACACACTTATGTAACTTTTTTATAAATATATATTTTTTAAATACTAATATATTGATTCCAATTAATCTAAAATAAAACTTATATTATTAAATAAAAATTAATTTATTATATACATACATATATATATATATATACATGCTACAAAAATGGAACGAATGTTTTATTATTTATTTCTTACCCTTACCAAATGAAAATTTTCAAATCATACACATTTTTGTTTTCATATTTAAAATTTAATATTCATCAAAATTTTCATCGGATTCAAATAAGATTGACGTCCCTAAATCTATTAACAAACGTAAGATTTTCATGAATATTTTAAAAATTAAAAAACAAAAAAATTTGTTTTAAAAAATTCATAAAACACTCTCAAAATTTTCCTTCGAAGGCCTTTTCTTTTGATAAAATTAATAAATCCACCATCAATTTTATATATTTATGCAAAAAATTCTTATATCCGCCACCATAAGTCATGCAGAAATGACCTCTACAGCTTATAACATAACTTGGATTTCTTTTATCATGTAAGAAAAATTGATATGGTGATGAGTACTCCTCATAGACTTCACGATGTGCCATAGCAACAGCTCCATAAACAGACAGTGGAAGAACCGGCAAATCCCATCCTTCCATGGGAAAGAAAAGAACTTATTAACTGCAATGGTTGGATATGTCTAGAAATCATATATAGAGACAAACATGCACATTTAAAGTTGTTTTGTACAAAGGTTCATTGCTGAGAATAATTTTTCTGCTTAACTTACAATTGATTTCTATCTGAAATCGTTCCAATAGAGATTGCTGCCTCTCCAGAAGAAGATACACAAAATTTATGTAAAATAGAAATATACAGTCTCCTCTTCCAAATTGTCTGGAAAACTATAATTTTACCAAAAGAATAGCATCCTCTGAAGATGCAAACTGGTATGCAGATATAAAGAATGATATAAAGCCAGTACAGTTGTTATCAGTGGTAGGATTTTCACAAAAATCAGTTCACTTGAATTTGTATTTGGGTTTTCTGTACATTTACCAAGCATCAGGGCAACGGGTGTTTAAAGTTTGAACTTATAAAAATGCCTCTGCTGGAAAAATACCAGAAAAACCAATAATGTTTAACAAAGAAGATGAAGAATATACTCCTCAATTATTTGTGAAACATAAAAGAAGACATCTATTTCCAGGAAACATCCAAAATCATGTATCGGTTTGCATCAAATTTATGTACCGATTCCTAAGCTAGCATACAATAAAAGCATCAAGCAACTTACGCTTCTCATCTGATCTGAAAGCATGTCAGATACTTAAGCTTCTCATCTGATCTGACAGCATGTGTGATGATTGTATTAATGAAAGTAAAATTTCTATTAGAAAACTGTTGTAGGGGAGATACTACTCATAAAAATCAAGTAATGCTACACTTGTAAGATGCGAATGGGGACGGAAGGTGACATCAATGATCAAACCTTGGAAAATTAGGTATCCATAAAACGGAGAATATATTTCAGCAGACACTTCTCGGGTAAGGTATAAAGCACTATCAGAATCATTTGTTTGCGTCATTGCCATCAGCATCCTTCTCCAAATTTGCTTTCCCTGAAATAGTTTAATGAAAACATTAGGGAGAAATGTAGGTGAGAATATTTGCAAATATCCGATTGAAAGATGAAAATAACTCGAGTCTTAGAGAAATTACATTCAAATGAGAGGAAAACATTACAAAACTGCTTGTTACAAGTCACCTAGTGTCAATACATATCCTGTGAGAATTAAATTTAAAATGAAAAAGCTTCACTTAAATTTTGGAAGAAAGTCGCCTACTAGACTAGAAAAGGGTGTTTCATGAAGTGATTTTTCAGTAAAGATCTATCTAATAATGTCAAAGGTCAAATAGATGTAAAACTGATAACTAAAATCTACTTTCTTTAACTATACACAATCGTTTCAAATTTCCAACAAGTTATAAACTATAATTTCATGGACATAGCTTTGTTTGGTCGAAAACAAATGAGGATTGGAAATTTCTTAAGCATGTTCAAGAAATTCCTCCTCTTTCATTGATCATTCAAATTACCAACAAAGCTACAACAGCGACTCTAGATTAAAAGTGGAAATATCTACAAAGCCTAACTTTGACATGAAAATATTTCACTAACCTTGAAAACATGGTGCAAAACATTCAAACCACATGATATAAAAAAGATGCAGTATGACTTGAAATACCAATTTTTATGATGAGCTTACCTTTACCATAATACTCCACAATTAGTGTATTGGCAAGATACAAAAAGTTTCATAGATTAGAAGAGCCCCAGCTCGTATACACAGCCCCAATGATTTTATCAAGCAGTCTTAGTCCAGAGCAAGCAATAATCCCCCGGTCAAGACCTTCTAAGTACAGTCCCCTACTGAAGTCCAGGGGGCGACCTCCTGCATCTGTTACAACCCCACCAGCCTCCTCTACAATGACAACACCAGCAGCATGATCCCATATCTTCTCCTTGTAACCAGATCTTGCAAACTTTATAAAAACCTTGGCATCCCCATGAGCTATTGCTGCATATTTGACCATGCTATGGACACGCATAGGTTGCTTTCTGCCATCAAAACGTGTGAAAAAAGATATATTAGAATCAAATCAAAAGATGGCCTCGTTAAAACTATATAATTTCAAATCAAGTCTTTGTAACCAACAATACTAGTTTAATCCTCTCTGAAGAAGGATATTCAATTTCTTTAACTTTATAACAAGCAGGAAACTCCCAAATGAAATTGTCCATTTTGTTTACATTTTTCCAAGAGCACTCAACTTTTTAACTTTATTCGTGTTCTGCTCTTTGTCCAAAATTAATGTCTTCAAGAAGTCATTTCATTCATAAACTGAAGGAAACAGAGAAAAGATTTAATAGTGAATTAGATGAGAAAATAAAAGTAACATGCTTGAGACCTATGCTGTTAGCAAGCCCTGCTGTAAACAAGTGGTTTGAATTTGACTTCTCCACAGGTTCACAAAAAGTTGCCAGAGATGGATCATCAATGCGAGAAACCTGTATCAATGCAGCAGAATTTGGCCATTCAAACTTCAAATCCCCGTGGACCAATGGTTGTATCCATGCCTGAGCACTTCCTCTTCTGGCATACATCACACATCCTTTTTCCCAAATATGAAAAGAAGGTGGAGACTTTGGCATAGTTCAGTGGTGCTGATGACTATAATTTGGCAATTCCTTTTTCATAGGGTAATTAGGGCACCCAAGAACTCCAAGAACTAGCTTCCCCTCCTCAATCAGGGCTAGTGCTACAGCATACTGATCACCACGTACAAATCCTAAAGTCCCATCAACAGGGTCAAGCACCTAATGTCTTCCAGTTGGGCCCCCAGTTGAGTTGCATCAGCTGATAGCCTCAAGGATTTTTGAAGTCCCGAGAGCTTTCTTAGGACATTGAAGACCATATTTAGGTGCTTCAGCTAAGCATTCATTCACAGTGTTTACGACAGCTGAAAGTAAATTAGCTGCATCCGACTTGGAGAGTGTTTGGACATCTTCTTCAGCAACAATGGACACATCCTGACCCTCCAAGAATTCCGAAAGCAGCCAACTAACAGTTGCTTGGACACTCCAGTCTGTAAACATTAAAACAAGCAAAAGAATTGGTGAACTGTTAACATTAAAACAATTTAAAGAATTGGTGAACTGAACATAGTTGCACAAACACCCTGCAAACAATTAACACAATAAAAGCAAAAAGTATTCATTGAGTAAAAGGAAAAAAAAAATTATGCTTTCAAAAACCATATTAGACATTTATGCTAGAAAAGCTTGTAGCATCATCTCATACCATAGATGCTTCATTATTTAAAATCATTGGATTATAAAACAATTACAACTGATGCATATAGACTCTATAAATAAGATGATCAGTTAAGAAAGTACAAACAAGGTGACTTAATCAGTCAAACCTCGAACAGTTCTCAATTAGAGCATGAGTAAGCAATCATTTGCAATTATGCACAAGCACGGATGCCTGCACTTCTCTCTATTAGAATACCGCTGGCATTATCTGCATTCAACATCAATTCTCAGCTGAAGTGCTGAACTCTCATGAATTTGTTTCAGAGTCTAACCTTTCAATTGGCAAAGGTCCAACATTTCTGTTTACTTGCATATAAATAACGAAAAAAAATACAACCTTGTATTTGGACAATGCAAATTAATACGAACTTCTATTAACAGATCAAAACAAGTACCATTTTCAAATTAAATGATCCCCAACAGCACACACATTTTCATAGGACCAGATTTGTACCATTGCACTTAACAAGGATATTTATGGAGTTCCTTTTCATCTTTCAATAATGCCAGCGAATCTATACAAACTGCAATTGAATTATGAACAATAATCTGATGCCTCATCAAAACTGATCAGAACAGTGAAACCCAGAAATTGAAACTAAAATGCAGACCAATTAAATATGACATTACAAATTCATATCCCCATAACAAAAAGCAAAACAAAAGAAAACCAACGCGTTATCCAGAACCTCATTCAAAGCAAACCCACCAAGGAAAAAAAAAAAAAAAAAAAAAAACAATTACCCAATTCAAGAAACCAAATTGTTAAATAAAAAAAAAACTTTAATTTGATATTATGAAAAAATTACCTGCAATAGTAACAGGAGAATCATCATCCTTAGCCAAAACCTGCTCAGTAGCCGTACAAACCAACCTTTGCTGCACTTTCTGACACAAAGAACAAGCCATATCCACAATTCTAACAGCCAAATCCAACTCTTTACTGTACTTTTCCTTCTCCTCCAATTGGAAACAATCTTCTTAACAGAAAAAAATCTTCCAAAGTAACCAGATGGTGAAGAAAAGAAAGAAAAAAACCTCAGGATTTCGGCAGAGAATCTTAACTACATTCGTTTGTTACTGTTATTGATGTGTGTTTTATTACAAAGACAAAATCAACAACAATGGCTTTGGCAAGAAATCTTTACGCTTGGATTGAGGGAAGGGAAGGAACGGAAAGGATAAGAAAATAAAGCAGAGTAATAAAAATAAAAAACAAATTTTTTGATAAATTTTTAATTTAATAAAAAAAAGTGAAAATTCAATAGGTTTTTTGTAATCATTATTTTTTTAATATTTTAATTTGAAAGGAAAACTAAAGAAAGAAAAATTGAAAAAAATTATTTTTATAAAAATATTATTATATTTATATTTTTATTATGATATTAAATTTAATTATATATATATGATACTTAATATAAAAATAATATTTTTATAAATATTTTATATAACATCACAGTTTATAAATATTTTATAATTTTTTAAATTTTAACAATAAAGCAAGTCAAATTATTATCAAAATAAATTAAAAAATTAAATTAAATATAAAATTAAAAATAAATCAATAATTAATTAATACATTTATCATATTAAGCATATTTAATTTTATTTAAAAAATTTTGTTATACAAATTAAGTAATATAAAGATATATTTATATATTATATATTATTTTATAAAAAAATTATAATTAAAAAAATATTATAATAAATTATTTCTTTTTTTACTATTTATTCAAGTAATGATTGTTAAAAAAAATTTCTTTAATTTTAATTATTTAAACAAAAAATATATGTACTTTTCTTAAAAAAATTATTAATATCTATCCATGATAGAGTTTGTGTATGAAAAGATCTTCATTTCGTTGTTTGGTTAGAAATGAAAATTCTTCCTTATTGGGTTTGTTTTATTAATTTTCTGGAATTTGTTTTTATGTTTTTGGGTTTTTAAGCCATCCTGATTGTGCCACGTCAGAATTTGAAGAAACGAGGACTGTTTGATGCCATGGGATATGTTGGTCGGTTGTAGGTTTTATTAGGAATAATAATAATTTCGTTCCATAAAAAGAAAAAAAAAAGGAATAATAGCATTTCTCTTTTGCTTTTATGGCTAATTTTTGGGACGTTTCTTTGTTAAGTTAAGGATCTAAATCTAATAAGAAATCCAAAGCAAGAGACATTATAACTTGATGGGGCCCATTTTTAATTTTTAAATGGGACCTTTTATTAAATTTTAGGAATCATTGCAATTTAAATATGAGATTTAATAAGTAATCATAAATAATATTCAATATTTTAAATTTTAAATTTGAATATTCGTGAATTTTTGTGGTTTTATCTATATAAAAATATCTTTGCAATTTAATTAATGCAATGGTAGGGAATTAAGAGTGAAAAAAAATTTTAAATTAAAAATTAAATATAAAATTATAATATTTGATTCAATTTAAATCATTTTTTATTTAATTCGAATTTAACTTAAATATTAAATATATATATATTATATTTGAATTGAGAAATAAAAAGTAAAAAAATAGAAATCGAATCGAATCAAAATTATATATTTTTATTAATTTTTATATTTTTTTAAATTTTTATAAAATAAAAACAATTATTTTATTTTTAAATTTATATAAATAAGTTAAAATTTTATTAAGATAATATATAAAAAATAAATTTAAAAATTTATTAAATCAAACTAATAACATTTAATATAATTTAAGTTAAATCGTATAAAAATTTAATTTAAATTTAAATTAAATTTTAAAATTTGATTAATTTCTCAAAAATTAAATCAAAGATGATTCTATCCGAATCATTATCACCTTCAAGAATAATTGTTTCCACCATCACCCTTCAACACTCATTTATATATAAAGCCACGTCATTGCTTTTTGTGTTTTTTTTCAACTCAAAATCAGGAACTTGTTATTATAAGTTGCATAAATCTAGGCCCCAGACAAACTCAAAACAACAAGCATAATTGACGATGACCCAACCCAAAAAGGAAAGTAAACTTTATTAGATTGCCTTATTGATTAAAAAAAATAATAATACTAAACTCAAGCATAATAATACAACAAAGAATAAAGTTTTTTCTCTAAGTTCTCACTAAATGTTATAAAAATTTAATATTACATTTAGTAAATTAAAAATTTTAATTGCAAATTTTATAATTTTTTATTTTTAAATTACGATTTCTTATATAAAAAAAATATTGCAAAGAATTCCAAAGAATTCTTTCATTTTCTAGTTTAAAATCATTATTCTAATGAAATTTGGAGTTCTTCCAAAGAATTCCAATAATTTTCTAGTTTAAAATTATTGATGTCGCTTGGAGCACTATCTACAATGGGAAAAAAAATTAACATGAGACAGCTTTAGCCAATATCAAGCCCAGAAAAAATTAATGGTGTTTTTTTTTTTTTTGTTATTGAGTTTATTTTTTATATTAATAATGAAAATTTTAACTTCACGATCAAAATTAAAAATTCGATAAATATTTATTTATTAATTAATTATATAAATATCATTTATTTTTTTTCATGAGTTTCATTTCATTTGATTTCGATGATTCTTCCTTATTTTTGTTTTAAAATAATGTAATTTATTCTATACGATAATGCTTCGATGTCATCTCATAAGATAGAGATCTTAAGTTTTAATTTTATTATTTATATTATTAAAATTAAAATTTTAATTTTGTATTAATCGATCATACAACTGTTAGTATAGTTCAATTTCAATTTTAAGTAAAAATTCCCCACGAAGATTGATGATTTGTCTTGGCAAAAAAATTCTTAATTTCTATCATCTATATTTGTCATTGCATAATAATTAAAATCATCATTACCAAAAAAGTGCAACTAACTGTCGATTTCTTGTCTAAATTTGACTTAGTGCAAACTAGGCAATTGAAAGTGACATAAAAAAAAAAAACCATTAATAATTTGTTTTTATTGTGACTGACTAAATAACCATACAAAGCTACATATTCTTCCCAATGCGGTATGATTTATCTGTTTCTTTTTATTTTTTTGTCTATTTCTTTTAAATATCTTAAAATTATATCTTTTTTTTTGGTATCTAAAATTTTTATTTTTTTATATTTTAAATTTTCTTTTTATAATATTTTGTTTTTAATATTAAAAATTTTTAAATTTTAATATTAAATACGTTAAAATCAAATTTTTTTTAAAATTCTATAAAAATAAATGCATACCAAATATTTTAACACGTAAGAAATAATGAATATATACTTATATAATATATGAATTTCATTTTATTAGAATTAACTAGTTATAAATAAATAATAAAAATGAAAATCTAAATACATTTTTTTTAATTCTATTTAATGGCATTTAAATTTAAAACCTTAAAACTCCAAATTTTTATTATTGAAATAAGAACTCATCCAACCAAACTTAATAAAAATCATTAAATATATTAAAACTCAATTTTACTTTTGTATACTTGGCAAAAAAAAGTTTATTCAAGTTAATAATTTGACTTACAAGTTATAACATATATAAATAGAATTTAATTAGTTGCACCCCTTTGCATGCATAGTACTTGAGTTTCGTTAAAGACATTATTTTTAATAAATTTTTAATGAATATTTAATAAGAATAATAAATCATAAACTTAAATTTGAGACTCAAAATAAAAAATTAAATTTTTAATTTTATAATTTTTATAATGTCCTCAATCTCAAATTAAAAAAATGTATGAATAAAAAATTATATATATATATGTGTATGTAGATTTAAATTTAAATTTATGAAGTACTTTTTATGAGATAAAATTATGAGATTTTCAATTAAAACGGATAATACATCGCAGGTTGAGTGTGGATCTCCACAAATAGTATTAGAGCGATTACTAATCAACGATAATGAGAATCATTAAGTGTTAAATGGTGGGGTTATAAGAGTTACTAAGTACTACACAGTGATATAATCTTATATTGAAAGAATGTGTGAATAAAAAATGATATATATAAAAATTTAAACTCAAACTTGTAAAATATCTTTTTAAGATAAAATCATGAGGCTTTCAAATCAAAATAAATAATACCTTACAAATTGAATGTAAGTCTCCACAATTTCAATTATCAACAATCATATAATATATTAATAAAAATATTAAAATTTTAATTTTAATTACAAACGTTCAAATTTAAATTTCTACAACCACAGACAAAAAAAAATGTAGCCCCAATTAATATTGGGATAAAGGGGAATGATGATTTGATTCCTTTGAGAAAAACGAAAACAATCGCATCATGACAAAGCTTGAAGAATCTAAAATAGGCTTGCTCGAAAAGTGTAAGAGAGAAATAATAATGTCAAAGGGGTCCCATTTACGCTATGATGTTAGGTACCAACAAAGGAATAAAAGCATTCCATTATTACACATTCCTTTTGGTATGTAGAGAAATTATTAAATTTGATATAAGTTTTTTAAGGTATATTTAAAAAAATAAATAAATAAATAAAATATATATCATTATATTAATTTTATTTATAAAATTAAAAAATTTTATTGATGATATGTCAAATAATTTTTTATTTATATTATCATACGCATTAAAAAATGTATATAAAGATCAAAATGTATCCAAACAAAATAAATATAAATTAGGGAATGGTTGTTATATGTATCTTGTTGTACTTTAATCTCACAAATTTGATTTCGTGACAATAATAATGGGGTTTTATCCAATTTTATTATAATCACAAAATTTTAATGGGTTAATATTTGAAATAATTTTTAATTTATAGTGAAATATTAAATATAATGTAAATTTAAAAAAATTTTAATATATTATTTAAATTATAAAATTTTAACGAACATAGTATTTAATTCTAATATAATTAGTTTTAAATGATAATATGTGATATAAATAATTTTTTAAATGTTATAATATTAATTAATAAATTTATAATTCAGATAATATATTAAAAAATTTTAAAGTTTAAGATTATATTAACATTTCACTATAATTTAAGAATTATTCAAAGCATGAACCCAATTTTAACTAATAAAAACAAATTTTTTAAAATATTTCAATTGAATAATCTAATTTTTATTATAAAAATTTATTTCAATAAATTTTTGGTAATTGTGATTAAACACGTCAAATTTATTGATATTAATTTTATAATCGTGGATTTGACGAATGATATCAATTTTATGTATTTATTGATCATTATTTTATACATCAATGATGAAATTTTAAAATAAATAATTTTAAATATCAACATATATTTATTGAAATAATTATGTTAATTGAAAATTTTTAATTTATAATTAAGTAAAAACTTATAAAATATTTAAATTTATATACAAAATTAAATTTGATAATTTAAAACATAATATAAATATAATACAAAAGATACAATTAAAATTTTTAACATTAATTATATATAAATATAATAAAATCAAAAAATTATATTTTATATTTTTATATTAACATAAAATATAAACATAATTTTTATATAAAAAATAATATATTTTTTAATATTTTACATTATAAAAATACACAAACACTCAATTGTTTATGTGTAAGATATTTTTTTTATTCTTTCAACTTTTTTTTAAATTTTTCCTTAGGACACCCTCATTAAAACCTGTAAGATATTCTGCTGAGGTTTTTACTGTTCTACAGCAACCTTCCTGCAACTCAATTACAGACCCCAACTGCCTCGTCCAACGTGGAAACCATTCGCATTATTGCCATGATAGTTGGACAGGTTCGCCCCCAAAATTACATGAACAAAACATAAACATCGAACTATTCCTTCTTATCACTCGCACGTATCACGCATCCTATGGTTGTACCACTACAAATAGTTCGACCTTTAACAATAATATTTGGTTTATATATTCTCCCATCCTCTAAAGTTCGAACAACATCTGTGCTTGTTTTTGTTTCTTGCTTGAATATGGTCTGCTTTTGTTTCCTGGTGGATCAAAGGCGGAAGCAGACGAGCATTAAGCCGGCAGCCGGGATGTGCTCGCGGTGTGGCGGAGGAGCAAGCGTCGGCGACATGAAAACCATTACCCGGTTTTGTTTTGTTCCAGTTTATTGGAAATCTTGGAAGGCTATAATTTGCACATTTTGTGGAGCTATTCTTAAATCATACAGATAAAGCTCGAAGCTCCTCTTTTTTTTTTTTTTTTTCTCATTTTTTTAGGACTCAAAGGTTTGCTATATATATCTATTGCTGATGAGAAAATTTTGTGCTATTTCACCATGAAATTGTAAGTTTGTTGTAACTCATGTTCACTGGTATTATATTTATATATTCCTATGGAATATTCGTGTAATATAAAATATAAAAAATTATATATTCGTATCATATATTCGGATGAAATAAAATATATTTATTTTTCTCCGTCGGCAGAAGAAGGGATGGGGTTTAATCCAAGGGTGAGGCTAATGATGATGCAAAGAAGCCTATGGCATGAAGAGGAGGATGTGGGATTGCTTTCTTCAAATTCAAAAACAAAACACAGTTTTAGTGGCTGAGAGGCATTTATTAGAATGGTGAAACCATACTATATATATTTCAACAAAATACAGCTTAGACAATTGGGCTGACTGTATCAAGGGACAAATTGGAGGCTGCTCATTACTGCCGAGTGCAATCCTTGAATAGACCTTCGGCTTCGTAGCTGATTCAATGATTCGTAACTAAACCTTAATACACTACAATAAATTTGAGGTGTTAAATTTAAAATTTTAAAATATTAGTTCGATTTAATTTTTGTTATACCTAAATTAACTAATTAATGTATTAAAACTTTCAAATCCTCTAATTAAGTGTGCTCAAATAACTACGTTATCTAAAAAAACAGATCGTACCTACTAAAAAAAAAAGACTCTTAAATTCTTACCGATGATTTATCAAAATAATCACTTCAAAACTAATTAATAAAACACGAACTTACCTTATATCATTAAATACTATCTCAAAATCATTAAATGTAATTCACATTTATTTAAAATTATTAAATGCGATTTTTATCCATTCACATAGATTCTTTTTTAGCTCCACATAAATAATTTTTTAACTATCAATTATCTCGATCAAATTATCAATTTTTATCTCACACAAGAGATAAAAAAAAACCAAATACACAATAATAAGAAGGATCTACATCTCTCTAGATTCTAAAAACCAGGTACACAACAATAAGAAAGATCTACATCTCTCTAGATTCTTTCTCCAAGGTAGCTTCTCTCCCATACTTCACCATTTATCCATCTTTTTTACGTTACCTTTTAATCTTATTTCAAACGTTACACTGACTTAAGTATCGGAACACGACCCAGAGTGACAATTTCGTTGCCCTCTGATTGTATTTTCTAACTACAGGTAGTTATAATTGTTTTTCCTTTCAACCTCATTTCCTTCCCCTCAATTAACATACAAAAAAAAAACCATCAACTATTTTATATTAAATTTATTAAATTATGTATTAATATTTGATTTTAAAATTTAAAATTATAATTGTATTATATTTCATATAAGAAATCAATTAATTAAATTAAACAAATAAATCAACTAAAGAATTAAGATATAATTAGATAAATGTAATGTAAAATTAAATCAAATTGGCGATTATGCTTTGGGTACAGCAGTTGGCTTCAAATGAGACACAAAAATTAGGAGAAATCAAATTACCTCGAAATTGCTCTTTTTTTTTTTTTTTTTTTGGTTAAATGGACATATGAAATTAATAAATATCTAAGGAAGTAGGTACAACAAGATTCTACAGGCCAAAAGACAAATATTAAAGAAACAGATACACTATAAATGAGGTTCTGATAATCATACAACTTAAAATTTGAAAGTAAATTTAAAATTTTATATATTTATATCATATTTATTTTATATAAAATATATAAAAAATAAATTTTTCATATTATAATTTGTGTTAACATATCAAATACGAAATATTTTTTTATTTTTATCAAATTTATATAACACTTTTGTCAACTTTAAATTATATTATTTTTTTATATCGTATTATAAGTAAAATTTTGAAGTCAAAATATTATAAACTTTCATTTTTTTTTTTCATAATAAACAACGAGCTGTAGAAATCAATCAAGTTCTGTAGTTCTGGTAAGTAACGTAAGTAAATAGTAAAGGAAGATCATATCCAACCAGATCATATAAATTTTTTATTTTAAATATAAATGAACTTTTGGATATTTCAAGGTAAAATTGAATTAATTTGCAGGTTTAACATTTTTCCTAGAAGAAGATAACATTTTTCGTAGACAGATGGTGACATGTGGTCCAAGGCAATGCATGAGAAAAAATTATGTTTAGCACATGGCATCTTTGCTTGACAGTTCATGCTCCATTTTCTTCATTTCTTTGCTGCTGCCAATTTTTTTACTCTCCGCATCTCAAAATTTACTATTCTCTGATCTCAATGATAATTTTTTTTCATTTGGAATTTACCATTTTATTTAGGGTGTTGGTTTAAGTTTATTATCCAAAAGAAATTGCAATTTAAATCTTATATATTTTTTTAATTTGAATTGAAATTTTGAATCTTACTCACAATTAAATTGAGCACCCGACCATTTAATTGAAATTAAATGGCTGAAATTAAATAAGCATTCAAGCATTAATTTGGTAGAAGGTTTCAAAATCTTAATTCCAATGTTCTTTTGATTTTTTTTTTCTCTTTGACAATTTGAACGACCTATCTTCTTAAAATTACTTGTGAACTTAATTCTACTAACCCAAAAAGCACTTGAACAACTTGAATTAAAATTTGGATCTTGGGAATTCTAATTTGCTTCACATCCATCTTATTGAATATCAATAAATGAAATGTGAATTTATTATTTTATTTTAAGATTTTAAATTTGATATGTGAATGTTTAATTCAATAATTAATATATGATCAATTGGGTTTTATTTGTATCAAAAAAAAAAAAAAGGTTAGGATGAAATTATAAATCTTAATAGGGTAGTCTTTTTTTTTTTTAAATATTTAATAGCCTTTTATATTAGAGAAATTTTTTAGGAAATTCTTAAAGAAAATGAAGAGATTAGTAAATATTTATCATGATTATTCAATTTTGTTTAGTTTAAATTATAATATGATCATTGATAATGATTACATGCATCTAGTTTTTACGCACCATTCACATAAAAAAAATATTTCTTTTGCGAATGTACAAAAAACAGTTGTTATCAAGTATCTTTATGGGATATGGATGGAAAATTTATCAAAATATGAATCATTTGTCATGTGAAGAATACATAAAAATTCGTTACGAAGTTTGGACAGGTATAAAATCTTCAATATTGCACTTCCCCATTGGCTAACGTCCCTTACGTATAACAAAAGTCCAAATTTTTTGCCGTGAAAATGACCCCCAATTTAAAAAAAAAAAAAAAAAACTTTATACCCTTTGAAATCAACAATTTAGGTTTTATTTGAATGATAAAGAGATTAAAAATTATAGTGGTAATGAGATTAATTATTATAATAATAAGATTGAGTAGTGTTATATTTATTAAATAAAGTTAAGGTTTACATTCATCAAGTTAATATGTGCTATCATGTTTGATTGTCACATTATCACGAAAGAAGATTAACGTCTAGACTTCTTATCACAATATAAGCTTGTCTTACTTTTTCTTCCATAAATAAGCTCAGTTACTTATCATTATTAACGTTTCATTAAGACATCACTTTATAACAGATCATTTGACTTATAATTTACATAAAATCACTAAATATACTCATACTAGCATATAATTATTAAATAGAACTCACACTTAGATGATATTTTCTTGAGTTTCATATAAATTTTTCATCAATTGTTAATAATTTTAATTACATTATCGCTCATTATCATATATATATATATATATATATATAAACATAGAAAAGAAGTCCAAATACAAAAATCTAAAATCCCATCTTCTCTAAGTTTTATATGAAACTCTTCGCAACTCACTTTCTTCATCCAAAAACCTTAAACACTTAATTAATTTAAATGTCAATACGTGTTTTGAAAAATTAATTTCAATCGTGCTTTTCCTGCTATAGGTATAGATTATTCCTCATACGATCTTCAAATCACTGTCCATCTCATTCGTATTCAAAAAAATCATCTACAAGTATTATAACAACAAAATTAAAATTAATATAAAAATATATATTTAAATGTAAACATACGAATACGAGAGAGAAAGATTAGAAAGGATAATAGACTATACCTTTTAAGTGTTCACTGCCATAATTAAAAATTCTTTTATTTTTTAATTTTACCCTAAAACAGTCTATTACCCTGTTACCCAGAAATACAGTCGGAAGCTCCCAATTACGGGGATGGAATACTGTCCAAATTCATCCATGATACATTTAGGGACCGAAACCCCTCGAATTCTACCGTACGGAGAATGCAAAGGAATCCATGCCCTTAAATGTTTTTCACCAATTTTACTCCGAAAGAATTGACTTGTAACTTGACAGATGCTTCCAGGTTATACCCGTAGAAAAATTGCAATTATAAACTAATTGAAAATTTTTTATAATTTTTTGAAAAAAAATAATTAATAATCTTTAAATTAAAAAAAAAAAAAAGAAATTTTATATTTAATTTAAAAGCAAGAAGATAGGGACGTTAGTGATCGTGTCCATGTGCGTCAATGCGATGGATTTTAGTGAAGGTTTGTAACATAATCGGACCATTTTGACGTCAATTTTAACGGTCGTTTAAGTACAGATTCCATTCACTAAGTTAAGTTTAGTTAACGGCGTTAAGGTTTTTTACGGTGCTTTGGTTTTTTATTAAATTATTTCATTTGAAGATCAAAATATATCATAAATTTCAATGAATATTTTATTAAATTTATACATCGTCGATTAAAGAGGATAAAATGCAGCTAAAATATAATAAAATTTTCTTTTTAACAAACATTTTAATTTTAATTTTTTTTTCTTGTCTCCAATAACATATCTTAAAAGAAAAAAATTTTCTAACAATAATATATACCCAACTTAACCACGTTAAAGAGACATCAATTAAATTTCACGCGCCAAACGGTCCCTACAAGTTCACTTGTTGAAAGACCGTTTACTTAAACGCCGTCAACTCCGTCTCCTCCAAAGCCGCGTAAAAGTGGGTCCCGTTTGATCGTTTGGTCCCAACCCATCAATTCTCGTCCACCAGTTTATTATTATTATTTTTTTTTCACTTCAAAATTTTCATTTTGCCATTTTCTTTTCAATCCTTTTTTTTTTTTTTTTATGTTAAACGTAGAATGATATAAAGCTTCAGTTCCAGGACTTTCATGGAGCTTTCTCTTATGAAATTAAAAAGCTTTTGAAAAGCTACTAACATCTCAACAAAATTCAAAGCTTCTTCAATATACTGAGAGAGAGAAAGAGAGAGATAAACGGCTGATTTTTTTTTTTATAGGAAGTGATACATTCCCAGCAAGCTGCTTCCGATACAGTGAGAATGTAGAATTTTCTTTCTTCTGAACTGGTGGGGTCCTCTAAATTTTCTCGGTAAATTACAGCCTAATCAACAGCCTGTAAAAGTTGGGTTATATGCAGAAGCAGCTGCTACACTTAAAAAATATTGGTTCTTTTTTTTTGGTGACACTCGTGTTATCTCAACTGGATTTTTGTCTTTGAATCCAAAAAGACTTAAACTCAAAACCCATTTAAGGGAATAGCTGGTTATTTCCCATTTTGGCTTCATTTTTGAGGTAAGGGCGCTGATGAAGTTTTTATTTTTGAAATAAATTTTATGTAACTTTGCATTTTGTGGATTAACATTGATGTTAGTTAGATCTGAGGTCAGGAAAGATATGAACTTTGGGGGGTTGAATTATTGGTGTTTTTAAGCAGTTTTTTGAGGTTATTCTTTTCGATTTTTGTGGGATTTTGGGATTTCTTCTGATCTTAGTTTACAGTTAGGCAGTGTTTTGATGATTTTTTGTTGAGTTGGGATTATTGTTATTGAAAAAGCTGAAGATGAAAGAAAGGAATTGGGTGGCTTTGGTTTTAGCTGTTGTTTTGTTGAAGTTTTTGGGTTATAGAATTCAGGCCTCATTCACTCCTGCTGATAACTACTTGATTGCTTGTGGTTCTTCACAAAATGTCACATTCCAAGGTAGAACTTTTGTTCCTGATTCGAGACATTCTTCTCTTTCATTGAAGAGTGGAAGTTCTTTTGTTGCTAGTTCTAATTCTAGTGTTCCATCTCCAATATATAAATCGGCTCGAATTTTCTCTGGAATTGCTTCTTACAAGTTTCATATCAAGCAAGAAGGTCGGCTTTGGGTCCGGCTCTATTTTTATCCTCTTCCTAAATCGGGCCAGAACTTGACATCTTCTCCAATAACAGTTGTTACTGATGATATTGTGCTCTTGAACAACTTCACTTTCAAGAACTATAATGGTTCTTTTTTGTTCAAGGAGTATGCAATCAGTGTGACTTCCAATACCTTGACCCTTACCTTCATTCCTTCAAACAATTCACTTTCGTTTGTTAATGCAATCGAAGTTGTCTCCATCCCAGATGCAGTCTTGCCTGACCGGGCATTATCAGGTCTGAATCCATCTGCTTCTATTAGTGGTCTTTCTTCTAGTGGTCTTTCAGAATTTGCCATGGAAACTGTTTATCGGTTGAACATGGGTGGGCCATTGATCACTGCTCAGAATGATACCCTTGGAAGAACTTGGGAGAATGATGTGAAATATCTCCATGTAAACAGTTCTGCCCTGAATGTTTCGGTCAATCCAGCTTCTATCAAATACACAGCTTCCATTACAGCCGAAACAGCACCAAATTGGGTCTATGCGACTGCTGAAGCCATGGGAGATGCAAATGTACCCAGCATGAACTTCAATGTGACTTGGGTCTTTCCTGTTGATCCAAACTTCCAGTATTTTGTTCGGGCACATTTTTGTGATATCTTGAGTCAGTCTCTCAACATTCTGGTTTTCAATCTATACATAAATGATGATATTGCATATGCAAGTCTTGACCTCTCAACATTGACTGGCGGCCTAAACGTCCCTTATTATAAGGACTTTGTCTCCAATTCTTCAGCAGAATCTGATACTTTGACTGTTAGTATTGGTCCGGATTCAATGGCAGACACCACTAATGCAACACTGAACGGATTGGAGATTTTGAAACTCAGCAATGATGCTGGAAGCCTGGATGGGCTTTCTTCTGTTAAGAATCTCCTTCCAAGATCATCCTCGAGGAAGAACAATATAGGGATGATAATTGGTTGTCTTGCTGGAGCTGTAGCACTGGTAATGGCATTAATTGGATTCTGCTTTTGTTGCCTGGCATCAAGCAAGTCAAAAACTACTCATCAAGGACATCATCCATGGTTGCCTTTGCCCTTATATGGAAACTCTCTTACAATGACCAAAATGTCCACAACATCACAGAAGAGTGGAACAGCAAGCTGCATCTCATTGGCTTCCTCCAGTCTGGGCCGGTTCTTCTCCTTCCAAGAAATCCTAGATGCTACAAACAAATTTGATGAGAGCCTACTTCTTGGAGTTGGTGGTTTTGGAAGGGTCTACAAGGGAACACTTGAAGATGGGACTAAAGTTGCTGTCAAAAGAGGTAACCCCGGATCTGAACAAGGTCTTGCTGAATTCCGCACTGAAATTGAAATGTTGTCAAAACTTCGCCATCGCCACCTTGTCTCTCTTATTGGGTACTGTGATGAAAGATCAGAAATGGTTCTTGTTTATGAATATATGGCTAATGGACCCCTTAGAAGCCATCTTTATGGAACAAATCTACCACCTCTGTCATGGAAGGAACGACTTGAAATATGCATTGGAGCTGCTAGGGGACTTCATTATCTCCACACTGGTGCAGCCCAAAGCATTATTCACCGAGATGTGAAGACAACAAACATTCTCTTGGATGAGAATTTTGTAGCCAAAGTAGCAGATTTTGGTCTCTCAAAAACTGGTCCAGCTTTAGATCAGACACATGTGAGTACTGCTGTTAAGGGTAGCTTTGGTTACCTTGATCCTGAATATTTTAGAAGGCAGCAACTCACAGAAAAGTCAGATGTGTATTCATTTGGGGTGGTTCTGATGGAAGTTCTCTGCACTAGGCCGGCTTTAAATCCTGTTCTTCCCAGAGAACAAGTTAATATTGCAGAATGGGCAATGAGCTGGCAGAAGAAAGGTATGTTGGATCAAATCATGGATTCTAATCTGGTGGGGAAAGTGAATCCAGCTTCTCTTAAGAAGTATGGAGAGACAGCTGAGAAGTGCCTGGCTGAGCACGGCATTGACAGGCCAACTATGGGAGATGTTTTATGGAACCTTGAATATGCTCTTCAGCTGGAGGAGACCTCATCAGCCCTAATGGAACCTGATGATAACAGCACAAACCATATCCCTTCCATTCATTTGGCACCACTCGAGCCATTTGATATCAGTGTAAGCATGATCAATGGGGGAAATTCTGGCACTGATGATGATGCTGAAGATGCTGCTACTAGTGCAGTATTTTCACAGCTAGTAAATCCTCGTGGAAGGTAGATGACAATTGATCCTGCCTTGTTGTGATTTTAGCCATTGAACATCCTGCTGAGTTGTCCTTGCCCTGAGAATACTTGGAAATATCACAAGAGACTGAATTAAGGTTTTTTCTTATTACAATATTCTGTTCTTTTTCCTCAAATTTTTTATCATAATATATTTAGTTTGTAATGTAGTTGAGTGATGACCACCGAACAATCCATTAGAAAATCGAATTTAACGTACCATAAATATTCCATCATTGTTGATTTAATTCATCTGGGTTCCAAATGCCCATATTAGTACTACACAGTTACCAGATAAGGAATATCATATTCATCTTTCGTTCACTTCATGAGTTTATGATATAAGGCATTATTTACTATTCCAGCTGCTGAACTGACTTGCAATGTTGGAAATCAATTTCCTTTCATTGTGATTTCAAATTCTGGTTATATGAGGAGTAAAAATTTTCAGGGGTAAATTGACACTAACTGATAACCGACAAACATCAATTACCTTTTGGTTTTGAAGTAACCAGGCATTCAACCAGATGTTTTGGGCTTCTGGCTCGGCAACTGGCTCCATTACAGACATAAAATGACATCATAGACAAATTATAAGTGCAACACTTGCATGAAGCAACCATTTATTTGATAGAAACTTTAGCTTCAATTATTTACTTTACATATCAACACATCAATAGCCCTCATTTCTTGCAAATGATTCCATATCCTGCAAAGGCCCCATGGGTGCAGTCAAGAAGAACGCCAGATTTAGTCCCCGATGTCGTCTCTTGGTTTGAGCCACTTTCCAGTGAGAACAAACAAGTTGAGCAGTCTGCAGAGAGAAGTGAATTTGTCCTATACTTGTCTTCACCACCCAAAACAGGCATTGCCACACCAGTTTGGACAGGGTTTTCAAAATCAGGCCTGTAAGTCCTGCCAAGCACCCCATCAACCGTAGGAGAAAGGGCAAAGAACTTGAACTGCACCTCCAAGTGAGTAAAGCAGTCACCAGCAGGTAATGAATAGTTGTGAATTCTGTTGTCTTCCTTCGTCACTGGTACTACATTGATCATAATCTCTGCACTACCTTTCAAAGTGACAATGACAGTGTTCTTTTCTGCTACTCTCTCAACTTTCACATCTTTTTCGGGTGAGTACCAAACGGAGAGAGCACCTTCTGGAACGACTAAATCCTCCCCCTTGTAACTGAATTTTAGGTGGTCTACTTCACTGTTCCAAGTTGCAGCCTTGGTGGCCTCAAGAGAAAATTTATGATAGTTGAAAAGGATTCCAAGTGCTTGAATCCAAGTAAAGTCTCTACCTCGGCCAGCAGGGCGGTGACCAATGAAGCGACCATTAATCTGGAGACTGCTATCAGAGACCAAGCTGAAATTCTCATTGCTCTTTCCATGGAAGTAGAAGACAATGCCATCACCACCAATGAAGCGAGGATCATGGCATGCTGATCCAGGACCATCACAGTTTGGTTTGGTATCTAAAATCATGAAATAGAAAAAGAAACATTTATGCTATTGTAACTTTAGCATTCACAACACTCTACCTTCTAACTTTAAAATGAAAAGGGAGCAGGTGCTCTTACGCCTGCACTGGGGCTTGCAGATGGGTGATTCACAGTTAACATAGCAAACTTTAGCATTTTTGTTGGAGAATTTGATGCTGGGGCATTCGTGAGGGCATTGTATAAGCTTTCCATGGCACCGGCTTCTTGGATGACAATGGAAATATTCTGGATTTTTTGGTAATGGCCCCGCTTTCGGATCTGAAACAAACATTAGTAGAATGATTAATAGAATGATAAACGCCTAGAGCTGCTTTTATTATGATCTCCCCATGCTTAAATATTAAAGAAATGAGGTTTATTTCCTGAATGATGCTAGAACTCTAGAATTGCAATGAAAAGTTTCCTTGTAGTATCTGTCTTCTTTTAATTTGATATACCAGATTGTGTATCCATGTCGTATCTAACACGTCTGACAATACGAATTATTGAAATACAAACATGATACAAATTATAAATGTGTTTAAATCCTAAACATGAATATGAAACATTTATTATATGTATTATATGTGATATGTCAATATTAACATATATATAATTAATCAATTTAAACACGACATAAGTGACATGAGTAATATAACATAACACGAAAGGACACAACATACACAATAACACAACAATACAACTAAAATAAAAAAGTACAATCTATTTACAAGTTACAATTGATCAAATAAGACTAAATACTAAATAATGTCGGATGTTATTTGTTATTAACAATTAAGTATATATAATCCTTCCCAATTCTTTTTTTTAAATACTTTTTTATTTTTATTATAGAAAATTATAAAGCACAGTATATATTTGATATGTTAAGATTTATATATATATCTATATTTAATATATATATTACTAATATAAAAAAAATTGCATACTAAAAATATAAAAAAAACTTTACTGCCTATTTAATATGCATTTAACATAGATATTACTAATATAAAAATAATAAATTTATACATAATTATATTTGTTTTTAGCACCAACAAATTCAAAATGATGAACTATTAAAAATTAAAAAATAAATTATTAAATAATGACCTATCATACTAATATTATTATTTATATTATACTGATATTATTAATATAAAAAATAATTTACATTAATTATTAAATGAATATCATAATTAAATGTTTCAAATAATCTTTATATGATTATATTGAATAAAAAATTAAAAATTAAAATAATTTTTATATATTTATAATAAATTAAAATAAATATAAAAAAATAGTTAAATTTATACTCATGTGATATGATTCAATTAAACATGTATTTCGTGTAATATCACTCATTAAACATGTATCCATGTGATACATTTTATTTAAACGTATTTTTTATGATTTATATTTGTTTAATCGTATCAATATTGTAAGATACGAATAATGTAAAATATAGATAATGTTGTATTTGAAATTCGTGTCAATACAAATAAACACAAAATATATTTTTTAAAAACTCATGCATTTTTTTATCATATTGTGTCATGTCATTAAAATTACCGGATCTAGTTTTGATTACAAGAAATTAACTCTATAATGAAAATGAAGGAGGTGATCTTACGTTTGCAGTGAGGCTTGCAACTGTGTGAATCACAGTTAACATTGCAAACTTTAGCATTCTTGTTTTTGGAGTAAGCACTCGGGCAGCCTTTAGGGCATTCTATGAGCTTTCCATAGCATCGGCTTGCTTTAGGGCATTTGAAATAATCTGCATTTGCTTGAATCACAGCTGAAACAAAGATCAGTAGAATGACAAAACTATATCTGCTTCTTATGACCTTCATGCTTGACATTGTTACCAGAAATTAAGAAACAATAAGTTTTGTTTTTCTCAATGATGCAAGAACTCTCAGGCTTCTTCAGCTGTCTTTATAGAGTTCTAACGGCAACGTTTCCTTTGAATGTCAGTCTTCTTTTCATTTGTTTAATTGTTTTTATACTTGCGATTTTGTCCAATCTTTCCCTAAATGCTCGGCATGAGCATGGTGAGATTAGAAATGGTTGTCATTTCTTCAAATATAATGGAACTTAAATTATATATATAATCAATGCCATCAAGTTGCAAAGTTTTCTTTGCTTGAAGGGAGGAAGGACAACGTACAACTCTTTCAATTGACAAAAAAAGTGTCCTTTCTCTCTTTGTTTCTTGAGCTTAAATCCTCTGGGAATTTTTCATGAATTCGCTCAATGTAGATAAATCTGTTTGGACCGATCGAGAAAGAAAGGATGTATTAAGTAAAGCCAAAAACAGCCTTGCCGCTTAAAAGAAAGATTAAAGGAATGAAACTAGAGGGCAGTGGCAGGCTTTTAACTGGATAGTTTATTTCAACTAGTTCGTCAACTGGTGTCCGAAAGACTTTGACTTCTTGCCAGGTGGGATGCTTTAGCCTTAAGCCCTTCAACTCAATGCCAACCATTGACATTGAAAGTACTCAGAATGAAAAAAAAAATTGTGTTACTTTGATGATAAATCTCTCAGATGTCACTTTCCTTTCTTCTGAAAAAGTTGGATATACGTTAGATACAGGGCATGATCAATATCTAAGTCAAGATAAGATCAAATACACGTGCAGATTCTTTACCTTTAATTTCCCAAATAAAAATTGCAACTAGGTTTTCTTTTTTTAGAAATTGAATTTTCCTATCAAATGGTTAAGGATTCAGTCTGGGAAGAATCAACCTTCCCCATATAACCTTTGTTGTACTTGTATTTAATATGTGTTACCTTAATTTTCATGTTGCTTACATAATTTTTTTTTTTTTTTAATAGAGGAGGCCGCAGTCTGAACGCAGAGGAATGGGTTATAAATGCTGAGATTTGAATCCGAATTTGTTGAATGTCGCCTCTTGAGGATGGCTGCATTGTTAACTTTCTTTGTGAAGGGCAAAATTGAAAAGATTTGAAACCCATCTTAGTTTATCTGAATTAAACATAAATTTGGGATCTGTTAAGCTGACTGGCATTGTTGAAGAGAAAACATGGTCCATAATCAAATTTCTAAACAGGAAGGCTTTTCTGATGAAAATTTTTTGGTACCTGATTAAATTTAGACTTATCAGCAATGATTTATCAAAAGAAAAATTTTTTTTTGAGTATATGATGCATCTGTGGATTGGATTTGGCTAAATGTGATAGGCCATATGAACCTAACAGCATTTCAAAGAACTGCATTTGGAGAACAAGAACATTTCATAACCAGAAGCAAATGAAAGCACATTGCCATCAAATATGAAAGCATGGTAGAAATTCCTTTCTTCAAATAATTGTTCTCTCTGGATTTTGGCCAGGCAATGGTGATTGCTGGTCTTACTCACAGAAAGGACTGGACAGTGAGATTTATGTGGCTATCTCTGTTACCAAAAGTCTGCAATCTCATGCGACTTACAGAACTAGCTGGAAAAGTTCTTTGGAAACTTGATGCTGCTAAAAAAATAGCACAGCTGGTGAAAAGCATTGCATTTAGTAAAAAGAACTGGTTTCCTTTGGCTATTCTCAATTTCTCAAAGAATTCAGTAGAAAAATAAGTTCATGTTGGCACCTTTAAGAGGTAACATCCGCATGAGGTTCAAATCCCAGCACTTGCAGCCTTCCCTTATCCCCAGGCTACGCCTCCTTTGTACCGAAAAAATAACTTCCTCATATCATAATGAAAGGAAACAAAAACAAATCGGGACTTTCTTTGCATAACTTTTGTGATGTGTTATTTTGTAATCAGGACTTTCCTGGCTGGTTTTAGTGACTTTGCAAATTGCAAAGGCCCAAAGCAATTCACTGAAGTAGAGTGTTATGGCTCAATATGGCAGAAAGTTTGTACTTCCTTTAAGTAGAACAGCAAGTGGCTGTTGTATTGCCTATGGATGTGTTAGTTTAACAGGACAGATCAATGGTTTTTCCAATATCAAGCATCAGTTAGTCTGGTGTTTCGAGCAACACTACTTGCATTAAATCATAATCAATAACAACTGATCGGCAACAACATTAATTAAGATTTTGAGTCACCAATAATTGTAGCCATTATTATGCACTATATGTATCTTCAACTCAAAATTTTGAATTCCATCCTATATTATCCTCATGTGTTCTAAGTTTCTATCCTTTTCCTTTTAATGATATCCTTTTCCTTTTAATGAAACATTCAAGGAGAGAACTTGCGTAACCCATTGGGGACAGGATCCTCTCCAATACTCAAAACTAGGGCAAATATCCATTGATTTTTATGTTTCCAGTAGCAAGACAGAAGCATCAGTGTCTTGCACTTTGCTCGATCATACTTGATATTCCTTTGAATCATCCTTCAAATGGTTATTGATGATATTCTTCATTGAGAAGACTTGACTCTTATCATCTGGTTTCTCAGAAGCCTGGACTGTGTTTTGAGGCTTCATTTCGCCAGCCTGCTTTTGGTCGCTGCTTGCACCATGGCTAAGCTTTAAATTATACAAACAGCATCAGCAAAATCATGATCAATGAGTGAAGATAACAAATGAAAACTAGTCAAAATATGAGTGATCAACAATCCATTTGCTTTTCAAACATTAGAATTAAATTAACAACCCAATAATGAATGATACAGCATATATACACGCGAAGAAGTATTCATTATCAGGGATGGTTTTAAGGCCCTCAATGGCAGCATCCCTTGCAACATCGGTTGCTACCCTGGAGATTTTGACCGGGTTTCAGGATCAGACAAGTGTTGGTTGATCTTTTCCACTGCACCAACTGTTACCAACTTGTTGACCTTGGTGATCGTTGTGGAACCATGATTGTAAGAACTCTGCCAAAGGCCCTTGACTCAGTCAGTTGACCAAGAAATGAAGTCCCATATCACAATTTGTTGCCCTTTTCCTTTCCTTTCTCTTTTACAATACCCTTTTTTTTTTCTTTTTGATGGAAGATCCCAGTGTTTTTTAATCATTAATTCTTTGCTTTAGACATGAAAACCGTGATTGCCAAATTTTTTATATTAAAAATTTGAAAGTTGAAACAAAACATCAATTAACAATTATGACATTGAAGAAACCATCAATTCTGTGCTTCTTCCACATTCAAATGGCGTAAACTACTCTCTTTTCCCACTGCTACACATTCAACCCATGCATATTTTCAAGCAACTATTACCATATTGATTTGTATATACTCATCCACACCTCTGCCCATAGTAACCCTATGCATCATCAGTATTAGACCTAGTAATTTGAAATATGAAACAATGATATAACACAAAACGACATAAATAAAAGTTACGAAAATAATATGATTTAAAATTTTAAAAAAATTATAAACTGATTAAATAAAATCAAAAAATTATATTTTATATTTTCATATTAATATGAATTATAATACGTAATTTTTATATAAAATAAGATACAAATATAATATTTTACACGACATAAATTACAATGCTTTTAACGTCTCATTTCCTTGCTCGCATCATGTCCACTAATTAAAATCACCGAAAATCATGTAGCATTGGATGGAGAAGTTTTAAAGTAATTACAAATGCTCCAAGTAGAAGGGAGTTGAACAAGTGCATTTGCTTGTTTTTGCACCATAAACAAAATAAATGGTAAGGGAATCATAGGATTCATATAAATGGATCATCAATCATCTAAGAAATCTATGAGCACAAGATTAGTAGTAACTAGTATTTAAAAAAAATTAATGTAATACATTCAACTTTTTTTTTTAAGGTATGTACTCGAGTTCAAGCTAATAATTTTTTAATAATTGAGTAATATTTAAAAAAGAAATTACCATGAATTGTAAAACTTAAATTTGAGTTCAAATAATTTTTTATATAAAAAAAATTATATTCAAACCTATAATCTCTTTGTAAAATTTTATCCACTAATTAGTAAATATTTTATCACTTTTTTTATACTAAGAATATTTTAAAATATCCTGTAAAAAAATATTTTTTAAATTAGATATTTATAAAAAAAAAAAACCTAAAATTTTAGTAATAATATTATAAAATTACTCCAAAATTATCATAAAATGCCAAATGATCACACTTAAAATGGTAAATCTATTTTTTTGGCCGGTAAATCTATTTAATAACACACACTATATGTGAAAAACATTTCTAAAACAATACTAAAACAAATTAAAACGAACCTTATATAATTTTCCAAAGTAAAACAAATCAAAATTTCAAAGTAAAACAAAGGGCAAATCGATTTAAAATTACTTTTCTTTTTTGCTTTAAAAAAACGTTTTTATTATTGTCAATTCCTAAATTTCTCCACCATGACGATTAAAGAAAATGCCACGTATTTTCACGCAATTCAATCATAGATTCCGCAAAGCCAGAATTCAGACGCGCTTTTTCGCGAGCGATTAAAACTTATTCACACGTGTATGGTAACTTCGATGATATATCTACATATTAATTATTAAATTCGATTAAAATATAAAAATTATTATATTATAATTTATATTAATACATCACATATAAAATACATTTATTAATTTTTATTAAATTCGATTTTTATTAATTTTAAATTATATTATTTTATATTATCATCGTATCGTATAATTGTATCTAAAATTATTTATTATTATTTTGAATTAATAGCAATTCAAATAAGATTAAATTTGATTTTATTTTTATAAATATTGTATAATATTATAAATTTTTAAATTTTAATTTTAATTTAAATTAATTTTTTATATAATTTTATTTGAATCAAATGATTTATTAATTTTTAAATTTTAAATTTTAAATTTTAAATTTTAAATTTTTTATATATTTTTATATATTTTAATAATTTTTACATAAAATAATTATTTTGTTTTTTTAATTTAAAATATATAAAAATTAAAATATATATAATTTTATTTTATTTATTTTATTTTATTTTTTACTTTTAAATTTAAATTTTATTTTGAATATAATATATATTTAATATTTTAATTTAATTCAAAATTAATAAAAAAATAAATCAAATCAAATCAAATCAAATCAAATATTATAATTTTAAATTAATTTTCAACTTTTCCCCCCTATCACCGTCGAACAACTCTTCGCATCGCGTGAAAAAGAGAAAACAGGAGGGTGGAAAAATCGAACCCGAAACCCGAAATTCCCCGTAAAAGAATGAAAAGTTTATTTCTTTTATAAAGTCAAAGGAGCGGAGACTGACTTTGGAAATTCTTCTTTCTTTTTTTTTTTTTTTCTTTTTATTTCATTATTTTCTCTTCTTTTTCCTTCGAGTCGCAGAAAAATCAGAGAAAGAACAGAAGGAGAGAAGGGAAAGAAGGGGAAAAGAGAGGCGGAAAAAGACCGAATTGACCTTGGCTTTCTTTCTAAATTACCCTTCCTTCTTCTTCTTCGCCATCGTCATCATCTCTCGCCGTAATTTCTTTTCATTTCTCAAACATGAACGAGAAGGCCAACGTTTCCAAGGAGCTCAATGCCAAACATCGAACGGTGATCCTAAATTTACCTTTTTGACCTTCTTGTTTTATCCTAATACCGATTTTCATCCCATTTCATGGCTTGCTCGTGTTTTGACTTCGAATCGATTTGATCTATTTTTTTATATAAATTTTCTGTTGCTTTTCACCTTATTTTTTTAATTTTTGGTCATTTGATTTAAATTTCTGTTTTTTATTAGGGATTTGATCGAATCGAATGTTGAATAGCGAGTGTGAGCTGATTTAAGCCATTCTTTTATATGAATGAATGGTGATTATGTTAAAATTGTTATCGGATTAAGATCGGTTTTGTTAAATCAAACTGGTGAACTTCAGTGAGATTAATGGAATTTCCTCTGCTAAAAATTGCATTTTTAATATTTTGATACGTTGCGAGATCTAAACTTGGTTTTCCTCAATCAGTTTTTCTTAAAAGTTGGGATTTTTTAGCCTAATTATGCTTTTCCTTTTTAATATCTTTTTCAAGTTTGCAGATTGATAATAGTAACATTTGCATCTGGTTTTGATTGATTTATTCATATATCTAGGAACTTTTGAAAGTTTCAATTTTTTGGATGTAGGAGCAATTTTACACAATCTTCCTATGTGGCATCAAGGAATTTGAATTAGGTCGTGGAGGGTGTTAAATTCCTCCATAATCTTTGTTTATGTATATGTTTTCCTGATTCTTTTTTGGGGGGTTCTTGTGCATTTATGTTTATCATGTGACGTGATAGACTCATTTAATCAATGATTTTGGTTGTTGCACATTTCGCGTTCATAATGTTGTAAATGTTGATGTTTGGTTGGTCTATTATCTGGATTAAAGTTCTTATTCTTTCACCTCACTCGGATGCAGATTATTGAAGGTCTTCTTAAATTGCCAGAGAATAAGGAATGTGCTGACTGCAAAGCCAAGTATGTCACGAGAAAAATCAAGATAGATATGGATATCGTAATAGCATATGCTAAAATAGAAATTGTCTTAATACAATGGGCTTTTTAGATTCTGTCATGAATAGGTGATAGCTTTCATTCTTATCATAGGTGTTAATAATTGCCTCGTTTCTCTGCAGAGGTCCAAGATGGGCAAGTGTGAATTTAGGTATCTTTATATGCATGCAATGTTCTGGGATCCACAGAAGTCTCGGGGTACACATATCAAAGGTGATTTTCTTATCTCTGAAATGCATACTTTATCTCTTCCAGACTCAGAAGGTTCATTGAGTTTCTGACACTGTCTCAGCATCTGTACTTGATTCACTTATATATTTTGGTTTGTTACAAGTGTGATTGGATTGGTGCCCTCCCTTACATTCTAGGAGACAAAACTCAGTGCCTCTGAAATGGTCTTGACATATTTTCTTGTGTTAAATTTTTTATGATAATGTTTTATGACTTAAAGTCATGTTTGATGCATAGGATTATTGATAGGATAGGATGATAATCATCCTCTATCATGTTTGATTTGTCTCTAAGGAGAGGGATAGGGATTGCAAGGAGGATTAATATCCTCTTGGCTTAGGATTATTCAATCCTCCCCAAGTGGAGAGGATTATTTTTAATCCATAGGATTAAACTTACATGTCCAATTATACCCTTAAAAATTACATCACTAATTTAAATTGTATAAACTTTGAAGAAGGATAATTTTGACAAATAAATAAATTATCCTATCCTAATCCTTGCTTACATCAAACACAAAATAGAATGACATTATTTAATCTAATCCTATTCATAATACCATCTTATCCTATCATATCATAATCTTGTGCATCAAATATGACCTAAAAGAGTTAGAAAGGTTAGGGATTTACTGGTTGGATTCAGAAGCTGTTTTTTGTTGCAATAGACTAATTTTAAAGCTTTTAAAAGTATGACTATGGATTTGGCTTACTCGGATGTTGGGATTGCTCTTGTTTTGAGTTACCTAAGATTTCATTTGTTTTTTTCTTGCAATTTATCTTGATGATCCCGCAGTCATCCATGGTGTCTCGAATGCCAATGTTATCCTAAAAAAACTTTACCTGTTAGATCTTGAACATATTTGCTTTTCTGCAATGTTACCCATTCCTTATGAAAATGTGGTTTTATGATTAGTGGAATACAGTTTAATTCTCCCAAGTGCATGTGTGCATCTCACTGGCTCTTGCTGCAGGTTCGATCTGCTACCCTGGACACATGGCTCCCTGAGCAGGTTGCTTTCGTTCAATGTAAGCTTTTTTGTTAGGTCGTGAATTTTTATTATTCTAATTGATAGTGGTTTTATGTTAAGATGGGGAAGAGCCTACTAAATATGATAATGACTTGTCTTATCATACAGCAATGGGAAATGAGAAGGCAAACAGTTACTGGGAAGCTGAGTTGCCCCCTAATTACGATAGAGTTGGAATTGAGAACTTCATCCGTGCGAAGTATGTCTAATAGAGTTTTCTGTAATACCCAATGATTTTTTTTTTTTGTATTTAGTTTTAGTGCAGAGTTTTCTGTATTATTCTAATTGTTTGCTGTATATTGTTATAGGTATGAGGAAAAGAGATGGGTTCCTAGAGATGGAAAATCCAAATCACCACCTAGAGGGTTGGATGAACGGGCTCCTTCACATTGGCAGAGACCTACAGAAAAAAGTGGTCATGGGCACATTAGTAATTCTGAGAATTCATTTGCGGAAAGGAGGAACACTCAAGCATCTAGCAGAAAAGAAAATCCTCCTTCAACAAGAGTTAGTCTTCCACTTCCTCCTAAGGGACCTGATCAGGTATTAAGTTCTTTTGCTGGTTATGCGCTTTGGTTCTTAACTCTTTCTAGAAAACCAGTCCATTCATTTTTTCTTAAATGTATTTTATTTCAATAACCTGAGAGCTATTAGAATTAGAACAAAAAAGTAAGGGAAAATTGCCATAAGAAAAGATGGCTTGTCGCTTGCTAAAGTTGCAAATAAATGGTATCAATTATAACTAAGGTCTTGAATTTGTTTTCTGCGTGGTTCAACATGCTTTCTTTCTTTGCTTTGTATCATATTTCTTTTGAGTAGTTTACCTCTTTTGTTTATGTGTTCTCAAAAAAATGTACTTTCATAATGCATAATGTGCTGATCTAACAGGTTACACCCATCCAGAAGCCTGAACCGGTTGTTCAGAAAACAGAACCAGTTGTTGTGCCAGCTGAGGCAAAAAAACCCGCCGTAGAGACTTCTCCCACTGTCACACCCCCTAAATTCGATTATGCTACAGACCTTTTCAATATGCTGTCCATGGATGATGGTCCAAGTGAAAATGGTTCAGGAACAGCTTCTACTGATGATAATAATTGGGCAGGTTTCCAGTGTATGTCCAAAAATTTCCCTACAATTCTTGTTTGTAGGCATCAACTTGCATTTATTTTTAGTATCTTGTTAACATGCTTTCTACCAACTGCCAACCAGCTGGGAATTGAGAGTTGTGGTTGTATCGTTTTATTATTGACATTGATTCTTACACATGATAATTTGCAGCTGCTGGAGAAGTTTCCACAATTGACAGTACCGATCCAGCAAAAGCTGCTGAGAAGAATACCCAGTCTGCTACTGGAATTGAGGATTTATTTAATGAGTCGTCTTCATTACCAACCAACAAAGTCCCAGAGAAGCCCCAAAAAGACGTTAAAAATGATATTATGAGTCTTTTTGAAAAGGTACAACTTCAACATCATTTACTTGCTTTCTTAGGATTGGTGTAAAACTTAAATTACTTGATCATTTTCTGGTTGGAGATAATTCCTTACGTTATTGCATGTTTCTTGATAAACATCAATATGCATCTGTAGATCATTTTTTTACTTCGGTGGGGGTATTACATTGTTGATATCATGGTTTCAATCGATTGCAGTCCAATATGTTGTCACCATTTGCAATGCATCAGCAGCAACTAGCTATGCTAGCACAGCAACAGTCCCTTCTCATGGCTGCTTCTGCTAAATCTGCTCCTGGGAATTCTCAACAGCCTCCGTCCAATGTCACAAGCATACCCGCTCAAACTTGGCCAAACGTTGGCTATCAAATCCCTGGAATGATGATGCCAGTTGCTGGGCAAGCTGATCTGCAGAAATTTTTGCAGGTAGACTCCATACTATAGTTGCAATGGTACTGCTTTTAAAGAAATATATCTAGGAAGTTTCTCATTTTTTCACTCCTTTTTCTGCTGAACTAGACTATGAAAATGGGACAGACACCACAAGTGGGAAACTCAGTTGCATATCCCTCTTCCAGGTACATTTTTAATCTGTTTATTCTTGATTTTGTCAAAGCTCTTTTCTGTCTTTGTCTATGCTTTGCTTCTCTAATACTGTCTACTTTGCCATGAGTTTTAGATTGGTTGTGCAATTCAATTATTCTCCGGCTGGTTTTAAATGCGCTATAAAGTTTCTAATTACATTCTGAGAATCCTGATCCTGTGACAATGATGTGTTATGATAAATAACTGTTCAATAGATTATAAATTTCACCCATAAGTTGCTCCATGCTCCTAATGTTTGCTGTCTCATTTCTTGCAGCTTTTATGAAACGGGGCAAGTTACCCCAGCAAATGGTGCTGCGACCACCGGAGCAAGCAAACCACAATCAGCTTCGCCGGTTTCATCAACGAATTCTTCAGGCAAGGATTATGATTTTTCGTCACTGACGCATGGGATGTTTACAAAACACTGAGTTGGGTTAGGGGTTATGATTGCTGGCTTTGTCAGACCATACCAACCTTAGTTATTTTACAGGATATTTAGAGCTTTGGAAGGGTTTTTTCACCTCTACAGAGGGATTGTAAACTATTTGTAGATGCAGTTTCATTTTCTTTTTTTTTTTTTTTTTGGGTGATTGCTTCATTTGTATGAGTAGATTTATGCCGAGCATTAATAAAGATGAGTTTATTAGGAATAACTTTTAAGAATTTGAAGTGATTAATTTAAAAAAACAATTATTTGATACACTAATATTATAGTTTTTAAGTTTTATAACTCTACTAATGAAATTAAAATGGTAATATAAATATATATTTTTTAAATTTTTTTTTTTATTTTTTAAATATACATTAAGAGATGTGTCGTTATCTTAATCTTATTTATAGAATTAAAAAATTTTATTATTAGTGTATTTGATAATTTTTTTAATTTAAAAGTTAGATTAAGCTTGTTTTATCTTTTTTTCTAGTTATAGTATTTGGATTAAGATGGGCCACGTGCCTAACCCACTGGACCATGGTAGCCATTCTGTCTAAAGTGGTCCTGGAAATTAGCCTTGGGCTCTTGAAAGTTTTAGGGTCATCCCATTTCTCACCTCTCCCCCAGTCGTAGGCTCTTGGGTTTAGTCCTGGCTATGACATTCTATTGAGAGTTCTCGAAAAGTGACCTTTCGCCAATTTGATTTCCCAAAAGCTTGACTTTGTTCCACATGCAGCACACCAGACTTTTGAGCCCAAAACCCAAGTGGTCAATCCTATGAAGAATGTATAGTCAATTTTGTCATTCTATTTGTTTTTTTTTATTATTATTATTGAAAATCGATCAATTTAATTTCTTTGAGTAACAAGAGTTTGGGTTTAGAACACGAGTATTACTTTTTCTTATTCATATGCTCACCTATTAATTCAAAAAATTTAGAGATTTTAGCATTTTTTATTTTAGTAATTTGTTGTGATCTTTTAAAGTAACGTATAAATTTATGTTTATTTTACGGTAAATTTTTTTTATAAAATTAAATTTACGTAAGAGAATATATATATATTGAAAAATATTATTTGTATCAACTTTCAACACTTTTGGCTGACATTTTGTCTTAAGATTTGATTTTAATATCCCATTTATGAATTAATGAAGTATATATGTCATATAAAAAATACCAAATATTTAAGACAAAATTATTGAAAAGTAACATGACTCAATCATTCATATCAAGCCTTTGAACAATGAAGATTTTAAGGACGAGGAAGGATGATGCCTGGTCTAGATGAGGGTGAGAAAAAAAATATAAAAAAAATTAAAAATTAATTTGAGATTGTAATATTTGATTCAATTCAAATTGATTTTTTTATTCGATTTGGATTAAATTTTAATATTAAATATATATATATATTAAATTTAGATTAAATTTTAAATCGAAATGTAAAACATATAAAAAAATTAAATCCAATAGAATTATATATTTTTATTGATTTTTATATATAGTTTAAAATTTTATAAAATAAAAATAATTATTTTATATATAAATATATTTAAATATATTAAAAAATCTATTAAAATAATATATAAAAATAAAAAATTAAATTTTAAAATCGATAAAATTTAATTTGAATCAAATCGATTTTAAAAAATTAATTTAAATTTAGATTAAATTTAAAAAAATTATTATATTATATATTATTTTAAAAAAATCAAATCAAATGCGACCGTTGCGCAGCCAATGAACCCAAAGCAGCAATTTCCCATTCCTCAAACATTTCCTTTCCTATCATTAATAAATGTGAAAACTGACCAAAACAGAAAGAAAGGGGAAACACAAACATTCAACTGATCGGCCCTTGGACATGGACATCAACCAAATTTTAAATCAAGTTGGCTAAGCTGTCACATTCATGCACAAAAGGGAACATATTAATATGCCTTTAACATGTCTCATTGTCTTGTCTCTAATAGCTAGTTTAATTTGTTTATTTCTTTTCAACTGGACAACCCAATAAGCCAAACCCAAAGCTTAAAATTGCCTGAATCCAGTTTTCTTTTTTTTAACTCAGAGCTCATGGTTCATGCAGCCAAACATTCATTAGGTTTGCAGCAACTCTTTTCCTCGTGGATTAATGTTTAATATGGTACATTAATTTTAAAAATTTTAATATGATACCTAAATAATAAAATTATTAATTATTGTAGTACTTAATTTTAATGTGATTAATTTTAAATGATAATATATGATAGATAAATAATCTTTAAATAACGTATTAATTAATAAATTTAAATTTTAAATATCATATTATAAAATTTTAAAATTTAAATACTACATTAATCATTTTATTATAATTTAAAAATCATTCATAATGATAATTTTTTTTTATCTCGAAAATGAGAATCCCAGACCCAGTCATTGCTGGAAATGGAACCCATTGATCTCCCAAACCAAAACATCTTTGTGCCATGAAAAATCATTCATTCTCACATGCACCTGATTTTGGTGCTTCCATTGCAATGTTAGTAAATGGCCAAACCAGAAGATCCTATCAATGTTTAGACAAAATTATTGCTGTGCATAAAGATCAATTACTTCAGCTACTTCAACTATTATTAATCAGACATATATAATGAACAAAACAGCTGACTTTGGATTTTCTTTTTGGCAAAGAACAGTTAGATAATTTTATAACTGGCCCCAATCACCCCGTTAGGTATGGCGATAATCATTCTCGGATGCCACCATCAATCAGGCCAACTCCTTTTCCAGCTGATTCATACTCATCCATTTTTTTATATCTGTTTAAGCCATTCATATCGCACTTTATCATCAAACAATGCTTCTTGACTTTTGTATAGATATTAAATTTTATTAAATTTATATTTGATACATTATCAATAAAAATAATTTTGTATATCCGGCAAATTGTTCTATCATAAGATATTAATTCATTAACTGGAAAGCATTCCTATATTATCAGCAGATCCTTAAACTTGCCAACAAGCCAACCACTCAACGAGGGAAAGAAAGAGGCCAGGAAGCTGAGAAACATTGGTAGATACTTAGAATAAAAAAAAAACAGTTAGATTGAAGATAGCTATCATACAACTACTTTTGGGGACATATTGCTGTAAGTTGTCAGAAGTTTCGTATTGCCTTCATGATGTTCAATGATTAAAGGTTGTCCAAGCACATGACTCAAAAAAAAAAAAAAATCAACCCCAATTAACTTTTTTTTTTTTCAGATTAACATGCCCAAATTTCAGGCATTGTTTTGTTCACATCCGTCACTCAAAATTCAACCTAGGGGCCACTCGAGATAAAAGGCATAGAGCACAATCCACTTGCCTAGGCAATTAGGCATCCATCATCCTATTCCTCTCCTTAAATCTTTCAAAACAAAACAAAATATGTCCTCTCAGAAGGCTTGTGCATTTGAGATTAGCATCATCAAGATATTATCAATAAAATTTGAATTCAAAATCATTTTACATTAAAATTAATTAAAAATTAAATTAATTTGTTTTTAATAAATTTAATATTTAAATTTTAATATCTATAATTATTTTTTTATTTTTAAATTATAATTTTTATATTAAAAAATAAAAATTGAACTACTCTATTGCTTTTCTTTTCATGCATAGACTGAACTCGATTAGGTTATGTTCGATGTTTAATCATGCTGACACGAACTTTACTAATTAAGTGGGATTAGTTTAACCATGTAATTAATAGTTTAAATTGATTATTAGTGCATGTGAGATGGATTTGTTTACTATAAGGCTTACGTGAGATTAGTACAAATAAATATTTTTTTATTGCCTTCGAGGCCCCTATTCTTGCAATAAAATACAATTGTTTTTTTTTTTTCCAAAAATGATTTCCTCTGACATGAGATTCTGAGAACTCCAAAAGAATTTTTTAGTAAAAGAACATGAAATAATCATTGAATTGCAGTTTGAAAAGGCAAATAATAACGTTTAATGAAAAAAAAAACTATATATTATCCCCAGGAATATTGGTTAACCTAATTATCATAAATTCGGGACAAGCTTTAATAGTGCATGGTCATGGGTTCCATTTAGGAGACATCTTGATGAAAATGCATGCTTCTTTTTTATTAATAATATTGCTAAATGCTAATCTTTATATTCATTGGAAGGATAATTAACAAATTTTTTAAATATAATAATTCATAAACTTGAAAATTCCTTAAATTTGTGTAAACCTTTTTTTTCTCGATTTTTTTATATTCATATGATGCATTCATAATTTTTTTTTTTAATAATCGAGTTTGATGCATGATTAATGAATAATAAGATTCTCGTATTATAATAAATGAATAAAATTTATTCTAAAATCGAGTATTGTTATATATAAAAATTATTCCAATGATATCATAACAATTTTGTTGCCTTATATCTATAAATAAGTTAATTTTCGTACAAAATTTTAATTTTTTTGCTTTTATTTCTCTTTTTTATTATTTTATCTATCTATTCGCTTATAAAATACTAATAACTTGATAGTTGATCGTTGGAAAACATTTAGAGTACAAATTCCCTTTTATTATTTTTTATCTACCATGATCAAACCATCCATCAAACTCGCCGATAAATTTTATTCTACATAAATTATTATTTTATTAATAAATTTTTGTTTTTTATTTAAATTTAAATTTAAATATTAAATAAAATAATAATAAACAAATCTAACCAAACTCAAATGAACGAATAGAATGAAACCCAATCAAACGATTGATCCTATTCCACGGACACCTATAGATGAAACAAACTATTATAAATTTTTTTTATTTCAATAAGTGATTAGTTCATTTGGTAAAAAAATATTTTTTTTAATGTAAATGTTTTGAGTTTGAATTTAATTAGTAATCATTTATTAAAAATATCTCTTTTAATTGTATTTATTTTAAAATTTTTAATATGATATATTTTATCTTGATTTAAAAATTAAATAATTTATTTATCTTAAATTTTTAAATATATATATTACATTAATTATCATATAAATTTGATAATTTAAAACATGACATGATGATATGATATAAATAAAAAATTTAAAAATAATATAATTTAAAATTTTTTAAAAATTATAAATAAATTTAATAATATCAAAAATTATATTTTATATTTTTATATCGACATAAATTATAATCAATAATTTTTATATAAAATATAATATAAATATAATGTTTTATATGATATAATAATATAAATTAATAAATCTATTACCATGTATGACACAAAATCTATTAGTAAGATTCACAATTTAGAATGTTAAGTAAAATAAGTTATTGGGAACCAGCTAAGCTGCAAAAATGAAAACAGCTCGACTCTCAAAAGTGGACAACTTGTCGTACTTTAAGGGAGGCTGCAGCCAGAAGGATTCCGAAGTGACAATTCACACTGTCACCAATCAACTTTGTTAGAAAAATAAAATGTATAACAAAAGCCATATTAAATCTTCAAAATAACAAAATCTTAGAAATTTTTTTCTTTTTTTAATATTTTAATCCAATTATGAATTATAAAAGCTATATTTAATTTCAAATAAGACAAGCAAAAACAAACAAAATCCAATTGCTTTTCATAAATAAATAAGAAAATTCTACTTAAAAAGTATTTTAATTTTTTTAATACATATATTTTTAAGTTTTTTTTTTTTTTTTTATCATTTAAGAGTAGAACTCTACATTAAAAAAAAAAAAAAGACAGGTTCGAATCCAACTTTATTATCCTCTTTAAAGCTTCCTTTAAGTTTTATCAATATTTAATGGCCCCTTCATATAATCTTAAATGCCAACTTTTCACATCAACGTGATAAATTTAAATTTTGTTTCCTGATTGCTCTCATAATTATTACGAATATTGATTTAACTATGGTATACTTTAGCATGGAGATAGCATAACAAAATTTATATAAAATTATTGAGATAAAATTTATAAAATTATTTCTTAAAATAATTTCATAAAAAATTTTATAAAAAATTAAAATTAATATATTGACAGAATTCAATGTGAATATCAATAATATATAAAAAAATTATAAAAAATATTATTTAATTTAAATTTGATTAATAATTATTCAACGGTAAAAATTTTATCATAATTTTTACTAAAAATGTCTATCGAAAACTATATATCAAAATTCTTTGAAATTTTTTTAAATTTTATACATTTTATTTATATAATGAGATCTTTTAATTTATCGATCTTAATTTTTTATTTTAATTTTAATTTTAATTTAATCGTTTCCAATAGGAAATTTCATGAATTTTACCTAATAACTTCATGTAAGTCTTATCCTAAAATCAATTTAAATCTTAAATAATAAAAAAAATTGTAATTTTTCAATCTAAAAGTCCAATTTATAAACTCAAATAAAAAAGTTACTGAAAAGGTGATTTTGTAGTTCAATTGCAATTTTTTTCTTTTTTATGAAGTTGTTGTAGAAAAGCTTATTGGATGGACTCTAATATATATGGACTTCAACAATGGAGAGCTCAACTAGATAATATGAAGTCCCTCATCAATACTTGAATAGCTTAAGAGATACAATAAATCCTTTGTTAGAAATCACTTTTACATTAGTAAGTTTCTAACCACTAAACAACTTTAAAAGAAAATCGAAAATATTAGGTTTAAGCTAAGTTTTCTCGACAAACTAGTCTAAGAGACTTCTTCTAATTTGAGAGTGAGAGGGAGAAGAATTTAGAAATTAAAAGTATACATCAAAACAATAAAACCTAAATTTGATTGATCTGATTTGATTAAAAAAATTAATAATTCGAACCAAGTTGATCCGAATTCGAATTTAAATTGATCTGAATCAAATTTTAAAATGATTTGACTTTAAATTTAAGACTAATAATAAATGTCATAATTAATGACCATATTAGTATATTATGGTAAAAATAAAATTCTTTTTGGATAATACTAAATTTACATTTTTTGGACCTAGTTAAACTTAAATGTTCATTTTATGATGCATTTATGTTCATCCAACCATAAACAAAATTAAAAAAGAACTAACTTAGAATTTTACTATAGCCAACATGTCACCAAGCCCAAATGACACATCAACTACATTTAGTGCCTCCAATTATTCTATAAAAAAACCAAGGGGAATTAAAGAGATGTATAGTACACTAAATCAATTGAGATGCCTAAAGTTGGCAATTATAACTTAAAATATATTGTTTTTTTATAACTTAAATAATACAAAATATATTGTTTTGTGATATATAAAATTAACACTTAAAAATCAAATGTTATAATTTAAAAATTAAAAAAATTAAATATCAGTCAATAAAAAGTTATTAATAAAGTTTTATTATGAACAAAATTAATTTAAATGATTTAAATTAATTATATTCAACAAAACATAATTTTGTATTATTAGTAAATTACTTTTACATCATTTAATTTTGATATCTTATTTGTTATATAATTTAATTATATTTATATGATTTTAGAAGTTAATAAATTGAATATGAATAATTTGAGTGTTGATCCTCCAATGACCCTAAAGTTAACCCAAAATCATATAATTCGAAAATATTTCAAACTCAAAATAATCTAAATTGAAATTGATTCAAACATGAAGTGGTTTAATATGATATACACCAAATTTGAAACGATTTAATTTTTCTTGACGTGATCCAAAACTGAAGTGATCAAACTCAAAATTATTTGATTGTTTTTTTATTTGAACCGGACTTAATCCAAAATTGAATTAATTTGATTTTTATTCATTCGGAATGATCCAAATCAAAATAACAAAACCCAAACCCAATCAGATTAACCTATTTGTCACCTTTAGTTTTAGTTCGGAGAACAGTAGATTCTAGCTAATAGCTATCGACTTACTCTTATATTTTTCTTAAAATAGAAGATCTTCTAGCTTAAGCAGTCAATTACCTCAGTATAAGTAGTCGACTGATTTATTTCTAGCCTAACAATCGACTGCCCTAGAGTTAGGAATCCATTTTTCTTTATTTTTTGAACTAGAATGTATCCAGATTTTGGTACATTCTTGCAATGCATGGTAGTCAATTACTTAGCATTAACAGTTGATTACTTCTTATCTCAAAGCTCTAAGCAGTTGATTGTTTTCATAGTAAATTTTCTTTACCAAGTCCATTTGATCATGGATAGGGACGGCAATCAACCCCGTTCTCGACGGGTTTCGGCCTAACCCAACCCTATGGGGTCGGGTTTTTTTTTTTTTGAATTTTGATTTTCGGGTCGGGTATAGTTATGGAATAATTGGGTCGGATCGGGTTCAGATATGCCTAAAACCCGACCCGACCCAACATTATATAAAAAATTATTTTTAATTAATTATTTAATTATTTATTTATATATTTATATAATGATATTTTTAAATATTTATATTTAAAAAAATATTTTATATTTTAAAAAATAATATTTTGTTAATTTTGAGTCAGATCGGGTGCGATTTATATAGTGTCGGGATTGGGTCGAGTTCAGATATAAAAAAATCGGATAGGATCAGATTCGGGTATGCTAAAGCATAAAGTCGAGTTGAGTTCGGGGCGAGCAAAACCCGCTCCGAACCCGACCCGATGCCATCCCTAATCATGGAACTTACTTGAGTTATTTTATAGCTTGATTAAATTATACTTTTACTTGATCTTGTACTTATTTTAAAAGTAATTCTAATATTTTTATAAGCAAAATATTTTATTATTATCAAAATCTCTAAATTTTTATTATTTTATGTATATTTTTAAGACATTTTAATTTATCACAATATTTTTTTCACAACGATGCTAAACACTTAAAATTTTTAAAATATATTTTTCTTATAACATTTATAAACATATTTTTTTATTATAAAATTTTTTAATTACAATTACAATAATTGTAATGGGTTAAATCATATAGGGTCTTAGAAAAAATAGACCCATTTAGTACATAAAGTTGTAAAAGAAACAACCAATAAAGTTTCAATCTCGCCGGGATTAGGTTGTCTTTTTCATTTCTTTTCCAACAATTTTTTTTTATTACTACAAAATTAGCTATACTTTTTTTTGTTGACTTATTCCTTGCTGCTTTTGCCTTTGCCTTCGCCTTTGCCTTCGTTACAAGATTAGTGGGGGCCACGTTACCGTTATGATTAATCTCCCTCCACTTATTATAAATTTATTCAAAAAACAGCCTTTTTATTCGTATGGATTAGGTAATATTAGAATGACCCATATGCCCTTGTAAAGGAAATCAATTTTGAATTATTAATGGGTGGTTTTGACATTATTTGTAATTACCCATTTACCCTTCTTGTAATATCTAATTTATAAGAGAAGGTTTTTTATTAAAAAAAAAACTTACTTGAAAATAAGAGAAAAAATATATAACTGTTCAGATTGAAAGAATATATTTAAAGCTCAAATTTTTTTTTTAAAATGATAATTAACTATATTATTGGGACTTAGATTTTAATAGAAAATATTTAGGATTAAATTTGAGTCATGGTATACAAGACAAAAAGAATGATTATATTATTAATCCTTAGAGCTTCTTATTAAAGGTTAATCATGTCAACCAGATTTTAAACTTATACTAACTTATTTGAGCTCCCCTCCAATATTTCAAGGCTACATTAACAAGCTTTGACTTATAAATACCTAATCATGCCAAAATTTCTAGTCTTGCCCATAATAAATTTGAATTCAAAAACAAGCTTCGATCATTCAAATTATAAAAAATTAAAATTAAAAAATTTTCACGTTTGAATTTTTGATTCAATAATTAACATATAATTTTTTTATTTAAAAATTTTATTTCAAATATCTCTATTTTACAATAATAAAAAAATTAAAAAAATTTGATTAAGGACAAAATTTGTTTCTCTATCCTTTTCAATTCCATTTCAATTCCATTATCTTCAAAACAAGTCAAGAAACACACCCTTCATACAAGAAACGTACCGTTTTGGGCTAATGAAAGCAAGCATCTAATTAATGTGTAAACTAATTATTGCAAAGGGGCCACAAAAAACCAATAGGGCCATCAAATTTTTGCTTATATATATATTTTTGGCCTTATTACTATGATTCATTAATTTGTGATCCAACAACATCAAAGTTGGCAAATTAATTCTCATTATCAATTATCTAAATAAATTCTTAAATGAGTGAGTATAATTTAATTGTGTTTGATTTTGATTCAAAGAGCTTGGAAAGTTTTGGATTATACTTATCAATCCTTCAATCTCTATTAAATTTTTTACCAACAATATATAAAATATTTTAACACATTGCAAACTATACTTTTGTTTAGTACAATATTCTTGAAATATTTTTCTCACATTACTCACAACCTACCTCTAAATAAACTTTTGTTTTTCAAAATATTATTATGATAGAGATGTTTGGTTTGATTCAAGAATAAAAAAAATATTTACTACGTTTTGGTTTGAATTAAATTTATTTTTAAAAATAGTTAAAATTTATATTAAAATTTTAAAAATTATAATATTATGTATTATTTAAAAAAATCGAACCATTATCACTCTATGTCACTCTATATAAGTAATAAACTCTTATATTTTTTTACTAATAGTATATGATATAAGAATTAAAATTTTTTCCTAAAACTAGAAAGGGTATAACAGGAATTTATGAAAAATTAAAAGGGGACTAATAACGGTAATTTTATCCAAATCCCCGACCAAATCCAAAACCTTATTTTTTCTCTCGGCTTTTTCAGGTCCCTCTCTACTTTTAACGCCTGCTGCCTGCGTGCATTTCAATTCCGCCAGTTCTTTCTATTTTTTATTTTCAAAAACATTATTTTAATTATTATGTTAATCAATTCAGTCCTCCTATTTTAGTCTTGAATAAATTTCAAACCATTTAATTTAAACCCTCTTGATCAGATCCAAACCGTTTCTTTGAGTCTGATAAAACCCAAAGCAAAACAGAAAAAAAAAACAAGAAGAAGAAGGAGAAGAAGCTTATTTTTTTTTTTTCTCTGAAAACAACTTTAACAGTTTTTTTTTTTTTTTATTGCTTGGTTTTGAAAGGCTTGTTTCTCAACAACCTTAATCTTTTGTAAGAATTTTTTTTTTAATTTTTTAGAATTTTTAACTTTCGTTTTTAAAAAGTCGCTGCTTTACTTTCTTGTTCATCTTTCTCAATTTTTTTAGTAAGCAGTTTTGATTTCCGTTTCTTCCAACAAAATCCAAAACGTTTCAATTTTCGTTTTTTTTCTCTTTTTATTTTCTTTTTCTTCCTCAAAATGTCTGCTATGTCGATCTTCTTCTAAGTTTTTCAGTGCGAGTTTAGCAAGGATATTAATTTGAATTTCGAAAAAAAAAACTTTTTTGGTTGATTTTCGGGGTTTTTCTTTCAAAAATGATGTTATCGGCGTCGCCGACGACTTTAGCGAAAAGTTCGCTAGAAGTAATGTTAGACTCTCTGCGGCGACGAGACGAGGCCGAGAAGCCTAAAGATTTACCCCCGGCTTTACCATCCCGGCCCACATCCAAGGCCCGACTTCCCTCAGCCCGCCGGTCCCTTCCGACGAGCTTAATAATCGATGCTCCCGGAGAAAATGGAGGGAAATGCGGTGAAAACGATTGCGGTTTAAGTGAAGTGAAAGGAAAAGAGGAAGCTAAAAGGAAGGAAAAGCAGTTGGAAGTGAAAATAACTACTTTTGGGAGCAAGAAAATGAGGAAAGGTGTCAATGGGGATTCACCGTATAATTTGGAGGCGGAAAGTGAAGGGGAAAATAGGGTTTCGGATGCGGAAGCTGAGGTGAAGAAGGAGGGAGGGAAAGAGAAAGTGGAGTGGGTAGAGAATGATAATATTGGTTATTTTATTAAGAAAGTAAGTGTTTGGTGGAAATTAACTCTGATCTTTTTTTACCAACAATGAGGTTTTTGTTTGGCTCTATATTGGTATGATATATCCATGAAAAGTTTTGTTTTCTTTGCCTTTTGGGGTTTATACTAGGAAGGAAATGAATTAGTATGAATAGGGGAAAATATGGGATTTTATGAAATAAGAATCTGAAGCATGGTTTGGATTGTTTAGCTTTGATTTTTAATACTATCAAGGAAACGAGTTAGTATGAATAGGGAAAAATAGAAATTGAGGACGATAACTAAATGGAATCTAAGTTTGTCATAATAAATTTATGGTTTCATGACCAATGAATTTGGAAATGTTAAAAACTATCCTTGGGTTGGCAGTGTTGTTGAATTGTTATACTATCCTTGGGTTTATAACTCTGGCAGAATATGGTTTATCTGGATTGAGAGATCAAATTTAAATTTAATCACTATTTCTCATGATGGCTAGGTGTTACCTAACATACTGAGAGGTTGATTTTAATTTTATGGATATATTAATATTTTTCGGACATTTATGATATGAATTGTAGTTGAAAGGTTAAATAGAGTGTATTTACTTAAAAAAAATATGGTTAAACAAAATTTAGACTACCACTTAAGTTCTTCTTTTGTTGAAATATCTAAAAAAGGAAGCATCCGCTTGGACATTGTTTTATCTTCTGTGAAAGCGATTACTGGTTTTGCTAAATATAATTTATAAAAAAATCTATTTATTGTGAGAGGATTTGGTTTTAGAAACTTCGTGTTTGGTGCCGGCTATCCCATGGGGTGTGGGGATATGGGACCATACAGTCTACATCAGGAGAAGAATCCTTTGTCTCCCTTTCCAATGGAAATGTAAGTTCATATGTATCATAATTTTTTAAATTGTATAATTTGTCTAGAGTATTCCTTTTGGCAGGTTGGTGTACGATTTACATCGTATCATTGTTATAGGTTGTAAAAGTCTCTACCAGTGAGCTCTTACCTGCAAACCCGGAAATTGTGGAGGGTGTGGATGATCTCATACAGCTTAGTTATTTGAATGAGCCATCAGTTCTTCACAATCTCAAGTACAGATATTCTTGTGATATGATATATGTAAGCTGGAGATAACCATTGCTCATGTACTTATTATGAGGATTATCTCTACTTCCGTGCTTCATTTATATATATTTTTTATGTAGAGTAAAGCAGGTCCAGTTTTGATTGCAGTCAACCCGTTCAAAGATGTCCAAATTTATGGCAAGGATTTTGTGACGGCTTATAGACAGAAAGCTACAGTCAGCCCTCATGTTTTTGCTATGGCAGACACTGCTTATAATGAAATGATGAATGGTGAATGAATAGTTCTTTCTTTTTCTTTTTGAAGTTGGCATAAACAAGTATAATTTGCTTGTGGTGTTGTAATAACTTGTTTCTGATGCTCTGTTTATTGTCTGTAATTAAAATTTTCCAGATGGAGCAAATCAGTCTATAATCATAAGGTTAGGTGAATATTTTAATATTTTTAGTTATATATGATATTGTAATACTTGTGTGGGTCTTTCAGCACATTTTTTGTTTTATGAGCTGTATAATTATGTAATCTAAATTTATCTTGCAGTGGGGAAAGTGGAGCTGGGAAAACTGAGACAGCAAAATTTGCAATGCAGTACCTAGCTGCCCTTGGAGGTGGCAATGGTGGGATAGAGTGTGAAATCCTTCAGACAAATTGTATACTTGAAGCATTTGGGAATGCTAAGACTTCTAGGAATGACAATTCTAGCCGATTTGTGAGTTCTTTTCCCCTTCGTTCATTTTTCTGTTGTTCTCTACTGAAGGTAAATCTATATAAACTATATCTCTTGGCGAAAAGAATCCTTGGTGATACACCTTAGAGGATCAGTTTCTCCGTTGGTTCATGTATTTCACATCTGCTATAGCTGACAATCATATGGCTTTTTGTATTACTTTGTTATTCTGAACTGGTGCAGGGGAAACTCATTGAAATTCATTTTACCACGTTGGGGAAGATATCTGGTGCCAAGATCCAAACTTGTAAGCATGTTGAAATTGAAAAATTGCTATTATTACTTGATATGTTGTAGTAATAAATAATATAGATTAATCCTGGTGACTGACTTGATTTTTGTGCTGATGTTGATTCACCAATGATAAATCTGGATAGTTCTTCTGGAAAAGGTGACTTTCTGGCCCAGTTAAACTTTATATTGGATTTTATCTCTGTTATCATGTATAATACCTGATGTGGATGTTTTTGATGTCACCTTTGGGCAGTCAAGAGTAGTTCAGCTGGCTGCTGGTGAAAGGTCTTTCCATATCTTTTATCAACTTTGTGCTGGTGCTCCACCAACTCTAAGAGGTACTATTTCATTTCACAGTGTTTCACAATCCATGCAAATTCAGAGAAGTTTTGATGTCTGTACGACATTGGCTGAGCCCTATATTATCTGCATGGAACTATGCTTGCATCTGTCTTTGAAGTATATTTATGATCCTTGGAATCATGTCTTTGCAGAGAGGTTGAATCTTAAAATGGCTAATGAGTACAGCTATCTTGTCCAGAGTGACTGCTTGGTGATTAATGGTGTTGATGATGCTAAGAAATTCCATATGCTTATGGTAATTCAAAAGATTAGATTTTAAAGTTACTATCAATAATGCAGGCATTCCTTTTCCATTTAATTTCCACGTCATCGGCTTTGAAGCAATAGTTTCCCCATTTCTGCAGGAAGCCTTAGACATTGTTCAAATTTGCAAAGAAGAGCAAGAGCAAGCATTTGCAATGCTTGCCGCAGTGTTATGGCTGGGAAATATATCATTTCAAGTAATTGACAATGAAAATCATGTGGAGGCATCAGCTGATGAAGGTAATAATATAGGTTTTAGCTTCGAATAATGACACTTAGCAAATATTTTGCATTTGATATTGTATCTATGATTTTTTTTTCTTTCTGTTTCTTTTTTTCTTAGCCAAGAGAGAGAGAGAGAGAGAGAGAGAGAAACTTGATTTATTTTTTGTAGTATTTTTCAAGGAATTTGCATAAGCCTTACATAGTTTTATGATGATGTCTTATTGGCAAGGTGGTGGAACATAAAATGAAGAACATAATGTGTAGTAGTGAATGAACATGCCAATTTGTACCATTACTTATATTTGCATCAAGAAGCTCCTACTTTAAAAGCAGGACTCATTTACTAATTTTTAACATTGAACTAAGTAGCAAGATATTGTCATTCAGATGCATTGTCTCCTTAAAATTTCTGATAACCTGTGCCAGTGAACATGGTCCAACCTTTATCAAAGTTTTATAGGCTTGCTACTTTGGATGAACTTTAAGTGTCCTATTTTTGTTAATAATCCTCCATTGTATTTTGTCAACTGGTTTATCATAGTGACTACCAAATAATGTATCTGTCACCATTATCCCCAAGAGCTGAAGGAAGTCTTTTCTGAATTCATCATAAATGTAAAATACATATTTATAAATCACATGTACTGTAAAGACCTCATCATCTGTGATTTTCATCATCATCAGTAGTTTTATGCCTGCTAATATTACTTAGTTGTTGAATCTGTTTAAGTTAACTATTTAGTTAGCCTTTGCTTTGCATATAAGTGCATGTTTGTTAATATGTTGTGTTTATACTTTTTGTAGAGTGAAAAATGATTATATTTTAAGGTGCTTATTTATGTAATTTTTTATTCCTCAATGCAGCTTTAACCAGTGCTGCCGGGCTGATGGGTTGTGCCCCACAAGAACTGATGCAAGCTTTATCTACCCATAGAGTCCAAAATGGCAAGGATAGTATTGCTAAAAAATTGACATTGCGACAGGTTTGTCTAGTATTTGATTAACAAAACTATTCTTCTTCAATCCTCTCATAAGTTAGCATTCTATATTTGCTGTGGTGCACACATTGGCAATATGACGATGCATTGCTTAAATTGTAATTTAGGCGATTGACACAAGAGATGCATTGGCAAAATTAATCTATGCAAGCTTGTTTGACTGGCTTGTGGAACAAATCAACAAGTCACTTGAAGTGGGCAAACGGTGCACTGGAAGGTCCATATGCATCCTTGATATTTATGGGTTTGAGTCATTTAAGGTAAGTAGGTTCTAGTTTTCTGTTTAGAGATTATCATTGTGAAGTTAAGTTTGTCCAACTGATATTTTTCCTCTTCTCATTTTCAGAAGAATAGCTTTGAACAGTTTTGTATAAATTATGCAAATGAAAGGTTGCAACAACACTTCAACCGGCACCTGTTTAAGCTTGAACGAGAGGTAAGCAACTCAAATCTTTTAATTATTCGAGTATTTGACTTCTGTACAGTTCTGTAGAACAGTGCCTCTATGCTTTTAAACTGGGATTCTAGTACTCTGCCCTCATTTACTAGGCATACGAATCAGAAGCCTAAAGTTCTGTATATTCTGGTTCTTGGCTGTCAATTCTTATCTCTGGATTTGGTTTCCTTTCTATCTCAGTAATTTTTATTTTGACCAACTTCCCATTATTAAGAATCTCTTCTTTTTCCTATTTTAGGATTATGAATCAGATGGGATTGATTGGACTAAAGTTGATTTTGAAGACAATCAAGAGTGCTTGGACTTATTTGAGAAGGTAATTTGAAGCTTCAATAGTTTCCTTGGATTGTTTTAAGGGATTACTTGACTCTTTTCTGTATATATTACGTAGCTTGTGGTTCTTGCATATTCTATGGTTTTCCTTCTATTTGGAAATTGAGTTTGGTCTTCCTAAAGTATTTGGAAATTGAGTTCGGTCTTCCTAAAGTATGTTTTCTTAGCTTGGGTGCTAATGCTGGCTGAAGTTTTTATTTCCTTGTGGTATTTTGTTGCTTTGAAAGCAAAATGTTCCTGGGCAATCTGTCACTCTTTTTTTTGGTGGCCATTTTGCAGAAACCGTTAGGGCTACTTTCCTTACTGGATGAGGAATCGTATTTCCCCAATGCAACTGATTTGACCTTTGCTAATAAGTTGAAGCAGCACCTGAAAGCTAATTCTTGCTTCAAAGGAGATAGAGGCAGGGCCTTCGGAGTTCGACATTTTGCTGGAGAGGTCAGTTACAGGTTTTTGAGGGCAGTTGGAAACTCTTTTTTAAGCTTTTCTTTTCATTCAATTTTGAAGGCAAATAATCAAGAAAGTGGGAAATATCCTATATTGAAGAAGGATCATTACATTTTTTATATGTTGTTACCTGTTCTCTCCTTTTTTTTTTTTTATAAATTAATTTTGAGATACTTGAAAGTGGTCAAAATATTGGTTAAATATTTGAAAGGGCTAAGTTCAAGAGCACATCAATCATATGGCAGCCATTTCTTAGAGATTTAATAGAATTTTGTATTTCTCCAGGATCTATTATATGTAAATTGATGTACAAATTTCTTGTCCGGGTCAAACTACAGTATGAGACTTTATAGACCCTTGAAATGTTGTTAATTATATTTTGATTTATTAATCACTGAAGTTTGATTCTACACTGCAAATGTCTTGGTATTAAACATTTTTTGTTTGCCCTATTCTGTGTTAGGTTGTCTGTTTACAGCTTCAGCATTGATGCATGTATATATACTTTAATCATTTAGCTTTAGAGCATTTTATTGTAACAAAGTAAGGGAACTCTTTTTTTTTTTTTCAAAATTAATTAGCTTCTTAGGGTTAGCATCACACTCAAAACATAAGATGCAATTAAGAAAGTCCAATTTTTGGAAAGGTTAAGTTTGTTTGGCAAGTTGATTAAAATAGCATTCCATACTACCGAGATGGTAATGAACAAGGCATACATGAAATTATTGATTTTTGGAGTTCTGCCAGGTACTCTATGATACAAATGGGTTTTTGGAAAAGAACCGAGAACCACTGAACTCTGAGTTAGTCCAACTTCTATCATCCTGTAATGGCCAATTGCCACAATCGTTTGCCTCTAAAATGCTTAACCAATGTCTGAAACCAGCAACATTATTGGATGTTCCAAAGCAAAGTGTCGTTATGAAGTTCAAGGTAAGTTTGCTTCCTTAATAGTTGTGATCCATATATATCTGTAGTTGTAATGTAATTCAAACTGATCAATAAAACTGCAAAGCTTTTTGCGGTATCCGTTCTTTATTGGAGAAGCTTTCCTACATTAGTCTCAAGTATAAAGCATTCAAAGATTTGCCGGTCCTATGAATGAAGTTATTTTGATTTATTGAGTTCTTTGGTTCTTGCATGTTTTGTTGTTGGGTAATTGCCTTTGAAATCCTTTACATTCCTTTGAGAATGAGGGTATCTAATACAGTATTAGAAATATAATATTGATGTTTAGAGCACACTGAGATGTGCCTGTTATTAGAAGCACACTTTGTAAATTTTGATGTTTATCTTCCATACTTGCAGCATCAACTCTATAAGCTAATGCACCAGTTGGAGAATACTACACCTCACTTTATTCGCTGTATAAAACCAAATTGCAAGCAGCTTCCTGGCACATTTGAGGAGGATCTTGTCTTGCGGCAACTTAGATGTTGTGGAGTTTTGGAGGTTGTTAGAATCTCCAGATCTGGATATCCAACTCGAATGACACATCAGGAGTTTGCAGAAAGGTAGAGGCTAAACCTCCTTTAGTTTATGGATTGTTTTAATTTTTGTATTATTCCCTTTAACTAGTTCACTATAATTTTTCTCATATATTTGTTCATTTCTTAGGTATGGGTTCCTACTGTTGGAGACCAATGTATCTCAGGATCCTTTAAGTATTTCAGTTGCTGTTCTAAAACAATTTAATGTCCTCCCTGAAATGTATCAAATTGGCTTTTCCAAACTGTATCTTCGAAATGGGCAGGTAAGTTCTACATTCTGTCTTGTTTTTAATGTTTCTTTTCATTTTTATGCTATAATTTTCAACCTTGATACCTCTTTCCCCAAACACTTCCAGGACCTATATGACACTATAGATAATTGCAAGAGCCAACCAACGTAATTCTTGGTCTATGCATATCAAGAGTTTGTACTAAGACTTCATATAAAGCCACTGCTCTGTTCTAGCAGAACTTACTACCTCTTGTGCTCCACTTGAACCAGGAAATATGACTTTCTCTTACTTTATGGCTGAAAATCATGTTAGCCTAATTAGTCATATTAGAAATCACGGAGAATCTTTTTGAAGTGGAGCCCAAGTAACCAGGTTGATATGTAACTGTAAATGGATCACTGTGTTGCAAATAAAAGCCTGAAATATCTCTTGATGCTCAAAGTTGGACCTTCAAGTTGACATGCTGAGTTTCGGAAAATGGAGATTCAAACTTATTTCATTCTGTTTCTGGTTATCTTATCTAATAGTTTCTTTGATGCTGTTATGTCTGGCTGTCTTGCAGATTGGTGCATTGGAGGATAGGAGAAAACAGTTGTTGCGAGGAGTAATTGAAGTCCAGAAATACTTCCGTGGCCACCGAGCTCGTTGCCTTTTCCGTGAGCTCAACAAGGGGGCAAAAAATATGCAATCATGTAATGAACTTCCTCCAAGCAAAACTCCTTTTCAATAAATTTTTTTGTCTCTAGCAAGAGATTTATTGATTGTTTAATAATTTTTGTTGTCTTGTCTGGTCATAAGTTAACATTGTTTCATACATTTAGGCTATCTTTCTGCAGGACATTTTAGACTTTTGGTCTTTAAACATCTCCATCTTCAAAGCACCTTTTTACACTTTAGAGGCTTGAAGTGTAGATTTATTTGTGTTTGTGCCATAAGTTGATTTCTTTCTAGATCATGGGGCCTCTATATTTTGGCAATTCACATTTTTTGATTCTCTTTTACCGATTGATGGATGTTTCCTCTGCGATGCAGTTGTATGCGGTGAAAATATCCGAAGGAAGTATGCTACTGAGGCAAATAGATGCTCAGCATTTGCTTCCCAGTTACTTGATGAGCAGTTAACGGCAGTCATATATTTACAATCTGGTAAATTCTGTGTACTATCTAAAGTTGTGGCTATCTGTTGTCTGACTTATCATCATCATTGTCTTTCTCCTCTGCAGTAATCCGTGGGTGGTTAGCCCGGAGGCATTTAAATAACATGCATAATTTGAAACAGTTGAACCATGAAAGCGTAAAATCTAGACGAAAGATGGGTAGGAAGATTTCTGAAGCAAAGGTATTCTCTACTCTTAACATTGTAGCATGCTAAGAGCATTAGTTTTTTAAAGACATTTTCTTATTTACTATGTTTATTCTCTTAGGTGCATGCCTCCGAGCATGTTACACTTTCTTAATTGTCTCTAATGTGTAGAGCAACTCTGAAGGATTTAAAATGTGACCCTTTTTTTGGCTGAACAGGACATGCCACATGAGAAACAAATTCAAGTTCTGCCTTCTGTAATGGCAGAGCTTCAAAGAAGGGTTCTCAAGGCAGAAGCGACTTTGGGGCAAAAAGAAAAGGAAAATTCCACGTTACAGGAGCAATTACAACAGTATCAGGCAAGGTGGTTGGAGTACGAGGCTAGGATGAAATCAATGGAGGAGATGTGGCAAAAGCAAATGGCATCACTGCAAGTGAGTATCAAAATAACATGTTTGCATTTAGGTGATTATTGTTGACCAACACAAAAGGTCTGGATAATCGTCGAAGTAATTGCAAAAATAATATGATCCTGATGATCACAGCTAATCATGTAAACTGACTATTACATTAAATAATTGGCGGATTGTAAACTTTACATAGGAGCTGACACCACAGCTTTGTTGTGGACCCATTCACTGCCTGTAAAGATTCCTTGTCCTGATATGTCTTGATGGTGTGGAGGTGACTGTTGGTCGCAGAAGGCTGCCAACAACATAGCTAGCTTGCATCCCTTGTAAAACTGATAGTTGCATTTTGGAGAGTGTGTTCCTTGATCGTTATGACTATGTACCATGATGTGCCTAAAGTTGGAACTAAATCATCATAAAATTTTAGGTGGAGGTCAGATATATAAGAGTGAACAAACCTGGATGCATATTGAGGAAAATTTATCTAGACAATTCTTCATTAATATTTTTACTCACATAGAATAATTATAGTGATATGCCTTGATATACTTGCTCTTGGATGCTACAATGGCTGTCATTCCTTAGTTTGTACGGCATTTAATTGAAAGCACTGTCAAGATTCATGAAGTCTAACAAGATTATCAAGCTCTGTGATGGCCTTGATATATACACACATTCAAGATTTTTTTTGGTTTTCTTTCCCCATGATATATACATTGATGTGAGACTTGCATGTTTAATCGATATATATATTGATGAAAATTACATTTATCAATAGAAATTATGTTTATAATTACAATTAATAACCTCTAAAATATATGCAAAAGAGATCAATAAATGCATGGTTAATAAGTTAATATCTTAGATGTCTATTGATTTCAATTGCATTTATTGCAGACAAGTCTTGCTGCTGCCAAAAAGAGTCTTGCAGCTGACAGCACTCCTGGTCTAGGAAGAGTTGATATGGTGTCACCTCGCTGTTATGATTCTGAAGATAATGCATCCATGGGATCTCGAACTCCTGGTGGGAGTACACCTGTCTTATTTGCTAGTGCTATGCCTGATCTTGTTGCGGGGAGAGAGAATGGTTTGAGTAATCTGGTGAAGGAATTTGAGCAGCAGAAACAAACTTTTGACGATGATGCAAAATCATTGATTGATATCAGAACAGCCCAGCCAGCTTCTAATATGAATCCTAATGATGAACTTCGAAGATTAAAACTCAGGTTCGAGACATGGAAGAAGGATTACAAGATGAGATTAAAGGAAACCAAGGCAAAACTACATAAGCGTGGTCATCCAGAATCAGACAAAGCTCGAAGAAAATGGTGGGGGAAGCTAGGCTCAAGAGCACTATAGGATTCCAGTTTAAAACGATCATCTCATTTGGTCCAAGCACTATGGAGAATTGTTGCCAAAACGCTGCCTGCTTACATACTCAGATGCAGTTACTTTACATTTATGGCAACAATTATAAACGTTTCTAAAGTCCGCCGACGGCGAGAGAGACATTGCATTTTTATGTCTACCAATTTTTGTTACTTGGTGGGAGGAATTTTCTTGTGCATAGACAAATAGGAATTTGTTGAGTTGAGATTGCTTTCTTCTTTGAATAGTTTGTGTACATTCTGTTGTGAGTGATGTAAGATCCAACATTGTAGTTCCTTGTATACAGATGAAATGAGAAATGTTCATATGACTTTCGCTAAATTATTAGTTATTGAAAGTACATTTTTTTTTTTTTAATATTGGGGATGAGGGTTGAAGTTATTTGGATCGAACCTAAGTCGTACAACGTACCACAATTTCTAAGGTTGTTGGTTGTACTTCGAGGTTGGTGGAAAATAGTACAATTTTAATGTGTGCAGTCTCTCATCTTTGTCGAACACTTGACAGAAGTACCGTAAAACAAAGAGATAAATGTATTCTAGTATTTTACTAGGATTAGGATTTTCCATTTTTATGATTTGGTCAAAACCATCGCTTAACCTTCCATTCAAATCTCAACAATCTATTTGCATGATAAGGGATTGTACGATACTGTTATTTCATATAAACATATTTCATGTAAACATATATATACTTTTTTATTTAAATTATATCATGTAATTATATTAATAAAAAAAATCACTTATTATATATCATATGCATGAGTATGTTTAAATGAATACTCATCATTTTTGTTGAAATAAATATTTATCATTTGATTATTATATGTGATGTATAATAAATAATTATATTTTATAATAATACATTTATGTGACATAATTTGAAAAAAAATTATTAAATATACTGATAGTAAAATTTTGTTAATTTTAGAAACGAAATTAAAATCATGATACATGTCTTTTATATATTTAAAATAATTAATTTAAAAAAAAATGAGATATGTGTTATTATTTTAATTTTACTTACGGAGTTAAAAAAAAGTTTTATTATTAATATATTAAATAATTTTTTTTTAAAATGAAAAACATATATTGACGTGAAATGACATTTTTACACAATTTTTTTCTTATCAGCATCAACTAACCGCGCACGGTACTCGATCACAAATTACATTGAATATCAGTGTTAAAAAAAATGAAAAGGAAAAATTAAATTTGAAAAAAAGGTAATCTGACATGTATGATTTGTCCTTCATGTGAAAAAAGTAACCGACTTGTAACAATAGCTAACTTCTCTCCGACATTTTTGAAATCTCTCAACGGTCGAATTGTTAGACAGAGCTGCCACGCTGTTCCATTAATCATTAAATTAAAGTATTTAACCTTAATATCTCCGAATTAAATAAATCCCAACCATCCAATCCTTTCAATCAAACGGCCTGAACTCCCCCTCATAAAAAGTCTTCAAAACTCTCATTGGATTGAGTTTCAACGACACCGTTTCTTGAACTCTCTGTCTCTCCATTCCTTTGCTTTTAACAAAGAAGCCAGAGAGGCAACCCACCAAAAAAAATGGAAGATTTAGAGCCTTTAAGTCACCTCCAAAAAGTTTGTTGATTACTTGATTCCAATTCAAAACCCCCTTTTTTTTTTCTAAAAAAAAATATAGCTTTGACATTTAAAAGGAGATTCAAGCAGAACAGAGAAAAACAAAAAAGAAAAATGGCTTTCAAGAACCAAAAGGATCACTGGGCATTTCTGGTAATAGATTAATACCCTTTTTTAATTTTGATTTTTGTTGGGTTTTCCTGGTTTTTATTAACTAATTTTCTTTTTGTTTTCTTTGTGATTGGCAATATTTTAAATATGTATTTTGTTGCCATATTTCATTTTCCTTTCTGGGTTTTGTTTAATTTGTTTATGTATATATTTTTAATTTTAATTTCTAGGTTTTGTTGTTCCTGGGGTTTTAAGTTAATCACTATGTTGATTAATTAATGTTTTGAGGGATTCGAAATCGGATACCTTGATTAAAATGCCGATAAGGGTATGTTTGTTTGCTGGGAAAATGTAGGAAACATGAAAAGGGAAAAATTAGAATTTCAAAAATCTCAGATTTCATAACTTTTCCTTCTTAATTTTGCTGGGTTATTCAAATGATGTTTGGTTTCATGTTTTCTTGGTAATGGCTAATGAACGATCTTTTGATCTTTTCTTATTTTCAATCTAATTTCCTTTTGTTCATTCATTGGAAAAATTGTTGTTTTATGTTGATTGAAATATGTAGGAAGAAATTGAGGCACCAATGTGGGTGGACCTTACCATAGAAGCTAAGCTCAATGGCCAAGCCATGTGAGTTTCTGGTCAACTTGTTATGATTCCTACAAGTAATTCGACTGATAAATATACATGTTAATGACTTTTCTATTAAGATTTGATTTATATATAGTTTTCGGTACATTGCAGTGATGACGAATGGTTCCAAACAAGTCATCTGTACGCATCTTTTCATTACTCAATCACAGTTTCAGTAGCTATGGTATTATAGCTAATGACATTAAGATTGTAATAACATAGGAGATTAAATTAATGTGATTTTCAGGTTCCACCAATCCTCTTCTCGCGAGTTAAAATCAGCATTTTTTCTTTCCGGTGAGGATGGGATAGGAGCATCGTCATCGACATTCCCACAGTCAGTTTCAAGATCAAGAGGCAAGGACTACAGGAGCAAGAAATGGAAGGGTAACTTTCATGATGTTTCATTAAATAAGATACAGACAATGAAGGTTTTGAATGGGAAGTCTTCAGGGTTGGAGTCAGGGTCTAGTGAGGGAATAAAACCTAAACTGAGCTTTATAGGTTTGAAAGGAACTTCCAGTTCAAAAACGAGTTCGGTTTCTGAAATAACTGAGAATGTCAAAGGAAAAAATGTCAAACCTGTATTTTTATGTGAAGATGCACAAAGGAGTTCAAGTCCTGTGGCAGATAAATCAGGTGAAACCAATAGTAGAAGCACAGTTTCAACCGAGAGCATTCAGCAACAGCAGCAGCAGAAGTTCTTTGAGGTATCAAGTCGAGGCTTTGGTCAAACAAGTGAGCTTTTATCGTCAGTGAGGATTAGTCTTAGGAAAAGTTGCATTACAAGACCAGCATCAAGGGTGGAGATTAAAGCTGATAGGAGGGAATCAAGAGACCATAAATCTTCCTCCAGCAAGTCTAGTGTGGGATCATCTTCGTATTCTGGCTATGACGTTAAGAGATCAACTATTGCATTGATAAAGAGGAAAGAACAAACCACAGATAGCAGGAAAATTTCTAATATGTGCAATGCATCAAATGTTAGAGGCAAGGAAAGGAACTGTAATACTGGGACGGAAGGTCTAGTGACTGTTGCAAAGCCAACTTGGCAGGAAGTTGCAAAATCAAAGGTAACAAGCAAAACTGTGTGCATGTGCATTTTCACGTCTATAACAGTACACATTTGGAGTTTTGAACTTATTCTTAATACAGAGAACAATTTTCAGGTTAATTAAATAATCCTTCATTTTGACTGCATAAGCTGCTTACCCATCCATTTTGGCTGAGGGGGGAAAAAGGTAGAATTTGCATAACTTGAGCTTTATTTGGGTTGATTTTCTTGTAGCTGCCACATAAAGTCAATGAACAAAAGTCACTTGCTGGTACTACAAAAGCTAGAGAGAAAGTGGGATTTGGTAAAATCAACAAAGTGACAGGCGCTGGGAAAGAAAATAATATAGGGGAAATTTCTCTGAGCCAGAAATGCAATGGAAAAGGCAATGCTGCTGGAGGCATGGTTGTGGGTAGAAAAGGGACAAGTCAGACTACATCCCAGAAGGGTGTCAGAACAGGACCAGTTGTTCCCAAGGTACTTATCTTTGGTTGTCTGTTGTTTTAGCCTTTGCAGCCAAATTATACAAATGATTTCCGATAAAAATGGTCTGAAATCCCTACCGGAATTCTGATCATTCAAACCTGAGGAGGCCTCCACTCATAAGTGGTGGCTTATCTGTTATGATTTTATATAATAGTTGAAAAAGTGAACACTTAGAGAATCTATGACCAGTGACCAGGATTTCCAGGTTTAAAAAAGCCACCATACTTCTATCTCGAAGCAACATAACCTCGAATGTTCACTTTATTTTGCTTTCGAGATTGTTTTGTACTGAAATAACCTTATTCTTCAATCCTTTGGTTGTCGAAGTGACTATACTTTCAATGAGACTAACAATAACCAATTCCATTGTTATCTCATCCAGTGTCTGATTTATGTATATACTTTCCAACAGGGAAGAGTTGGCAATCAAAGGGAAGGGAAGACTTCCACCAATTCTACTCGGAAACTCTACTTTCGATGAGGGAGCAGAGCAGACACAGCCAGTCAATCTGTATATAATGTAATTGCTTACTTCTTGTAGCCATGGGAGCAAGCATACCCCTTTTGTACCACATTTTGGTGGTAAATTTTGGTTCTCATGGCTGATGTGAATGTTCATGAATGTTCATTTTCACTGGCCATAGATTTCTTTTGTATACATCTCCCAAGAATTCACGGTGCCTTTCTGATCCTTACTTTGTTTTCAAGCCTGTTTGAAATCTCTTTCATGGAGTTTCATTTTACAAGAAAATTATCATTACAAGCAAGTTTTCCCCTACTCATTTCTGGATTCCAAGTAGAATTCAACGAATCTGAACTACATGTAATGATAAACACAAATGAGAGCATTTCATACACCTGTCCAAATACACAGCGTGTAACTTTTACCTTGCAAGAACCTTAAATCTTTTAAAGCCTAATTTAGCATTGCTACAGCTGTCTGAAAAAGTTTAATTTGAAAAAAAAAAAAGTGTTTAAAAGTTTAGTGAGACAAAGTGATTTAATAAAAAAAATGCTGTTGATGTATTAAAATGTCTAAATATATATAAAATAATAAAAGTTAGTTACAGAGAAAAAAATAATTTTACCTTTAAAAAATAAGTTTGAATTGCAAACACACCATCATTTAAAATATCTAAAATATGATACGATAATAAGATAATAACACGATATGAGAAAAAGATATGAAAGTCACACGATTTAAAATTTTAACAATAATTATAAGTTTAACAAAATAAAAAAAAAATTTCATGTTTTTGTGTCGACACAAATTGCAATATATAATTTTCGTATAAAACATAATACGAATATACAAATTTGAATATTTTATATGATACGAATATATAAATCATCAAATCTAAACACACTTCCAAAGGGGTTTTTGTGTTTGCAAAACTAAACTAAACTATACGACAGCAAACCACAATTTTCCCCGTTTAGGATTGAGGTTGCACTGGAAAAGACGTTTTTTACCAAAAGCCCATTCGCACCTCAATGGTTGAGGGGCCTAAATCTCGCATCAAAAGGTTGATATCTAAACAGATAGTAAGATTGTTACTTTATAAGTGTAAAACAAGAGGAAAATGAACATTCGACCAGTTTGATTATGAGCAAAACATTACAATCTACTAGCTAACTTGCCAATTAAATTCTTGCATTGGGTGTACGTACAAATCTAATCGATAACATTCTTTTAATCTCGGACAAAAAGTTAGCATAATGTAGGCAATACAGATTTATACCCTTCACCAGCCATCCCAATGCAATTACCCTTTGAAAATCATTTACACTGAGCTGGATAATGTTGATCTTCAATTTATCCGCATAATCTGCTATGCTAGGTGCTATCGGCATCGCAATACACAACCACATTGGTGGCGGCGTGATGACACTTATCTTCTCAGAGCACCATAACTTTTTGTTACCTAAGAAACACAAAGAGACAGGTTTGGTCATGGAACCCCCATAAATAATGTAAAGGGATCTATAGCAAGAAGGGAAAAGAAGTTTGATATTGTGGGCGTGGTTCTGTAGTTCTTCTGGCCTTCCTTCATGTCGTAGACTACAGCAAAATATGTACCGAACACAGCAAAAAGAAGTAAAAGAACAATCGCTAACCCGAGGTTGAGACTTATTAAATCTCCTTGCAATTTCTTCAGTATCATCGTCATCATCATCATCATCATCATGCTTGTTCACGAACACTTTATGAACTGAAGAGTTATCGGATTTCCTTCCCCGCTTAGATGTAGATCCTCTACCTCTTCCCCTAGGAGCAGCTCTTTTGCGTCCTTTACCTTGAACAATTTCATCATTTTCCTTCAAAAGATACAAAGAACGTTATTCATTTTGTGTTTCATTATTTTAATATGGTATTATGCTATCATGGACAACACAATGCAAAGACAATAACATAGGTGATTTTTGTTTGAAGGATAACGTATGTTTGAACAGACAATCATTCATTAGTTTGTGACCAAAGTGCATCTACGCATAAAGAAGAAATAGAAAGGTGGCATGGAATGTGTGTATGAAATCAACTGACTGAGAAAGTAGTCCATACCGAACTGTTATCAACCTCATTAATTCCATATTCTTCACTTGAAGCAGAGTCAATGTTCTCCTCATCATCAGCAATACTTTGAACTGCAGCCGCTGCAGCAACTGATGCAGATCTGCATTAGGCAAATTACCCAAGAAACTTAGCTAGTGATGCAAATGTCCAAACTTTTAAGGAAAATAATTATTAAATTTCTAGTGAAATAGAGATAGAGATACAGCATACTTCCAACATCACATAATATTTCTAGTGGTAAGCTCAGTTTTTTCATTTTCAAGTAGCAGCAAATATTGGCAGCCCCATTAATACAAAGCAACAAAGATTTGAGCAATAAATAAATTGAGAGCTAGCAGTTGCAGCAGAAGGTATCAGATTTTCCAATTTATTGATTGATACTGTATCTAATACTTATTTCTCTAGCCATAAGTCAAGTTCTTTTTTAACAGGTTAGATCGAAGAAGTGTCACCTTTGAGAATGGCGAAAACCCAATGTAGCATCAAGAGTTGTCTGCTTTAAGCCACTAGAGCCTCTGCCTCTGCCTCTACCCCTTCCTCTGGTAGAGGTTTTACTTTTACTAACTTCTGGGGCATCACGAGATGATCGAGAAGCTGTCAACGACCCTTTCCGGCCTCTATTGGCAGAGCTCAATAGCTGTGCTGTGTCTTCATCATCACTAAAGGAGGCTGCACTTCCTACTCCTGCATCATTTTTACTCCTGACATTCTATAATATTGAAGAAACAGAAGTTTAGATGCAGAGAATGCTATATAAGCAACCTGAAGCAACATTTTAAACAAACAGAAAGTGGAACGTATGGAATTATTGTTGATTAACACACAGCAAATATCAATTGAGATCACCTCAAAGGACTGCACACTTGATGTGAACTGAAGGGCATCCTTAGGGTGTGAAGACCTTTCCTTGACACGTTCCTGCAAAATTAACAAATAAATTAAAATATAGCCTACTGTTTCTGTCCACTGAAAGTACTAATTACCCCAGCAATAAAGAATGATTGACTAGGGAGCATTTTTGCAGTTGGGCAAATTGCTTTTAGCATTAAAAGGTTGTAGTAATATTTATATCAAGAATAATCAACTTGAAAATCCTTGCCTCCAAGCACTCTCCAACTTTAAGAATTAAGTCTTCCTCTTCAAACTTTGAAGCATCTGAATCCTTTCCAATTTTGTTCTGTAGAATCAAAAGAGTGAAGAAATCATTAACATTATTAAACAGGAACAAGATGAACAAAAGAAGTAATCAGTGACAAACTAATTAATATTCACACAAACTAAAACAAGCAAAAAAACCATACGATTATGTCATACTGTATCACCCAAAAAGAATTTATAACAGGCAGATCCAGTCGACATAAAACCAAACAAGGATTAAAACATAAGATTATGTCGCACTGTATCCCCATTTTGACATTCCGCTTTATGTTATTTTAACTGCATAGTGGGGTAGACTATAAAATACTTACACGAGTTTCTTCAAGATTGTATTGCACGCAGTTATAGAAAGCCAATTTGTCATCCTTATTAACAAAATTGTGCAGTGCAACATCCAAGTCATTGACTGGAAGGATCTCCATTTTCTGCAAGATAGACATGATAAGAAGGGCCAGGCTAAGGGCAAAAACAAATAAGAAGGGCCACGCTAAGGGCAAAAACAATTCATGATAAATATTTGATCCCTGTCATGCAAGTCCCATTTAGTCCAGTAACTGAAAGAAAACTGGGAATCTGATACAACTTACATATACAAAAGCACTGAATGCATGATTTGTAATCATGTGCAATTGAGTATTGCATGCAAAATACATAATTTGTTTTCAATAAAAAATATTTTCCATAGGAAAATTATTTTAAGAGACATTATGCATAGTACCCACCAGGACTACACTAAAATAAGTACTAAATGATTTATGTAAAATAATCAAGTAAGAAGGAAACAGGGAATAATGTTTGATTACCAGGTTATTTTCAGCAACTAATGCTTCTATATTCTGTTGATTTAATTCTTCTGGGCGAAGCCTTTCAGAATCATCAATTTTGGCTACAATCATAAAGAAACTAAAGGTAAACTGACGCTATACAATGCTTCTATAAGCTAACATCAAGCAGATAAAATTATGAAAACAGAAGAGCTTTGAAAATATAAATGCTGTTGTGAAAACTTGCTTATAGCAAAAGATTGCTCATAATAATATCTTAAACTGATAGGGTGTGCTTGGTAGAGTTTAAAAGTTAAAGGATGGATAGGGTGGGTGGCAAATTCGAAAGAAAATAAATTTTGGGTGTGCTTGGTAGAAGAGAAATGTGAGAAGAAAGAAAATAGGAAAGATGATCATTTCCCATACTTATTCACGAAAACAAATCATTTCAAATTGGAAAGGTAAGGGCGGTGGTGTGAGTCAAGTATTGCATATTTACAAGATTGTCCATCATATTTAGTTGTTATTCTTTTCATCTTAATTTACAAAGGATATAATGATAAAATAATATAAATTTTATTTATTTTTATTTTTTAACTATACCAAGCAATTGATGGAAAGAAAATTATATTTTCTTTCAAAATTTCCATCTTTCCTACCACGCACCCCAATGGAAAGTGAGAATATATTTTCCATCTTTCCACTTTTCTTTCAATTTTCTATCTTTTCATTTTCCATCCACCCTACCAAGCAAAGCCATAGTTTTCAGAAGTGAAAATAAACTTTCAAGCCAATAGCAGTTTCAGTATACGTTTGTGACTTTTGCTCCATGAGCCTTGTAACATAATATTTCACTGGCCACCTATTCTTATCTTTTTACCAAAAGATTTAGGGGTTTATATAATTAATTTCAGCAGGCATAAGCTTGTTTATCTCTGGAAGAAAGCAACCCATGTTCCACACTGTACAAAAACTTACTTGTTTGCACCCCCTCTCCCCAATTTCCCCTTTCTTTTTTTAAAAAGTATGGTGGGGAAGTAAACAGTTAAATTCCCTAATAGTAACAATTGATTAGATAACTAAGTATGGGTGCTTAAATTACCTTCTTTCTGACTCCTTTTAGAAGCCTTGGAGAATATAAGAATGTCTTGGGGATTTGCAACCTGCAAACATTGAATTCTAATCATTTAGTGTCAGAATGAGGGAATAAAGGAAAAATTAGACCTTATTCCTCATTCAAAATGAGCAATAGCCTCAAGATACCTTCCCAACATACTTCTGCCCAAATCTTTGAGGATTTATTGTCATGAATCCAGAGTAATCCACCTATTATATCACTCAGAAAATTGAAAAGGTTATCTCTGGATGCTAGAGATACATTCTCCTTGGGAATCAATGACTTACATTGTCAAGACACACAAGTAAAATATAAAATAAAAAATTGTACACCAAATCAGTACAAAAGTTTACGAATGAAATAAAGTTTCTTGGTAAGGAAAGGTCAAATTCATGAAAAACTTTTAATAAAATGAATGCAACAATGCTTTATAATCCAAAATACGAATCTATGGCTGAATGATACTAAGAAAAAAGGTTTAAAAAGATGTGTAAGCATTCTCCAAAAGATGAAGTGCTAGCAAGAAAGATACAATGACGAAAATTTTCCCAAATAGTAATAGATTTGAGACATGACTCATTAGACAACATGGAAATTTTCAAGTTAGATCCTTGATATCAGTCACCACATCACTGAGACACACCTCTGTGAATAAAACTTCAAACAAAAAGGACAAAGAAAAAGGCAATTTGATTTGAAGATTTGAAAGAAAAAAGGGAAAAGGCAGGGAGGAGGAAAAATGATACAGGTGGTTGAAAAGACAAATGCCCAAGAGAAATCATGGCTGAAGATAAAACTAAGAAAAGAATTTGTTTGGTTTAGTTGAGTTAGAAATCTTAATCAGTTGTTCTTCAATTTCCTTTGAGAATGTGATAGAGACATGAGAATGCAGTGGCAAGAGACGGCTGTTCTACCTCTCAAAGGTGAAACTTGTTTGATGAAAATAAAACTAGGTGTAGGAATCAGCTATCATAGTAGCATTTTTTACAAAACAGAGGCTGAAATTACCTTAACTCGGACTAATGGAAGCTTGAGGTCTGATCCATTAACAGCCTTCCTACTGGACTTCTCTATTAGATTGCTGACCTAAAACAAAATTTAAGTTATCATGATAAAGTTGAAAAAAGGATTTTGTTCCACCATAAATACTTAAAAAATGTAATCTGTTAGGCTCCTCCATTAGATGCAAGAAAAGAGACTTGCCACTTTGTCCAAATATTCGAGAATAGAGTTCTGATCATTGGGATCAATGTCAGGTTCGTCCTTCAACACAACCTAAATCATGAACATTGAGTAAGACAACAGAATTCTTATGTATTTCTTGCATTTTCTAGGTAGTTACAAAATAATTAAAAACGATATTGCTTTACCTCTGTATATTCGAAAGGCCTCACTGATGTCAAAGGTATTTTGGTCGGACGATATTGATTTCCCTAAAAACAAGCCGTGTAAAAATATAATGAAGAAACAGATACAGCTTGATTAAATGACAAATCCAATCTTTCACCAACATACAACCTTAATTTCTAAAAGGAGCACATGCTTTGGCTTTGATTCTCCATCAATCAGCGATGTTGCAACTGAGGAACCTGGTTGACTAATGTGAAATCCCATCCCTGGTACTTCCTATGAAATTGAAATGAACCTTCAATCTTTTGCATCCTCAAAGGGATAAACAATAAGACATGGAAAAGATTTTCCAATTCCAGCACCTGAGGGTCAATAAGACATTCATGTTCATGTCCCCAAACTACGAAATCCAGGAAGCGTGGTAAGAAGCGCTCATTTATGGCATTTTTAGGGTTCATCTTCACTCTGCAAGCAACATTAGTTAAAAGTTTTAATATGTACACATGTGAAATTGTGAATTTACACTATAATGTCTTCTTTTTCCACTTTTATTTTTGGACATACATGAAATGACTCAATCACAAAGCAGAACACATGTTAACATGAGACACACAGACATGGACATGCAACACCCACACGCACACACAGCACCTGTTCTGATGAAGTGCCAGAATGTTGAACCAATCAGACACTTCATACCCTTCTTGAGGTTCAGGTCGCATCCATTGCACAGCATGGGGTGTCTAAGAAACCAAATATAAACCACACAAACAGGTCAATAACTGAATATCTGGGAAGTCACAAACTAATAAGCTGTAAAAATATGTTCAATGTAAACTCATAGAGTACCTGAAACATTCTATTGAGCCGTTCATCTCTAATATTCCCAAGACCATAAAGAGCTACAGCAGTTGAGCCCTGCAACTCAAAAAAAGATGTAAGGTTTCCAATGAATACACAATTACTCTTGTAACTCATTTTAACGAAATGAGTAGCAGACCTTCCTAATAAGAATAGGGTAGAGAGTAATCTGACCAACACCTGAACCCCCAAGAACCATTTTCCCGAAATAGTTCACTAGGTTACATGCTGAAAGTATATCAACAGCAGAAAGGTTGTCCTGTTACCAATAAACAGTTAGGAGCAGAAAGCTCATAGTAATTTTAAGAGCAGCAAACTTATGCACTCTACAAAAACATGATTATCTAACAAATCAAGAATAGCGCAAAAACGGTTGGAAAGGCTTGTCTTTGATTATTCAGTCCATATATATAGATAGGCATGGGATTGGTGATTTATGAAAACTTATGACACAAACATAGCATAGGACACCAAAATTCGAAAAAAGAAAAGATTGAGCAAGCAAGATTTATCTCTAAAATGAAAAAAAAGAAAAAAAAAGGAAAAAGGGGGAAAAAGCGTTTTTCCATAAATTCCTTACAACTCCAGCAGGATCATCATGGTTTCCATGAATACTAAACACTGGCAAGCCAACATTGAAGTGAGGATCTTCATAATTCACATGGCCAAATCTGAAAAAAGAGAAATGCTTGTTACAAACTAAATGTGATAATCTTTGAAACATCGGTCAAGCAATCAGCGAAAAGAGCACACTCGCATTTTGACTGCGATATTAGTGTATATCCAGGAAACAAGTGAATAAACTAACTTCGATCGCATTAACACAAAATCTAAGTCATGAAAAAAATACATCTATCAAGGAAAAAAATAAGGCAAATAATCAATGATTCAAATGTCATTACAAGATTGTCACCATGTCGATTTACTAGCTAGACAAAAATTTGAGCCTTACGTAATAAGGCAATGAACAAGAAAGATATAACATACAATTTAGGCAATAAATCAGCAACTCATGACACTGAGAAAGAGAGAGAATGGTTACGTATTTGGAAAATTCACGGTCTGATCGCTAACAACTTGAAACTGCACCGGTTGATCATTAAGGCAATGACGACGAAGAATCTCAATGGCCTTAACTAAAGTTGACCTTGAAGGCTTATTTTCATGGAAAAGATCTCCACCAAGGAGTAAAAAGTCAACCTGATACCAAATAACAATTAGCGCATGGTAACACTAAATAAAACGTGAACTTTCCTAGAAATTCCGTGTTTTTTCCCGGAAAAATCGTAGTGACTATAACAAATTCCAAGCTTATAGTATTAAGGAAACTAAAAAAAAAAAAAAAAACCTGCTTTTCCTCTGCTATTGAACATATCTCATCAAAAGCTTGAAATGAATCGTGTCGTCGTATTTCATCTTTCTCCATATAACCTAAATGGCAATCCGTCGCTACAAGTATTCGAAGCGTGTTGCTAATATCGTCCCTGAGAACTCTCTTTGATTACATTCCATTCGAATTAAAAAAAAAAGATAAAAAGATAAAAAGGATAAATTTTTACCTCCTTGAGTCGGTCGTCATAGCAACAGATTAGCTCTAAATTGAAAACCTGAAAAACGGCTAGAAAATGTGAAGAACAAGTAAAATACTTCAAAAAATTTTCAAAATACAAAACCTGAAGAACTCTATTTCCAACAGCAAATAAAGCAAATAAAAAGGAAAAATTAAAAAAAAAAGGGAGAAACAAATGAGATTAGATACCAAAATATACCACCAAGTGTAAAAATTTACAGTCTTTTGTGAAGTTGAGAAAGTGGAAGAAAAACGGCGCGGAATTTCAAAGAGAATGGAGGAAAAAATGAGAAATAATGGGACGAGAATTTTGGGGGAGACAACGACCCGATCCAAGCAATCGGACTGTTTTGATCGGGTCAGGTATGTAATTCGGATTGAACCCGGCCCATTTATTGATTTTATGCATCTAAAATAGACCACTTTCCACAGAATTTAAAATACAACATCAAAAAAATACATCATATATTTTAAAATTATATTAAAAATTATATATAAATTTAATAAAAATAAAAAAATTTATATTTTTTATTTTATATGTTGATATAAATTATAATGTAAATTCATAAAATAAACATGCAAATGGTTAATATTTTATATTATATAAATATTTAAATTATTAGGTTTATTTATGAATACGTGTGCTACAGGCTTTTTAAAAAAAATTGAAGAGTCAAAGGAACATAGAATAATAAAGTCATCTATCCAGGATTAATTTCTTTACCATAAACATTTCTTACTCGTTGATATTAATAATTTTTTTTTATAAAAAAAAATTAGAGATAAATAAATTATTTAATTTTTTAAATCAAGATAAAATATATCATATTTGATAATTTAAGACAAATGATTATAGATCGTGTATTCGATATGATTTCGACAAGTGATTATTGATAGAATTTAAACTCAAAATTTTTTTATAAAAAAATAAATTTAATTAATTGAACTAATTATTTATTGATATATTAATAATTATATTATAGATAACTAGGGAACATTTCCAACGTAGCCAAGTTCTAGGAGATGGCGTCAAATATTGCTGCATGTTAGGCCCCGGAAATTTTCAGTGGTTAAGAGTAAGGATGCAGATAAAATATTAATGTTCGTAAATTATTTAAATTTAATTTAATAAAATTTAAATTGATTATTATGGAATCGAATTTAAATTTAAATAATTTGATTTATTGATTAAATTAAATTTGAATATTTTTATATTTTTTTTAAATAACTTGTAAGTCTAATAAAATTTTTATATTTTTATTATTTTAATTAATAAGATATTTCAAGCTCGATTTTGAACATAAATAATCGAGTTTTTGTTAAATATAAGAATTGAATTTATTTTTATATATTAATCAAATCTAATATAATAAATTTGAGTAACTTGACATCTATTTCGAATTAAAAAAATAAATTTTGATTAAATTTGGATTAAGTTTCAAATATCGAATTTCAAGTTAAATTCGAATTTAAATTTAATACTGCATCGATTAAAATTTGGTTAATTACACGAACTCTTGTTATGGTGGCTTTGCAGACCCTTTATTGAAAGGCTTCCGCCTTCTTCAAATCTCGTAACTCTTGAAACGACTGAGGCATTTGGCCTGGAAGCTGAAGCTGTTAAATGTGTCAACACAACATTTTGGGTTTTTTTAATTATTTCCAAGATAGCTCTTATTTTCAAATTCATTGAGGTTGAATGCATGGAACCCAAGATTCAACTTCTGAAGAAATAAGCTAATGAAGTCATGATACTATGTGCACAAATCACCCAAATCTAAAAATTTAAAATATTTTAGTGTTGGACTAGCTTATAGTAAGGTTTCTTCTAGCAAATGGATTTTCCATCCATTACTAGGACCAAGGGTCCAGTTTCAAATAGACTGGTCCTTTTTTCCCTGGCTCCTACAATTCTAAATTTCAGTAGAGAAATTAGGATAAATTTTCTAATCCTGCAATGTCAGTTGCATTGTTAAAACTTGAACATTAATTCCTCTGGTTTTTGCCTACAATCCTGAAAATATTTCAAGGAAGAACATTTATCATAAAATTGGAACTAAGGATTTGGTCAGTCCAAAAAAATTCTGATCTCTTATTTCAGCATTCACCTAGCTGACACTGTCTGCCAGGGTTGCTTCACATTTTTTTTTCAAAGAAACTTACTACCATGCATTTACTTCTGGAAATGGATTCTGTCGTTTATAAATTTTTTACAAGGACACATTCTTGTCCACATTTAAAAAATGCATTTTGTTTGTTGGATAAATGGATTTATTCGTTTTTGGAAAACCAAAATTTTCTTCATCTCCAAGGGAAAAAAATCGCTGCATATTCTCCATTTAGAAGTTTATTGTCTTCTTATTTGCATGGCTTGCCAAAGTTATTTCGTGAATGAAGTGTAATGCCCCAATCTCATATTGGAGTATAACCAAGTTCTATTATGGTATATATATAGATACTTGAATTTATACTTTGTAAAGTGCTTTTGTAAGACAAAATCATAAGATTTTAGGGTAAAACAAACAATACCTCATAGGTTTTAATGTGGATATCCACATTAAGCTTCATATGTATATTCTCTGGTGTTAGTTTATGTCAAATTCACACGTGATACCAGGGAATAACAAACATGTCTTACTGAATTGGCTAGGCCATCGCCTAAACGAAGATTTTAAACTTTCTTGGCCTGGAATTTATGTCTTGCGTTGCTCGAGTGATTATTATAACAAGCATAAATGCTTGTAATGTTCTGCCTAATGTATCTTAGACAAATTTCTGATTCTGATACACAAACCTACGCCATTAAAGGCAAGGAGAAAGCAAGTTGAGAATGAAAGGGTAAATATAGATTGCTGAAGTTGAAACTCTTCCTTCTTTTGCTTCCTTTCTTTAATTTTGATGATAATATTTCTGGACTACACAGCTAAAGTTGGTACAAGAAGTAAAGAAATGTAGGTTAAATGCTAAGCTTTCACTGTCTCTAAAGCAGAAAACTGGTTGGTTCAGCTTCTGGAACAGCAGAACGCCTGAAAAAGCAAAATTGCAAGGCTGCCAATGCAAAAATAAATGAAATAACCGCAGCAGTGTGTCATAAACGAACCAAAATCAGTTCCTACAATGCATTGCCACCCCGGTCCATACGTTGTGTCAAATTCCTGCATCAAATACCAAAGCCTTCATGAACAGGCCATAACAAAAGATTATGGAATACATCAGATGTAATGAAATTGGTTCAGTCTGCTATGAACCAATTCATTCATGTTCAGATATTTGTGCTTTGGAATCATGTTTAATTGTTTATTTTACCTTCTTTATGAAGCGTGCCATCTCAGTAGCATCATTGACATAGAAGAAATCGAGGGCTTTTGCAGCTAGTTCAAGAGCATCCTCCTGCATGTTTACAGGCATATCAGTCTCTCCAATGGCTGCCTTGCCTTCAATCATGATTAATGTGCAAGAAGTTCACAAAGGTTTCCTACTAAGAAAGTTTGAGCTGATACGGCACTGCAAAATGAGTCTATTTATATTGAGTTGTGGATTAGGTGGAGATTTCATTCAGTGGGAGACAAAAGGGCTAATGCTAATAGGTCAACCACGCAAGGATTCTATGGTGACCAACAGATTCTGTGGAATTATGCTGAAGAGCCATTTGATACTGCAGAACCTAGCGGACCCTTTTGATTGCAAAATCCTTATAGCTTGCCACCACTACGGAGATCAGCACATGGTATACAAGGGAATGGGAGGGTTCTTTTTTTATACTTATCAGGATTTGAACCTGCTCACAGGAATTAAGAATCCAACACTTTACCAATAGGTCACGAGGCTGTTGGATGCAATGCAAGGCTTGGTCCCATTTATCGCGTACACGTGGATTTCTCCATGTGGCTAATCAGTAGGATTTAGCCATGTGTGAGGCAGCCAGATATGATGCTCATGCCTTATAGTCTTATTTGTCAAGTTCTGTAAAATGAGAAATTTTCTGTTGGGAAAATTAGATAGGACAATCCATTCCTAGACAATGAGAAATTGAGTTTATTGGTTAGGGCTTTAAGTTTATGGTAAAGAACAAATCTGCAGAAAAATGCAAAAGACAGTGGAGGCTAGGCCCCAGGGACGGTACAATAAGCAAATAGCCAAATCGATATACTCCCAACTTTCTAATCTGGTCTCTGAGTTCCTGAATTTTTTAGGTACTGTGAAAAGATGAAAATTCAAATGCCATTTTATGGTGAGTTGAGGAGAGATATCAGCATCCACTTATTATTTAAGAAATATAGACTGTCTAGCTACTTAATTGTTTAGATTCTAAGCTATTCTTAACAAGTTATTATAGCAGATTCAACAATTTGTGTATTTGCATGTCTATTTTGCATTAAATACGTGTAAAACAAGAAATTGGAAAAATTGACTAATTCCAATTTCAAAATGCTAGCTCACAAGATTTATGTCGGCCACTGCTGTTTACGGGATTTGGTTCCTTTCTGATAGCAATGAGAGTCCAAGAAAAAAAATAAACCCAAAGATGCTAATTTCTCTCTCTTTTTCTTTGGTTGCTATTGATAAAATGAGCAACTTTTGTAAAAGGCAGGGCCAAATGTGAACATTGGCTGCTTCAAATTTTTAGTTTTGCCAAAACTTAACCATCCAAGCCCATGAAGGGGAATGCCAGCTCTCCTGAATCCAGAGCCACTCAATTTTTTAAGTGATATATATGATCCGGAAGCCAAAATAGCCAATCACTTGACCATCAGAACAAATTGTTCTAACCCACTTTGCACTGAAAAACAAATTCACAAATAACAAATGTAGTAGTAGATATCATGTTAGGATGGTAAAATCAAAAACAATGACAGGAACTCAACCAAAATGTTAAGACTTCTGCACTGTCTCAAAATGTAATGTTAGCCTGTTGGTGACGGCTGGTGCTCAATCCCCATTGACATCCAACCCAACGCTGACAGAAAGACAACGTGTCACCACACCTTTGTGTCCGTAAGGCAACCATATCCAATAAGATTCTCCCACCTGTCTTCACCCATGTAAGGAAAAAATAACTTCAAAAATAGAAAAAAAAAATAGAAACATTCAAAACCCTCCAACACTTCTTGGCATCTTCCTCGCCACATTTGCCTCCCTACCACTCTTTCAAGTTACCATAATAAAAACTGTTTTTTTTTCTTTGTCCCCCAAAGAACTTTCTTTTTATTTCTGTTTATTTTACTAAATATTACTGTGATATTCATATATCACATATATACTAATAAATACACATTCTGATCAATCTCTCTCCCTCGCTGTGAGCTGATAGACCACCATTAGGCCATCCCTGAGAAAGAGACGCAGCAGGTTAATATGGGGCGCCGTCTCTTCACCTGTTTTTGCAGGGGTTCGTCTTCAACTTCATCAGGAAATGAAGTCCATGCACATGGAAAAACCAATGGAACAGTGGTTGACGCAGCAGCATCATCATCGGCTGAAGGGCCAATCCTGGTGGAGTTGTTCTCTTCACAGGGATGCGCCACATCACTGGCGGCGGAGCTGCTGTTGTCCAGGTTGGGGAGGGGGGACTTTCAGCTGGATGCACCGGTGATTGTGTTGGCTTATCATGTTGATTACTGGGATTACATGGGATGGAAAGACCCTTATGGCTCAAGCCAATGGACAGTGAGACAAAAGGCTTATGTAGAGGCCTTGAGGCTTGACACCATGTTTACACCTCAGGTTGTGGTTCAAGGCAGCGCTCAGTGTGTGGCAAATGAGGAAGATGCTTTGTTATCCAACATTGCTAGTGCTCCCAGGTTCCCTGCTCCAACATTCCAGGTTTGTATTGGGTTTTTTGTTGGTCTTTTCTTTGTTTTTCATATTTTTTTGAATGAAGAATTGCATTATTCTATGTTTGTAATAATGAATTCTAGATCTAGCCCTTTGTTACAATCTGTGAGGTTTTTGCTCATTCTGGTCTGGACTCTGTGGATTCCATAAACTAATTGGGGAAAGAAATTAGAAATGCAGTAATTTTAGGAAGTGGTTCCTCTGTGCAATGAAATGATTAACTAAGGGGCTTGATCTTCAAACTTTGGTAAGAAATCATGAAACCATAATGGAAAATTATAGGCTTTAGGAAAATTAAGGAATTTTATGGAAATACTATCTAAAATATTGGGTAAACAATATATTTTGAACAATATGCAACATTGATTTTCTAATGACAGTACTATTATGGAAGAGATATGTCTTTGAATCCGGAATTTATCTCACTTGGTTCATGCTGTCACAAGGTGTCATCCGTTCAAATCTCAACATCTATAATCTCCTTTTTTTATTCTTAAATTGTGACCTCCTTCGTAAAAAAAAAAAAAAAATTGTCTCTAATTATTAACCTTTCACATAAAGAGAATTTGATGAGCATCAGATTTTCGATTTTTTTTCTTATGGATCAAATGAAGAGAAATATACATTGTAAAGTCCCTAAAATGAAATGGTTGAGCTAAGTTTGGCAAGCAATAATAGATCTTGGTGGTGGAACACATGGGTTGGTTTGCCATAGTATCTTTATTTTGTTCTTTTTCAGACCTAATTCACTATAAAGAGAATTGGATTATTACACATTCGCTCCCAGTCCACACTCCCTCATTTCTTTCTGTTCATCACCTTCAACAGATGGCCATTTGTGTTAGAAAACTTCCATTTTCCTTCTGCTATTGTTGTTGAACTGCAAGACCAAGGTAGCTATTTATCGAAAACCATAGGTCTAACCTATCATAAATTCACATTTAATGAATCTGCCAACTCTTTCTTTAGTTAATTAGACTATTGACTCGAGTCGAGCTCAAGTCTGGCAGTGTATCAATTCAATTGGGCTCGATGACACCCCTAATTCTTCTGAAATATCAAATAAAGAGTTAAGAGCATGTAAAATTCGCTAGTGAAGAAAGTGGTCATCATGCACATTTTGTCTGTAACAGGCTAATTTCCAAAGGCCTACATCAGAGTCCTTGCAAGTGACCCTAACTGGAGCTTTGAGGTCCAAGGTAGACAACAATGGTGTCAATGTTATGGTGGCATTATACGAAAGCGGATTGGTGAATGACTGCCCTGCGGGAGAGAACAAAGGGAAAGTCCTGTCCAATGATTTTGTGGTTAGGAAGCTTGAAAAGCTCTGCACTGTCAAAGACATGTCGCCCAAGAAGACAGTCTCAGGAACTGTTACTTTCACTCTATGGGATGGTTTCAATAGCAACAAATGTTCTATTGCTGTCTTTGTTCAAAACAGCTCCCACCAAATTTTCGGTTCACAGAACTTTCAACTGCCAGATGATGTGTAAAAATATTGAATTTAATGGACATATTGTGTTGTGGCTACAATTTTTAGGCAATTATGTACAGGATGTGTTCTGCTTAGGTATTCATTTATTTTCCTTTTGTTTTCGTTTCTTATTCCTCGTTTTATGTTTTAGGATATGGAGACAAACATTTGCTTTCATCATACGATTCTTTTAACCTTTGCCAATCTTTTTATAATTTACCTATATTTACTATCGCAGTTGGACAAAATTAAGACAGTCCAAACAATAAATCCGACAATTTATAATACAATACAAAAATCATGAAAATCGTGTCTTTTTGTTAAAAAGACATGATCTTCAAAATTGTAGACGGATAGCATATAAGGCGGTTGAGGGCTAGTATGACAGTCCCTTTCAGATATATATGTTGTTGATTTCAATTGGCTTATTGAAAAAGTCATTGAGAAAAGGATATGGCATTGCGGCTGTCATGATTTTAACATGAGTCCTAAAATTATCAATTCCAAATGTATTTTTATTATTAAATTTTGTATAATTTCAATATCATATTATTACTTTTATCTCTCCACTTTATTAGTTAAATATATTTAAAATTTTATGTAAATTTGATAATTTTAAATACAATAAATCATATATACAAAAATAATAAATAATTTAAAAAAAAAACATAATTTAAAATTTTGACGAAACCATATATGAATTTAATATGCACAAGAGCTTGCGGTGTACCAAAAATATACAGAGAATAAAATACATATCACTTCAAAACAGAGCAAAATTCATGCTTGTCCAGATACAATCTCAAGGTATGGACGACCCTAGAGAATTCTATGGCTATGACTTTAATCAAATATTGCATCAAAAAAACCGAGGCAATATTGCATAAAAGAAAAAGAGGCTAAACACGAAACAATAATACGATATCGCATTGTGCCTTGCATTTATTTTCAAGACAAAACAAAAACCCATTATCTACAAGTAGGATGGCTTTAGCCTAAGAGTAGGGTACCTTGACCTTTCCACTGTTCAAATGTGAATAATGGCGTGAGAACACATTGTTGTCCTCTACAGGAACTTGGCAATCAACTCATCCCTTCACCTTCTTCTATCCCCTAGAGAGCCGCAAATTGAGGGGTTCAAATGATGCATCCTTTTACACCAAAGAAGAAAAAAAGCACTTACAGCCAAAGCAAACAACACTTCATGTTGAAACTATCGCTTCAACTTGCTGACGTGCCAGGTATTTCTCCCTTCTCTCTTTCTGAAAATAGTCAAATCATCAAATGTAAGTAAAATAGTAAGGAAGAAAAGGAAAATCGAGCACTCTTGTGAGATGATTATATCAATGGTTGATTACCCATTCATCAATTACAAGACCTTCCCCAATTACCCGGGGACCTGTGTCTGGGGAAGGTTTCTTGCGTGCTTCAAAAGCAGCCTCAGCCTCAGCCAACTGACGCCTAAGTTTCTCCAATGCCTTAAGAAACAAGAAGAATAGAATTATATGGCATTCAAGGAGTCAATCAAGGAGCTCTGTATTGCAGAAAGCAAAACGCTACTAAAACAATTCTATTCTACTTACAGGGCTAGGCCGTTCCACTTCTAGATATACAACCTGCAAAATTCGTTCTACAGCCACTTGATCCCTTTGTTCATCAAACTGTACAACAGAAGGCATAATCAAAAGTTCTGTGTTAGCACCATTGTCTTAAGTTTAGCAGGAATCAACATCAAACTAACATAAACATGAATAGCATGACTAAAATACTCACAAGTTCAACAATGTACAAATTTAGATTAAAACAACAATAAAACATAACCAAAAAGCCGATTAGGCATTAAATAAAAAGAAATACTACGAAAATTTAAATAGTCTAAGGAAAATCTTACGTTTTAAAGGATCTATAGCACATGCCCGCATCAGCTAACATGGCAACCTATCATGTAAGATTGATTTCGGACAAAACCACAAAACCAGTACAATTGAATTTATCGGGCACTTCACATTAATGCACTCTATCCTATAATTAGTACCATTTCAATTAAAAGTTACCAAAAACCACATTTTCCTGTTGCAACTTGTGACTGAATTTATATTATGCAGACGTTTTAAAAAGAAGGTATAACATGGCTAGATAAAACTCTTCTTCCTAGTGACTAGATAAAACTCTTCTTCCAAACTAGGCACTGCTCTGACAATGGTCAGAAAAAAAGGACAATGCTGTGCATAAAGAATGCAAATTCAGTAGATGATAGGATCCCAAGCAGACTACTCATGAAAGATGTGTTTTCTAACCACCAATTCCTTGGAGATAAGCAAATCTCACTTTACCCAACTATGAGCAACCAACTACAGTACCAACTTAATAAATATTTCCACTTCAATATCTTCAACCATCCGAAAATTTCAATTCGAATTCATCCATTCATACTAATGAAATGCTAACAGAACAGGGCCTCCATTGAACTAAACAACAAACGGAAAACATATATAACAAGCAAGAAGATTACTGACTTACAAGCTCAGGCAAGAAATCCACCCCAGCTGTCACCTTCAAACTCATTATCTTAAATTTAACTTTACTCTTTAAATCAACTTGAGCCTCATCATTTTCCGGACGCTCCACAAATTTAAACACTGTCCACAACAAATGAAAACAAAAACAAACACATAACACAAACAAATTATTATAAGAAAATCTTAAAAAACAGAAAAAAGAAAGTCGCGCTGAGAGATTTTATTACCAGTCGCGATAATGCTTTCCCCTGGCGCCAAAATGCCACCAGGTGGACGCATAAAACAACTCTTCGGTGCAGTAGTTTGAAACTATAAATAATAAACAAAAATTAATTAATTAAAGTAAAACAACCAGATAATTCAATAAAATTATCAAAGATTATGCTATTAAATGTAAAATTAATATTATATTTTAGAGGACAACCTTTTTAACTGTTGCGAGAAGCCTAATTTTAATTGATAGTGGGAATATAATTTTTTTTAAAAAAAGTGTAAATTACAGTAAATTTTGACGTAAAAAACAAGAAAGGTAAATAAAAAATTAATAATTTAAATTTACCTTGAAAGCCACGTGAGATTTACTAGTGTTCTTCATCCTGATCGCACTTCTCGCCTGAGTTCCAGGCTCATCTAAAATTAAAAACGATTTGAAAAATTAAAAGATTATAGAAATTTAGCTTAAACAAAGTTACGAAGCAACGGCTAAGCAAAGCGGGGTCGCACAAGGGAAGTAAAGGTTATTAGCAGGATCGAGGAGAAGCCGGCGCCGAGGAGGGAGAAGCGATCTGGCAATAGAAGTAACGATTTTGGAGCGCTTGGCGGTAACCGTCTCCGAATGGCGGTTACCGTTGTGGTTGAGGTTTTGAGTGGAGGAAGATGAGGAAGAGTTATTCGCCGTGGCGGAAGTTTGCCAAAACGGACAGAGACAAAACATCTTCCTCTCGGAGCTCCTCTGCTTCCGGTCGGCAATCGCCATGTGCTGCCGCAAAGTTAGCCCGTCGAGTATGGCTGTAAAGTAGCCACCCTTTGTCGTCGCTAAAAAAAGGAAATAAAAAATCTCGAGGTATTGAATCTTTTGCCTTGGTTTCCTTTTTTATAAAATATTTATTATTTTAATTTTGGATTATCCTTTTTCTTTTTTTTTGTGATTTTAGACATGCAAAGTGGCTACACCCTCGCAGAATTTAAACCCGGCTCGGATTTGAAATTTTTTATCTAATTACTTAATTTCAATTTGGCATCCGCGGCTGACGTGACTGTACTTCGAGGTATTCATGTCATATAGTTAAATTTCCAAGGGTACTTTTGGCTTCAAGGTACAAACTCATTAACATCAACATTAAGGGTATTTTCGTCATATTAAATTTTCTTTTTGAAATATTAAATAAATATAGGTGAAAGATGGAAAAAAATGAAAAGGCGCATTTGCAAGGCTATGTTCGTTAGTGGGTTAGTTGGGATTTTTTGTTTGTTCAAGACAAAATGGTTGGTTGCAAAATTAAGAATTAATTGGTTGAATAATTTTTTAGGGGCTATAAATATATGTGACTCTTTTATTACGAAGGTAGAATAAGAATTTTAATTTTTTCTGTAAGATATTGTGAAAATAAGCTAAAAATTTTTAAATTTTTTTTTAAAATTTAAAATATCGATTAAAATATTTTAATTGTATGTGAGCTATAAACTATTTATGTTTGATGGTAAGGGTGTGTTTGATTCTATTCCACCTTAGATGAGATATATTTAGATAATATTAGAAGTGTAAATGATACATTAGTATTATTAAGCTATTTAGGTTTGATTCGAAGAAAATTCGAATTTGATTTTATTATTATCGAGTCGAATTCGAGTTCGAGTAGCTCGACTTATTGATCTAGTCGAATTTGAGTATTTTTATATTCGATTCGAGTAGCTCACGAGCCTAATCGAATTTTTATATTTAAATATATTTTTATTATTTTAATTAATAAAATATTTCGAGTCCAAATTTGAGTTCGAGTTCGAGCATAAATAATCAAACTTTTGTCGAATATACAAATCGAGCTTATTTTTACATATTAATCGAGTTTAATTGAGTGAGTTCGAGTATCTTGAATTCGATCACGAATCGAACTCGCGCTTAAAAAATAAAATTCGATCGAGTTCGAACCGAATATCGAATCTCGAATTGTGAGTCAAGCTCGAACTCAAATTTTTTATTTTATCAACTCAATTTTATTCGATTCAATTCGATTACACCTCTAGATAACACCTTTATAACGTGGTTGAAGGTTTTCAATTATCTTCCCTATTCAATTGGATGTTAGAAAGAGAAGGGTAGGTGGTTCAATGGATCTTAAAATAGTCGATTGTTTTAGCTAGAATTGAAGACATATTTTAATTATAACAATCGATTATATTTAATAATATAATCGATTATCATATATAATCTCATGTGATTTTATTATATTTATATTCAATTACATATTTTCATCATTAATTTTAATTTTATTATTATAATAATTAATTTTACTGTTACTATTGTTTCATTTTCACACGAACCAATTTCTTCATCCACCTAAATGGAACATTAATCCAATTGAATTTAAATTTAAAAGAAATAAATAAAAAACTGATATAATAACATAATTTGAATTTTTACTGACATATGGTTTTGTTTTGTACTTATTTGCACAAAGTCAATGAAACATGGAAAGTTTTTAATTTCTTTTAGGGATTAGTTAATAAGCAGTTTTTTTTTTTTATTTTTGCTTTGGATTGAGCAAAATATTTATGGTTTAAATAAAGATGGTTACAATAACAAAAAAAAAAAAGAGTGAATTTTATCATTTTATTTAGATAAATTTATGTATTTTATTTTATTTAAATAAGTAGTTAATTTTTAATTTACATTTAAATAAACTATTAGTTTTTAATTTATATCTAAATAAATTTTTAATCATTTAATTTATAACTAAATAAACCTTTAATATAAATTAATTTTTCATTTGAAATAAGTGCTTATTTAAATATAAATCAAAATATAAAAACATGTATTAAAAAAAACTAAATCAAGAGCTTTTTGAATATTTTAATCATGAGACATTACATTTTAATAATCATATAATTGTACCTCCCTACTTATTTGTTCTTATCTTGGTCACGCTTGTTATGACTATTTTAATACATGCTTGTATCACACATTTCTATCTGTAATTTAACAAATATACTTCCTTATTAGATTCAAGGTTTTCGTTTACGTTACGTAATTAATAATTTGATTCAACTATTAACACATATTTAATCTTTATGTTCAAAAAATAAAATTTAATTTGGATCAAAGATCAAAATTCAATTCACCCCTTGCTCAAATCAGAAAGCTGGTATGCATTATGAGCCAACTAATCTTATCATGCCATCCTAAAGAATATTGCAGAATTTTCTTTATTCAATCACATTACATGAACTAGATCAATTCAAGTAGATTCAAGAGGTGTAGGTTTGAGCCTGCCTGGCTAGGGCATTTTTGTTGGCCACCAAACACACGTATAAGCAGTGGCCCTTTGTCTGTACTGCACAATTATTGCATAAAATTCCAACTGCTATATACCAGTTTTGATATTATCCAAGTTTGAACTTGGCTCACATTCATCATTGGATGAAGTATTGTTTTATGCTTTATTTTTACTCTTCCATATACACCTACTTGAAGCAATATATATTTTTTATATTATAAATTTCTATATTAAAAAAATTCAAAAAATAATTTGTTGAATACCAACAATTTTAATGTCTAATTAATGTATTGTGATTTTTTTAATTTTACAAGTGAAGTTGAGATGATAACATATATTTTTTAGTATAATTTAAAAAATAAAATATATGTCATCATTTTAATTTTGTTTGTGTAAATAAAAAATTTTATTTTTAGTGTATCAAATAATTTTTTAATATATATTTTTTAAAAATCAATCTCCTAGCCTATTTCATCAAATACAAACTAGGACTTGGTTGAACAATTGATATTACTTTATACCCATAAACCGAATAAATAAAAAGTTTGCATGTGAAAATTTTGTACCGTAGTACAACTAAAAATTCATTATTAATATTATCATGCATGAGATAAATTTGAAGTCGGTATCTTATAATTCAAGGAAACATCCAAAATGTTACTTCATTTGAATGACAAATGAAAAGAAATTTTTATCGTGTTATTTTGTTATTGGATTCCATCAAAACTAAACAATTGACCAAGGGACTATATTAATGGAAACATAATTAATGTCTGAATTGAAGGGTTTGTTTTTATTACGATCTCTCTTTGGTCGAATCGTCAAATTAAATTTGATAATTTATGTTATCAAATTATGTAATATATTATATTTATATCATATTTTATATAAAAAATTATATATTATAATTAGTATCGATATAAAAATATAAAATATAATTTTTTTAATTAAATTTATTTATAATTTATTTTTAAAAATGTAAATTATATTATTTTTATATTTTTTATTTATATTATTTTTATATCATAACATGGTATCATATTTTAAATTATAAATTAAATTTATATATTTATTTTTTATTTTTTATTTTTTATTTTGATCGTGTTAAAAGGGCTCGAAAATTCTAGGACCAAGAAATTTATTGTAGACAAAACACATGTCAGAGGTTAAGACCATATATCTTACCAAACAAGTCCTTGCTCCTTAATAATGAAATACTATTTAATATACAATTCTAACGACCCCCCCCCCCCCCCACCCCCAATTGTTTCGTTTAGTTGGACTGTCTTTGATTTTTATAGTTGTACCAAGTATTTTGTGAAAAAAAAATAGGAAATATTAATTGATAGTTTTTTTATTATATTATTACGGTTTCTGTTAACAGCTGCTCAAAGACACTAGTTAAAAGTACTTCAGTCCGGGTTAAATTTGATAATTTAAAATATAATATAAATAAAATATAAAAATAAAACATAAAAATAATATGATTTAGAATTATAATAATAATTTTAAAATTTTAAAAATACACTAGCATATATTATCAATAGAATTTTTCGTCTTAATTAACATATTTTATTAGAGTAAGCAAATGTATTTGGGATCTAGATATTTTTTAACCCATCATTTATTTTTTGGGTTAATAAATTTCTTCAACCTAATTACATTTTACATTTAAAATGATGGTTTCAAATTCAAAATTTAAAAAATAATAATAATAACAAAATATATATTAGTGAAAGATGGTAGTTTAGGGTTATGGCTTCCTGTCAACCATCTAGGCTCTACAAGGGAATGGAATTTAAATGTTATGAATGTTCCAAACTTTGTTTGGAAGGTGAAGATAAAATTTTTTTTAATTTAATAATTAAGTTATAAAGTAATAAATTATAAAAAATGATTATAAATATTAATTGTTGGATTAATAAATTTTTCATCCTCATTTATTTTTATTTTTCTTATCAAGCAAAGTCTTTGAGTGTAATATAACTGATAATTTGTTTTTTACTTATTGACATTTTCTTTTGTGACAATAATATGACACTCTAGCTTAATCTCTAATCAAATTCAATGATTTCTTCTTCTAATTTTGTCCATTTCCAAATAGAAGAAAAAGTACAAGACACAACAACAAATCCCATAAAACACCCAAGATTTGTAGGCCCAGAATCTCTCCATAAAAAAAAAAAAAAAAAAAAAAAAAACATGTAATTTTTTTTATACATAAAAAAAAAAGAATTACCCTTAAAATTTTATAAAATTACAAACACATGCAATTACATCTAATAGGACATGATTCTAACAAATTTTGGTCCTTTATATATAGTCTTAACCAACAATTGAGGATCAATAGAACAATGCCTAGTATTTTGGGTGTACAAAACGACATGCTTAGCTTATGTCGATTGTCGTTTTGGATCTAGACAAGGTAGTCCAAAGAATTAATAAAAACAATAATAATGTTATTAAAGAAAAATAATTTAAATGAATTATGATACTAATCGGTAATTTCAATGTGGGTCGAGATTGGAAAGATAATGGGTTTTTGAGAATTGGACAAATTTGAGTAACTATGTTCCATAAGTTGAGGGCAAAAGGTAAAATAATTGTCTTTGGTTATATCAACTTGCAATGTTTTTTTAATATCTACTGCTTAAATTAAATCAAGAACAACCTTAGCATCAACTCACATACCACATTTTTTTTGTTTTGTTTTATGATGAACTCTTTGAAATTCCTTCCACAAATTTGGAGGATATATAATAATTTGATTTGTTACTAAAGTATTTAAATTTTATGTACTAGAGTTGATTATGAGATATAAGAGTTCACATAATTTTTTATTTGTGAGATATTTTTTGTTGGACAAAATCTTGAGGTTGAGAGAGGATCGAAACGAACAATAACTCATAAAAGTATAAATCGTGATAATTAAGTTGATTTGAAAAGTTGAAGGAGTTCATACCTGGAGTTTGGAGTCGCACTAACTTAAAGTTGAGTCTCGACCATGACAAAAATATAAAAAAAAAGGGTTCCATTTCCTTGATGATTGGTAAATTTTTTTTCCTTTTTCTTTAGAAAATGAAATTATCTCAATAATCACAAGATGCACATTTCAAAGCTAAACAGTCCTTTGCTTTATTTGCCCTTTAAATCATCCAAATTCTATACCCAAAATGCAAAATGAGAAATATACTTCAGGTTCTTGGGCTACTGGCCCAGCCCAAACTTGTTTTGACATGGTTGCTGGCTAACCCAACCATAAACAGATAATCATAATAATTAAGTTTTAATTGCTTGCTCGTCTGAGATAGGCAAGAAAAAGTTATAACAATTACTAGTTTAGATTTTGAAGCTTTAATTTCTATATGCAAATTAAGGTTTACATGTTTAACTGATTTCATCTTAATTGAAAATATTAACACTTTAAACTGAAGTTAAGAGCATTTAGTGATGTTAATCTTATTAATATCTAATGAAAAATTTGATTTTTTATCCGAATGAAAATGAAAATGGATATTATATTATGGTTATATGGATGAAGATTGGTATAATTTTAATTTTTTATTGAGTATGAGGATAAGAACGGATAATATAGTATCTGTCTTATGCCCATATCTATATATATTTATATATATTTAGTAAATAAATTTTTTATTAAATAATATAAATTATTATTTTAGATTAATTAAAATTAATATATTTTATGAAAAAATATATGTTAATAAAAAATTACTTAAATATATAAGATAAAAATAAAAAAAAAATTAGTTTTTATTTTTATTTTTAAAGTTATGAGTATAGGGATTATCCATATCTATTAAATATCCATGGAGATATGATGGATATAAATTTAAAATATCCGTTGGATATGGATATGAGAATAGATATAATATAAAAATTTCAAGATGAGGATGGAGAATGCTCTACCTTATTCATTGACATCTCTAAGAACATTTGATTTATAAAATTATTTTAAAAATATGATATTCAATAAATTTTAAATTTAAATTTTAATATTTGTTATCTTCTTTCGTATTTTCAAATCATGTGTCTTTGTAAAAAAATATACTAACACTTTCCGTTATGATTCTTAACCAAAATTTTCATTGAACAACCCTACAAGGAGATAAGAAAGAAAGTTTCTCATGAAATTTGGCATTATATACACAAATGTTGTAGGGGTATTAGCTTAATTAGGACCCCAACAGCTTAAATAGATAACTCTTCGGATTGCTTCAATTTCTATTCTCTCAATTTCTTTGACAAAGCAGAAGAAGGAAGGGGTAGACAGCATTTTAGCCTGAGAATGTCGTCTGATGTTAGCCTTGGCATGTTGTTGAACTGATCTCAGCACATAATTCCACCTGCAGAGCCCTTAGATCTTTCAATGCCTTCATGACTCCAATGCTTGTTGCCACCATCCGAGTCAATTTACTTGTGGAGCTAGCTCACATTTCTTGTCTCACTGACTTGGGGTTTGCTGAACTGAAAACTAGAGAGAATTTTGATGAGTTTGATTTGTGATTTTGTTTGAGAATTTGTAGGTTTTGGGGTCACAAAAGGAGTAGTTTTCTTATCTAGTGAAACTACTAGAGATAGTAGTATAAACCGAGTTTAATCAAGTTAGTTCATGCAATAAATTTTAAAAGATAACATTGAGTCCATTTAGATTCAAATCCCAACACTTATAATCTGCATTTGCACCTGGACAGTGAGGTAGTTTCATGGAAGCACCAGATTTCAGAGCTTTGGAAAAACTATTTAACTCACCTTTTGAACGTTGTTTTTGTTGTTCAAGCAATGTAATTAGTGCAAAACTGGCAATACATTCGTGAACAAAAGTACAAAGGGCCTCAATTAGGGCCCCAACAGCTCAAATACATGACTGTTCTAAGTGATTCCTCTGATTTCTTCAACTTCTCAGCATCTCTCATCAGCTTCTTTGACAAAGCAGAAGAAGAGGGAACAGAAATTTTATTAGCTTGAAAAGATGATCTGATATTGTTATTGGCATTCTGTTGGATTGACCTCAAAGCATAATTCCATTTACAAATTCCTTGATCTTTCAACGCCTCAACAGCTCCAATTCTAGCTTCTGCTACCCAAGCTCTTGTTGAAGAACTCATGTTTTTCTTTTCTATGCTTTTGGGAGGTAATTGAAATGAAAGGCGAAATGGGATGTTTTGGAAAATTCAAAGACTGGTTTTCTGGCTGTAGTTGATTTGTTGAAGCAAATGGAGTGGGTGGATAAGAGTTTCTTATATAGAGGAAAGTGTTAGGGGAGAAACCAGAGATAGTATTTGCCAAAACCAAAGGAAAAAAAGCCAATGGTTTGAAGTTGCATAGTTGTTAGAAATTTTCAAAATAAAATATGAGAAATAATTTTATAATGAAAAAAAAAAGATAGATAGTTAAATTTGTTCAAAATAAATAGATAAATTTATTCAATACGAATAGTTTTAACTATTCAAAAATAGATCGTTTTTTTTTATTTAAAATAAACGGTTATGTGTGTAAGAAATAACATTTATCTGTTTATAAAAAAAACTTTTATGATTTTCTAAAAAGATATATAAATAATTTTTGAAATTCTTTTTCTTTTTTTAAATTTCATATTTCTTTTATAAAAATTTTGCTGCAAAAAATTTTTATAAAAATTCAATGATTTTGTGATATGTTAGCGATTATTGAGTGTATTGATTTTGTCAATGCAAAATGTAATCGGTCACTGAACTTCATTATATCTTCAATGTTTATTACCTACAATCATTTTGTTTGAATGCTTGCTAAGTAAATAATATAATATGATAAATAAAACTTTAAAGAAAGTGGTATCGTTATATATTTTGAAGTTTTTTCTTAAAATTATATATTTATCAGAAGTAATAATTTTAATTTTTTAATGTTGCTCTAACAATAGTTAGGTTAGTAGTACTATAATTATAATAACAAAAGAATTGGTTTAAGAAGTGGCATCTCATAAATTTGTAATTCAGATTTCAACACCTATAATTTTTTTTTTTTTTTAATTTTCAAGTTGTGAATAGGGAAAGAATGGTGCTAAATAAAGAATGGACGAAATAGGGATGAAGGTGTGGGGGAAGGAATTGGTATGGACAAAATCCCCAAAGATAAGATTTTGGCATGCTTTCTAGTTCCTTTGCATATGGGGGCTGAACCTGAGCCCTTCACATCCAATGTTATTTAAGTGGATGAACTGAAAATGGATCCTCTCTCCACTACTTTCTGTGTGGACTCTCAGAAAAATCTAAAACCAAAATTTAGCAAAAATTGGCAACCGAAACCTCTTGCCGAGAAATCTGTCCAAATCCAAGTACAATTTCGGCAATAATTATACTTCAGATAAAGGAAGAGAGAGATCAGAACGAATATCATGAAATTTCTTCCTAAATGGTTTTCCGCAAGGATTGAATCCACCAGAGAAACTAGGCAAATTGAGGAGGACGATAGATCCAATGCTATATAAGAAAGAAACTGTAGCTGAGCTATATATGTTCCTGTATTTGACATGAAGACATTCTCATAATAACTGACAAACCAAGACTTGGAAAAATGAATAACATCACCTAGAGCTCAATAATCTTACCCAAGAAATAAAACAAAATGAAAATAATCCATTTGGAAGGATACAGACATAAAAGTTAAATGCTCAATAGCCAGGCAATCAACGCACCAAAACAAAGCAGCAGAAAAACATTAAGTGAAAGGAACCTTATAGACAGCTTAAAACAAAAGATCCTGTAATACAATATTTTGTTAGTAGGAAAGAATACATATGGAGATATCTCCAGTCCAATGCCTTTTCGTTTAATCTTTCTTCCAGCATTTATTGTGCCTTTTCGTTTTGTAACATATTAAACGGTAAAATCCCATAATTTAAAGTGTCCGTATATAATTTTTTTTTTAATTTTATGTTAGACTGATTTGAGATATGAAAAATTTTATTTTTGTATTTTGAAATTGCGCGAACCTGAATATTGAGGTTCGTGACACTTGCACCAAACCAAATACGAAACGCGGATCGGTTGGAAAGTGAAAGTGTGAATTGAAGGCAAACAAAAGAGGATCCTGTTGTAATCAACTTTTGACGCTCACTTTCAAGTTGCTTTCGGTTTGGCCCAACAATAGCCTTTAAATTTATAAAATAAGCCCATTTTTTTTTTTATCCAGGATATGGCCTGCCCTCGCCTAGCATGTAAGCTTTTGTTTAAATTGAAGGGTTCAGCCTGATTTACATTTTCATAACTTTGATCCAGCTATCGAACTCGACCATATATTATTATATATTAATATAATAATATCTTCAGGTCGAGCAAGTATTAAATCATAAAATTTATATTCAAAACTCATCTCGAATCGAGTTGATAAATTACTCAATATATGAACACCTCTTAAATTAGATTACAAACTAAAGGAATTGTAGATATTTTAATTGGTCTGAGTTCAAGTTCATTGGGCTTGGTTTAATAGAATCTGCACCTCAGCCCTATCGGACTTGGCTCAATGAGACATAAGTGTCAGCCCAATTGTTTATTTTTTTTACGGACTTTATTTTATTTTTATTTTTCTTTTCATTTTAGTTAATGATAGGATAATAAAAAAATAAAAAATAAATAAAAATAAAAATTATGATGTTTTTGGGGGTGATGGCAGAGTTACAATTGGTCTTAATTTCCTTAGGTTCAAGAATAATACAGAAATTCAATCAAATGTAGGATTTAGAATTAATTAGGAACTCTTCTAATTCAATCTATAAATACCCCTACTGATCAGAGACAAAAAAATACGAAACAGAGAGAAAACAGAAGCAAAAAATGTTTAGAAAAGCATAGACAAATTTTAAAAATTTTAGGATTTTTTATAGAATTTTCGGGCAAATTTTTTCTGAAAAATTTTTGGAATTTCCAGATTCCGATGAAAATTTCTAACGAAACTTGAATTTTTTGACGTATTTTTTCAGATTTCGACGTGATTTTTCAAAATCTGATGAAAATTCAACTGGATTCTGGGTTATGTTAGAGAAAGAGAGAGAGAAATGAGGAGAAAAGAGAAAGGGGAAGGGAAATTTAAAGGGAAAAGATCGGATTTCAGCTTTATATACCAGCATAAAACGATATCGTTTTGGGCGTTAGTAGATACTTAGGATCCGCACATTTCTATCTAGGCCAACCTTATCCAATCGTAACCCGCTCAACTAACCCGTGTACCAGCCAACCATTCCAGTCGAGCCACATTCCCTGAGCCGCGCCTTCGAGTCATTTTTTATGCCTCAAGCTGAGTCGAACTCTAGCTGAGTCGAACTCTAGCCGAGTTGAGTCGTTTCATTTTTGGTATTTTTTTTCCTTTATTTTTTTTGGTTTTTTTTATTTTTTTAGTATTTTTGAATGATTTAATTTAATAAAAATAAAATAAAAAATTTTTTGAGAATAAATATTATAATTATCTAATGATGGAATTTATAGAAATTTTAAATGGTAAATTTCTATAAAATTCTTAGGTGAGAAATTTTGTCTAAATTTATCCCAAATGGTGGAATAATTTAGATAAAGTTTCAATAGCAATAATTAATATTTATTTTCAAGCCAAAAAAATTAAAAATATAAAAAAACATAAAAATATAAAAATTTTTGGAATTAAATACAAATTACTCAAGGATGAGATTCTTAAAAATTTTAAATAGTAAATTTTTTAAGAAATTTTTGGGTGAGAAATTTCTTCTAAATTTGGATAAATGGTTCACATGGATGGTCAATTGAATGAGTTTTTACAAAAGAATCATGTATTAATGTTTAGAATAGTCTGGATATTGGATATACCATTCATCCCAATGCATCTAACTTGTTTCATTCCTTATTTATTTTTGTACCAAACTCGTTCCTTATTGATTACTTTTTCATAATTCACCTTGTGTTCTCTTATTGTTACATTCTCATAATAAATCGAGAAAATATATGAGTGCATTATATTTGTTAAGAATTGAAATGATGATGAATGAATGACAATGTACATAAAAAAGTCTTACATTCCTTTGAAGAGAAATCCAAGATGATAAGAGAAAAAAGGAAGAGATAGTAGAAACCTAAAAAAAAGATGATTTGAGAAATCACATGGTGTGACCAAATGATGAATATGAGAATGAATTGGTTGACATAGCTTGCCAATGGTGATCAAGGGATGAACATAATGTGAATCAGATGACAAAATTCATTCTAAAATGGCTAGTGCTGAGAAGCCTATGAATTGTAATGAGAATAGTGTGGGTCAATAGATGAAATTTATGTTGGAATAGCTAGTGTTGAGAAGTCTGTCATGTGGGGTAATAGACAAAACTTGTTTTGACATTGTTGGTGCTGAGAACCCTACAAATGGTAATCAAGTGAAGAAAATAATGATAATCAGTTGATGAAACTTATTCCAAAGTGTTAAGAAGCTAAACAAGGGGAAAACGTGAGATGGTGGGTTCTTGAGAACCATATTATCACGTTTTGATTAGAATTTCATGACATAAAATCCACATTACATGCATTACGTTTGCATTGTTATTTGAGAGATTGTCTGAAACTTCGATTTGGATATGTATTTGCATCAGCCAATAAGCATTCGAATTATGACTTAGAATGTGGCATTATGAGAATCTAGGTTGTTGCATTTGTATCATTAAGAAGGCATTTGCATTATTGATAATAACATTCATTCATACAAAATTTTGAGTCACTTGAAAAAAATTGTGAACCTTTTTTATGAAAGTCTTTGAATTTCAAATCAGAATCTTTGAATTTCAAAGAAAAGTCTTTGAGTTTTCAGTTTCAAATGAGAATCTTTAAGATATGAAACTTTGAGATTTATTGAATGAGAACCTTTGAACCTTAATGAGAAACTTTGAACTTTTGGGTGTGAATCTTTAAAGTTTAAACAAAATAGTTTAAACTTTTTGGGTGTGAATCTCTAAGATTCAAATGAAAGTCTTTAAATGTTGCATACGAGCCTGGCAATTTGCAAATGCAAATCCTGAGATCTTGCAAATTTGAATTAAAATTTAAAAAATCAAATTTCAGTGAATTCTTATGAAGTTGAAAGGTTCTTGCGAATCTGAACCTTTGGTTTTCAAACTCAAATTATGAATCTTTGAGTTCTCATCTAATCTATGACTCCTCTGGACATGACTATAGAGAAGCTTTTTGTTTTTTCTAAAGTTGTGGTTGCCTCTATTTAGAGGAGCATTTTATTTTTTAAAGTTGTGGTTGCCTCTATTTAGAAGAGTATTTTATTTTTTCCCAAAGTTATGGTTACCTCTATTTAGAGGAGCATTTTATTTTTCAAAGTTGTGGTTGCCTCTATTTAGAGGAGCGATTTATTTTTCAAAGTTATGGTTGCCTCTATTTAGAGGAGCATTTTATTTTTCAAAGTTATGGTTGTCTCTGCTTAGAGGAGTAATTTAGTTTTTCAAAATTGTGTTGCTTCTGTTTAGAGGAGCAATTTATTTTTTCAAAGTCTTGGTGTCTCTGTTTAGAAGAGCATTTTATTTTTCAAAGTTGTTGTGCCTTTACTTAAAGGAGCTTTGCTTACTTTTTCAAAAACAAAAACAAAAAAACAAAAAAAAAATGAATGTGTCGGGGCGATCATATGTAGGGTGTCTACATCTTTGCACAATTCCTGTTACACAGGAAATGCGCAAAGAAAGACACCTGTAGACACTCTAATTGGTCGAGGCCCAAGTCCATTAAGCCTGATCCAACAGGGTCTAGGCCTTAGCTTATCGGACTTGGATCAATGAGATATAGGTGTCAGGCCCAATTGTTTATTATTTTTTTTATGGGCTTTATTTTATTTATTTTATTTTTATTTTTTTTTCATTTTAGTTAATGATAGGATAATAAAAAAAATAATAAAAAAAATAAAAATAAAAATTCGACCGTCTTTGGTGGTGATGGCAAAGTTACAATTGGTCTTAATTTCTTTAGGTTCAGGGATAATGCAGAAATTCAATCAAAGGTGGGATTTGGAGTTAATTAGGAACTCTCTTAATTCAATCTATAAATACCTCTACTGATCAGAGGCAGGAAGACACGAAATAGAGAGAAAACAGAAGCAAAAAGTGTTTAGAAAAGCATACAAAATTTTAGAAATTTTAGGATTTTTTTTTGGAATTTTTGGACAAATTTTTTTTGGAAAATTTTTGGAATTTCCATATTTCGGCCAAACTTGAATTTTTTGACGTATTTTTCCAGATTTCGACGTGATTTTTTAGAATCCGGTGAAAATTCAATCAAATTCTGGGTTCTGTTAAAAAGAGAGGGAAAGAAAGGGGAAGAGAAATCTGAAGGGAAAAGATCAGATTTCAGCCTTATATACCAGCGTAAAATGATATCGTTTTGGGCGTTAGTAGATACCCAAGATCTGCGCATTTCTATCTGGGCCAACCCGACCCGATCGTAATCTGCTCGACTGACCCGTGTTTCAGCCAACCATTCTAGCCGAGCCGAGCTGACTCGTATTCCTTGAGTAGTGCCTTCGAACCACTTTTTGTGCCTCAAGTCGAGTCGAATTCCAGTCGAGCTGAGCCGTTTCATTTTTGGTATTTTTTCCTTTATTCTTTTTGGTATTTTTTTATTAATTTTTATTTTTTTAGTATTTTTGCATGATTTAATTTAATAAAAATAAAATAAAAAATAAAAAATTTTGAGAATAAATATTAATTATCCAATGATGGAATTTATAGAAATTTCAAATGGTAAATTTTTATAAAATTTTTAGTAAGAAATTTTGTCTAAATTTATCCTAAATGATGGAATAATTTAGATAAAATTTCAATAGTAATAATTAATATTTATTTTCAAACCAAAAAAATAAAAAAATAAAAAAATATAAAAATTTTTGGAATTAAATACAAATTACCTAAGGATGAGATTCTTAGAAATTTGAAATGGTAAATTTCTTAAGAAATCTCTAGGTGAGAAATTTTCTCTAAATTTGACCCAAATGATGAAATAATTTAGATGAATTTCAATACAAGTAATTGTATTTTTTTTCAAATAATAAAATTTGATTGAAAATATGTGATAATTATTTAAAGATGAGATTATTAAGAATTTCAAATGGTAAATTCTTAAGAAATCTCTATGTGAGAAATTTTCTCTAAATTTAGCCCAAATGGTGAAATAATTTATATGAAATTTCAATAAAAATAATTATCATATTATTTTCTTTCCAAGAAAAAAAATTAAAAAGAATTTCTAAATAGGCCCAAATTGTGGAAAAATTTAGAAATTCAAAACAAGAAAATATTTCTAATTTAGCCCAAATGGTGGAATAATTAGATATATTTTCAATAAAAAAATAAAACTAACAAAAATTTTTCGACAATGGAGCCTCTTCAAAGAAACAAATGGGATCCTTAAATATTCTTGAGGTTAGAAAATATTTTTAAGAGTTCTACCAGATTGATGGAGAATTTTAAAAATTATTTTTAATATTTAACATAAAAATTTGAAACTATTAGAACCAAAACCCTATGATGAATTTAAAATAATATGGTACCATCCTTCGAATGGGCATGTGAGGTTGTTATAACCTTCTTTACATGTAACCGAACTCCTGAATCCTATTCTGGTTAGTAGACCTGAACCTATTCTTTTAGGGACCCTTAATCAAGCTCAGGAGCTCCTTAAGATGATAGATTCCTTAGGTGACCAATCACACTTAGTTAGAAAAGATTGGTGGCGACTCTATCTATTTTGTTAGGTCTAACATAGATTTTTAGATCTATATGTTATGACAAAAATTGTGCAATCAAAACAAAAAAATCCTTAAATCTTCTAACATCTTATTTCTTAGTGATCATTTGAATTATCATAACTTTTATTCAAAATTTTCTTTTATCTACATAAAAACTAAAAAAAAAATGGTGAAACATGAATATATAACTTCTTACTTTTAGTAAACTTAAGAGATCTATAATACTAAAATCAAGTCGACAAAATTTGAAAATTTTGGTATTTAATAATATTTATTTAAAATGAAAAAAATAAAATTATTTTTTTCTTCTTGAACAATTGGCCTATGTGCATCAGCAAGTCAATGACATAAATGTGAATGATAAGCAAGTAAGCAAGTTCCATGCATTGGACTAATCTTTACCTAATGAATAAAATACAAATAATTAATTTTAATAAATTCCATTTTTTACCAAGTCTTTGAATTATAATAATTGTAATTAGATAAAGCTTGATTTGGTGAATTATTATAATAATCTCCCATATGTCTTAATTATAACAATCTTAAGCTTGCTTAGTCTGAAAAAAATGGCCTAACAGTTTGATATTGACATTGATTCATTAATTATTGGTAAATTTCCAAGTCAAATTGTTAATTTGATTTTTTTTTTTTTTGAAGAGAAGAATTATTGCTCGAGTATCAATTTTTTTTTTTTTTTACATTTGAAATTGTCATAAATTAAATTTTAATCACTAAAATTAAAAATTCAACATTATGCAAACATTAAATGTTAATAGATTTTGCATCCTATAAATAAGTTTTTACTAATAGTTTGCTAGCTATCTAATTGACAGAGAATTTGCAAATATATATTTTTAATTAAAAATCGTTTGATTACTACTTTTATTTCCATTAACATTTTTTTTCTCTCATAGGCAACCGCAATAATTAAGCAAAATAATTTATATTTGAATTTAAAAATAATAAATTAAAATAGAAATTAGTGTAAGATTATGCTAATGAGTATTCTAAAAACAATATTTAAGGTTAGTTAACTATTTATAATAATGCTTTCATATTAAATGTTGTAATTCATGGTTAATATTATAAATTTAAATGCATTAAAAAACAAATGACTCAATGTAGTAACTTTCAAAAATATCATTAGGGCACTTGCTAGTAAAGCCCATAATTATGAACTTAGGAATTAATTTAGTTTGTTTAGTTAGTTTATATATTCAATAGATTTAGGACTTAAATCCCAATATCTATTATCTTTTCTTCTATCACTAAATTACAATTTCTTTTGTAAAAAAAAAAAAAAAACTCATAATTATAACTCTAACCTATTAAAATTTTTCATAAATGACTACTATTAATTAGTAATTGTAATAATTTAATAAAATCGATTGATAAGTTTAGTTTTAATATAATAGAAACATGAGTCCAAATAATTTAAAGTGATCATTTATGTGTAGGCTTTGTATATTTTACTGAGTCAGTGTGGTTTGACCATTGTATAGGCTTTTGATCCGATAAACTTTTAATGAGGAGGCTTTTAAGGAAATGAAAATAAGCTAAGGTCCTCTTTTTACTTCTATTAGTTACGGTTTTTACCCATTGTGAACTGTTATTAGTTATGATTTTTACCTATTGAGAACTATCAGTAAAATAATAGCTAAGAGACAGAATAAGCCATTCTAGAAATAAGTTTGCTTCCACACATGGATCAGGTTCATCTAAACAGGTATATATTTCTCTTTAATTGTGTATGTCTTAATTATCACATGATGATTTTGTAGTTAATTTTTACATTAACAAGTCAAATTAGAGACATAGACCGAGAAATAAGGTGGCTTAATTAAGGGTAAGCCAGCCCTCAATTTAGGACAATTTAGCCAATAAGCTTATAATAAGGTAAATTAATCAGCATTATTTAATTTTTAGTACTTTGTGTTAAGAAAAAATGTTTCCAATGGCACGACAAGACTCTTATGTTAATAATATGTAATACAAATTCATTTAAAGAAATATGTATATACTACATTATATCTTGATTAGAGCTACTTTAATTATAATTTTTTAATCAAATATGATAGGCAGCTTGGCAAGTTAGGACAGATTTTGGGATTAATTAAATGTTTAATTTGTTACTAACTTCTTTGGGGTCCCATTGCAAATCTTAGTGATTCCTACCTTTTTGATAGCTTCTAATGTATATTATAAAAATTTAATCTTATTACCATAAATGTTTATTGCTATTCTTTTAATACGTGAAAAAAATTATCATGATCCAAGAAAAACAAAGATTTCATTTGTCGGATAATTTTGGATTCAAATCTTGAAAATTTTTACTCAATACGTAAAAAATGTATACTATTTCTTCATTAAGTGAGATTGAAGATAAATGAAATTTTTTATGTATTATCAACAATCGTGTGATCTGATAATAAAATGACGAACTCTTAATTTTAATGATCAAAATTTAATCTATGATAGTCTCAAATGTAAGAAAAAAAATTGTATATGTACTACAAAAGTAGTTTGATAATTTAGTTTAATACGAAATGAAAATGAAGCTAACTTTGACACTTTTTCAAAGAACATTGTCATTCATGTACATGCATATTGAAGCTGTTACTTGTCACCAAAAAGTGACAGCCAAATTAATTAGGTAGATTCTTCAGTTTTTCACATGCATGCATGATGCATATTTTAATTTAGTTAACAAACTGTTCAGTTATAGTTTGACTTGCAAAGAAATTTCTGCTGATCTCTCCCCATATCTACAGAATTAATCTGATTTCTATACATATATAATTGCTTTACAGCTAATTAAAGCTGGCTTCAACTGCCAACCCCATGCTTTTAAAACATTAAAAAAAAAAAAATCTGATGCAATGCTCACGAAATAGCCCCATCAAAGCATTGATTTTATGAATTTTATCAGAAATTTCATGAAATTATTACAGATGATTTAAATTCAGGTGTCTTCTCCCTGGCAAATTTCCTTCTAAATTATGCTTCAAATTAATAACCAAAAAAATGGGATTTGATTGTTGAGTTGTGCTTGATGATTCTGTATGCTAAATCATCAGTTCCATGGAAGTATATTATTTTTGAAATATTATAAATTAATTAAGAAAAAAAATCATTTTCTCATCAACTGTCAAATCTTTGCATTTCGTATACACACTTTCTCTAGAAAGTTTGCAATCATTTTTTTTTTTAAAGGCCACGAATTTCATTTGACCTCTTGTTTTGTTTATTTTCACATGACTTAGCACTCAATTATTACACAATTAATTAATAATTTTGAGGAAAATTTTGATAAAACCCATACCAATCGTTGCGTGGAGCATGTTTCATATAAAATAATTTACCTAAAGAAGAAAAAAAAATTTTAAAAATAAATAATACAATCCACAAGATTTCGTAATTTGAATGTTTTATAAACCCTAAAATATATGAACCATGCACGTATATAGGAGAGAAAATTGTAGAAAAAATATTTAAGTTTCTTTTGGTTAATGATATTAATATATAAAAGCATATAATTATTAAGAATTTCATAATGTTTTAGGTAGTAAATTCGAGTATTATTTCGGTCAAAGGTTAATTACATCTATGGAAGCTGATTTGTCAGAAAAACTTCGTGCAGCAACAAACCCTAAAATTTAAAACAAAATTTTACTATAATAACTATATATATTATTTTTACTTCTTCAACAACTATTGTTGAAATTCTTTCTCTATACCATAATAAGTATTAATTGTTTGGTACACAAAATTATTATCAAATAGAATAAAATGATATAATAAATAAGATTAAATTAAATAACATCATCCTATTTTATTTTTGATAAATATAAATATTATAATAAGATAATTTTATTTATTGGTCAAAATTATCTTTTCTCAAATTTTTTATAATTTAAATTATTAATATAATTTTTAAAAATATAATAAGATATGTAAATTCGATCTTATAAATTACAAATAATTCTTTTTACTTCATAAAGATCGAATTATCTTACATCAAAAAAATAATTAATCTTTCTTATAATTTTATCTCTTTCTTTAAATAAAAACCAAACGTGTTATAAGACATCCTATAACATACGTAAACAGGATAATTATACCAGCTTGGTACGTATCACATATTGATTTTGACACTGTTTAGGTAGGCTACCCATCATTAAAAGAAATATTAAAAGCGACTATAATAATGACTTTACAAGGATAATACGTCTTGTATTAATTAAAGTTTTAAGCTTAGATTAGTGTAATTCCCTTGTACGAAAACCTTGATTTATACCCTTTGAAATTCTTTGGGCCATTATATTATAAGATTAAATAAAGTTTAATAATACGTAATTTGGAATTAAAAAAAAGGTTTAATATGATAATTAAAACATCGATTCATAGTACTTACTCGGTTTGGGTCATTCTCTTGAACATCATTTTCAGTGTTCTAGAAATTGCTTAGAGTGAAAATTGAGGTTAGCAATCGAGTGAGAAGGCTTGGCAAGCAAATGAGGTAGTGTATTATGTATATATGTGGTTTAATTAATATTTTTCTTTTATTCATCAAAGCTACTTTTTTTTAAATCTATGAGATCATTGCAAAGCTTCTGCAACCTTGAAAAAGTCATTCTTGCCTTTCGTGTGTGTGGGTATAAATATAAATATATTTATTTATTTATACACGCATGTAGGATTAAATATGTCTTTCCATACTAAGAAATTCAAGAGAGAGAGAGGAGATTGTGATATTGGATCTAACACTCTTAAGGATGGGTATATAACAATAGTTAGATTTAACCTTGTTTCTCATAATCTCCTATTTAGATTGAATGATATCTCTAAATTAAATATATTAGCAAACAAGAAATATGAAATTAATTACGGTGAGAATTGAATTTGTGATTTAATTCAAATGATTCATCTACTTTTCTTAAAAAATAATTCTTATAAAATTAAAAGTTAATACTTAGTGATTGCAAATTTTTCTTCCTCAATTATTACTTGGGTTTGACTTTTTTTTCTTAAAAAAAGTGAGAATTGTCAAAGAAAAAGGCAAAGGAGGGTGGTGTTTTATTCTTTGTTAAAAATCTAATGGGGTTGTTGAAACCTCCATCATAATGGCTGCTAAGAAAACCTAGTGGAAAATCTTACTTGATGGGGATTAAATAATGTTTGACCAAAGGATTGTTGTTGTTATTGAAAATAATATTGTGGGGTGCTCTATCTATCTTTGTCTTATCCATTAGAAAATTTTCATATATGTTTTAAATTAAATTTGGACCACACAAAGGCCAATGAAAATGCCTCAAATTTTTGTGACAAAATGTCCACACGTTACTTAATTTGTTATCAAGTTGTAAAGCCAAGAAGAGCCCATTCATTAGCCAAATACTTGCTCGAGCCATGGCTTTATCTATATCTTGCTCAAGCCATACATCTTTGTAGTTCTCAATTCTTGTCATTTTTCACCCCCCCCCCCCACCTTCAAATTTCAAGAAGAAAAACAAAGGGGAATTGCCTTTCTCACTTCCTTTTCTTGATTTCACTTCTATCACTTCATTTTTTACCTGAAAACCCTTTTGTTTGAAGCTTAAAAAGTAAGTCAAATTCACAATAATTCAATGAGCATTCAATTCTCAAAAGTTACTATATATATATATATCTATTATTCCCTTTGATAACTTGTTATCAGTCCCTATCCATTGGATGCCACCAAATTATAAATGAAATCTAGCTGTTTATGAATGTACAGAGGCTAGGAACTAAGAAGACGAAGTAGCCATTCGAGGTATATGTGATAAGCTTAAATTTAAAAAAAAATGAAAGAAAGAAAGACTGCATACTCGTTTTCGTTTAATCCTTTTCTATTTTGATTTGAGAAGAAGAGGATTTAAATCAAGTTCTAGAACAAAAGAATATATGGCACTATATGCTCTGTGTTAAGAATAATGAAACAAATCCCATAAAAAATTTATTTGAAATTACCTAAATATTACTTGATGGATAAAAAGATTTATGAAAAAAAAATTCTAAAAGAAAAATGATTCTTTATAAGTAAATTAGCATGCTTATAAATAAGTAAAATTTCTATTGGGTTATGTATGAAAAAAATATAAGAGAATTATAAGGTTTTATGGGATAAACTCCCGTAAGACTATTGAAAATTTATGTATTATAAGTGTGTATATTTGAATGTTTGTGAGTGAACTACAAGAGGGTGTGTATGTTTGAATATTTGTGAGAGGATTACTGAATATTAAAAGGGTCCACATAGGTATAGTGTATGAGTTTATGGGTGTTTGTTTGAATTAACAATATTCTATAAGACTAGAGGAGATTGAAAATATTTGCGGGTATTAATTATGAGTGCTTAATATGATTATATATTTGTAATTCTCTATAACTAGTGAATCTTTTTTTCTCATTCATAGATGTAGATCGATTAGACCAAATCATATTGAATTGTTTTCTTTTGTGTGATTAATTAATTAATTTCATTTTCGTTAATGTGATTGGATTAAAATTATTTGACCTAACATTCTGCACTTGCAATTAAATCAAATATCTAAGTACAAATATATATAATTTTTTATAAGTGAAATTATGAGATTTAATTCGATGGTTAAAGTGTATGACATATAATTCATGTAAAAAGTATATACTTAGATTTTGAATTTAAATATTCAGGTTGAAATTAAGATAAAAGAGAAAGGTTATTCTTATTGTATAGTTGGCAATTTTTGAATAATCCTTCCTTATCATGTATCGTGCCGAATAAGATAATTAAATTTTTAATTTGGGAGAAATGGGGGTTCTGAACTTGGATCATTTTCACTGTTTGAAAAAAAAAAAAAATTAAGGAGGCAAAGGCAAGAGTCATATGACGGCCATGGTGGCTATCTTTCTATGAAACTATGACCCAAAGTTACTTTAAATTCTCAAGACATAATTTCAAACTTTGCCCCAAACTTTGTTTGACAAGAACAGTTTCACACAGTGGCAAATTATTCTACACAGCTCATTCATTGCTAAGCAATAATCTGATGAGACCTAACAATAAAAACAATTTCAATCCATGTAACATGGACATCATGGCTAGTTGTTTCCCTGGGCATTTAGAGTATGAAACAAACAGCTGCAGTTCACATTTCTTCTGTTGAATTTCTTGCAAAGATATAGTATATTATAGTATCATGTCAAATTAATACACTAAGGTCATAAATAATACACTTTTTTTTTTATTAAGGAACTAAAATGGAGAGCCATCAAAGTCAAATTTGCTACTATGCTATGAGTCAAACAACGAATTTCGTTATTGTACTTAAATTTTATTTGATTTTATTATTATACTTTTAATTTTATTAATTTTTAAACAAAAAGTAATAAAATAAACTTAAAATTATCACTTGCTGAACGAAATGTTCTAATTTTGTTTTTTTTCCCCTAAAAATCAAAAAAATTGAAAGTATAGTAACAAAAAATTTAATAAAATTGCAATATAATTATAAATTTTAATATTGAGTCATAATATAATAGTAATAAATTTGACTTCAATCTCAAATGAAGATTCATGTTTCTCAAAATACATTTATTTTCTTCAAAAAGTTTAATGTGAACTAACCCTTTTAGAAATTAATCAAATTAAATAGCTCTTTGTTGGAAAGTAGCACACTAGCTTTTTCTGGTGGGAGTTCATGCACTTTGTTTTAATTTTTGCTACATAAAGTAGAAGCAGAAACATTGTACAGTGAAAGAAGAATGGTCAAATAACAGAAAGAATCGATCTGTTCATGTTATTAATCAGTCAATTCAAGCAGATTTTCTTTTTCCTTGAATTGAATGTTTTTGCCAATCAAATTTGTGAATGGCATTTGAGATTTGATCACTTTAAATAAAAAATGAGAGTGCCAACCTATAGGAATAGACCAAATTTTGGTCAAAATCTGTCCCATCAATGAAGCAGTATTCTATAAAAAGCTTTTGAATACTGTTTTAAACCGTTGTTCATGAAATTATATATAGTATGAATCAAAGTTTCACTTTGAATTCAATCTTTTATTTCCCAAACTGATTTATTCTCTTTTCAAATAATGAATAGATTTGACATTATTTTTTTATTATAAAAAAGGCCGATAAATCAATTAAGTTAAACCCTAATTCATACACGACTTTATGTATAATCTTATTTGATTAAGTCTCTCTCATCTCGAAAATTGTAATGATAAAAGGAAAATTAATAAGAGAATAATGGTGTAATTTTGAAGAAAAAATTACAAGGAAATGCTCCGTTTTGAAGTTAGGCTGCATGCACCAGCAAAAGTTATCAGCTTGACAGCTTCCTCATTTCCTACTGGCAAAGTTGGAAGATGAAACTTTGTGTAATACACTTCTTTTGAGAGAGATAAGGCTGACTTTCCTAAACAATTAAAACTTGACTCAACTTTTGTTTTTTTTTTTTTTCTTAAAAGAAAATTAGGGTTTAATCTTTGAATTCAGATCAAAATCTAATCTTAATTTTTTAAATGTTCCGACAAAAGTTACGTATAAAACTCTGCCCTAGTCATGGCAATTTTTTTAATACCTTAATTTCAAGCTATTGATAAGAGATGAAGACTGGTCATACAGAGAATCTACATTTCCTTTTCAATCGTAATATGACAAGATTTTGTTTGGCAATATGAACGACTTGAACAAGTGAATTCGAATATGTAATGTAGGAAACTCCACACTTTGTAGCTTTCTTGATTTTCTTTGCTCTATACAACTAGCTAGACAAATGAATATATCTAGCTAATCAATATCAAGGAAATGGATGAAAAAAAAAAGAATGCTCTCATGTTTTGAAAAATAACATTAAGGCTCCGTTTGTTTTGTAAAAATTGATTTTTAAAAAATAATTTTTGAAAAATATTTATATTTTTTAAATTAAAAGAAATTTTTTATTATTTGGATAAATTAATAAAAATATTTTTCATTGTTTGGTCGTCTTTTAAAAAATTTATTTTTTCAAATAATATTAATGTAACTATTAAAATATTAAAAATTATTTATTATTAAAATACATTGAAATACTTAAAATAAAACTATTTATTATTCTTTATATTATTTATTAATATATTATATTAATAGTATGTTATCTATTAATATATTATTATAATATTTATTAATTAAATTAATAATATTTATTATTAGGTTTTTTATTAATATAATATTATTTATTAATATATTATAATATAATATTATTTATAAGTAAAATTATTCTTAAAAGTATTGATAAATAATTTTACTTATAGATAAATTTTTTCAAAAAATGTTTTTTCTTTATTATGATATTAAACTCATATTTAAACCATAAGAAAAAATGAATTTACTAATATTTTAAAAGCAAATATATATGCTAATTGATAAAATATTGAATTTTTTATTTTAATATTAAAATTTAATTTTTTATAATTTTAAGTATAAAAAATAAAATAAAGTAAAAAAATACATCTATTAAAAATGAAAAAAAAAAAATTGCGGAGAAAGATGAGCTAGCCGACTTGAGTGAATAAACCGCAACTGGACTTTATAGCTAGGAGATGACCGAGTGGTGAGGGGTCTCTGTTGATCCATGCTCCTTCCTGTTACGTGGCAGGAAAATATTGGAGACAGCTGTAATCCTTGACTAACCGCAAAAGAAGAATGGATAATTGGAGGGAAATTTTATTTATTTATTTATTTTTAACACATATAAATCAGCATGTCCTACGATTTGAGGCAAGAACAGAGCTCTTAACCAAATTTAGAAGAGACAAAGTTTTATTTTTTTATAAAAAAATCATAATTTAAAAATGAAAAATTATAAATATTAAGTTTTAAATTCAAAATTCTTAAAAGTAATTCACGAATCAATTAAAATAAATTTTAAATTAAAAAATATTATTTTACAATTTATTTGTTGATCATGTAAATCTTGAAAATTTTGGGTAAATATCTATATTTCCCACCATTGGATATTTGCCACGTGGAAAAACAAATTTTTTAAAATAATCTTTACTTTGTTAATATATATATATATATATATATATATTGGCTAAATTTAAAGTCTGTTACACTGTAAAAAACTAAGTGATATGAGGACGACTGTTTTAATGTTTTCTTGTTCAATTTTTTTTCTTCATCAGAAGACACGTTTCAATTGGGCGGTACCAAATTCCATTGACTTCTCCCAAATTTTTTTTTTTTTTATTTTCATTTTGGCTTTTGCTTCTTTTCTCCTCTATTTATATATACGTTTGTTTCTTAATGCATAAGATGACTTTTTTGCCAAAGTTTTTACTTCAAACTCGATCCAGTTTCTTCTTATTTTTCTCAAGAAACAGGCAAATTTTAAGGTTGTCTTTAATTAAGAGTATAGTTTTGGAAATGGGGAATCCTCCTTGTTGTGACAAAAATGGATTGAAAAAAGGTCCATGGACTGCAGAGGAAGACCAAAAATTGATTGATTATATTCAAAAACATGGCCATGGCAGATGGCGTACCCTTCCAAAAAATGCAGGTATTTTCTTTTCTTTTTTCTTCTTAAACTCTAAATTTTAAGGTACTATCTCATGAATGTTCAAATTCGAAACCTATGTACTCCTATCTTATAACGTAATACTTAAATTATCGAACCAAAAACCCGAGTTTGGTTCTTTTAGTATTTATGAGTTTAAGGTTGTTAATCGAACTTTGATATTGGAATTAAGAGTGTAATATTTTACTGATAGATCAGACTGTTAGCGTATGGTTAAGAGTTTGATTGATAGTTTTTTCTGCAATGAATTAGGGCTAAAGAGGTGTGGAAAGAGTTGCCGGCTTCGATGGACAAACTACTTGAGGCCTGATATCAAGAGGGGGAAGTTCTCAATTGAAGAAGAGGAAACTATAATACAATTACACAGTGTTTTAGGAAACAAGTAAGTGTTTTATATTTTATATTAAGAATGATGAATTTATTTATATTTTATATTAAGAATGATGAATTTAACTAACTGCTTCTTATGGACTAATTATAGAGCCAAGTGAATGATGAAAAATAATGTACTTGGTTTAATCTTTCTAGGAAAAAGCAAAATCAAACATGTTTGTTTAGTACTGTCTGATTTACTCTTTGTTTCTTTTTCACTCTAAACTTAGGTGGTCTGTTATTGCTGCTCGATTGCCTGGAAGAACAGATAATGAGATCAAAAACTATTGGAACACTCGCATCAAGAAGAAATTATTGAGAATGGGAATCGATCCTGTAACTCATAGTCCTCGACTAGATCTTCTTGAACTCTCCTCACTTCTGAGCTCATCTCTTTACAATTCTTCCCAGCTTAATCCTTCAGGTTTACATGGAATTGGATCAATATTCAACCCAAACTTCCTGAACCTAGCCACAGCTCTCCTGTCATCCCAAAACAAGAACCTGGAAATTAGTAATACTCCTGAAAATGTTCAACAAAACCAGACAGGGAATTTCCAATGTCAAAACCAATATGAATCCTACCAGGGAAACCAGGTTCAGAATCCAATTCAAGCTTGCACCCAACTTTTACAAGCCAATTTGAACCATGTTTCTACAAACCCTACCAGCCTGAATACTCCACCAAACTTGTGGCAAGAATATGATAGAGAGAATATTATTGTTAGTAACTCAAAGGGTTTTTTCCCCATGCAAAACTATGGTTACCATGACAGTAATCAATCCATTATCAACTCTTTAGCTGATCAAAACCAGGCATGTTTTTCTGAAAACATCATCAATATGAGTCCCTTCGGATCACTTCTATCAACACCTTCTTCTAGCTCAACTCCCTTGAATTCATCGTCGACAACATATGTAAACAACAATGGTCGCAATACTGAAGATATTGAAAGGGATAGTTACTGCAGGAACACGTTGATGTTTGATGTTCCTAATGGATTAAATGTCAATGGATGTGCGTAATATTTGAAAAAAGTTGATGTTTGAGAAAAAAAAAAGAAGTAAGATTTAAAGTCTTTTTAATTGTTTAGGTTTTGACTAGGGGATTGCATTTTGTAACATCTACGTGAATCTTAATTTATATATTATTTTTTAGAAGTTTTTTGTTGAATTTAGCATTGCTTAATTTCTATTCTAAATCATTTCATCAGTACAAATTCTCAAGTTTAAAATTGAACTTATAGTGTTTAAATTGGCATTTATCACCTGCAATTTTTTATTTTATCTTCGTTATGTAACCTCTTTTATATATAAAAAAAATTATTTTTAAAACAAAGTTGAAACAAAGTAAAAAAATAAATTTTTCTATGTAATTTGAAAATAAAAAATGTAATTGTAAATATAAAAATTTAAAATCATTAACTATTAATTTTTAAAAATAATTATATAAACTAATTAAACTAAAATTTAGATTCATAAGTAACTCTATGTTTTTTCCTTTCAACACTTCTATGCTCAGAAAATAAATAAAGAATTAACAGATTTGGAATTGCTTGCCAAAAATAATTGGAAATTGACAAAGGAATAGCTAACTAAAACGTGTTGACATAGTCAAAAAGCCTAAAATTTTCAGCCTAACTTTTGCAATATTAGCACGTGAGAAACAGACTTAACTGGAAACACGTGGCATCCAACTGGAAGCTCCAAGTAATACGCCGAAAATTTGTTGTCTGTTGTCGGGTTCTCGTGAAACCAGTCAATGCGTTGAAACGTCAGTTCAAGTTAAAACGTAGACGCAACCTCATTTTAGTTCAACCTGAATAGGGATAGAGGTGACAAAAAAATCAAAAAATTATGAAAATTATTTTGAAATTATAATATTTAGTTTGGTTTGGATTAATTTTTTATTTAATTTGAATTAAATTTAAATATTAAATGTATATATTAAATTTAGATTGAATTTTAGATCGGAAGATAAAAAATTAAAAAAAATTAAATCAAATCGAATTATATATATATAATTTTTATATATATATTTTAAATTTTTATAAAATAAAAATAATAATTTTTATAAAATAAAAATAATAATTTTTATCAAAATTTATTTAAATATATTAAAATTTTATATCAAAATAATATATAAAAATTAAAAAAATTAAAAATTAATAAATCAACTCAAATTAAAAAAATAAAATTTAATTTGATTCGATTTTAATGGAATGAAAATTTAATTCGAATTAAATTTAATTTGATTCGATTTTAATGAAATGAAAATTTAATTCGAATTCAAATTAAATTTTAAATTTTTATAATATTATATAATATTTTAAAAAATTTAACTTAATTTAATTTAAATCTAACAGTCATCACCTCTAATTAGAAATTATTTGGATGCTATGAAGTAACTTTTCAATCCGATTTGAATACTTATGGGGTAAAACGTTTCGTGATGGTGTTTGGATAACACCACTAACGGAATTGCACTGTCATATTCCCACTACAATTCCACCGGATTTTTTTTCAATTTTGCCATAAAATTTTTTTTTTGTCTTTAAAGTTATATTCATTGACAAAAATATTTATGACATTTTTTAATTCTATTTTTTTTCATTTTGAGTTTTTTATTTAAAAATATTAAAATAACATTGTTGATTTAATATAATAAAAAAATATTATTATTATATAATAAATAATATGTATTAATATTTTGAAATTTATATGAAAATTTCAAAATTTTAAATATTATAAATAGCATTAAAATGTATCAATATCCTTTTAAAATAAAATCATTAAAGGTCATTTTTTATTTTTACACACCGACACTATTGTTTTTACATTAAAAAATATATCTCATTATTTATTTTAATCTTATCATTATAATAATTAATATTACTTTCATCATTATTTTTAATTTTATCTAAATTAATTTCACTCCATATTTAAATGAACCTTTAGATGTTGAAAGTAGTTTGAGTTCTAAAATTACTTTTGATTAAATTTTAATGTTAAAAATTTTCAATTTTCAATTTAAAAGCTTAATTTTACAACTCAAAAAAAAAAAAATTATTCAGGAAGTGTTTTTGCGGTGAAAAAATATTTTTAAAATAAAAAATTATTATATTATTTTATATTTTTGATATCTCATTATTTTGTAAATATTTTTTTAGGTATTTCAAACACTCATATTACATTTTTACAATAATACTAAATCCTTGACATATTTTTCTATCCATACTTCTTAGAAGCACTTGTTCAATTCAAACGTTTACACTTTTTAAAAACATTTATTTTGTTCTTTTTTTTTCAACTATAACAGTAATATTAAATTAACTTTTTATTTTTTTTCGTAATTTTTACTTTAAAAAAATAAAATCTTGTTTTTAAATATAAAAAAATGCAATAATTATTAAATTAGATATTTAGTATTAAAATTATACATAGATCATTGATTCAAATAGTCTAGCATACACTTTGTGCTAATATTATACATGTGTTTAAAAGTAAGATAAATTTTTTAAAAAGATATAGCGCAATATTGAAACAAGCCACGTTTTTTTTTATTAATTCTTGAAATGCATGTCAAGCAGAATTATGGGAAATATTATTTTTCCCTTGTAATTTCACTTTTAAAACAATTATTGTAAATAAAGAAAATAAACTTTTTTTGCGAAAATATAAAATAAACTTTACATTACCTTTTCTTCCATGCTGAATGTGGGAATGAAGAAAACATCAGCATTAGAGAATGATTCCAGGAAAAAAAAAAATAACTTCAACCTTTTATTTCTCATTTATTTCTCATTTGAGGTACTTTATATTAGCAAATTAACAAGAAAAAATGATAGGGTCAGCCACAAAAACTGAAGCAATTTCCCTATAAATTCAGAGTATTCGTTAGCAAAATCTAAACTGAAATAATAGTAGGTGAAAATCAAGTAAGTTTAAAATCAAGCATGAAGAAGGAACAGTTATTCCTCATGATTGTAAGATGTCAATGTATCCCTTTTCTAGTATTGCTATCAAAACTTTCAGTAAAATAAAGGAGATGGACAGACTCTTTAAGGTGCCACAAGTCCTTCAATGGTGTAAAGTAGAGACTCAGCCCAGTCAACTTTAAATAGCACTGTCTGCAACGAGCGCATCACGTCCAATTGAGGATCAAGCTTCCGCTGCCATCCCTACAAAGATGGAAAAAGGAAACAAAAAGCTTAGGAAAACCATAATTTATGTCTCATAGTTTTATGGAACTATATAACATTGTTCAACATGTAACAAGACGTTTAGTAATCAGAGCAGGTAAATATTCATTTTACACTAATTATATTTTCCATTTCTCCACTATCTTGTTTCTCCTTGATGTAAATTTTACTGTTCAAGAAAGTCTCGACCATCATGATCATTGACAGTTTTCATGCCGGCTACTAAACATCTTGAATAAAAGGAATTCAATAACTTTCTCGGGGAGAGAAGACAATGATAAGTAGCAGGCAAAGACTACATTACCTCAAGAACCAAGGTGGTAATAATTACTGTACAAACATTTCCATCAATGTTGACTTTATGACGTCTAACATGCTCAAGCAGTTGCTGTATGCACTCGCCTGGATGGACAAATTCACCATCTGGGGAATCCCAAATAATGAAAGATTGTTCAACATCCTGTCAACAAAATAAAAAGCTTAAGCTTGGATCATTTCTTTTGGGTACAAGGGAGAGCAAAAGCCTTGAGTTTAAGCTTAGATCCTTAAAGCACACTACCCTAACTAATTCCATTTTCCAGTCCAACTACATATGGTAAGTCTCCAAGGAACTTAAACAAAGTTATAAGTATAAAAAATAGAGATAAAATGCATGGTCCATGAAAAGGTATTCCATTATTAGAAGAAAGAACTTCATTATTAGGTATGTCCACTTCAAAGTCAAATTTTTGGTCTACAGGCTCCAAAGAAAGAGCAAATAGCAAAGATAGCCAGTGAGGCTATGAGGTTTCTAACTTTTTCTGATAATCCAATTCAATTGGAAAACATGGATGAAAGTTTAAAACAAAATACAGAAAAACATGAAATATGTTATGCATTCTTGGATAAATGAACTCTTCAATTGACATTCCAATAAACTTTCATGGTAGTATAAAAAATCAGTACGTTACACCCACCAGAAAAAGCTTTCTAGCAAATGCATTACCTCTATGAAAGCCTTTGGATTAGGACAATGTTGCTGTTTAGATAATCTAAGTGTGGACTCAGCAGCACTGCGACCATCTCGAAGAGCAACAGCCTTAAAAAACTCCAGTAAATTCATTCGATCTGTCCTAGAAAGTTCAGCTGTCATGCCCACATCAAGTAAGACAACATGAGGCCTTGAACTAAACAGGTGTTTATGTGATCGCCTATCTTTTACACGGACAAGAATATTTCCAGGATGCATGTCTGCATGAACAAAATTATCTACCTGGAGAGGGGAAAACAAACCCATAAGTTTGAATCCAATCTTTAAATTTTAGCATGACTTATGCATACGCTTTTCAGATACAAAATCTTAAACCAAGTAAAGGACTACAGGGTAGAAGAAACCATACAAACAATCTAATGTAATGCAATTTAGCATTTATAACCATCACAATAAGAAGAAAAGTAAAAATGAAAAAATTGAAAGAATGAAAAAGAGAGTATGAGAAACAATACCAAAAGCATTTTTAAAAGTGCATGCGTCCCAATGTGAGCAAGGGCACTTTTAATCTGCTCATGTCCTTCAAGCTTATCAACATACTGCAAAACACTTTCTCCATGTTCAAAAGTTTCTACCAGAACAGCAGGGTGCACTAAGGGGTATAGCGGCTTTGGAAATGAGACATCCTTCCATCTGCGGAAGTTGTAGATAAAACGGCTTAGGTTTGCAGCTTCTCTAGCAAGATCAACTTGGGACATCATGTAAACTGCAAATTGTTGTAGACTTTCATCCAATCTCAACCATTTCAATGTAGGGATGAACTTTGAAATTTTAGCTACAAAATTAATTATCATAAAGTCTCTTCTAATTGCTTCACTAACCCCTGGATGCCGAACCTTTACAGCAACTACAATGGGCTTGGTTTGTTGACCAGGGTACCTATATTTCAAAGTTGCTCTATGAACTTGAGCAATACTTCCAGATGCCAAAGGTTCCTCTTCAAAATTTGCAAAGATTTCAGTTAACTTTCGACCAAATGCTTTTTCAATAGATTTCTTTGTGAAAGAGAAACTATGTGATGGAGCTTTTGTGTGAAGCTGAGCAAGTACATCACAAAGATCTCTGGGAAACAAATCTGGCCTAGCCGCAGCCCATTGACCCCATTTTATAAATGCTGGGCCTGCTTTTTCCAGCGTATGGTGGACAACATGAAGCCACATTTTTCTGAATTCAACACCCAGAGAATCCACAAAGGGAGCCATTGCTATGCTGGGTAAAAACAAAATCGCTAAATAGGTTGCTCTTAATAACAAAATTATAAACTCCAAAAAGAATAATATAAAAGATGCTAAATAAATATGTCCATCTTGTGCTTGCATATAAAGTGTATCCTTTGCAGAAAAGTCTCCTGCTTCTGCCCATTTCTGTTGGGTCCGGGCTAGCTCTCCGATCATGAACGCCATAAAACCAGGAACTACCAGGTTCGACCTACTTAAAGCCAGACTCACTGCACGGGCAATTCTAGTTATTGGTGTCAAAGCTGGACCATCATAGTACAATACTTGAAAAAGCCTCTTCCAAGTAACTTGTGCATTTTCTGAAACCACATAGCTAGAAGAAAGGGTATGGAAGCTCCGAGGTGGATAACTCTTTGATAATCTTTCCTTTACTTTGTAAAATGGAAAAGGAGTATCTTCTCTTAATGAATGTTTATACTGTGAACATAACCTATACAGGAAGTAAGGGAACTCAACTTTTGTACGCACCACAATATTATTTGCTACCTGGAAGCTACTCTTCAAGTTCGAATGAAGGAATTGGGCAACCCTCCTAGCATTTCCATAGCCGAAAAATCTGCATAATGTCAAACATTTTTCCATTTCACATTGCCTTAATCTAACAAACCGAAAGGATAATAGAAAAGAATAACAAAAAAGAAACAATAAAATTAACACTATCTATAACACATTTAAAAGAAAAAAAAAAGGCTTTTTATTTTATATTTTTACACTATTAATTACATTATCGAAGATGAACTGAAAAAACATTCAATCATAAATTCATAATACTATGGCAAGAATCAAGAATGAGATTTTCCGTTTGGTTGCAAAGAAAACGAAAGGTAAATTAAATTTAACTTTCACAATAAGAAAAGCCTATTGCGAGTACTTAGCATAATTTTCTTATTTCAGCTGTACTTTTCTATTTCGATCAACATAATGAAACAACAACAAAGAATACGAAATTTGAAAAAGGAAAAATTATAATAAATTTTTTTAAAAAATTACTAAAAGATAAAGTTCTAGAAGGAAATTAACCTCGACATGGCTGAAAACGACGACGGTGGAAGCACCAGGGATGGCAAGGAATGAGATTTGGTTCAGCTAAGACCAAGGTGATTGGAGGCCAAAGAGTGGCAAATGCCGCACGCACGTACCTGAGAGAGAGGCAGACAGAAAAAAGCTGTCGCTGTCATCAGAACCGTTATCGGAACATCAAACCTTAGCACATAGAAATTGTATATATTTAAAAGTAAGAAATTGAAATTATTACAACTGGAAAAGAAAATAGAAGAGAAACGTAAATACAAGATTCAATTACTGTAATCTAATGTTGAAGATTTCTTCAAGTTCCGGTGAATCGAACGGGAAAATTTTGAAAGGGATCGTAGAAAGCATCGCAGAGAAGTAGAAAAAGCCTAAGTGTTTGCCCTTCCCCATTTCGCCTTTTAATTTTGGATTGGGTCCATCAATTTATCGATTTTTATTTTAACAAACCCTAACCTCTTCCCCATTTCGCTTTACAATTTCTGTTGGATTGGGCCCATGAATTTACAGAATTCTTTTTAACTGACATACCCAAACTCTAACCTTCCGTCATGATGATTTGAGTTTAGTTGGGCCTGGATTTAAAGGGCCCAAGAACACTTTAACGTCTAAAAGGAGCTAACGGATCTGCTTCAAGTTTTTCTGTTACCAATAATAATAATAATAATAATAATAATAACCAGAAAATCCATCCTCAGGATATTTTGATATAGTTCGGTTTGTGAAAATGTTTTTTTATTTTTATTTTTTTAAAAATATTTTTTATTTTTTATTTTTTAAAAAATGTATTTGATAAATGAAAATAAAAATTATATTTTAAATAAAAAATAAGAAAATAAGAAAATATTCAATAATATTACTATTAATGTCAATTAATTATTAATATAACATATATTTATTAATTAATGATACTAAAAAATATTTAAATATAGTAACTTGCAAAACATAAGGAAAAAAATAATGTACATTTCTTATTTCACAAATATTTTGATTAATTTTTATTTTTTTTAAAACTTACTTTTATTTTCAATTATTGTATTAACGGTTTTGGGACCGCCAAACGTAAAAATAAGTTTTTGTTTTAAAAAAGGAAGAGTCACCACCAATCTTTATTAGGGTGTGATTGGTCATCCAAAAGTTTATTTTTTTAATAAAACTATAAAAACGGGTTTAAAGTTTATCAAAAAGATATATTTCGGTCTACGAAAAATCAGGTTGGGTCCGGGAGTCGATTACGTGTGGAGAAGGATTAGCACCCCCACAACGCCCATAAATTGGTACCATTCAACTATGCACTATTTTCGGTGGTGTCAAATAAAAATGATTTTAATTTGAAATTTAACATTAATTCCCTTCATTAAAAAAAAATTGCTAAAATATTTATTTAGAAATATTGAGAAAATCTTTAAGTTAAAGAATTATCTTAAAATTCTCCATCGTCTGGGCAGAATTTAAAATAACTCTTTTCGTCTAAGATTTAACACAATAATCATTAAAATAAAATACCAATCTTTATAAGAAATAATTGTTAGTGACTCTCCAACATCTAGACAGAGTACCAAGAATTATTTCTCTCGAAATGTTATTTTTTATTTTATAATATCACAAAAAGATTTTTTTTTAGTATTATTTTTTTTATTAAAAAAAATATTTTATCAGTAAATTAAAGAGAAAGTAATGCAATCAATTATTGATGACAACATGCTAACGTATATCATGCTAATGAATGTCATGTAAAATGAAATGCAATTTAAGAGTTGGATTCTTAAATATAATGAGACCACCCCGACTCTCCAACATCTAGACAGAGCTTAGGTGCGACTGTTTATATTTAAGATCTCGATTTTATTATACTTTTTATTTATTAATCTTATTATTAATACGAATTAAGAAATCGTGTGAAAAGACTTCACGAAGTAAAATTTTCTAAATACCCCATCATCTAGGCGGCATTCGTGAACAAATTGCTTCAAATAGAATTTTCACACGTGTCCTTAGGATTTTTTTTTAGGACTTTGGATTTCAAGGATTTTGGATTTCGGGGGGTTTTGGATTTAATGGATTTTGAATTTTATGGGGTTTCGATTTAAGGGATTTTGGATTTTTAGGAGTTTTAGAAACCTATGATTTTGAAAATTAAGAATTAGTGTTTAAGGTTTCATTTTTAAGAAAATACGAACATCTCTAAAAATCCCTAGCATCTAGGTGGATTTTCGAAGCAAGTTCGATTTTAGTGATTTTTGAAAATTAATTTAAAATTTTTTTATATTTATTTTTTTTATGAAAATTTATTAATAATAATTCCTCAACATCTAGGCGGAATTATTTCTTTTTTAAAAAAATATTTTTATTCCCTCCAGCATCTAGGTAGAGAAAATAATAAAAATTATTTTTTTGAGCATTTTAATATATTTTAATTATTATTTGTTTTCAATTTTATTATTATTAAAACAATTAAACATTTATTCTAATAAATTTATCATGCATAAATATAAAAAAATAACAAAATAACAAAAATAATAAAAAATTAGAAAATTCAAAAAAAAAAAAAATTTTTTACCTGAACCGGATCGGTTAACGGTCCGGTCAACGCTGGTCCGGGCGGTCTGACCGGTTCGACGATTGAATCGACGGTTCGAGCGATCTGACCGGTTCGACGGTCAGATCAACGGTCCGGGCGATCTGACCGGTTCAGTCCGATCCACTGGCAGTTCGTATGAACCGGTTCAAGGTTGGCTGGAACGGGTCATTGGGTCGGGTTGCACGGATCTCGAGTCGGGTTCGAGTCAACGCGCGGATCCTTCTTTGGTTAAAACGGCGTCGTTTTGAGTTTTATTGAAACAACGTCGTTTTGGCTATTGATAATTTATATAAAAGTTAAAAAAAAAATTTTCTTTGTCATTTTTTTCAGTCTTCAGAAAAAAAAAGCCCCCTTTTTTTTTCTTCTTCTTCTTCAGCCACACGCCGGCCGACGATCGGTGCCGTCGCCGTTCGTCGGTTGCCGGCCGTCGTCTCTGGTGGTCGAAAAAATCCCAAAATTCTCTCACGAACTCTTCTTGACCCCCTGAGCATAGATCTGACCTCATTTTCACCAAAAACGACATTGATTCGCGTAGATCGGGTTTTGAAGTTTTCAGTTTTTTTTCTCTTTTTTTTTTTGGTGAAACTAACGATTTCTTGGCTTTTACAGATGGCTCGACACTGAGGTTCCTCGCCTATGGCGAGGATAATGTATTTTTTTATTTTTGTTTCTGTTTTGGTTTTTGTTTTTTTGCATTTTTTTTCGGTTGGTGTGGTTTCTGTTTGGGTATTTTGGGTGTTTGGGAGTGTTTTGAGGGAGGGTAGCTATGTGTTTGAAAAATGATTTTTTTCTTTTTTTTCGAGAGCTCCACCCATCTAATGAGGAAGATGGTTGGGGATTTTAAAGGGTTTCGATTTAGGGGAATCTAGGTGGTTATAGGGTGGCTGTAAGTAGGCTGAGAGAGCTGGTCAAGGGGTTGGTTGGGTTGGTCGGGGAGTTGGTTGGGTGCCTGACAGGGAGTTGGTCGCGGAGTTGGTCGGGGTAGTTCGATGCCGTACCAACTCTTTGACTTCTGTCTTATTTTCGTTTTGTTTTTTTTGTTTGTTTTGTTAAATATTATTATTATAAAAAAATGAAACAGTAGACCCAGATAAAATTGGTGTCTACAGCTACCCCTCTTTGCACATTTCTGAGAATCAAGAATAGGGCAAAGACAAAGACAACGATTTTGTCCGAAAATAAATTGTGTTATTTTTTGGTTTTATAGAAAAGGGCTCCTCTTAGCAGAGGCTCAACAACTTTAAAAATTCTCATCTAGAAAAAGTTCCTCTCAACAGAGGTTTCACAACTTTAAAAATCTCATCTGAAAAAGCTCCTCTCAACAGAGGCTTAATAACTTTAAAATTCTCATCTGAAAAAGCTCCTCTCAGCAGAGGCTCAACGACTTTAAAATCTCTTCTTGAAAAGCTCATCTCAGCAGAGCCTTAACGACTTTAAAATCTCTTCTTGAAAAGCTCCTCTCAGTAGAGGCTCAACGATTTTAAAATCTTTTCTTGAAAAAGCTCCTCTCAACAGAGGCTTAACAACTTTAAAAATCTCATCTGGAAAAGCTCCTCTCAGTAGAGGCTCAACGACTTTAAAATCTTTTCTTGAAAAAGCTCCTCTCAACAGAGGTTTCACGACTTTAAAATTTCTTCTTAAAAAGCTCCTATCAGCAGAAGCTCAACGACTTTAAAATCTCTTCTTGAAAAGCTCCTCTCAGCAGAGGCTCAATGACTTTAAAATCTCTTCTTGAAAAGCTCCTCTCAGCAGATGCTCAATGACTTTAAAATCTTTTCTTGAAAAAAGCTCCTCTCAACAGGGGCTCCACAACTTTAAAAATCTCATCTTGAAAAAGCTCATCTCAGCAGAGGCTCAACGACTTTAAAATCTCTTCTGAAAAAAGCTCCTCTCAGCAGAGGCTCAACAACTTTAAAATTTTTCATCTGTTTTCAAATTTGAGTTTTTATCTTTGAACAAGTAAATTTCTCTCTTTTGAATTCCTTTGTTTGATCATTGTCTTTACCAAAATCTTGTTTTTTTCATTAAGAAAAGGAAAATTTCTATCTTTGTTACAACTTCTCATGGATGCATGTACTGAGTGCTCATGATGCAATGCATGTAATGCAATCAAAATCGTTCATTGTAGTAAAAAGATTCTCAAAATCTCTCGCTTTCGACTTCTTTTATCCGCATTCTTATATGACCAATCTGTCTTCAACATCTGATCACAATATTTTTTTCTTCAAAAGTCTGCAACATCAATGTCTTGTCATGCTTTTCTCATCCTTTTTCATTTGTCTTTGTCAACTTTAAAAGTAATGCTGAGATCTTTCATGTTTGTTTTTCTTTTCATCATTTTAAGTTCAAGACAAATAAAATGCAATCACACATTTCTCTTATGGACAAAAAAATATCAAATAAGGATAAAGGAAAGGATAGGCATTATTTTCAAATGAAGGATAATGTATTTCTTATGGCTGATAACAAGTGTATGTCAAAGTGTTTGAGTTGAAATAAAGGTGTCAAAAGAATGATCACAAGATAATCATGAACAAAATATTCTCAGATTTTTTTTCTAAAACTAAATCAGATGACTTCCTTGATTATTCAGAGTTCGTCAAACTACACTTGCCCCTGCATTGTGGGATCTTTTTTTGATGATGCTTTTGCTACACATCTAAGCCGTCTTTTCATGTTTTCAACTTAGATAAGTCATCATTTTTTTCTCTCTTTTTTTTAAGCAAAATATTTCTTCACAACATTTGAATTTATTGGGGTAGGCAAATCACCTCCGTTCATTTCTATCAAAATCAATACCCCGCCAGAAAAAGCCTTTTTCACCACATACGGGCCTTCCTAATTTGGTGTCCATTTCCCTCGATTATCATGTTGATTTGGAAGAAATCTTTTTAGCACTAAGTCTCCTTCCTTAAAGCAACGAGGATGAGTTTTCTTGTCATGTGCTCGCATCATCCTCTTTTGATATAATTGACCATGACAAAGTGCTGATAGTCTTTTCTTTTCAATAAGGTTTAACTGCTCGTAGTGATTTCGAACCCATTCTGCTTCCTCTAACTCTACCTCCATCAGGACTCTCAGTGAGAGAATTTTTACTTCGACTGGTAGCACAGCTTCTATACCATATACCAAAGAGAATGGTGTGGCTCCAGTAGACGTTCTGACTGATGTTCTATAAGCATGCAAGGCAAAAGGTAACTTCTCATGCCAATCTTTGTAAGTTTCAGTCATTTTTTCCAGGATTCTCTTGATATTCTTATTCGCAGCCTCCACTGCCCCATTCATTTTTGGACGATATGGTGCCGAATTACGATGACGGATCTTGAACTGAGTGCATACTTCATTCATCATTTTGTTGTTCAAGTTTTTGGCATTATCAGAAATAATTATCTTTGGAAGTTTATATCTGTATATTATCTCTCTTTTCATGAACTTACATATCACAGATCGGGTCACGCTAGCATATGATGCAGCCTCTACCCATTTGGTGAAGTAATCAATCATCATAAAAATGAATCTATGCCCATTCGAAGCTTTTGGAGTGATGGGACCAATGACATCCATGCCCCACATTGAAAATGGCCAGGGAAGAGCTAGAACGTGTAATGTTGATGGTGGGCATGAATCTTGTCAGCATAAATCTGACATTTATGACATCTCCTAGCATAATCAATACAGTCACTCTTCATTGTCAACCAATAATAGCCAGCCCTCATAATTTGTCTAGCCATCATATGACCATTTGCATGTACCCCACAAACTCCATCATGCACTTTTTCAATAATCTTCTTTGCTTCAGCTGCATTAACACATCTTAAAAACACTTGATCTCGACCTCTTTTGTAAAGGATATCTCCATCAATGAAGAAATTCATAGCCAATCTTCTAATAGTCCTCTTATCATTTTTTGTTGCATGTTCTGGGTACTGCTAGCTTTTAATGTATTGCATGATATCATGATACCATGGCCTTCCATCAATTTCTTTTTCAACACTTGAGCAATGTGTTGGTACATCTTTCACATCCAGCTTGATGGGTTGGATTTCAGTATTTGCATCTATTTTGATCATTACAGCTAGAGTAGCCAGTGCATCGGTAATTTGGTTTTTCTCTCTAGGTAGATGTTCAAACTGAACTTCTTTAAATTGCTTAACCAACTCAGAGATGTATTTATGGTATCGAATCAACTTAGAGTCTTTTGTTTCCCATTCACCTCGTAACTGATAGATGACTAAAGTTGAATCTCCAAACACATCTAACACTTTGATCTTCTTTTCAATTGCTGGTTGTAGACCCATAACACAGGCCTCATATTCAGCCACATTGTTTGTGTAATTAAAATTTAATCTGGTTGTGATGGGGTAATAATGTCCATCAGGGGATATCAAAATTGCCCCAATACCATGACCCAAAGCATTAGTAGCTCCATCAAAATACATCATTCATGATTTTTCAACAGGTTCATTTTCTTTAATGGCCATCACATCCTCATCAGGCAAATCTAATTTCATTGGCTCATAATCTTCGACTGCACGATCAGTAAGGAATTCAGTTATTGCACTCCCTTTAATAGCTTTTTAAGTCACATAAATGATATCATATTCTGAAAGCATAACTTGCCACCGTGCTATTCTTCCTGTCAATGAGGCCTTTTCGAAGATATACTTAATAGGATCTAGCTTTGCTATGAGTCAAGTAGTGTGATAAAACATTTATTGTCTAAGCCTTCGAGCTGTCCAGGTTAATGCACAACACATCTTCTCTAATGGTGAATATTTTGACTCATAATCAGTGAACTTCTTGCTCAAGTAGTAAATTGCTCATTCTTTCTTATCAGTTTCATCTCTTTGCCCCAGCACACATCCCATTAAATTTTTATGCACTATCAAGTACAAAATCAAAGGTTTTCTTGGCATTGGTGGCACCAACACAGGTGGATTTGACAAGTATTCTTTGATCTTATCAAAAGCTTTTTGGCATTCATCATTCCATTCTCTAGGATCATGTTTTCTGAGAAGCTTGAAAATAGGATCACACTTATAAGTGAGTTGAGAGATGAAGCGAGCAATATAATTTAATCTCCCTAAAAAGCTTCACACTTCTTTTGAGGTATGAGAATGAGATAAGTTTTGGATGGCTTGTATCTTATCTGGATCAACTTCAATTCCTTTTTCACTGACTATAAAGCCCAATTATTTTTTTGATTTGGCTCTAAATGTACATTTGACAGGATTCAACTTCAACTGAATGTCGAACAGCTTTTTAAGACTGACTATATGATCCTCTCCTTCATGAGATTTTACAATCATATCATCTATATACACTTCTATCTCTTTATGCATCATGTCATGAAAAAGAGTCATCATTGCTCTTTGATAAGTAGCATCAGCATTTTTCAACCCAAAAGACATGACTTTGTAACAAAATGTTCCCCACATGGTCACAAATGTAGTTTTTTTCATATCATCTCGAGCCATCTTGATCTGATTATAGCTTGAAAAACCATCCATAAAGGAAAATATGGAGTGCCTAGCAGTATTATCCATTAGAGTATCGATGTGAGGTAAAAGAAAGTTATCTTTAGGGCTTGCTCTATTCAAATCTCGATAATCGACACACATTTTCACTTTTCCATCCTTCTTAAGAACTGGCACTATGTTGGCTACCCATTCAGGATATTTTACCACTTCTAAAAATCCAGCATCGAATTGTTTCTTCACTTTCTCTTTAATTTTTAGCAGCATCTCTAGTTTCATGCACCTTAGCTTTTGCTGCATCGACTTACATCCTGATTTTAAAGATAACTTGTGCTCTATAATATCAGTGCTGAGTTCTGGCATATCCTGGTAAGTCCATACGAACATATCTATATATTTTCAGAGCAGCTCTTCTAGCTTCTGTCTTTCAGCTGGTAAAAGAGATGTACCAACTTTGACCTCTCTTTTGTTCTCACCATCTCTCAAATTTACTAATTCAGTAATTTCTTTGTGGGGTTCAATTGGCTTATCTTCATGTTCTATTTATTTTAACAAATCAAGAGGCAGTGTATAGTTATCTGAATCTTCTTCATTATCAAGTTCATCAACATGAATTAAGTTTTCAAAATTAAATCTGAGATTAATGCCATGATTATCCTCATGTTCATTGTTTGAGACCTTACAAAGGGTAATATGGAGAGAATATTGGCACACAAAAATGGAATGACAAGAAAATGTAGGAAAGAAAAAGATGAAAGGTAAAATGAAGATAAAAACAACAGAAAAAATACGAATGCATTTTCTGAGTTTCACATTACTTTTCCAAAGTTTTAAAATGACAAACATAAACACACTATAAAAGATCTCCTAATACTCATAGAATGTAATTAGGGATTTAAAGTTTCACATTACTTTTCCAAAGTTTTAAAAATAAAAGGCAGCTCTGTAACTTCCCAATTATCCAGCTCAAAATCTGAAAGATAAAGGTACACGAATAGATCTTCACTTCGACTCTTCTTTTCTCCATCATCCACCATTTGAATAGCCAGCTCTGAAAATTTTTTCACGAATCCTGCACTTGGGGCTCCTGGTAAATTTGGATAAATATATCCTCCCGAGTGAAAAGAATTATAGAGGTATGGAATGACTATCGGCTCTGACTCTAGCTCATATCCCTTAAGATTAGCTATCCTTTTATCTCTTTTCTCATTCACCATTCTGATTGGCTATCCTCTTATCTCTTTTCTCATTCACCATTCTTACTCTGTCCCCTCTTGTTGGCTTATATCCCAAGCTAAACCTATCTCTCTTTTCATATATGGCCGATGGCTTCGTGATTCCTTGCAGGTTCTTCCCAAGTCTGACTTCAGGTCGCCATCCCATCTTGGTAAGCTGTCTGACTACCATTTTAGTAGTCGTAGATAAGTGTGACGAATATAATTTAGATCCTCCAGCTATATATGTTGCATTGACAATCTCGAAGGATCTATAAGAGCATTCTAAAGCTTCATCTGTCGATTCCACATAAGAAGTATTTATCGGTTGAGTTACCAATAAATCTTTTTCTCCTGCCACACATATTAGCTTTCCTTCAACAATGAATTTAACTTTCTGATGTAATGAGGATGGGACAACACCTGTCATATGGATCCATGGTCTACCTAATAAATAACTATATGAAGGAGAGATGTCCATGACTTGAAATTTCATGTTGAAAGTACATGGGCCAATCTACAATGGCACTTCTATATCTCTCAGCACTTCTCTTCTGATTTCATCAAAGGCTCTCACTATCATATGACTAGGTTTCATATAAGATCCATCAACAGGGAGTTTTGCCAGAGTAGTCGCAGGCATAACATTGATGGATGAGCCATTATCAATAAAAAATTTAGCCATTATATGACTTTTACATTTCATAGTAATGTGAAAAGCGCTGGTACTTCCTCTACCCTTAGGAGAAATTTCTTCATCATTGAAAAAAATATAGTTTAAAATCGTCAGATTGCCAACAAGCTGTTTCACATATTCAATAGAAGCATTGTGAGACACATATGCTTGATTTAGCACCTTCAGTAAAGCATTACGGTGTGACTCTGAATTGAGCAATAATGACAATAACGAAATTCTAGCTGGCATCTTGTTAAGCTGTTTTACCACGCTATACTCACTATATTTTATTAACTTCAAAAATTCACCTGTTTCACTCTCAGATACTAGCTTCTTATATTTTTTTTTAGTGTTACATCAAGATCACTCTGACTTTCATTTTCTTTCTCTATCTTGGCCTTCTCTTTTTTAGCTTTTTTTAGAGCCTCTGGGGTATAGCACCTGCCACTTCGAGTTATGCCTCCTACACCCGTTATATTGGCAGTATCTGGGTTGACTACGACATCATAATCATACTTTCAAGATACTGCTTTATCATTCTGATATGAAAAAGGGCCAGAAACTTTAATTGTCACCATTGATCGAGAGACGGGTTTTTCTAGCTTCGATGTTGGCTTCTCATCATAATAGATAGTTACTGGTCTACGCCCAAACTTATTTTTTGAATCAATGGTAGACACTTTCACCAACTCTTCTCTCTCTTGGTAAAACTCTATTCGACCTTCATCCATCAATTTTTGCACCTCTTGACGAAATTGGTGACAATTCTCGACGGAATGCCCCAGAGCACCTCTGTGATAATGGCAGCTTTCAGTTGAGTTAACCGTTTCAGAGTAATTTTGAGGTTCTATCGACTTTAGCATGTCAGCTTTGACCAAGGTTTCAAACACTTTAACCATAGGAATTTTGACCTCTTCTATTCTTCTTTTCACACAACTTGTTTGCCCATCAATCAAAGCATTTATTGATGGTCTGGTATGATTTGGTAAAGGGTTCCCATTGACATTTGGAGTCCCTCGTTGACTGGTATCAAAATTTAATACTCCTTCATTTATTAACCCATGCACTTTATGCTTCAAAGCAGTACAATACTCAATGGAATGACCTGGATTCCCATAATGATAATCACAATGTGCATTGGGGTCATACCATTTGGGAAACGGAGGTTTCAAAGGTTCAATAATAACAGGAGCAAGCAGATGTTTCTTAACAAGTCAAGGATACAAATCTGTGTATGTCATGAAAATTAGGTCAAAATGAGGTCTTTCTCGATTGTTATTATTCTGTGAGTTTCTTTGATTGCTGTTTGGGTAGGTTGGTCGAGTAAATGGTCGAGCTGAAGGTACCGGGGTGTAACTGGATGGTTGAGGGCTAAAACTTGATCTGGGTAACGATTGTTGGGGGGCCCGATAATGGTATGGTTGTTGAGAGATTTGGTTTATGGTAGAGTAGTAATGGGGGTGTGGGTTATATGAAACAAAAGGATGGTGTAAGGGATTTGTGTGAGTGACAACATGTGTCTCCTGCTCTTTCTTCCTTAAGGTAGCTATCTTCTTTTCAGACCCTTTAATTTTACCACTTTTGATAGCGTTTTCTATCATCTCCCCTGAAATTACCATGTTAGAGAAGTTTTTCGTGGTATTTCCCATCAATCTGTCATAATACGAGGCCTTCAGTGTATTGATGAATAGCACGGTTATCTCTTTTTCAATCAGTGGTGGTTGTACTTGGGCTACTGCATCTCTCCACCGATATGCGTATTCTTTGAAGGTTTTCGTCGACTTTTTCTCCATATTTTGTAATGACAGTCTATCAGGGGCTGTATCCAAGACGTACTTATACTGAGCAAAAAAAAATTTAGCCAAGTTTTTTCATGAATTGATCTTATTTCGCTCTAACTGCACGTACCATTTAGCTGCTGAACCAGTCAAACTATCCTGAATATAGTTTATCAATAGTTTGTCGTTATGGGTATGACCCGTTATCTTTCTACAAAACATAGTGATATGAGCAGATGGACACTTTGTCCCATCATATTTCTCAAAATTTAAGACCTTAAATTTTGGTGGGATAACCAAGTCAGGCACTAGGCTAAGCTCGTTGGCGTCAATAACCCCATAAGTGTCATTACCTTCAACCGCTTTAAGCCTCTCTTCAAGCTGGTCATACTTATATTGAATTTTTGAATTTATAACAGGTTCTGACATTTCGTGAGACTTCTCTTGCTCAACAGGGTCGTCAAGATTTGGTACCATGATGAGATCGACTGGGATGGGTCTCGAATTGGCATTCAAGTGGGTCGGCTGCTGATTTACAGAATGATTGACATAGGGGTATGGCTGCGCACTTGGTGGTTGTATGTGTATACCCCGAGGAACTTGAACTTGAACCTGAACTTGAGGTGGAGTGAATCCAAGAGGGTATAATGGTTCTTCCATATTAACCTCATCTCCTGTCCTTGATACACCATCGACTCTTTTTCTTTTCATTGATCCAATCAACAGTTGTCTTAATTCAGCCATTTGTGCTTCAATTCTTTGTTGTATTTCCATCACTCTTTCTTGTATCTCCTCATGTACCCTTTCGACCCTTTCAAACCTAGTTGTATTCTTTTCTTCCATGGCTCGAGTCTGGGAACGAGTATTATATCTATGCAAAATTGACGGGTTGTGGTTCCTTGGCTTTGCTATCCTTGAACCTTAGTTTATTAACCACGAATTAGATCGTATGATATAATGTCGTTGATATTATTGTTAGTATGAAAATGCATGCATGAAATGAATGAAATGCAAATTAGGGTATTGTCTTGGATCGATCGAAACAAAAAGAAACTTTCATTAACCATGGGAGTCTTTACACAGCATCCAACCATTCTCGCATTAAAGCCATAAAAACATCTGATTTGAGCATATTGCTCCCTAGCTTCATGTAAAAAGTGCAATAATCTTTGACTGTGGCCTTGGGTTGGTACAATCTTTCGTTCCAGTGCTTTCGCCTTTTCAACCATGTTACCTGCTTTTCAAATAGCCTTGTAGATTTGAGTAGTCAAGTGTTCGATGTATTGCTGCCTCCCTAAACTTCTGCTCTCCACATCTCTCGAGCATCTACCTCCATATTACAAGTGCAAGCCCAATAATCTTTTTTATCTTGCCACTCAGTCAAAATCTCATTTACGTGCTTCTGATTGCTTGTCAATTGAAGCTCCAAACTCATTAATTCATGCTCTAAGGCTTTTTTCTTGCTTTGCAAATCGGAGTTCTTGCTTTGTTCCCTCATTAGCTCAGCTTTTAGCTTTTCACTTTCTCTTTGGTGCCTTGTTACCTTTTCAGAGGCTCTTGAAAGTTTTTTTTTCCATTCATGTTGCTCTTTGGTGAGTGTGGAGATCATTTCTTTGTTCTCTCGAGCTCTGTTCTTCCAATATTTCACCATGTCCCGTAGTTCTTCCACATCTTTCTTGGATCCCTTCAAAGGTTTACTATCCAACCTTAATTTCTTATTTTCTTGATGCAGATCTTGCAGATCCTCTTTCAATACTTTTCGTTCTTTAGTCAACTTCTGTACTGCATCATTTTTCATCATCAAATCATATCTTAGTTGATTAACCTGATCCATCATAGCCATCTTTTCTTTCTCTAACATTTTCTTTTCAATCTCAAACTCTTGTTGAGCGATCTCATGAGTCGACAATATCGATACTGAAACAGGAGCCGACAACTTCTCTGAAACATCAGCTGGTATAGGCCTAATTTTGTTAACTCTTTTCATCTTCCATGCAAGGTAACCTTCAGTAACATTATCTGTGAGTCTAGCTGAGCTCATTTGGTTGACCTGCTTCCATGCTTTGATGATTTCATGAACCCTTTTCATATAACCGGATGTTTCATAATCAAACTCGAGTGAACCCAACCTATGAGTCATAGGGATGAACTGTCGTGAATCATATTGTCTTTGAACCATAAGGGGCGTGTAACTCACTGCCCCCCATATTCCTAACAGAGGTACCCATGACTCGTCTCCACAACTATATAAGATAGCCATCGAAAGCATCCATGGTGCCCTCCATGTTACATCTTCGCTAGTGAGCTTTAAAAAGAATGCTAACCACTGACCTTTTGTCCAATCTTTTCTCCATTCTTTAGTCATAAACTCTTTGATAGGACTGAAATACACGGAGAATGGTCGAAATGATGCCTTCTCTTTTCCCCAAAAATAGCTTCTGAGCCAGACAAACAGTAACTGAGCACACCCCATAAATCGTCCTTCACTTTTTCTTCGACAAAAATTAAGTGATCTAATAGTTTCTGCCAAAATAGTTGGTGAAGGGTTTATACCTTTATCTAATTGCTCAAAGAAATCAACCACTAATGCTTCTATATGTCCTAAAACCTTAGGGAATATCATCAATCCATAGATGGCTAAAGCAAACACATTCGACCCCTGATCGGTATCAATATACTTTCTTATGTACTCGAGCAAAAAAGCTGATGGAATGATGTCAACCCTATTTTTTTCTTTCTTGTGCTTGTCTATCTCTTCAACCTTCACTTGCATGATCTTGGCTAATTTTTTTCTATATCCAGTGGTCTTATGCTCTTTCCAATAGATCTTGTCTTGATTGGTAGACTCTATCCGGAGTAAAGAAGAATATTCTTCGATCGTGGGAGCCAAGTCTTCTTGGTTGAATACAAAGCATCGATAAGATGGATCCCAGAACTGTATTACGGCTCTCATTAGCTGTTCATCAACCTTCATAGACATAAGCAGTGCCACATCCCCGTATTTCTTGGAAAATGATTCTTTTTTCTCTATTCTCCACTGTTTCCAAATGGCTTCCAATTCTGATATATTATTCTGACTGAGATCTATATGCACTGACTGTGGTACCACCGATATATGACCATCTACTAAGCAATCTCCTTCTTTCTCTTGAGTATCTTCTGAATGGCTCTTGACCTCTAAGTAGCTCTTACACACAAACAACATCCTTTAGGTTTTTTTGAAAGTTTTTTTTTTTTTGTTGAAGATTGGTCCAAAACAATACCCTCTAAAAATATGGTACCTATATGATGCATGCAACAAAATTGAAAACAATAAAACAAATCAAGAATGTAAATAAAACAAATAAATAAAACTGAATAAATGAATGAACAAGCATATCAGAATATACGTAGTGTCTTAATTTAGATAATTTTCTCGTAAAAGGGACAATATGGCTCTATCCTAAAGTTGGACTTCAGGGTTCACTATATGCCGGGTTAAGATTTACATGTCTAAAGGTTCCCAGACTATTCCTCACATCATCGTCCATTATAGACTAGTAAGGCTCCCCGATCCTCACCCATTACAGGCTACTAACGGAACGGGTTTAATCTGAGTGGAAGTGTTTCGCTAGCAAATGCGGAGGTTATCACCTCACGAGAGCATAGCTACTTCACTTCCTCCTAAAAGGATGGAGCCAGGGTATAGAGCTCATGTATGCGAGTGAATATGCAAAGTGTGTGCAAGGTAATGTATTAATCAAAATAACATGAATAAATCAAAAACAAAATCAAAATGAAGTAATAACTAGCACATAATTTATTTCATTTATTAACATGACTATTTTCAGAAAAATAAAATAAAAAAATTAAATTAAATATCAAATAAAATCAATTAAATCCAACCGTTGTCAATAGCGCATAATTAAAATTTTGGCCTGACTCTCAAATAAGTCCCCAGTGGAGTCGCCAAGCTGTCGTAACGATTTTAGGACCGCCAGACGTAAAAATGAGTTTTTGTTTTAAAAAAGAGGGAGTCGCCACCAATCTTTATTAGGGTGTGATTGGCCACCCAAAAGTTTATCTTTTTAATAAAACTATAAAAACGAGTTTAAAGTTTATCAAAAAGATATATTTCGATCTACGAAAAATCAGGTTGGGTCCGAGAGTCGGTTACGCGTGGAGAAGGATTAGCACCCCCAAACGCCCATAAATTGGTACCATTCAACTATGCGCTATTTTCGGTGTTGGATAAAAATGGTTTTAATTTGAAATTTAACACTAATTCCCTTCACTAAAAAAAATTTGCTAAAATATTGATTTAGAAATATTGAGAAAATCTTTAAGTTAAAGAATTATCTTAAAATTCTCCATCGTCTAGGCAGAATTTAAAATAACTCTTTTCGCTTAAGATTTAACACAATAATCATTAAAATAAAATAACAATCTTTATAGGAAATAATTGTTAGTGACCCTCCAACATCTAGGCAGAGTATCAAGAATTATTTCTCTCGGAATGTTATTTTTTATTTTATAATATCACAAAAAGATTTTTTTTTAGTATTATTTTTTTATTAAAAAAATATTTTATCAGCAAATTAAAGAGAGAGTAATGCAATCAATTATTGATGACAACATGCTAACGTATATCATGCTAATGAATGTCATGTAAAATGAAATGCAATTTAAGAGTTGGATTCTTAAATATAATGAGACCACCCCGACTCTCCAACATCTAGGCAGAGCTTAGGTGCGACTGTTTATATTTAAGATCCTGATTTTATTATACTTTTTATTTATTAATCTTATTATTAATACAAATTAAGAAATCATGTGAAAAGACTTCACGAAGTAAAATTTTCTAAATACCCCATCATCTAGGCGACATTTGGGAACAAATTGCTTCAAATAGAATTTTCACACGTGTCCTTAGGATTTTTTTTTTAGGACTTTGGATTTCAAGGATTTTGGATTTCGGGGGGTTTTGGATTTAATGGATTTTGAATTTTATGGGGTTTGGATTTAAGGGATTTTGGATTTTTAGGAGTTTTAGAAACCTATGATTTTGAAAATTAAGAATTAGTGTTTAAGGTTTCGTTTTTAAGAAAATACGAACATCTCTAAAAATCCCCAACATCTAGGCGGATTTTTGAAGCAAGTTCGATTTTAGTGATTTTTGAAAATTAATTTAAAATTTTTTTTTATATTTATTTTTTTTATGAAAATTTATTAATAATAATTTCTCAACATCTATGCGAAATTATTTCTTTTTTAAAAAAAATATTTTTATTCCCTCCAACATCTAGGCAGGGAAAATAATAAAAATTATTTTTTTGGGCATTTTAATATATTTTAATTATTATTTGTTTTTAATTTTATTATTATTAAAACAATTAAACATTTATTATAATAAATTTATCATGCATAAATATAAAAAATAACAAAATAACAAAAATAATAAAAAATTTAAAAAAAAAAATTTTTTTTATCAGAACCGGACCGGTCAACAGTCCGGTCAACGCTGGTCCGGGCGGTCTTATCGGTTCGGTGGTTGGATCGACAGTTCAGGCGATTTGACTGGTTCGACGGTCGGATCAACGATCCGGACGATCTGATCGGTTCAGTCCGATCCACTGGCGGTTCGTATGAATCGGTTTAAGGCTGGCTAGAACGGGTCGTTGGGTCGGGTTACGCGGATCTCGGGTTAGGTTCGGGTCAACGCGCGGATCCTTCTTTGGTTAAAACGACGCCGTTTTAGGTTTTATTGAAACGACGTCGTTTTGGCTATTGATAATTTATATAAAAGTAAAAAAAATTTTCTTTGTTATTTTTTTCGATCTTTAGAAAAAAAAAGCCCCTTTTTTTTTTTCTTCTTCTTCAGCCACACGCCGACCGACCGTCGGTGCCGCTGCCGTTCGTCGATCACCGGCCGTCGTCTCCGGTGGTCGAAAAAACCCCAAAATTCTCCCACGAACTCTTCTCGACCCCCTGAGCACAGATCTGACCTCTTTTTCACCAAAAACGACCTTGATTCGCATAGATCGGGTTTTGAAGTTTTTGATTTTTCTTTCCTTTCTTTTTTTTTTGACGAAACTAACGATTTCTTGACTTTTGTAGATGGCTCGACGTTGAGGTTCCTCGCCGTATTTTTTAATTTTTGTTTCTGTTTTGGTTTTTGTTTTTTTGCGTTTTTTTTTCAGTTGGTGTGGTTTCTGTTTGGGTATTTTGGGTGTTTGGGAGTGTTTTGAGGGAGGGTAGCTGTGTGTTTGAAAATGGATTTTTTTCTTTTTTTCGAGAGCTCCACCCATCTAATGAGGAAGATGGTTAGAGATTTTAAAGGGTTTCGATTTAGGGGAATCTAGGTGGCTATAGGGTGGCTGTAAGTAGGCTGAGAGAGCTGGTTAGAGGGTTGGTTGGGTTGGTCAGGGAGTTGGTTGGGTGGCTGACAGGGAGTTGGTCGCGGAGTTGGTTGGGGCAGTTCGGCGCCGTACCAATTCCTTGACTTCTGTCTTATTTTCGTTTTGTTTTTTTTTTCTTTTTTTGTTTGTTTTGTTAAATATTATTATTATAATAAAATGAAATAGTAGACCCGGACAAAATTGGTGTCTACAATTATCAAATACATTTTCATTTATATTTTTCATATTCTTGAAAAATAAAAACAAAAAATAACTCTATTTTCATTTTTAATTTATGATAAGAATTTGATAGAAAAAATTTTAATGAATAAAGCAACTCTACCTCAACCTTTATAAGCAAATTTTGAAAAGAAAAAAAAAAAAGAAAAAACACATGCATTGTTTTGATATAAACCACCTTTATTAATTCAAATCCAATCATAAAAATCTTATTTTTAGTTTACCTTTAACTTGTTCTTCGCCAAGTTCATTTGCACCTTCTTTCTCAAGCCTTTAAAGTTCATCTGCAAGCAAACAAAAGGAGTTGGAAAAATAGAAATTAGAATAGAAAACTCCACCATGAGTACCACATATTATAAAACACACTAAAATTATGAAATACAAATTGAAAATTCAACATCACCATTAATCAATACATTTTCAACATGGTGATCATGAGATGTACTAATATTAACAATATTATCAATAAGTAATTATCGCTTTCTTTCTCTATAAATGTCAAAATGCTCTCTTTCATCTACTGGAACATGTATAGGTACCACATTTTCAAAATAAAAAAAAATAATAAATAGGTGTGCTTAGGGGTGTAAATGATATATTAGTACTCGTAAGTTACTTGAGTTTGATTCGAATAAAACTTAAATTTGGTTCGATTATTATCAAGTCGAGCTCGAGCTCAAGTAGCTCGACTCATCGATCGAGCCGAGTTCAAATATTCTTATACTCAGCTCGAGTAACTCGTGAGCCTAATCAAACTTTTATATTTAAATTTTTATTATTATTTTAATTAATAAAATATCTCGAACTCGAGCACAAATAATCGAGCTGTTGTTGAGTATAAGAATCGAGCTTATTTTTACATATTTTCGAACTTAATCGAGTGAGTTCGAGTAGTTCAAATTCGATCACGAATCGAGTTCGAGCTAAAAAAATGAAACTCAATTGAATTCGAGTCGAGTATCGAGCCGCGAGTTAGGAGTCGAGCTCAAGCTCAAGTTTCTTACTGTATCAATTCGACTTGGCTCGATTACACATCTAAATGTGCTAACCAATTTAAAGAGCAACTTTAAATAAACAAATATATCTTCTATTAAGAAAATAAAATAAAATAAAGATATTTAATTGCCTAAAATTTTACTTCTTCAATTGAAATCCATGTCTACACCTGTAAAATAATCACAAAAAAATAAAATTTTAGGTGTTAAAGGCATCCTAATCCTACAAATCCAATCATATCCAGTTAAAACATCTTTAATCCTTATTCTTTGGAGAGATTGAGAACTTACTTGAAGAAGTACTATTATTCTACCAACGATAATATAATCTTACCTGAATTGTCAGATTGTTGTGCGTAGCAACTAGCATACCATAGTAATTCAAATATTTTAAAAGTGAGCCCTGCTTCAATAATAACAAAAATGGTCGCAAAGTCAAGGGAGATACAATTTTTGCAATTGCAAGCTAAGTAATCATTACATTAATAAACTCATACAAATCATTGAAACCTTATTTACAATATTTCATCTTTTAAAAATTCAACTTCAAAATTTAGTTGAAAACAAAGAAATAAATAACAAAAAAGACAAAAAATCTTACACTCAAAAGCAAATTTCAACAAACTCAACCAACATAATTTCTTTTCCTACAATAAAAAAAAATCATATAATTTAACCTTAAATTGAGAAAAATAGCCTAAAATTTTGAGTTTTCATTTTATGTCAAGAAAATGTCAAACTTATGAAATTTAAAAATTACAATAACTAAAAGTAGAGAACAAAAAAGAAAAATAGTCATGAGATTGATTGGGGGTTTCCTCTCGTGGAATTAGGAAGATCAAAGGCTGAGTTCTTTCTTCGTGACTCTCTCTTTATTTTATCTCTTTTAATTTTTTGGTGTTACTATCTTCCATCTTCTAGGATGATTTGATATAATTAGCTTTCATGATCTTGTTTCTGATTAGAAAATCAAGAAATCCCAAAGAAAAGAAAGATTATAATTTTGACTTTAAAAACAAAAAACTTTTGGATTTTGAGAAAGACCAAAGAAAAAAATATATAGATGCTTTTTTGCAAACTCTAAAAAAAAGTGACACCTGAAATTCAACTATTGTATTCTCTTTCTTGTTATGCTAATTGACGGCAAAGTGAGTGAGGTTTTCATGCTCGACGCTATTTTAAGATCCTTGGGAAAGGTAGACTCCACCCAAAATGATGGTAGTTACCACCATCGGCTTAAGGAAGAGAGTTGATTCAGTAGGAAAATTGTTAAAGAAGAGAATTGAGATTGCTACAAAGTAAAAATAAGAGTAGGAAATAAGGTTTTAAGGAGAGAAAAAGGGAATAAGAAAAGATTATAAGAGCCTGAAGGGTTTTCTTGTAATTTGATATAATCTTTTTTCCTTTCACTCAAACTTTTCTCTTTTTTCTTTTTTCTTTTTATTCAATGATAGCTAATAAATTTCCTTTATTGTCCATAATTTTTAATCAAATCTCTTTATTGTTGTTTTATGGATAGGTGTTGGCTAAATAAGTGTCTACAGTAAATTTGTAGACAAAATTATATGGTAGTTAGATTCTGTAATGTTTTTCTCAATTATAAATACCATATTTAATTTGGTTCAATTTATGGATACAAGTTTTGGAATCTGTTTAAGTAAGAACTTAGTTATGGTTGCCACTTACATGTGCCTTTTCGTTTACTTTTACCATCAAATCCAATCCGATTAATGTCTTATTTTAATAAACAAAACATAAATTGCAACCAAAATAATTAAGAAAAATAAAATAATGAAATACCCAAATCAAATAAAAACATGATGAGCAAATCAGTTGAAAACAAAATACCTAAAACCAAATTGTTTTGAAAATGAGTTCTTTAAGCATTCTCTCTTCAAGATTAGTATGCTTTTTAAAATTTTTTTTTTTTAATTATTTGGTTTTAAGATTAAAGATTTTTCTCTTTTCTGGTGACTATGTTTTTAGTATTATTTTTGAGATTTTTATTTCTTATGTTTTCAATTCATCTAAGGTTTGAGTCGAGCCATAGGTGTTCGAATTTGAATTCTTATAAGTTTATTATAGTTGGCTATCATTTCGTATTTGATTATAAAGGAGAAATCATCTTTTGCCACCTAGGTAGACTTCACGGACAACCTCAAACCTTAGAAGAAGATTTCATGGATACTAACAATACCCAATAATAATCTTTTATATTTTTGTGAAAGAATAATACATTATTAATGAGTTAAATATATTGATGAAAAATTTTTATGTTAATTATAAGAAGCTATATATGACTTTCATTTATGGCATGATCTAAGATTTTGTAATAAGGTAAGAGAAATCATTAATGTATCTCTTTTTTAAATTTAAAAGTCTCAATAATAGTGTTTATACCTTTATAAATCTCCTATTTATTGTTGTACTTTCAATTTTCTCTTCATTTCATTTTTCATTTTTCCATTACATTTTATCATATTCTTTCTGTAATTGTCATTTAGGTTAAAAAAAAAGTATATTAAGGATTTGAGTGATGAGGTAAAGTATATATCTTATTTCTTTTTATGAAAGTTCATTAAAGTAATTATCTACATAAACCTATATTTTTAGCTATAATTTCTTTCTACGCAAACATATTATGATAGACAAAAGAGGTAAGTTTTTTTTTTTCTTTTATGTTGAAATTCTTGAAGAAGAAAATGATACATTTTCTATATATATATATATATATATGTCTAATTGATATTTTTTATAAGTTAAAGAAAACATCTGCTATCTATATGATGTAGTCTTTTTTAAATGAATAATAAATTACTTCAAATTCACATTTTTTTCCACTGAATAATTTAAAGCTTCTCGTATTATTATTATTATTATAGCATAAAATTTCTCATATTTTGGTTCTACTTTTGTTTGAAATTTTTTGTTTTTCATTTTGTTTTTCATACAATTCACACATTATGATTTAATATATTTTTGTGGTTCCTATCCATAACTCTTTATAAAAGTTATCATTTAGCACTCATTTTGTATGTTTATACTCCTATAGATATGTTGTAGATATTTCTTAGCTTTTTTTTTGTAATTTTCAACTAGAACAATTAATGTTAACTTTTTCATTTTATTTAACTCTTTTTATATGAATGTGTTATTATTAAATGGGAACGTGACAAAATTAAATTGATTTGAGCGAGGCATGACCATATTAGTTTAACAATAATTACACAAATTTAGAGCTTACACTCAAAATTTGTCACAACATTAATCTTAGATTTTTTTTCTTTGTGTAGGTGCAATAATGATAGAAAATGTTAAGAATCAAAGATCTTGTGGTAGCATACAATGGAGTTGAATTCTTTGAAAAATTTAGCTAAATGCTCAATTAGAATCTAATGTTTGTGAGTTTTCTCAATTAAAAATATAAGTTTTAATATGGATTTAATGTAAAACTAAATGTTTTGGAATTAATTCAAATAAGAATTTTGTAACGGCAGCGTAACTCATGCACATTAGGCTAGAGTTAATCTTCGTAAAATATATATTCAAATAGATAAATTATCAAATACACTGATAGTAAAATTTTTTAACCCCACAAACATAATTGAGATGATGACATAAGTCCCTTTAAATGTTAAAAAAATTAATTTAAAGAAAAATGGGACATGTATCATTATCTTAATTTAACTTATAGAGTTAAAAAAAACTCTATTATCGAAGTATCAAATAATTTATTAAAAAAATAATCTTATTTACATAGTAGTTATCACGTGATTATCATTTTAGTTGCCATATTATCAACATTCACACATGACCTCAAGATAGATAATCATCTATTCGATTAACCATGTTTCATAAAATATAAAAGGAGAATCAAATTAAACATTTAATTATTCTCAAAATTCTTTACATTTTCTCTATTCTTTTTTGCTTTTGCCTCTTTTTTTTTTTTTTATCTCCATACACTTCACTAATTTTAGAATTGAAACACATTTCAAAATTTTAATTCTCACACTTTTAACCTTCAAATATGACACACTCACCAACTAAGCCTCCAATTTCCTTCATTCTTACCTAACCAAAGTACATCAACAAATTTATTTATGCACTTTTAATTTAATTTGAAGTATTTAGAAGAAAAAAAGAATCTCAAGAACAACCATATTACTATAAATATTTTTACAAAGGGAGATTTAAATTTTTAATTTTTAAAAAGTTTTTTTTTAAAAAAAAACATGATTCTTAAATTTGATAATTTACGTATTCAAGTTATTTAAAATATTAAAATTCAAATATTTGTATAATATTTTACACAAAAATTATATATTATGTTTTGTTTTGACATAAAAATCTGAAATATAATTTTTTTATTTTATTAAATTTATATACAATTACTTTTATAATTTAAAACTGTGTCATATTTATATTTTATTTAGATATTATATTTATATTATATCACGGCATTATGATTTAGATTACCTTTTCTCGAGTCTAATGAGATTTGAAGTTATTCGTAGAATATTAATTTCAAAAGCAGACTCTCTTTTTGTTCCCTTTTCTTTCTCAATAAAAAAAAAATCTTTCAGCGAAAAGAAAAAGCCTTCGTAATTGCTTAAGCTTTAAGGTAAATATCTTATTCTTTTCTTCTCTTTTTCTCCAAAAAAATAAAACAAAAATGGAAGAAATAAACCCTATGGAGTTGCTCCGATCCAATCTCTGTCAGGTTCGGATCCCCAATCTAACCAATCATATCTACAAGCAAGAATGATGCCTCTCATTTGATTCACTGGTACTTTTTTTAAATTTTTTTATTAAAATTACCTTTTTTTTTTGTTTTTCAAGAAACTGCTAGATTGGTGGTGACTAGTTTTAACTAAAAATATTATGTTGATAGGCTATCTATTTTGACTTTTGATGTTTCGATTTGTTTATCTATTGTTTGGCTTTCGAGAAAGTTTATTTCACTAGTTTTTTTTTTAATCACATTTTTCAATAATTTGGCATCATAAAAAGTTTAGTAAAAGCTCAAATTTTTGCTAAAGTTTTTACCTTTCTTTTATTAAGCTTTTTTAGGGTTTGTTTGTTTAAATTTAGTTAGAGTTATCATATGTGGTTGAATTTTTGCAAAGGTCAAAAGGAGGATTGTTTATTGATATGAGTAAGTTTCTAGCATTCGGGAAAGATTATGTGGTTTGGAATTATGAGAAGCTTGGAAATCTTATGTATCTATATATTAAGCAAATGAAAAAGTTGGTTGCTGAAGATAGGCCATAAAAAAAAACCCACACTTTTAGCCATTGGTACTTTTACAATATTGTTATAGTTATGATTAATTTGTTTATGCATTGTTATTATTTGCTGCTCTTGAACATTATGTTACCCTGTTCTTGTTCTTACTAGCAGTTTTTTTTTTTTTTTTATGGTGAAGAAGTCAATTTTTAAGGAACAAAGAATAGTCTCTAAGCCCTAAAATAGTCATTTGGTTACATATCTAAGGCCTCAAATTATAGACATTTCGTATAATGTCCTGTGGCTTCTAATATAAGGGAAAAAGGTGAAAATACCTATGTCAAACACATTCTTGTTTGACAATTTTAAATTGAGCAACATAGGTTGAGACCATTTGGCAATGCAGTTCTCAAGCCAGTATGTTTTATATCCGTGATGATGAGTTAAAGTATAAATGGTGCTTGCAACTGTTAATGAAAAAAGTCAAACTAATTTATCAGTGGACTAACATGTTTAGAGTTATTGCATGTTGTAGACATCGGTTTTGTTCGGATCTACTATTAAAATTAATAATAATAATAAATATATATTTTAAAAATAATTATTAATTATTAAAAAAAAAGAAGAAGAAAAGAAAGAGAAACAAAAAACGACAAAAAGCAGGGCGGCTGATGCCTGGCACCAGCCACCCTGCAGCCACCACTAGCTGCCCATGCTCCTACAGCCTACAGCCACGACCTGTTCCCCTTTTGAACTTCTTAAAAACTCTCAACTTCTTTCCCTTGATCTCTTTCTCGGACCCCCTTTTTCGAAAGCTCTCTCAGACATCCTTTCTCGAAAACCTTCAGACAGATCTTTGAAACCTCTAGACATACAGTCCACAATACCTTCTCGGACACCCAAACACACAAAAAAAAAATCCTTCAACCCACACCAACCATGAAAATAGAAACACAAAATCAGAAACAAAAAAAAGACAAACAGTTCTCCCCATAAGGAAAAACCTTAGCGTCGAGCTCCCTGCAAAAACAAAGAAAACAGATTAGTTTTAGTCTAAAAAAAAAGAAAAAGAAAAAAGAAGAAGGTAGAAAACTTCAAGCCTCAATCTATGACGATCGGGGTCGTTTCTGGAGAAAAGAAAGGCAGATCTGAAAAGAGAGAGTTGAAGAGAGCTGCCAGAATAATTTTTGTATTTTTCGGTGATTGAAAACCACCGGCAACGACCATCGATGGTGACCCAGGCGGTTACTAGCGCGGTGGTCCGGCGACCGAACGGCGAGAACCCCAGAGCTCTCTTTTTTTTTTTTTTTGAAATAGGAGAAGAATGACCAAAAATTTTTTTTTGGGTTTATATAGAAGGCTACAGTCCAAAACGACGTCGTTTTGGTCAAATAGAATTCGCGTGTTGACCAGAATCTGACCCGAGATCCGCGTAACCCGACCCGTTGATCCGCTTTTCCAATAGCTACTGATCGGTCCAATTGAATCGGTTTGAATCAGATCAACCGTAAACTTTCACCTGAAACACAGATTAAATCGTCAAATCGATTTAGACCGACTTTGACCGGACCGTTGACTGGTCCGACTTAGGTAAAAAATTTTTTTTCTTTTTTAAATTTTATTTTCTAATTTTTTTGTATAATATTATTTTTGTTATTTTAAGTATATTTTTATATTTATGCATGATAAGTTCTTAAATTTGTTATGATAAATGTTTAATTGTTTTAATAATAATAAAATTGAAAACAAGTAATAATTAAAAATATATATTAAAAAATGTTCAAAAAATAATAATAATAATTATTATTATTATTTTTTTTCCTGCCTAGATGTTGGGGGGAATAAAAAAATATTTTTCCTAAAAAAATATTTCTATTTAGATATTGGAAAATTATTATTAATAAATAAAAAATATAAAAAAATATAAAAAAAATTTTTAATTAATTTTCAAAAATCATTAAAATCGAACTTGCTTCGAAAATCCTCCAGATGTTGGAGATTTTTAGAGATGTTCGTATTTTCTTAAAAATGAAACATTAAACACTAATACTTAATTTTCAAAATCCTAGGTTTCTAAAACCCCTAAAATCCAAAATCCCTTAAATCCGAAACCTCTAAAATCCAATTCCTTAAATCCAAAACCTCTAAAATCCAAAACCCTTAAAATTCAAAACCCCATAAAATCCGAAAATCCCAAACCTTTAAACTTTTAAAACCGAAACTCTAAAATCTTCAAACTCTAAAATCAAAACTCTAAACCTTTCATACCTTAAAACCAAACCCTAAAACCCTAAAAACTTAAATCCAGACCCTTAAAATCTGAATCTTCAAAATCTTGAAACCTTAATCTTTAAAACCTCTACTCAAGCCTTTACTCAAAACATCCTAAAAATCCTAAGGACATGTGTGAAAATTCTATTTAAAGTAATTTGTTCCCGAATGTCGCCTATATGATAGGGTATTTAGGAAATTTTACTTTGTTAAGTTTTTTCACACGATTTCTTAATTCACATTAATAATAAGATAAATAAATAAAAAGTATAACAGTAAATTGAGATTTTAAATATAAACAGTCACACCTAAGCTCTACCTAGATGTTGGAGAGTCGGGATGATTTTATTATACTTAAGAACTCAACTTTTAAATTGCATTTCATTTTACATGACATTCATTAGCATACATACGTTAGCATGTTATCATCGATTATTGTCTACATTATTCTCTCTTTAATTTACTACTTGGTGATAAAATATTTTATAATAAAAAAGAATAATACTTTTTTTTAAAAAATTGTGATATTACAAAATAAAAAAAACATTTCGAAAGAAATAATTCTTGATACTTTGCCTAGATGTTGGAGAGTCACTAACAATTATTTTCTATAAAGATTATTATTTCATTTTAAGGATTATAGTGTTAAATCTTAAGTAAAAAGAGTTATTTTAAATTCTGCCTAGATGTTAGAGAATTTTAAGATAATTTTTAACTTAAAGATTTTCTCAATATTTCTAAATAAAAATTTTAACAAAATTTTATTTTTCCAAATGAAGGGAATTAGTGTTAAATTTCAAATTAAAACCATTTTTATCCAACACCGAAATAGCGCATAATTAAATGGTACCAAATTATGGGCGTTGTGGGGGTGCTAATCCTTCCCCACACGTAACCGACTCTCGAACCCAACCTGATTTTTCTTATACCAAAATTTGTCTTTTGAATAAACTTTAAATCTGTTTTTATAGTTTTATTAAAAAGATAAACTTTTAGGTGGTTAATCGCACCCTAACAAAGATTAGTAGCGACTCCTCCCTTTTATTTTTCTTAATTTTAAAACACATTTATGTCTAGTGGTCCCAAAACCATTACGACAGCTTGGTGACTCCGCTGGAGACTTGTTTGAGAGTCAGGCTAAAATTTTAATTATGCGCTATTGACAATGGTTGGATTTAATTGATTTTATTTTATATTTAATTTAATTTCTTTTATTTTATTTTTCAAAAACATTCATGTTAATAAATAAAATAAATTATGTGTTAGTTATTACTTCATTTTGATTTTGTTATTGGTTATGATTTATTCATGTTAATTTGATTAATACATTACCTTGCACACACTTTGCATATTCACTCGCATGCATGAGCTTTATACTTGAGCTCCATCCTTTTTAGGAGGAAGTGAAATAGCTACGCTCTCATGAGGTGATAACCTCCGCATTTGCTAGCAAAACACTTTCACTCAGATTGAACCATTTCCGTTAATAACCCATAATGGGCTAGGATCGAGAAACCTTACTAGTCTATAATAGGCGATGATGTGAGAAATAGTCTGGAAATCTTTAGATATATAAATCTTAATTCAACATATCGTGAGCTATAGGAAGCCTGCCTAGGATAAAGCCATGCCACCTTTTTAGGAAATTACCAAAAATTAGGACATTATACGTTATATTATTTTATTGTATGGTTATTATATTATTTCTTTTACTTGTTTGTTTTGAATTCTTGAGTCATTTTATTTTTTTTTTATTTTATATATATTCATTGATTGTGTGCATTTTATTTGAATATGTGGTATTTATTTTAGGTCAATTATCGAAAAAAAAGGCAAAAAAATATTTTCAAAGGTTAGGAATTTTTCTTAAAGTCTTTGTTTATTGGCCGAATACAGACTAATTTTCAAGCCTTATTTATTTCATTTTTCCTTCTCAAAATAAAAAATTTTGTATTTTACTTCATCTTTCACATTTCATGCATCATGATGAAATAATACATGTATCACATCCCATACGCATCATGATAGGATAATATGAGCATTCCATCCCATTCACATCAATGGATAATGCATGCATCCCATGTTATACACTTGTTGATAAATGATACATGCCTACCATACATGTCTTAATAAGTAGTGCGCACATTCCATCTCATTACATGTTTAAAGGTAGTATCAGTTCATTAGGATGACATAACAAAAGCATTGCATTTCATGTAAAAATATAATGAGCACTTGATAGGTTCATGCATTCCATACAAGTATGCTGCATTAGTCATAGGAATATATCTCATCATTACGTAAATATGTAAGTGCATTTCATGCATATAGATTCATGAATAATAGGGTCGTATGAAACATATATTGCATTTCATATCCTACCATTCTTGCAACATAACATTGCATTTTTTTTCATACACATTTATGGTTGACGAAAATTTTTATTTGGGTCTTTGTACATATAAAAATCCATTGTCATAAGTATATATGCATTTCGTGACATTCTCATATTCATGTATTCATAAACATATTTTGTGTGTTTTTATTTTTGTGATACTCATTCAATAAGGGTAACAGTATAGAATTTTTGGTCTAAGTCCTGAAATAAAATGTCTGTCTTAGTAGAAATTAGAATGGTCAAAATAGGAGATCAATTGGAAGTAATGATTAGTGCTTTGGAGTTGAATCAAGAGGAATTATGACTTGAGCTTCGAGAGATGATACGATAAATGGCTCACTTGATAGAAATGGTTAAAGGTAGTAGTGGAGTTGAGTTTGTTCCTCCTCAAGGATCGTTGTCACTTTCGATTCCATCAAGTCAAGATTAATCAGCTCCTGTTAGTCCTAGCACTTTTCCAGAACAAACTAAGACATTGGGTGATTTGAGCAGTGATCAAAGTTTGGGCGAACTCATGAGAGGAATGGGTAAACTAGCCATGCAAATGACTAAGCTCAAGAGTTTGATTTTCAATAAGAAGTCATTTGGCTTCAAACAACCATCACCAACTATTTTAAATCCTAATCCGTACCTAAATCTTTTTTATGACTATTTTCAACCTCCTTTCCAAGCACCTAGCATTAACCCTTCAAGTGTCATACAACCTTTAAAATTTTCACACTTGAATTCACGTCCTTCACCTCACATTTCACAATCGCTTGTTCAGCATGCTATCCAATCACCACTTTATCAGCCCAATTTTTAACCTAGAGTTTCTCAATTCACCTCGAAACCAACTATACCAGTACTTTTTCAGTAAAAAAACCAACTATAGGACAGAAAAACTCTGGTAACACCAAAGGAAAAGCCCATATTGATCCAATATCCATGTCCTATATAGAGTTATACCCGCTACTCCTAGGGAACTACCTCATTGCCCCTATCCCTACTGAACCTCACAAACCACCTTTTCCTAAATGGTATAACCCTAATGCCCAATGTGAATACCATTTTGGTGTTGTGGACCATTCTCTGGAAGACTACATAGCTTTGAAACATAAGGTGCAGGGATTGATAAAAGTCGAATATCTGAGTTTTGATGCAAGATAAAACCAGTTATTCACGAGAACCCTTTTTTGATCCATGCTGAAATGATAGGCAGTGCTGCAAGCAACAGTAAAGTTGGTCAGGATGGTGAATAAAAAACTTTTTAAGTAAAGAGTTATCCTCCATAGTAATCATAGTTAACTTTTTTTAGGTGAGATAAAGAAAAGTGGAAGCAGGTCTGGTACTTTTTGGCCCTAGCCCTAAAATGGTTTATGATGTGTAAACTTGATACTTTTGGAATGAATGAAAACTTTTTTTAACCTAGATTTTTTATGAATTGACGCTTTTGTCCACCTTTAATAATTGGAGCCAGTGAAAAAGAGTGACGGTTGTGAATATACTTTCATCAAACTTTCGAAGAGAAAAGAATGTCTTTAGATAACCCAGCCAGAATATATGATAGAACTCAAGTTTCCCCGTTCTTAATAATAATAAAATTTGGCTTGCACATTATGCATCATCTATTTGAATTCATTATTTTTCATGCTAGTTAAAGACAAAAGATGATGATTGTGAATATGCTTTTGTTAAACCTTCAAAGCCAAATGATTTTTTATAATAAAATTCATGTTGTGCATTTTTTACTTCTGATAATTAATAAAAGGTTCAAGGATAGCTATTCTAGGAAACGAGGTTAGTTGAGTTTACATACTTATAGCACTCGAGTCAGTATCAAAATCATGGAAAATAAAGATGCCAGTCAAATGGATAGAGTAAAAAAGGCCCAAAGAGAGATCAGTGAAATAGTTACAGGAATGCAACAAAACATAAATAGACAACTGGCAGAATTAAAATAGATGATAATGGAATTGACAAAAGGAAAAAGAGTTGTTAAGACGCACAGAACAAGAGAGAAAATAGCTATTAAGACACCATTGTATCCATCTGGGTTCACATATGTTTAAGATCCTAATGTGTCACAAGCACCTCTAATAACTCATTAACCTTATATTGGCCATTTTGCCAAGTTACCATTAGTTTGAGTAAATGTCAATCCTAGGCATACTCCTCACGACTTCACTACTATGCTTAATATGGATGATCATAAAGAATTAAAGAAATTAAAAAGGGTGCCAGATCCATCAGAAGATATAATGATGAAAGATAAGTATAATCTATTAGAAGAAAGATTGAAAGTAATTAAAAGTCGTGATGTGTACGAGAATGTTAGCACCAGTGAACTTAGTCTAGTACCTGATCTTGTTATTTCATCAAAATTCAGAGTCTCAAGTTTCAAAAAGTACGATGAAACGAAATACCCTTTAACACACATTACCATGTACTATCGAAAGATGACAGACTATACTCATGATAATAAATTATTGATCCATTACTTTTAAGATAGTTTCACTAGACCTACAGCAAGATGGCATGCTCAGTTAGATCGAAGTAAGATTTACTCTTAGAATGAATTGGCTAGAGCCTTCCTAGCACAATACAAGCATGTTGAAGATATGGTACCAGATAGGTTGTTCTTACAGAACATGAAAAAAAGATCAACTGAAACATTTAAAGAATATGCACATAGATGAAGAGACATAGCAACTCAAGTACAACCACCCTTGTCAGAGAAAAAAATTACTGTTTTATTTATCAATTCTTTGGACACTCCTTATTATGAAAGAATGATTGGAATCTTTCTAAAAACTTTTCAGACATGGTGATTTCTGATGAAATTATAAAAAATACAATCAATAGTGGCGTGATTAAGTTAAAAGATGCGACATATGTTAAAGAGAAAAGTACGTCAGAATAGAATAAAAAAAAGTGCAAGCAGTCACAATAGAGGGGCATCTACCTAATAGCTTTATCCCGTATGATCCTTATCTTGTTTATCAACCTCATCACCCTGTCATAAGCCATATCTCTCAAAACTCATATATTTGCCAACCAAGCCAGCATTTGAGCTTTTCAGTAAATTTTCATCCTCAAATGATCATTCATGATCTTGTTCCTACATTTGAACCATCACCTGATCGATAAAGAGTTGAAAGAGACTAAGGAATGATCAAGAGAAATTGTCTATCCCCATTTTTCACCTTTTACCTTTTCTAATAGAAGGTCGATATCTCACTCATGTGCCTCTGAAAATAACACTAAATCCATCAGCAAAGAGTTATGATCCTAATGATAAGTGTGATTATCATATGGAGGTAATTGGTCACTCAATTAAAAAATACAAACAATTAAAAGAAAAGGTTGAAGATCTTATAAAAAATGGTATTCTGACTCTGGAGGTAATAGAACAATGAAAGTTGTTGACTCCATTCAATCGTTAAATGTGAGAAGTGGAAATGAAGAGGAATGTGTCAAGTTTTGAAAATCAGGATATGATGATTTTTTAAAAAAATTTTTTACTATGTATGTGTGACATGTGCATTGTGTCTCTAGGAGTTATCTAACTTATTTTGAAAGAATTGAATGTTTTAAATTTTTTTTTTTTATGAAATTTCTCTTTATACATTTGTTTGAATAAAAAGTCCCACATAAGTAACTTTAAAAAAAAAAAACAAAGAAAAAAAGAAGTTTTCTTTTGTAATAGAGATGGAAAGATTCTTTAAGGAAATGGTGATTACTATTAGGAAAAAACTCATCAAATATCTCTACACTTTTTTAAATACTGTCATGCCCCTAATCACTCAAATGATTGAACTCATCAACCATAATCTTTTAGGAAATGTGAGTTCGAGTTCAGACCTTAAAAGGTTGATAATCTTTTCTTGGGCAAAGAACAAAATAGATTAATTTTGAAAGTTTGTTTTAAATTTTAAAAATCAGATACTCTTTCAAATTTTTAATTGATAATTCAATGTATGTCAAAATTTTGCTATGATCATAGATATAAAAACGCTTGAGCCTTTTTCTTAAATAGCTTTTGTTCCATGTCTTAAGACACATTGAGAAAAAAAATTCCTTTCTAGCTAAGATAATTTATTTCATACCTTTATACCTTTTCTCTTCCTTTCACCATGAAAATGTCAGCAAAATTTTAGAGCCTAAAGAGCCTTTTTGAACTATGCAATCAATCATATACGACTTAATCGTTATTAGAACCTTGAGTAAAAAAGATGAGGCATCACAAAAAAAAATAAAAAAAATAAAAAATAAAAAAAAATAAAAAGAAAAAAAAGGGACATCTTCAATGATTTGCTCTTCTAGCCAAGTGATCATGTTTGAAATTATTAATGGCCATCTTTCTCTATCCTTCTCATACATAAAAATTATCCATTTGCTACCCATTTGAGCCTATTAAATTTTTTGTTCCAAAATAAATCATAACCAAGGATCATTTTCTACATTGGGGGACAAAATTAGGAGGAAAAAATTAGGATATATTCAAGATCAACTTCAAGAAAAGTATCTGATAATTGAAAGCGTCTAACATACCTTTTGGAGGTGAAAGTCTGGGGTAAAAAGTAAACAAGGCTTCAATTGAAATTTCAAGATTCAAGAAAGTGAACAGTCAAAGATGAAGTTAAACATTTTTAAGGCAAAGAAACCTCAAAGATAAGAACCTAAAGCTTTAGTTCGAATAAAAAAATAAGAAAAAAAAAACAAAAAATATGTACCTTGAAAATGAGAATTCAAGGCAAAAAAAAAAGTGAGTAAAGTTGCTGAAATTAAAGCCAAATGTTTCAAAAAAAAATGGCAAAGAAAGAAAGTCAGTGAATGCTCCTTAAGATCCTTGGCCTAATTAACCTGAATAACATATTTTGAGCCTGTTTATCCATTCTTTCAAAACCCCTAACTTTGGTATACATTACATACCCTGAAAAGTCCATTTTGATCAAATGTTGACACTTGAATTGAAAAGCAATGTCCTTGAATTTGTATATACTTGTTGAATTCTTCATTGATAGAAAATATAGCTCTAAGGTGAAAACCCTAAAAGGGCAGTTTAGAGCTAAAGTCATTTTTGAGGCCTTAAAATGAATTTCAGAGTTTCAAGGTTCTATCCGAAATAAAAAAAAAAATCTCAATGCAAAGCCTTTTGAAAGACCAATACCTACTAAAAACCTTTCATTTTAACAAAAAAAAAAAATAGAAAAAAGGAAACCAACCTTGTCCTCTTCCCAAATCTTGTTTGAAAAGTAATGGCTAGTTTTGACTCACATTAAAGTATCACGTTTTCAATAAAAGAAAAGTGTTTAAAAAAATTTATTATCTCTTTTGTGAGCCCAAGAGAAATCCTCGCAACCTTCATCTAGTCTTTCCATGAGATATGCCCACCAGTAAAAGGAGTTGAATTGTCAATTATCCTCCCATCTATAAGCTTTTTAAATAGTAATCATCAACTTTCAAGAGATTCGAAAGTCTTGAGTTTTAAATTTTTTATTAATTACAAAAGTACTTTATGTGGGGTAATTTTTGACCACTTTTTGAAAATTTTTAAGATTATTTGAGTATTTTGTACATAATACTGAGATCATTTTTTTTTGTGAAAATAAAACAATGAAAATTTAAACAAAATTTTTTCAAAAAAAAAAAAGAAAAGGGCAAGAAGAGTCTTTGTATTTGCGTCGCTTGCATCTACATCACAAGAAAGACATTCGAATTTACATCACTTACATTGACATTTGTATAAGACATTTGTATTCACACCATAAGAAGAATTTACATTTGCATGATGCATTTGCATTATAAGAAAATGTATTTGTAGAGGCATTTACATGAAAAGGACATTGTCATTTGCATTATGAAAAAAGTTAAATGTATCAAGCATTTGCATTCTTACATTGGCATTGACATTTGCATCGACATTTCCATTAGCATCATTTGATGAGAATAGATATTTGTATCATGTTTGCATTTATCAACTTTGTAAGTATTAAAAATAAAAAAAGGGGCAAGTTTTTAAAGTTTTAAAGTCTCTGTTTAAGAGGAACTGTTCTCAATCAAGATTTCAAAGCCTCTGTTTAAGAGGAACCAATTTTAATCAAGATTTTAAAGCTTCTGTTTAGAGGGAACCTTCTTCAGAAAAGACCTTTAGAGTCTAAAAAATTTTTGATCAGGCGAAAGTCATGTTTAAAACAATTTTCAAATCTTTAAAGTCTCATTGCCTCTGATTAGGAGGAGCATTCAAAGATTTTGAGATTTGTAAGACCTCTTGGCATAATTTTGATTTACGGTGTTATCCCGATGAATTCTTTATCTTTTGACTTACAATGTTATTTCAGTCGATTCTATAAGACCTCCGAGTATGATTTCTAAGACTTCCGGGCATAAATTCGATTTGCGATGTTATCTTGATCGATTCATTATTTTTTAACTTGATATATTATTTCAGTCGATTCTGTAAGACCTTCGGGCATAATTTTTAAGACCTCCAGGCATAATTTTGATTCACGGTGTTATCCCGATCGATTCTTTATCTTTCGACTTGTGATGTTATCTTAGTCGATTTTGTAAGACCTTCGGGCATGATTTCTAAGACCTCCAAACATAATTTTGATTCGTAGTGTTATCCCGATCGATTTTTTATCTTTTGACTATGGTGTTATCTCAGTCAATTCTGTAAGACCTCTGGGTACAATTTCTATTCAAGGTATTATCCCAATCGATTCCTTATCTTTCGACTTTCGATGTTATCTCAGTCGATTCTGTAAGATCTCCAGGCATAATTTTGATTCGCGATGTTATCTCGATCGATTTCTTATCTTTCGACTGTGATGTTATCTCAGTAGATTCTGTAAGATCTTCGAGCATGATTTCTAAGTCTTTCGGATATAATTTCCATTTACGATATTATTCCGATCGATTTCTTATCTTTCGACTTGTGATGTTATCTTAGTGTATTTTGTAAGACCTCCGGGCATGATTTTTAAGACTTTCGAACATAATTTCGATCTATGATGTTATCCCAATCGATTTTTTATCTTTTGACTTACGATATTATCTCAGTTGATTCTGTAAGACCTCCGGACATGATTCTGTAAGACTTCCAAGCATGATTTCTAAGACCTCCGGACATAAATTTGATTCGCGATGTTATCTCGATCGATTCTTTATTTTTTGACTTACGATATTATCCCAGTCGATTCTGTAAGACCTCTGGACATGATTCTTAAGACCTTCGGATATGATTTTTAAGACCTCCGGGCATGATTTTGTAAGATCTTCAGGTGATTCGCGGTGTTGTCTCGATCGATTCTTTATTTTTTAACTTGCGATATTATCTCAATCGATTTTGTAAGACCTTCGAACATGATTCTTAAGACTTTCGAGCATGATTTCTAAGACCTTCAGGCATGATTCTGTAAGATCTCCGAGCATGATTTGTAAGACTTTCCGACATAAATTCAATTCGTGATGTTATCCATATCGATTCTTTATTTTTCAATTTACAGTGTTGTTTCAGTCGATTTTGTAAGCCCTCCAGACATGATTTGTAAGACCTCCAGGCATAAATTTGATTCGCGGTGTTGTCCCGATCGATTCTTTATTTTTTGACTTGTGGTATTATCCCAGTCGATTCTGTAAGACCTCAGGGCATAAATTTGATTCGCGGTGTTGTCCCGATCGATTCTTTATTTTTTGACTTGTGGTATTGTCCCAGTCGATTTTATAAGACCTCCAGGCATAAATTTGATTCGCAGTGTTATCTCGATCGGTTCATTATTTTTCGACTTGTGGTGTCATCCCAATCGTTTTATATATATTTTAAAAAAAAATCATGATTTACTTTCGGATAAAATCGTTATCTTTGTCTTTGCCCTATTTTTTATTCTCAGTAATGCGCAAAGAGGGACAGTTGTAAACACTGATTTGTCCGGGTCTACTATTAAAATTAATAATAATAGTAATAGTAATAAATATATATATTTTTTAAAAAAATAATTATTAATTATTAAAAAAAAAGAAAAAAAATAAAAAATGATAGAAAGCAAGGCGGCTGATGCCTGGCACTAGCCACCCTGCAACCACCACTAGCTGCCCACGCTTCTACAGGCTATACCCATGCTACAGCCACCACCTGTTCCTCTTTTGAACTCCTTAAAAACCTCTAACTTTTTTTCCTTGATCTCTCTCTCAGACCCTTTTTTTTTAAAGCTCTCTCGGATATCCCCTCTCAAAAACCTTTGGATAGATCTTCGAAACCTCTAGACATACTGCCTACAACACCATCTCGGACACCTAGACATACAAAAAAAAACCCTTCAACCCACATCAACCACGAAAATAAAAACACAAAGACAGAAACAAAAAAAAAAAGACAAACAGTCCTCCCTGTAGGAAGGAACCTCAGCGTCAAGCTCCTTGTAAAAACAAAGAAAATAGATCAATTTTAGTCTAAAAAAAAGAAAAAAGAAGAAGGCAGAAAACTTTAAGCCTCGATCGTCGTTTCTGACGAAAAAAAAACCAGATCTGGAAAGAGGGCATTGAAGAGAGTTGCCAGAATAATTTTTGCATTTTTCGATGATTGAAAACCACCGACAGCTACCGTCGGTGGTGACCAAGGCGACTGCCATTACGGTGGTCCGACGACCGGATGACGAGAGCCTCAGAGCTCTCTTTCCCCCTTTTTTTTTTTGAAATAGGAGAAGAATGACCAAAAAATTTTTTTTGGGTTTTATATAGAAGGTTACAGTCCATAACGACATCGTTTCGACCAAGGAGGATCCGTGCGTTGATCAGGATCCGACCCCGGATCTGTCTAACTCGACCCGTTGATCCGTTCTTCTAATAGTTGTTGAACGGTCCAATTAAATTGGTCTGAACCAGATCGAACCGTAGATTTTCACCCGAACCACATATTAAACTGCCAAATTGGTTCAAACTGGCTTTGACCGAACTGTTGACCGATTCGGTTCAGGTAAAAAAAATTTTTTTTCTTATTTTTTAATATTATTATTATTGTTATTTTAAGTATTATTTTTATATTTATGCATGATAAGTTCTTAAATTTGTTATGATAAATGTTTAATTATTTTAATAATAATAAAATTGAAAACAAGTAATAATTAAAAATATATATTAAAAATGTTCAAAAAATAATTATTATTATTATTATTATTTTTCCTGCCTAGATGTTGGAGGGAATAAAAAATATTTTTCCTAAAAAAATAATTCTGTCTAGATGTTAGGAAATTATTATTAATAAATAAAAAATATATAAGAAATTTTTAATTAATTTTTAAAAATCATTAAAATCGAACTTGCTTCGAAAATTCACCTAGATGTTGTGAATTTTTAGAGATATTCGTATTTTCTTAAAAATGAAACATCAAACACTAATTCTTAATTTTCAAAATCCTAGATTTCTAAAATCCCTAAAATCCAAAACCCCTAAAATTCAAAATCTCCTAAAATCCGAAATCCCAAACCTTTAAACTTTTAAAACCGAAACCCTAAAATCTTGAAACTCTAAAATCAAAATCCTAAACCTTCCATACCTTAAAACCAAACCCTAAAACCCTCAAAACTTAAATCCAGACCCTTAAAATCCGAATCTTCAAAATCTTGAAACCTTAATCTTTAAAACCTCTACTCAAGCTCTTACTCAAAACATCCTAAAAATCCTAAGGACACGTGTGAAAATTTCATTTGAAGCAATTTGTTCCCGAATGCTGCCTAAATGATGGGGTATTTAGGAAATTTTACTTCGTTAAGTCTTTTCACACGATTTCTTAATTCACATTAATAATAAGATTAATAAATAAAAAGTATAACAGTAAATTGGGATCTTAAATATAAACAGTCACACCTAAGCTCTGCCTAGATGTTGGAGAGTTGGGGTGATCTCATTATACTTAAGAACTCAACTTTTAAATTGTATTTCATTTACATGACATTCATTAACATACATACGTTAGCATGTTATCATCAATTATTGTCTACATTATTCTCTCTTTAATTTACTACTTGGTGATAAAATATTTTATAATAAAAAAAGAATAATACTTTTTAAAAAAAAAATTGTGATATTACAAAATAAAAAAAATATTCCGAAAGAAATAATTCTTGGTACTCTACTTAGATGTTGGAGAGTCACTAACAATTATTTTCTATAAAGATTTTTATTTCATTTTAAGAATTATTGTGCTAAATCTTAAGTGAAAAGAGTTATTTTAAATTCTACCTAGATGTTGGAGAATTTTAAGATAATTCTTTAACTTAAAGATTTTCTCAATATTTTTAAACAAAAATTTTAGCAAAATTTTATTTTTTCAAATGAAAGGAATTAGTGTTAAATTTCAAATTAAAACCATTTTTATCCAACACCGAAAATAATACATAATTAAATGGTATCAATTTATGGGCGTTGTGGGGGTGCTAGTCCTTCTTCACACGTAACCGACTCTCGAACCCAACCTAATTTTTCGTAGATCAAAATTTATCTTTTTAATAAACTTTAAACTCGTTTTTATAGTTTTATTAGAAAGATAAACTTTTGGATAACCAATTACACCCTAACAAAGATTGGTGGCAACTCCCCTTTTTATTTTTCTCAATTTTAAAACACAATTACATCTAGCGGTCCCAAAATCGTTACGACACATATCTTATTCCTCTATGCCTTTGCATGTCGAATCTATGTAAGGACTTCGAATTGATCAAAATCAAAGTTTTGAAAAGTTCAAAAGTTTTCTAAACGATTGTATTTCTTTAGTAATATCTGTTGTGATCAAGCAGATTATGCAATTAATTTCTATTTTATTATGCAATTAATTTCTATTTTACATTTTTATTTATTATCCCTACCAATTTCATTTTACACTTACATTCGGGTAGTGGTTTAGACTGATTAAGTTTGTTGCAGATTCCCTTTTCATAGAATCCCTTTTGTGATGTGTTGATATATCTAAACTTTTTCATGTAATTATTGCATTTTTAATGATAACTTTTGCTAAAAATGAACTGTGTTATCCTTAAGGTCCTTAACTTTTGACTATATTTTGTATAAATCTTGATGGACATTAGCTTGAGTGGTAAAAGAGTGATATGGTTACCATAGAATGTAAGTTTCAAAGCTTACCAGAAGAAAAGATAAGAAGAGGATTGAAGTGTTTATAAATGATTTAGTGTTTGAGTAGAAATTAAAATCAATTCGTTGTTTCTAGACTGAAATGACATCTGCTAAAAGGAAGCTTGACAAGAATACCAACTTTGATTGGAATAGAATTCAAGAAAACGGGTAGGATGTAGAAGCAACTTTTTGGACCGGGTTATACAGGTCTAGTGAATCTTGGAAACAGGTAATATTGAACGCGATGTAGGGATACCAAAAACAATATAGTGTTATGATGTTTCTGGTTACCTAAATTTGCTCTTATGCAGCAGCTCCATGGCAGCAACCATGCAAGTGGTGTTTTCAACACATTTATTTTGTAGACGGTAAGTTATGATGTACATACGTTTAGCTAATATTGTAAATTCACTTAAATTAGGAATTTATGGTTCTTATTTGCTTTTCTTTCCATTTTCTGCTTTGATTATGCAATCAGATATTATATGAACCAAAGCTTAAAAATGGCTTTTGAGATGACCCCAACTGATCCAACCATAAACCTTAATATGCAATTGTAAGTTACCATTATTATGGTTATTAATTCCTCAATTTCAATATGTTATGTGTTAAAATATTTTCCTTAATGTTGGTAATTATACATAGATCATTGAATCAAATGGTCGAGTATATACTTCTGCTAACATTATATATATCTTTGAAATGCATGCCAAGCAGACTTAAGGCAAGTATTAATTTCTACCTGTAATTTCACTTTCAAAACAATTATTGTAAATATAGAAAATAAATTTTTTTGAGAAAATATAAAGTAAACTTTACATTACCTTTTCTTCCGTGTTAAATGTGGGAATGAAGAAAACATCAACATTAGAGAATGATTCTAGGAAAAAAATTAACATCAACATTTTATTTCTCATTTATTTCTCATTTGAAGTACTTTATAGTACCAAATTAACAAGAGAAAATGATAGGGTCAGCCTCTAAAACTGAACTAGTTTCCCTATAAATTGAATGTTAGCTAACCTTCAGAGTATTCGTTAGCAAAATCTAAACTGAAATAATAGTAGACGAAAATCAAGTAAGTTTAAAATCAAGGATGGAGGAGGAAGATAGTTATTCCTCATGATTGTAACATGTCAATGTATCCCTTTTCTATCATTGCTATCAAAACTTTCAGTAAAATAAAGGAGATGGATAGACTTCTTAAGGTGCCATAAGTCCTTCAATGGTGTAAAGTAGAGACTTAGCCCTGTCAACTTTAAATAGTACTGTCTGCAACATGCGCATCACATCCAATTGAGGGTCAAGCTTCCGCTGCCATCCCTACAAAGATGGAAAAAAGAAACAAAAAGCTTAGAAAACCAAAATTTATGTCTCAAGGATTTTTGGAACTACGTAACATTGTTCAACATGTAACAAGATGTTTAGTAATCAATGCAGGTAAACATTCATTTTACACTAACTATATTTTCCATTTCTTTAACATCTTGTTTCTCCTCAATATAAATTTTACTATTCAAGAAAGTCTCAGCCATCATGATTATCGATAGTTTTCATGCTGATTACTAAACATCTTGAATAGAAGGAATTCAATAACTTTCTCAAGGAGAGAAGACTATGATAAGTAGCAAGCAAAGACCATATTACCTCAAGAACCAAGGTGGTAATAATTACTGTACAAACATTTCCATCAATGTTGACATTATGACGTCTAACATGCTCAAGTAGTTGCTGTATGCACTCGCCTGGATAGACAAACTCACCATCTGGGGAATCCCAGAAATTGAAAGATTGTTCAACGTCCTGTCAACAAAATAAAAAGCTTAAGCTTGGATCATATCTTTTGCGTACAAGGGAGAGCAAAGGCTTAGAGTTTAAGTTTAGATCCTTAAAGCACACCACCTTGACTAATTCCATCTTACAGTCCAACTACATATGGTAAGTCTCTAAGGAACTTAAACAAAGTCATAAGTATCAAGAATAGAGATAAAATGCATGGTCCATTAAAAGGTACTTCATTATTAGAAGAAAGAACCTCATTATTTGGTATGTTTGCTCCAAAGTCAAATTTTTGGTCTACAAGGTCCACAGAAAGAGCAAATAGCAAAGATAGCCGGGGAGGCTATGAGGTTTTTAACTTTGTCTGATAATCTAATTCAATTTAAAAACATGGATGAATGTTTAAAACAAAACATGAAAAAACATGAAATATGTTCTTGGATAAATAAACTCTTCGATTGACAGTCCAATAAACTTTCATGGCGGTATAAAAAATCAGTACGTTACACCCAACAGAAAAAACTTTCTAGCAAATGCATTACCTCTATGAAAGCCTTTGGATTAGGACAATGTTGCTGTTTAGATAACCTAAGTGTGGACTCAGCAGCACTGCGACCATCTCGAAGAGCAATAGCCTTAAAAAACTCCAGTAAATTCATTCGATCTATCTTCGAAAGTTCAGCTGTCATGCCTACATCAAGAAAGATAACATGAGGCCTTGAACTAAAGAGATGTTTACATGATCGCCTATCTTTTACACGGACAAGAATATTCCCAGGATGCAAGTCTGCATGAATAAAATTATCTACCTGGAGAAGGAAAAAAGAACATCATAAGTTTGAATCCAATCTTTAAATTTTAGCATGACTTATGCATAAGCTTTTCAGAGACAAAATCTTAAACAAGTACGGGACTACAAGGTAGAAGAAACGATACAAACAATCCAATGCAACGCAATTCAGTATTTACAACCACCACAATAAGAAGAAATGTAAAAATGAAGAAGTTTAAAGAATGAAAAAGAGAGTATGAGAAACAATACCAAAAGCATTTTTAAAAATGCATGCGTCCCAATGTGAGCAAGGGCGTTTTTAGTCTGCTCATGTCCTTCAAGCTCATCAACATAGTGCAAAACACTTTCTCCATGTTCAAAAGTCTCTACCAGAACAGCAGGGTGTACCAAGGGGTATAAAGGCTCTGGAAATGAGACATCCTTCCATCTACGGAAGTTGTAGATAAAACGGCTTAGATGTGCAGCTTCCCTAGCAAGATCAACTTGGGACATCATGTAAACTGCAAATTGTTGTAGACTTTCATCCAATCTCAACCATTTCAACGTAGGGATGAACTTTGAAAGTTTAGCTACAAAATTAATTATCATAAAGTCTCTTCTAATTGCTTCACTAACCCCTGGATGCCGAACCTTTACAGCAACTACAATGGGCTTGGTTTGTTGACCAGGGTACCTATATTTCAAAGTTGCTCTATGAACTTGAGCAATACTTCCAGATGCCAAAGGTTCCTCTTCAAAATTTGCAAAGATTTCAGTCAACTTTTGACCAAATGCTTTTTCAATAGATTTCTTTGTGAAAGAGAAACTATGTGATGGAGCTGTAGCTTGAAGTTGAACAAGTACATCACAAAGATCTCTAGGAAACAGATCTGGTCTAATCGCAACCCATTGACCCCATTTTATAAATGCTGGGCCTGCTTTTTCCAGTGTACGATGGACAACACGAAGCCACATTTTTCTGAATTCAACACCTAAAGAATCCACAAAGGGAGCCATTGCTATGCTGGGTAAAAACAAAATCGCTAAATAGATTGCTCTGAATAACAAAATTATAAACTCCCAAAGGAATAATACAAAAGATGCTAAATAGATACGTCCATTTTGTGCTTGCATATAAAGAGTATCCTTTGCAGAGAAGTCTCCTGCTTCTGCCCATTTCTGTTGGGTCCAGGCTAGCTCTCCAATCATGAACGCCATAAAAGCAGAAACTACAAGGTTCGACCTACTTAAAGCCAAAGTCACTGCACAGGCAATTCTACTTATTGGCGTCAAAGCTGGACCATCATAGTAAAATAATTGAAAAAGCCTCTTCCAAGTAACTTGTGCATTGTCTGAAAATACATAACTAGAAGAAAGGGTATGGAAGCTCCGAGGCGGATAACTCTTTGATAATCCTTCCTTTATTTTGTAAAACGCAAAAGGAGTATCTTCTCTTAATGAATGTTTATACTGTGAGCATAACTTATATAGGGAGTAAGGGAACTCAACTTTTGTACGCACCACAATATTATTTGCTTCTTGGAAGCTAGGCTTCCAGTTCGAATGAAGGGATCGGGCAACCCTCCTAACATTTCCGTAGCCCAAAAATCTGCATTATGTCAAACATGTTTCCATTTAACGTTGCCTTAATCTAACAAACTGAAAGGATAATAGAAAGGAATAATAAAAAAGAAACAATAAAATTAACATTATCAACAGCACATGGTTGAAAAGATAAAGTTCTAGAAGGAAACTAACCTCAACATGGCTGAAAACAACAACAGTGGAAGCACCAGGGACGACAAGGAATGATTTGGTTCAGTTGAGACCAAGGTGATTGGCGGCCAAAGAGTGGCGCATGCAGCACGCATGCACCTGAGAGAGAGGTAGATAGACAAAAGTTGTTTGATGGTTTTTTTTTTCTTTTGGTTTTTGCTTTAAAAAAGAGATTTTTTTTTTTTTTTTGTAGTTTTTAAGTTAAATTCCCTATTATGTAACGTTTTCTCAACAAGAATAGTTCAATTTAGGAATGAAAGTTTTGGAATCTATTCAAGTAAGAACTTAGTTATAGTTTTGACTTATACGCGCCGTTAAGTTTACTTTTTGTTTACGTTTACCGTTAAATCCAATCCAATTAATGTCTTATTTTAATAAACAAAACATAAATTGCAACCAAAATAGTTGAGAAAATAAAATAATGAAATATTCAAACCAAGTAAAAACATGATGAGCAAATCGGTTGAAAACAAAATACCTAAAACCAAATTGTTTTGAAAATGAGTTTTTCAAGCATTATTTCTTCAAGGTTAGTTTGGCTTTATAGAGTTTTTTTTTTTAATTATTCGCTTTTAGAGTTAAAGATTTTCTCTTCTATGGTGACTCTATCTTTTGTTTTTAAATTTTTATTTTTTATATTTTCAGTTCATCAAAGGGTGAGTCGAGCCACAAATGTTCGAATTTGAGATCTTATAAGCTTATTACAGTTAGCTATCATTTCGTATTTGATTATGAAGAAGAAATTATCTTTTATCGCCTAGGTACATTTTATGAACAATCTCGAACTCTAATAGAAGATTTTATGAACGCTAACAATACCCAATAATAATCTTTTATATTTTTGTAAAAAAAAAATATATTATTAAATAAGATAAATATATTGATGAAAAGTTTTCATATTGATTACAAGAAATTGTTTATGACTTTCATTTATGGCATGATCCAAATTTTATAATAAAGTAAAAGAGATTATTATGTACTCTCTCTTTTTGAAATTTAAAAGTCTTAATAATAATATTTATACCTTCATAAAGCTACTATTTATTGTTGAACTTTCAATTTTCTTTTCTTTTTATTTTTCATTTCTCCATTTTTTTTTCATATTATTTATGTAATTGTCATTTAGGTTAAAACAAAAAAGTATATTAAGGATTTGAGTGATGAGATGAAGTACATATCTTATCTCTTTTTATTAAAGTTCATTAAGGTAATTATCTACATAAACCTATATTTTTAGTCATAATTTTTTTCTATACAAACATGTTATGATAGACAAAAGAGATAAGTTTTTTTTATTTTTTTTCTATTTTTTTTATTCTAATTGATATTTTTTATAAGTTAAAGAAAACATTCCCTTTCTATATGATACTATCTTTTTTAAATGAACAATAAATCACTTTAAATTTTCATTTTTTTTCATCGAATAATTTAAATCTTCCTATCTTATTATTTTTTTCATAAAGCTTCTCATATATTCTGTTTTACTTTGGTTTGATTTTTTTTTTTTTTTGCCTTTTATTTTGTTTTTCATACAATTAACACATCATGATTTAATATATTTTTGTGGTTCCTATCTTTAAATCTTTATAAAAGCTATCATTTAGCACTCATTTTTTATGTTTATACTCCTACAAATATGTTGCACATATTTCCTAACTTTTTTGAATTATCAATTACATTAATTAATGTTAACTTTTTCATTTTATTTAACTTTTTTCATATGAATGTGTTCTTATTAAATGAGGATGTGACAAATTAAATTGATTTTAACAAGGCATGACCATAGTAGTTTGACAATGATTACACAAATTTAGAGTTTACACTAAATATTTTTCACAACATTAATCTTAGATTTTTTTTTCTTTGTGTAGTTGCAATCATGATAGAAAATGCTTAGAATAAATAACCTTATGGTAGCACAAAATGGAGTTGAATACTTTAAAAAATTTTGGTTAAATGCTCAATTTAGAATCTAACGTTTGTGGATTTTCTCAATTAAAAATATAAATTTTAATTTAATTTAATATAAAACTAAATGTTTTGGAAGTAATTAAAAAAAATTTCGTAACGTCAGTGTAATTTACGCGCGTTAAACTAGAGTTAAACTTAAAATACATATTTGGTTAGGTGAGTGTCCAAGCTTTATTTACCCATCGTATAGATGAATTTCGGTTTTCTTTCCACGAATGAAGGATGAATATTTACTGTCCAAGCATTATTTACCCCTTTCCTTCCATGAATGAATGATAAATATTTTCTTCAAAAAAAAAAAATTCTCATTAAAATAATTTTATTTATATTGTAGTGGTCACGTGATTAGCATTTTAGTTGCCATATTATCAACACTCACACGTGGCCTTAAGATAGATAATCAGCTATTCAATTAATCATATTATCATTCATAAAATATAAAAAAAGAATAATTAAACATTTAATTATTATCAAAATTCTTTACATTCTCTCTATTTTCTTTTGTTTTTGTCTCATTTTTGTTTATTTATTTATTTATTTTATCTTGAAACACTTCATTAATTTTAAAATTGAAGAACATCTCAAAATTTTTATTTCGACATTTTTAACCTTCAAATATGACATACTTACTAACTTAACCTCCAATTATCTCCGTTATTTCTTAACCAAAGTGTAACATATTTATTTATGCACTTTTAATTTAATTTAAAAGTCCTTAAAAAAAAATCTCAAGAAAAATCATATTATTATAATAATGCATTTGATTGAAGAAAATCTATAAAATCTTGATGCTGGATATTTTGATTATCATATGTGGTTCAGGATAATTCAAAAAAAATATCAAATTTTCAACAATAACCAAAGTCTTGGATCATAAATTTACCTCTCCCTGTAATATTTTAAGATTTCGAAGAGAAAGTTACCTTATTTTTAAATTTAATTTAAATAAAAAATTATTACATAATTTTTTTTTTAAATCATATCCAAAAATGATTGAAATTCAATTATAAATTTTTGTCAGTATAATTTTTTTATTGTAATTAGGACGATTCTATCCAGAAACACTTTAAATAATTTTTTTTATAAAAAATTAAAATATCGGCATTAATATTTTGAAATGCCTTAATTAATGATATTTTATAAATACAAATAACAATTAATTAATATATATATTTTTGTTACTAAATGTATTATTTCTCATTTGGATATTAATTTTTAATAAAATAAAATAAAAATTATAATTATATATGTAAAGAAGATTATAATAAATTTTTAAAAATTAATATATATAGATTTTTTCAATAGACAAATGATTTGAATACGGATTATTCCAAAAATAAAAAAAATTAAATATCACTTTTTTTTAATGATCACACTTTATTTTGAAATTTAATATTTCGTAAATCAAACTACTTTTAAATATTTTTATTATGTAGAAATTTTTAAAACATTAAAAAAAAAAAAGAAAAACTTTTCTTTTTGTCTAGTCTAACGACGTTTGAAATTAATTAGCAGAACGCTAATTTCAAAAGCAGACTGTCCTTTTGTTCCTCTCCTTTTCTCAATACCAAAAAAAAAAAAAAAAAAAAAAAACAATCTTACGGCCAAAAGGAAAAAAGCCTTAGCAGTTCCTTAATCTTTAGGGCAAATATCTTATTCTTTTCTTCTCTTTCACTCTAAAAAACCAACAAAAATGGAGGAGATAAACTCTATGGAACTGCTCCGATCCAATCTCTCTCGGGTTCGGATCCCCGAACCCACCAATCGTATCTACAAGCAAGAATGCTGCATCTCCTTTGATTCTCCGGTACCTTTTTTGTTTAATTTCTTATTAAAAATTATCCTTTTTTGTTTCTCGAGAAACTGCTGGATTGCTAGTGACTAGTTTTAACTAAAAATATTATGTTTTTTTTTTTATCCCAAAAAAAATTATGTCGATAGGCTATGTGTTTTGATTTTTGATGTTTCGATTTTGCTTAGCTATTGCTTGGCTTTCGAGAAAGTTTATTCCACTAGTTTATTTTAATCACATTTTTCAGTAGTTTGGCTTCTGAGAAAGTTTAGTAAAAGCTCAAACTTTTGCTAAAGTTTTTCCTTTCTTTTATTAAGCTTTTTAAGATTTTGTTTGTTTAAATTTAGTAAGAACTCTCAAATATGGTTGAACTTTTGCAGAGGTCGGAAGGAGGATTGTTTATTGATATGAGTACGTTTCTAGCATTTGGGAAAGATTATGTGGTTTGGAATTATGAGAAAACTGGAAATCCTGTGTATCTGCATATTAAGCAAACGAAAAAGTTGGTTGCTGAAGATAGGCCTTCGAAGAAACCCACACTTTTGGCCATTGGTACTTTTACAATATTGTTATGGTTATGATTAATTTGTTTCTGCATTGTTATTATTTGCTACTCTTGAACGTTATGTTATCCTGTTCTTGTTCTTGCTGGCAGGTTTTTTTTTTTTTTTTTTTCTCGTTGAAGAAGTCAATTCTAAGGAACTGAGAGTAGTGCCTAAAGTAGTCATTTGGATACATATCTAAGGCCTTAAATTATAGACATTTGTATAATGTCCTGTGGCTCCAAATATAAGGAAAAGGGTTGAAAATACCTATATCAAACACATTCTTGTCTGACACCTTTGAGTTGAACAACATAGGTTGAGACTTGAGACCATTTGGCAATGCACTTGTCTGGCCAGTATGTTTTATTTCTGTGATGATGAGTTAAAGTATAAATGGTGCTTGCAACTGTTAATGACAAAAGTTGAACTAATTTATAAGTGTACTAACATGTTTAGAGCTATTGCATGTCTTATTCCTCTAGGACTCTGCATCTCGAACCTTTGCAAGGACTCCAAATTGATAAAAGTCAAATTTTTGACAAGTTCAAAAGTTTTCTAAATGATTGTATTTCTTTACTACTATCTGTTGTGGTGAAACAGATTAATCTTTGCAATTTGATTTATAGGTGTTGACGGTGGATTTGACAACAATGAACCAGAATATGAAGAAACTCACAGTATAGTCATTTTGCCTAATTTTGTTGCTCTAACTTTTCCATCTGTGGAGTTGCCAGAGAAGGTATGGATTGTTTAATTTTTTATTTTTTAAAGAATTTTAATTTAAAAGAACAAATTCTTCATTTTGGACAAGAACCAGGCTTGCTTATTCTGTGCAAATACTGTAGGTAAGGTTGACAGTTGATGCTATTTTAATGGCTGAGGGTGCTGAACGGAAAGAGCAAGTTGCAGCCTGGACTGCTGATAAGAAGCAAATAAGTGCATATGCAATGGATTTACGGCAAACTGGTAGTGTTGTTGTTCCTCCATCTGGTTGGAAATGTGCTAAGTGCGATAAAACAGAAAATCTATGGTTAAATCTTACTGATGGAATGATCCTCTGTGGGAGGAGAAATTGGGATGGAACTGGTGGTAACAACCATGCCATTGATCACTACAAGGAGACTGGCTATCCTCTCGCAGTAAAGCTTGGGACCATTACTGCTGATCTGGAATCTGCAGGTAATGCTTCCTTGTTTTTCACTGTCAATGTGTGTTTGTTTCTGGTGTCATTTTAGTAAGTTCTCATTGATCCACAATTGGTATGAACTCTTTCTGCTCTCAGTTACGCATGAGATTTCAACCCTGCATAGGGGTAAGAGAAAAAAAAACCGAGAAAACCGAAAACTGATTTGAAACCGTAATGTTTGGTTCGGTTTGGATCAGTTTTTTCTTATTTGGTTTAGTTTAAGTTCGGATATTAAATGTTTTTGGCACTCAAATGCACTCTGATGATTATCTTTCTTTTGAGCATTGGTGGCGACATTTGTCAGAACTTACCATGGGTGACTTATTGTGGCAGCTCAGATGTTTTCTCTTACCCTGAGGATGATAGTGTTATAGACCCACTTCTAGCACAACATATGGCATATTTTGGTATTGATTTCTCATCATTGCAGAAGGTTAGCTTTTCTGTTGATTAATAATTTACTAACTAGCCTACTGCTTGTTTAATTCTTTAAGATGCGTGTACGTCATGATAGTGTAGTTGCATTTGCAATTTTATTATGCAATTAATTTCTATTTTACATTTGTATTTATTATCCCTACCAATTTCATTTTGCTCTTACATTTGGGCAGTGGTTTGGACTCCTTAAGTTTGATGCAAATTCCCTTGTCATAGAATCCCTTTTGTGATATGATATATCTAAACTTTTTCTTGTAATTATTGCATTTTGAATAACTTCTGCTAAAAATGAACTGTGCTATCCTTAAGGTCCTTAACTTTTGACTACAACTATATTCTGTATAAATCTTGATGGACATTAGCTTGAGTGGTAAGGGAGTGATATGGTTACCGTAGAATGTAAGTTTCAAAGCTTACCAGAAGAAAAGATAAGAAGAGGATTGAAGTGTTTATAAATGGTTTAGTGTCTGAGTAGAAATTAAAATCAATTTGTTGTTTCCAGACCGAAATGACAACTGCTGAAAGGGAGCTTGACCAGAATACCAACTTTGATTGGAATAGAATTCAAGAAAGTGGGCAGGATGTAGAAGCAATTTTTGGACCAGGTTATACAGGTCTAGTGAATCTTGGAAACAGGTAATGTTGATTGTGATGTAGTGATACCAATAACAACATAGTGTTTTGATGTTTCTGGTTACCTAAATTTGCTCTTATGCAGCTGCTACATGGCAGCAACCATGCAAGTGGTGTTTTCAACACATTCATTTTGTAGACGGTAAGCTATAATGTACATATGTTTAGCTAATATTGTAAATTCACCTAAATTAGGAATTTACGATTCTTATCTGCTTTGATTATGCAATCAGATATTATATGAACCAAAGCTTAAAAATGGCTTTTGAGACAGCCCCAGCTGATCCAACCGTAGACCTGAATATGCAGTTGTAAGTTACCATTATTATGGTTATTAATTCCTCAATTTCAATATGTAATGTGTTAAAATGGTTTCCTTAATGTTGGTAGTTATGATGTGGTTTTATTGCTCTATATCTTGACAAAGATTTCTTGGTGGTCCTTTATGTATCTTTTAATATAATGCACAAATCATTTTCTTATTTTGATGTGTGGCTGTTGAGTTCATTGATTTGGTATTTCATTGCCTGTTTTATTCTGCTGTGTATTTAATAAGCTGTTTCATATTCTTTGCCTCTTACTTCTGATCCAATGAGTTTGTAACCACTTTCTGGTTGTGTGGCAGAACAAAACTGGCACATGGTTTGCTCTCTGGTAAATATTCTTTTCCGGCATCAGAGGTACAGCGACTATATCAATCTATTTGCCTTAGTACAGTTGGTTTTTTCCTGATTAATGAATTAATTGATTAATTTTCTGGTCATCCAGAAAGGTGGAACTGCTGTACCTCCAATAACAGATGCTGTAAGCTTCCCACTGTATATCTGTGCTGAGTTTGTTCTGATCTTGGAGATTCTTAGATGTTGTCACTGAATTGCCAGTTATATTGTGGTATAATTATATTTGCGGCCTGGAAGTTTCTGATTAGGCATAGGTTTAGGAATAAAATTTGTGCCATGCAACTTAGATATGCTTATCACAAGTGTTTGTATTAAATTATCAAAAGTGTTTGTCATTTAGACATGCTATGTTTTGTTTGTCATTTAGACATGCTATGTTTGAATGATCCTGACAGTTGCCTGTTAACTTCTCTTTTCTCTTTTCATTTGCAACATTCAAATATTAGAAACAGGAAGGGATCCCTCCTCGCATGTTCAAAGCAGTTATTGCAGCCAGCCATCCGGAGTTTTCTACCATGAGACAACAGGTCTGCCGATTTTACTGATTCTACTATGAAATTATCATTTGCTTTTTAGCATTAACTTGAATTTTCCACCTTTCCAGTACACGTGAAAATGGTTCTTTTAGATTCCATAGAGAATACGACTTAAAGTTCTAATTTTAGATATAGCAATATTACCATATACATCATTGCAATCTGGGCTTCTGTGTGTTAGTTCTCTCATTGCACAGCATTGGATGTGTCTTGGGGGGCACGATGTTCTCTATATGTAGCCATCAGTCTCATATGGACACTTGAATTATTCTGTAGGATGCCTTGGAGTTCTTCCTTCATTTTCTTGACCAAGTTGAATGTTCTAATGCTATGAAATCTGAACTGGATCCCTCAAGGAGTTTCAAGTTTGGTGTTGAAGAGCGCATCATGTGTTCATCTGGGAAGGTTGCATATAATAAAAGGCTTGACTACATTCTTTCTTTGAATATTCCACTGCATGAAGCTACTAATAAAGGTAAGTTTTGATTTTATATATGTATATTTTTATGTTTGTGTGCGCATTTCATTTATATCTATATTCATGTATTCAAATCGTTAACGTTCTAATGATTTATTCTCTGGGAGTTCAGGAGAGCTGGAATCTTTTCACAAAACCAAAGCTGAAAAGATTTCAGAAGGGAAGGATGTGTAAGTTCCAATAGTCTTGTATGATACTTTTAGCCTTCTGTAGACCTTTTTCTTAGGATGCCTTGTTTTACAGATCCAGTGATGAAATAGTTCGTCCAAGGGTACCTCTAGAAGCATGCTTAGCAAACTTTGCAGCTCCAGAGGAGATACATGAATTTTATAGCTCTGCATTGAAGGCTAAGACGACAGCTATCAAGTAAGAGTTCTGTTCTTTCATGGGTTTGGTTAGCCCTTAGTTAATGTATATTATTTTAGAAGGTCCCTGATAAGCATGTAATTTCCAATAAAAAAAAATAACAATATAGTTAACTGATGGTGTTTTAGTCAAAGGTTGCAGACTAGCAGTCCTTGAGTAGTCTTTTATTAATATCTTATAGTGTTCAGGGGCTTATTGTTTCTCCTTTGTATTTTACACTACAGGACTGCTGGTTTAACTTCATTCCCTGATTATTTGGTACTGCACATGAGGAAGTTTGTCATGGAGGCAGGCTGGGTGCCTAAAAAGCTTGGTACTTTCACATCTTTGTTACTTATGTTGCACATTGCCTGTTACTTTCAAGTTGATATTTGTCATGTATATTATGCATTCAGATGTCTACATAGATGTCCCTGACATCATAGATATAGGCCATATGCGCAGCAAAGGCCTTCAACCTGGAGAGGAACCGTTGCCAGAGGCTGGTATGTGAATTAACGGATTCCATTAATGATAGTGATAACCTTAATTGAGAAGTTGATATGTAAAATAGGAGAATTATTGATTTGTAAAACCTTTTTTTTTGGCACCTGTTATTTCTACTGCATAGCTCCTGGGAGTGAGGCGGAATCAAGTCAGCCTGTGGCCAACGAAGAAATTGTTGCCCAGCTTGTCTCAATGGGGTTTAACCAGCTTCCTTGTCAGAAAGCTGCCATAAACACTTTAAATGCTGGTGTGGAAGAGGCAATGAACTGGTTGCTTTCACACATGGATGATCCAGGTATTCAGAGTTATAAGTATAATCTTGAATCTTTCTGCAAGGCTGTGCTTTTAAGAGCTGTAACATGGCATATAGTACCATAATCGGAACAATAATGTATGATATATCTTTTCAGATATAGATGCTCCTATATCCCATGGGGCACAGGGTCCTGAGGCATCTATTGACCAATCAACTGTTGATACTTTGATTTCATTTGGTTTTCAAGAAGAAATTGCTCGAATGGCATTGAAGGCATCGGTGAAGTCTTCACAACATTTCATCTCTTTTGAGGATTTGGAAGTTGTGGTTTCATAATCTGTTTTCTTATGCTTTGGAAATTCATAATTGTGGGGGCATGTACATTTTTACAGGGTGGCGACATTGAAAAAGCAACAGATTGGATATTTAACAATCCCAACCCCTCTGCTTCACCAGATATGGATACTACTACATCAAGCAACAGCATACCTACTCCAGTTGATGCAGGACTGCCTGACGGAGTGGGGAGTGAGTCTCTCGAGTCTCTGTTATTCTTAACATGCTTCGTAGTTGTGCATGATGGTTGTCTGATTTTCGGAGTTCTTATTTTTGTCAAAACCTGTTGTAATGTTTGCTTAATGCCAGGATATCGGCTTTTTGGAATAGTGAGTCACATTGGAACCTCTACTCAGTGTGGCCATTATGTTGCTCACATCCTCAAAGATGGTAGATGGGTCATTTTCAATGACAATAAAGTAGGGGCTTCTATCAATCCACCCAAGGACATGGGTTACTTATACTTTTTTGAGAGGATTAATAGCTGAAATCAAAGGGCAGCAGTATAGAATTTCACTTGGAATTTTTTGGCAGTCCTTTGTGCCTTTTGTAGAAGTGGCTTCCATAACTTTAGCACATTCAAAGATTGTCATCTCTTTATCTCAATAACCCCATGCTACCCTCCTTTCCTCTTTTTCCTTAAAATCATTTTTTTTAATCTTTTCATAAATAATTTAATTTTTAATTTTTTTGTTTGTTTTTATACACCTATCTATATTGATGCTTGGAAGGGTAGTTATCATTGCAATATTCGTAAATTTGAATTTTTTTTTCTTTAGTTTTTTGACATATCAAGAAAAGGAGACCTAATAACTATGTTTTTTATTGACTGTTGTTTTTAATAAATCATAAAGTTAATTTTTTAAAAAATAAGATTTATAAAGCTTAAGTTTTAAAATTTTCAGAACAAATTTTTTTTAAAAAATTTTAATTTAATATAAAATTTTATAAAATATTGATCAAAATTGAGTTTGATTGATAAAAAAGTTGAATTTAGAAATATAAAATGGGATAGAGTGTATTTCTAATATAGTTTTTCACAATCAATTTTCAAGCATTGAATTTCAAAACAAATACGTAGAACTGAAAGAAAGGGTTAATTTTGATACTCGTTATCATACAAAACTATTGCTGACATCTTTAACTGTAAATACTCTAACAAGGTTAAACTTTTGAAGATACGAACCAACTATGATAGGGAATCGAATTGAAATAATAAATAAAAAAGGTGATAAAAGATAATGAAAAAGAAAGAAAGAAAAACATAGGTTTTTTATTCAATAAAAAGTTCAATAGCAATTTTTTATTGTATATCTTCAGTAGTTTCTTGATGCTAATAAAAAAAATAATCACATATATTTAAGCGAACTTTAATTATTCATCTAATAAATTTAAAATTTAAATATTTAACATTTAAGATATTTAAAAAATAATAACACGTTTTATTTTTTTTTAAAAAAAAAAACAAGTTTCTTTCCCTACGCAAGGGAACTTATGTAAAGAAGCAAAATTATCACTCTCTCGTGATATAGATATGATAGATAGACATGATAACTTATATTATCCTATCCTATAAAATATTATATTCGTATAATATTTTATATAAAAATAATATGTCACAATATTTATAAAATATTATATTTATATTATATTTTATATAAAAATTACGTGTCACAATTTGTATAAGTATAAAATGTAATTTTTTTAATTTTATTAAATTTAGTTATAATTTTTTTAAAATTTTAAATCATATTTTTTTTATTTTTTATTTGTATCATTTTTATATCGTATCATCGTATTTCAAATTGATAGATTTACATGGATGCGAATAATTTTGACATTTACCGTGCTTTTTAACTAAATCGATTGTCATTTTTTATGGTGATTAATGGAAATTTTCTCTTAAACACTTTAAAAAGAAAAGACAAGAAATCAACTTTTTTTCCCTCGTTTTCTCAGGTTCTCCGAAACTCTCTTTCCAAACAAACACTTTTTCCCTAAATCTTCGCCACAAACCTTACAAAAAAACTATATTTTTCCTCCCTTCTAAGAAAAGAGATCAAAACCGTTGCATGAACTTAACAACGTTGTAAAAAAGGAAAATGAAAAAAGTAAATAAGAAGAGAAGTAGTAGTTTTTGCATGTGCTTTAATCCATTTGTTAAGGAAAACGGTTTGGTGGTTGGAGAAGGAAAGCTGTCGGAGGGAGTCAAACTGGTTGTTTCGCCGGCGGTTAACATGTTTTCGGACGATAAAGACAAAGATGTTGTCGGTTCTTTTCGTCGGAAAAGCAAACATGATCGTCGGAGTTTCTCCCGTTATATCAAAGCCGTCCTCTTTGACACTCCCTCGGTTAGTTTTCCCTTTTTTTTTTTTTTTTCATTGTAATAAATATTTGTTTTCCATTTCTTTTTGTTGTTATTGTGATTATTTCTTTTATAATTATTAGTAATTATTTTGTTCTGTTTTTCTTTTTTTTTTTAATTTGACCAAATGGATTTAATTATACTCTTGATAATGAAACTTTCAGTTCTTTAACATTCAATCTCCATGTGCGAGCACTGATTCCAAAATTATATTCAAATTTCTACTTTTCTTTTTTTATTTTTTTTTATTTTAGCATAATTTGTTTTGTAAGTCAATGTTGGTCGATTTTCAAGACTGGATTTTTATTGTTTTTATTAATTAATTTTGCAATTAACTACAAGAAAATGAAACTGATTATTAATTTCTACTGTATTTGATTATTTTCCATTTGGCAGATCAAGAAAATGAGAAACCAAAAATTAGGACAAAAGCTCCACAGGACTTACAAAAGTAATAAATCCGAACCCAAGAAGATTTTCAGTTCAAAGTCACTAAAAAACATTTCATTAATGAATAATAATACATCCTGTACTGAGGATAATCGCTCAACAACAAGTTCTACATTTTCATCTTGTTTATGTACAACTTCTTCCGGGACCACGAATTCATCATCATCGTCATCAAGGTGTTCATCATTATCCAGAAGTGTGGAAAATAGTATGCAAGTAAAGGTTGGAAATCATGGCAATGGAAAGGGCTGCAATGCTTTTAATGTTGGTATATGTTTGTTTCTTTTTAGCCTATTGGTTCTGGTCATCTGGGGTAAGGTTTGTGCAATTTTTTGTACTTCAACGTGGCTCTTCTTCGCGTATCAATGGAATACTATTAAACTTGTTTCATCAAAAAATATTGCAGTTGATCACCATTTTCCTGAGATTGATACAGAGCTTTATAAGAAGAAGTTGATCGTGGAAGGATTGCTGGAAAGGAACCATAGTCAAAAACTCGAAATCGATCATTTGCCTTACTCAAACAATATTGATACATAAGCAAGACTAGCAGAAGGATCAGCAATCTTTTTTCTTTTCAGTACATTTTTGGTTTTTCTATCCTGGGAGGTTTTTGATTTAATCTAAAGTTACTAGAAATCAGGCATTGTTAGAGCAATTTTTCTCGATAATATGTTTTTCAGTCATAAGAAAATGGCAGTTGTACAAATATCTACACAATGTTATAAATTGAGAACCGCTTTGATAGCATTATTTACCAGATTCTGGGATGCATTGTTGTCTTAGTTTACAAAAGCTGCTGACATTTAGTTGCTTTTCTGATAAAAGAGTTATCGAACAAGTTTTTAAAGTTCTTAGATAACTTGTATCTCCGATTGGACTAACTTGCTCTGATATATGTTGGGGACAGACAATCTAATTTTGGCAATCGACTTTATGGGAATTGGTATTAATAGATGCATGACTAGAAAAAAAAACCAAATTTTGGATATATGAAAGAAGTCTGATCCTAACATTAGTTTGATGGATAAATTTTTTCTTTTTTTTAAAATTTTCGATGTTTGATAATCACTTTAAATTTTAATTAATTTTAAAACGAATCAAGTCGAATTAAATATCTTATAAGGGACAAATTTTTTAAACATTTATATTTTCATTTATAAAACTCAAAATCGAGGTTTTGCTTAAAAAAAATTGAATTTTTTAATCACTTGATATCAATATTTGATAAATAATTTTACAATAATCAAAGCAATTTTAAGTGGCTTAAAAATATGAACAAAAAATCTAAAATTTAATTATATAAGAAATAATATCTAATAAATTTAAATTACTTTTTTCTGCAGACTTAACCTTCCTTTGTAAAAAAAGGAAGTCTTTAACAATACTAACATAGAAAAGCAGGCTACATATTAGGTAGGAATGATTTTCAGTTTTCACCAACTGAAATTATTATTGAACAAGCATGAGAGTTGTAAGAGTAAATTTTTTTAGAAATCTTAAAATTAAAAAAAAAAAATAGCATTTTTGGAATTGTAAAATTATATAGACTTTACATAAGCAAAATTGAGTTCTAGAGTTACTAGGAGAGTAAGGTTTTTGTTGGTGTCTTGATTGACATGAACCCTAATTCAAATGAGATTACAGATATAAGAAATCATTGTGGAGGAGTCTTCTTCATGTGATGTTTCGTGTCCAAGGGGTCCTAAATTGTGCTTTACATGCTCTTTGACCACCTTATCCACTAAATAGCTCTTTCCTGTTGCAAAACCCCTCCACTTTGCTTCACTAAAAATGGTGACAACGAAGCTTCTCCGTCTTAAAGCCAAACCCAAACTTTCTCTTATTGCCCTTATCTTCACAAAGGCAAAATCCCACCCAAAACACCTTTTCAGACACAATCAAACTACCCATCAACCAGAAGGAGAAGAAAACCCCATTGATGAACAGAAATTCACTAGAATTTTTCATCTTGCTGCCCTCCGTGTCCCTGCAAATGACTGTTTTGCCCTTGAGAACTGTGTCAGGGGTCGCCTCTTGAATTGGCCAAGGATTAAGAACATTGCCAGAGTTCCAGGGGACTAAATCGAAGAATAAATGAATACCCTTTTGGATAAAATAAAAGATGGTGAAGAGAACAATGAGGAGGAGAATGGAGAGTTTGAATCACTGGTTTTGTATAGGAAGAAGTCGGTGAAGGAGTTTAACTATGGGGGGTTTGTAAAGTTTAAGAATTTGGCTAAGATTTCACGCCCGGGAAAGAGGAAAAGGAAGGAAAGGAAGGGGATGAGGAAAGGAAAGGAAAGGAAATGAAAGGAAAGAGTTTTATGTTATGAAGGTTCGGGAGGAGGAAGGAGAAGTAGGTGAGGAGAAAATGAAAGGGTTGTTAGGAGAGGAAGTGTTCAAGAAGATTGTTGCTTTTGGATGAGAGGGACGGGGATAAAGGATTGGAGAAGTTGCCTCAAGCAATTAAGGTAGTAGTTTGAAATTTGGATGTCTTTTTTTCCGAGCACTTGTTTTGGTATTTTTATTGAAGCTTGTTTGAGTTTGATGTTGTGATTTATGCTGAGTTTTATTTATGTAATGATTTGGTGAATTATGTGTATAGAAATTGATTTTTAATGTATTCTAAGATTATAATGATGGGATTTAGCTAAAGCATTCAGTCCTAAATTGCTTTGGTGCTCCAGCGAGTTGAAGAATTAGTGCAATGGTTGTTTCCCTCTTTTTTATTTTAATTTATTTTTATGCTAATGCATTGCTCTTCCTGTCCTATTTTTTCCTGGGCATATATAATTTTGATAATGTATCTATGGTAGGGTTTCTATTGTGATAGTTTTTTTTCCCTGTTTGTACATATCTAAAATCCCATCCATTTTTTAGGCAGTGTTGGTTGGAGAAACCAAAGAGAATAGAGCATCGATTACGATTATTGGCAGACGAATGAGGTATATCAGACAAAAGTATTGTAATTGTGTTTGTTGTTGGTGCAAATGGATAAAGTCCATTTTTCTAGATTTGTTCTAAGTCCTTATTTTGTTTTTGATTTTGAACCTGTACTGACAACAAAGAGGTCTTTCAGCTTACTTCTGTTATCTTTCCAAGAGAGATTCCCTTGGTGTCTAGGATTCATTTAAGTGATTGTTGAAGTTAGGGTGTCTTGCATGGCTAATATGTTCTTTTAATCACTCCCAATTCTGTTCTTTCACTGTTTTGGCCTTGATGAACAGATGCATTCAGGGGCGTGTACAGAGCTAACCTAAAGCTAAAGAATTCAACTTCCCAATGATTCATGTTTATGGATTTTCTAAGGCTCGAGATCCTGAGTTCGACTTCCATGAGATTGGTCCCAAAATCTCATAACATGTTTGTCCAAGTTAGCTACTGCTAGTTCTGTTGAAGCAGTTGGGTGGAATATATGATTACCGTTTTTGCTGTTTCTTTTATTTCGTATTCACTTTCACGTTCCTGTGTTAAAGCAGCAGATGCGGATTGCCTTGCAAGAGGTTGTGGTTAATGCCGATACGCATAGGGTACGCCCTGTTGCATCCGGAAAATGGATGTTGTGGGCATCATTTATCCTTCCTGAGAGTGTAGCATTAGCAGAAGGTAGCTTAAATATGTAAATAGATCAATTATAAAGCAGAGAAAACATCAACCAGGCATATCTTAGTTTCCATGTCTATGTTTTCCAGGACTGTTTTCTTTTAATATTAGCAGTACAAAATAATACAAACACAACTAACATCAGATAGTGACCCCTTTTAAATTTCCATTCATCATTTTTTTTTTTTTACATAAGAGATCGCAATGTATTATATTTTAAATTTCGAACTTTTACATTATTATAGTTAAGTTTCAAACTTCAAATCTATTAGATGTTGTCTTTTAATGCTGATTGTTACATAGATCAATGTATTAAATTCTAGATTTTCCATCACTTCACATCAAAATGTACATAAATGCTAGAGACACCCAAAATATTTCATCTCCAGGTTTTTTGTCCCTGTTTTTGATGGCCAAGATTAACCCATCCCAACCCTCTGTACCCACCCTGTTGAGATCCTTTCCCTCCATAAAATCTTAAATAACCAAAGACAAATGCACTACTATGTCGGGCAAACTGGTAATAAAATGCTGGAGTGGGGTTGATGCAGAGAGAAAGAGAATAGCAGAGAGCAACAAAATCTCAGTTCAGATTGAGATCTGAGTAATTATTGTATTTATATTTCTCTATCTCTATCTGACTGTGGTCCATAATTTATGAGCCTTTTTGATTTATGGGAAGGGGATGGAAATGTGAGGGAAGAGAGGATCTTTTGATCTTCGCTATTTTTTTTGGCTTAAAAAAGTAACATCTTTCACAAGTTGCGTAAAGCCAGGACCAACAGTCACTCTAACCCTTGGTTCCTTAGTCCAACCTTTTAAGATACCCTTGGAGAAGAAACCAAATGCTTACCTACTCTCTTCATTTATTGCAAATCTCCTTTTAAGATTATCACGATCACAAGTAATATTTACTATAAATCCGATACTTATTTCAATTTATTCATATCAAGATTTCAAATAGCTGTTATAACGGAATAGTAATCGTAAAATTACGATAATGTCACCATTCGTCATTGTTATTAAAAAAAATACGATTAAAAAATTGAATCATATTCAAAACGGTATATAACGACCATTAGAAAACGATATAATGAAAAATAAGGGCAACAACGGTTCGTTATTGCTGCTATTCCTATTTTTTTAATTACTGATTCAAATTAAACAAAAAAAAACTTCAATCAAGACAATAATCCTAATTCAATTTACAAATTACTCAAATTCAAATCAATTTCAAATCTTGAATCAATAATCAAAATAAAAAAAATAAGAAAAAGTTAAATTAACTTTTTTTTTTACAAAAATTTTGTAAAATAATGTTGATCTTTGTGATAATTTGAGATAGATGATATTGAGATACTCTGTAAGCAATAACATTGACGAGAGTATGTGAGAGAGAATAACAGATGCAGAGAGAAAAAGGGGGAAAAGAAGAAAACACGAAGAAAAGTTGAGGACGAGGGTTTTTTCATTTTTTGGTTATCAAAATTTGGGGGAAATTTCAAGGGAGAGGGCTGTTTCCATTTAGGGGGACGCATGGGTACTGAGTGAGTTGGAGTGGGTGGGTTTTTATTTATTTAATTTTGTAATTAATTTTATTAAAATATAAGTTTGAAAATTTGTAATTTTTGAAATTATATATATATGAATTTTAGATGAAAATTTTTAATAAATTTTTTTGTATAAGTTAGATAAAAAATAATTAAAATTAAATATGATAATCTGATTTTGTTATTTATTGATTTATGATTTTGTATTTGAAATTTAATAATTTTTTTGTTATTTTTGTATTTATATTGTTGTAAATTCTTTTGTTATTAGATTAATTCTTATTAATTTGTAACTATAGTTGATGAAATTTGAAATTATTATATTTTAAGTTTATAATTTTATTAAATATAGATGTTTGGTATTTAACATATTATGTTTAGTTAATATTTTGATTTGTCTAGAATTAATTTTGAATATGAACTTGGCTCAAATAAAAATTTGATTGCTAAACCAAATATAAATGTTTTATTATAATATAAATAAAATTGTGAATAATTTTTTTAAAAAATAAAAAAATAGAGTGTCATAAACTGTTTTAAAAAATATTAAATAAGAGTTTTTATAATTATAATTGTAATTATTACATTTTGTAACAAATTGTACAAAATTAAAAAAAAAAATTCACAATCACGATGATCGCGATGACCGTAATGATTTTCGTTATATCCGAAAATACGATAAACATAATGCAATAAAAAATGTGATTACAACTGCTATTTAAATCTTTGATTCATACTATATATAGTTCTTTATACACATAAAAGCATTACATACAAGTGATTGATTTCATATTATGGCACATTGGCATTATTCATCAAAATTGTGATGAAAACCTTCTTAATTAACTCTACTTAGCAAGATTACCTTTCATCAAAGTTTTTTGGTAATGGAATCATATAGTCTGATGTTGATAAGAAGGCATCAAGAAAGGAAAGCAGAAGAAGTAAAATAGAAAAGAACCCAAAAATGGAGACCACATGAATCCTTTTACCAAACACCATGATTATATATGAATGGAAAAGATATTGGCATCCGAACAACTCCTTATCTTTGGGCTTGACCATTGAGTAGTGACAATGGCAACCTTTTATTCACATTCCATTAGCAAGACACTAACAAACATCGGCACGTTCTTTTATTAAAAAAATTATAATTTATTAAATATTATTTTTAAAATAATTATATAAATTATATAAATTAAATTTTAAATTATTTCCATGTATTTCGTGTCTTGTATTATAAATATTTAAATGTGAGTTATATCTATGTGGTCCCCGTTCTAATGCAAAAAGGAGTCCCGTAACAAGGGTCATAGCCCTATGTATCTCTATCTAAAGCTTCCTTTAGGCCACTTTGCGGTCGTAGCCCAAATCCCCAATCATTCCATGCAGGGCACAATCTGCTTCCCAAACCCCAAGAATCCTTCCATGTCTGCTCAAACTCAGCAACCCCTTTTCTCTGTTCATTAAACCTCAAAACAAAAAACAAAACGAACAAAAAAACCCCATTCCCTTCACCTTTCACACATGTTTCCACCACCTTCACACGTGCCAAATCTCCAGACCCTCAGCCGCCTATCCCAACAACCAAGGTGGGTCCCCACTTGCCACGTGTCATTGATGGAGGACCACCTACCAATGCTCTTTTTGGAAGATTCTTCTTATATAAATCTTCATATCACGCTATATATGCATGGCTAAGATCTAGAGTACTAGATCAAGGCTTACAAAAGAAAGGGGGAGGGGGCATTTACTTACGTGGCAGGTCATTATTGGTCAGGATTGTCACTGTCTTGAGGACGGCGGGTCCGTACAATTTCAGCTTTTTCTTGCGTTGCATGCAATTGTGAGGGAAGGGGAGGATTATCGAGATCTTCAACCAGAATCATATCAGAAAACACATCTTTGGTTAGTCACGCGGTTGTGATTGCTTTTCCCCTCCCCTCGTTTTAAGCCTTAGCTCTAGCACAAGATTTTGGTGCCACAACCAAAAAAAAAAAAAAAAAAACACATTCATTCCATGGAAATGTATGATAATGTGAAGAGGATGAGGAGAATAAAGAGTTGGTATATAGTTTCAAAGCTTGATATCTCCATATTTTGTGGTTAAAAGGGTTGAGGGATGGTAAAGAAATTTGTTTGATTGATAGAGTCAGTTTATATGGTTAAGTTGAAATGGCAATTTGCAATGTTGACCATGATGGGGACATCCTAGCTAATAGAGGAAAATGCTTCATGCATGTGATTGGAACTTCAAGAAATTTTGTTTTGATTATAATTGCTTGTAACAACTCCAACAATTTTTTCCATAATTTCAAGGGGTGAAAGAGATCGAAAGCCTAACACATACATGGAATAATATCATTTTGATTATGTTAGAACTTTTGGACGAATGGTTTGAAGAGTTGAATGTAACCCATGGGAAAGCAAAGAGAATACTTGATTTTCGAGTAAAAATTAGTTATTCTTCCATAGAAAAACAAGAAATGCATTGGGAAGAAGAGCTATTTTAATGTATTTCCTTATTTGATTGAGGTTCATTTTTCTTCTTTTTATATGTTAATATTTTAATTTTTTTTTTTATTATTATGGTTAGACATATTCAAAATTTTTTTCACATCTAATCTAGTTTTCAAATAATATCTTATTATATTGACTTGGTACGTAATTTTTTTTTGATGATTTAAAATAAGTGATTAATATATCTCTAATATAATATATGAAATGAACCCACGAATGATATGGACTATCATCACTTAATTATTGATATTTTATTATCCAAAAAAAATTATCAAATTTGCTAGATTTTTGTACTCGATTATCATTCATGCTACAAATCTAACAAATGTAGACAACACCATTTAATATGTTATAACCAAACAAGACATGGAATAACTAAAATGATGTAGAGCAAAATCACGTATTCATTAACTACACAAATGAAGGAGAGAAATAATTAAGCATTAATGACACATCCTAGTCCAATATATTTTATTCAACACACCAGAAACAATCACATGGAGTCACATTTTTTAGGGTTTTTTTTTTTTTTTCCAAAATATGAAAGAATTAGGTCATCATTGCAACCCTACAACATAGCTATAGGCAGATTCACATAGTCATGACCAAATCTTACTCTATATAATTGCCCCGTTGCCTCAACACCATTTTCTCACAATAATCCTTTTTTAAGGTTTTCCTTGAAAAAATGATAAGAATAATTGTAATGAGATTAATAATAATATTAAAAATAATCATAGTTATAATTAAAAAAATTATTGTAATTATAATTGAAAAAATTTAATAAAAAATTTATATTAAATTGATTTCATTGAAATTAATATTTAAATTTAACTAATGATGCAATGAATGTATTTAGTGTGATGAAATTTAAATAAATACTAACTTTTGTCATTTTTCGCCCAACTCTCTCCCTATAATCACATTATCATGCCCATTAAATTCCAATGCATAAATTAATTAAATGTAAAAACATATTTAGGCTATAAATTAAATATTTTATTAATTTTAAAAAATAAAATATGTATCATAATTTTAATCTCATTTATAAAGTTAAAAATTTTTTTTGTTACATCAAAAAAATAAAATCTTAGTATAAGTAAAAAAAAAAATAAGAGATCTGATTCGAAATCGGATCTTTAATATTTTCTCAAATATTTTTAATCATTAAAATAAAAATTTGGACACAAAATTAAAAAAATTTACTGTTTATATGAAATAATTTCTCTTATTATATTTTATATGTTTTGCATGAAAATGAAAAAGCCCTAATGTTTCTTTGCTACTTTTGTCTAAACTGACACTGCCAACTACTTAAAAGGAGTTGTAATGTCCTTTGTGTTTCAGACCATGCCCGGTATAATCGCTGTGTATACCCTTACTTCCTGACACGTGTCTCAAGGTACTATTCTACTTACTAGAAGCTCACCCTCTCTTTAGCGCGTTTGTTACAATTGTTTCATGACATGATGCGGGTTATTTACACGCGCGTTGAGATAACTTGCTTTTGGATTTTCTTGCATTGGGATTGGTGTTCAGGGTGGGGCTGGATAAATGGAAATGCAAATTTGCTATGTCTCATGCTGGTTTTACTGATTCCAGAAAGAATTCTTTTTGTCCTCTCCTCTCTTTTAACATTTCAATCAAATTTTAAGATATTTATTCAAATAGGTGAGTTCTATTTTTTTTTTTTAATTTCCTTTTTGATTTCTAATGTGGTTAATGGCACAACCTTTTAGATTTGATTTATTATAAAAAAACCTTTGAAATAGTTTTGGCAACCAAAAAAACCTCTAAATCATATTTTATGTTGATAATAATTTCTTTTACAAAATTTAAAATAGATATATTCACGAAAGTCATAACAAAATTAATAATATTTCAAGTTAAAAATAATGTTCGAATTCAATTGAATTGTAAAAATTTTGTTTAAAAAATTATATATTTTAGATTCGATTCAAAAATAATAATAAAAAAAAACAAATGCATTTTTAGGGTACATCTTTTGAGATAAGATGGTGAATTTCCATAAAAAAAAAGATAGTTTAAAATATTGGTGAATCTTTTATTTAATTTTGAAAAGGAAATTTCTTTGAAATAAATTTTATTGGATCATGCTTGATATTGGTGACAAGTTATTCTAGCTACCTTTTTATAAGTTACAATATAAATTATGAAAAGTATTGTTGTGTTCATTCACAAAAAAAATTAATAATCAGTGATGAAATAAATTATATTTATTTATCAGAGTTGTTTTATGAAAATATATGTATTTTCATCAATTATATAATTTTTTGTTAAGTCATTTTCACTATTTTTTAAAAAAATTTTGAGGTTTTGTGATATATAAATATATATCCTATAGGAATAATAGCTCTTAAAAAAATTCACCTTCAAAACCAAAATTTTTTTCTTTTTTTTAATTTCTTTGTTCTTAAATTTCTAACATTTGGATGTGGATAAAACAAGAGTGGATATAATAATTTCAGGAAAAAAAATCAAAAAGGAAAAGAAAAATAAAATAAAAAACCAAAACACATAAACAAAGGAAAAGAAAAATACCATACAAGACCTTGTAGCTTTGGTATATCAGCAGAGGCATATTTGTTTTTTTTTTTTTTTTAATTCTTAATTTTTCCCAAAACTTTATTTTAAATAGCATTAAATTAAATTTCTCTCTTTTGAAATTAAAAAAAAAGAAAGAAAATCGAAATCTTTCAAAACCGTCTGTCTATAAAATCACCATTCTTTTTTATCACCAAGCAAAAGCCAACTCTACTCTTTCGCTTTTTCTCTCTCACTTTCTTTGATTCAAGCCAAAAGCATCAATCCCTTATTTTTAATGGCTACTTCACTTGCAGTCTTGATTCCAGATACTAATAACCCAACAACAAAAGCCTTGGAAGATGAAGCTAAACCAGCTATGGAGTTTGTGAAGAGCAACAAAGGAAGGAAACAAACTGGGAAAGGTCCACACCAAAAAAAACAGCCACAAAGAGGTATGGGAGTGGAAAAACTTGAACGTTTAAGGATCCAAGAAAGGTGGAAGAAAGTGACTGAAACAACAGCAACAACAACAACCCAGTTTCCTACTGACCCTATTGGGACTAGTAATGTTCCTGTGCTTCATGGTGTAGCAAACTATGGTGTTCCTATGATGATCAATGGTGGAAGTGGGGGGTTATGGGGTTGGGACGACACAGCTGGTCTGGTGATGCAAAGGGTTGTTGGAAATGGCGGGTTTGGTGGGTTGAATAGTCAGGTTTTGGTTGGGGTTCCTGGTGATGTTCAGGTTGCTTGTGGTGCTGGTGTTGTGGAGGATTCTAAAGAGCTCTCTTCAATGCCAAAGTTGCAGCATTGTAAGCCTGATCGTTGTGATGTTTGCTTTAAGGTCTCGATCTTTTTTTCGTTTTTGATCATTTGTAAAGTTTTGTGCTTTTGGTTTGTCTTTGTTTAAAGTCTTGTGTTTCTGGTTTCTGGTGATGTTTTCTTTTTTGTTTCAAAGAAAAAGTAGAAAATGTGAAGGAAAAATAAATTTTGTATGTTGAGCTAGGTTGTATTGTTGATTCTGATTTTCATGTTTGATTCCCGAGAAAACATGGGAAAAAAGAGACTTTAAATCTTAGTTTAGCCACAGTTTTCTTGAGTACTCCTTTTCTTCTAGAAAATGTGGCAACACTTAAAAGAAACGAATTAGTCTTATGATTCTTGGGATTCTATTTAGAAAAAGGCCAAATTAAAAAAGTACAAGTCAGTATAATTTGTCTAATAATTCTATTTGTTCTTTTATGTTTCACCAATTGATTAAGTTTTCTGTCTTTTATATTACTTAATTATTATCGTACTGACTTTTACATATTGCAGAAGATGCGCTGCAATGGGGACAATGTGAGGTTTAATGGAGGGTTCAACCAATTTGGACAAGTTTTGCCTAAAAAAGGAGCTGGTTTTCTTGGGTGGAACCTTGAAAACGATCAAAACATCAATGAAGAGATGAATGCATTCAGTGCTAGAGCTGCAAGGAGTGCTTCTGCATATGCAGGTCACATGAACAACATCAATGAGGTGACAGTTATTGTCTCCAACCTTTCATTCTTTTCTCTAAGGAATAGAGAGAATGTCTATCAATTCTGTTTGCTAAAGTACTTAAAATTTGTCTTTTGAAGTATTTTTAATCTTTTATTGTTTTAAATGTGGGGTTTTATTTGCAGACTGTGGATGTGGTGGCAATTCACAGGAAGGGAAACTCAATTGGTACCGGAAGTGTTCTCATGGAGTACGAATTTTTCCCAGGGAAAAGTAACAGAAACACGTCTACCAAGGAAAGGAAATTGCCTGCAGAAGCTTCAGCTGCAGTGGGTGGTGAAGCTTCTTATGCTAATGCTTCTAATTGTGTTGATTTGTCCCTCAAGCTTTCATATTAGGAGCACACGGAAACTGTCTGTTTTTAGCTTTTTGGTTTACTGTTACATTGATTTGGGTGTAATCAATGTGTTTGAACTTTGAACCCATATCCCAAATACAGCTTTAAAAGTTTCTCTTTTGTTGTTAAACGTATATCTCATACTAAATTACTGCAAATTATATTATTCTTTCTAGGAAATCCCACTATCTCTTACTCTGATTTTGTCAGTTATTGGCTGAATTCTCTCAGCTTTAATGATATTGTCATTATATAGCAAGTTATAATTAGCAATTCAAGTTTCTCTAAAGATCCTCTAAACCCACACAATAAAAGTTTTGTTTGGGTTAAACATTTGCTGGACTATATATATATATGAAACTGCTTATGGCTGCCATTAATGCTATAGAAGAATGTAGATTGTAGACTGAGAGTTTTGCATGGAATAAACACCAAAAACTGTTCAAATTTGATCAGTTATGAACCTTTCTTTGTGTTTGAAATTAACTGCAAATCAGTATTCATTTGGCAAGACCCTGCAGGCATGAAAGGTCTGTATATATGTTCTAATTGCTCCATTTTCAAGCTTAATTCTTTGCATCTGATATCCCTCTCCGATTCTATTTAACTTAGATAAAAAATTAGTTCCCCCCTTGTTTGCCTTTAGATGTTAAGTTAACCTGCATACAAGCTGGCCAGAAATGGTTCAAAACCTTATACAACTGTCTCACTCTTTTTCATTTATTTTATTTTAGCTGAAATTACACCTTTAATGTGCTGAAACACAAGGAGGGGTGTCTCTAGCTTTCTGTTTATGGGAGTCAAGAAAACCTTTTTGGGGATTGCTTTGAAAAACTTGTAAAAGGGATAAACAATAAAAAAAAAAATTATCACTGTTTTCAGGAAATAACAACAACGGTAAGAATTATATAAGCGTGTAAAGCAAGGCATATTTTCTTCCTAACGACATTGGAGATCAGAAAATGGCTGCTGAAAACTGATGACTGATGATCAGTGCAAACAAAAAAAAAAAAAAAGGAAAAACCCAAAGGCCTGAAGCACCAAAAAAACTCAAAGTGCAAATCTGTGAACAAAGTTAAAGGTGTAAAAAATTAAATATGGATGGAGGTGGGAGAGTGATAGTCTGAGGTTAGTCTGATCGTCAATCAGCACGTATATAAGCCTGATTGTGAAAGCTTCTGTTTTCCTTTGGCAAACTTACTTTTGATTGGATGCTCATTAATCATCCTGTCTTATTCATCCCCCAACTTTTCCTTTTCTCCTCCTCTTTCTTTTTCTTCCATGTTTTTTACTTTTGTTTCTCCCTGTGACTATATATTATTTTTGTTGGATCATACAACCAAGCAAATGGATAATCGTACAAGATTTCTAATATCAGGGAGTAACAAGAAAATGCTAGAAATTTAAAGGGTTCGGAACAAAAACCAAAAAGGGAAATTGGCAAGGAACATACAGGCAAGCAAACTGGCACAATGAAGAAAATAAATTCCAAAAAAATTAGAGCAATCGAATTACTTAAGAGCTCTTGAGTTACTCTAAATTAAGTCCACTAAACCTAAACCCAAACCCAATTCCAAACCCAAATTCCATTAGAAAATCTTTAACCCAAAGTCCAAACCTAAACTTCCAACGGGAATTCCAAATTCCCTTGAAATTCTTTTCCCCTTGGCTCCTTCCTCCATTTTAACTTCTCCCCTTTATGCCCATTTCTTCCCATCCCAACATTTATAATTTTTGCTGGAGTGTTTTATTTTTTTAGTAATTTATTCTTAGTGTTAGAGAACTTAAACAACCTTGGAACCCTCTTAAACTGAAAGCTATCTCATTTTCTTATATATAAAGAAGCAGACCAAAGAAAAGGAAAGATCAAACTAAAGGGAAAAGAAAATGAATCCTTCAGATAACAGTGATGACCCTCAACTTCCAACGATCAAGATCCACCACCCAGCCTCCCCTAACCACCCAACCTCCGCCGCAACCTCCACCCCCACCGCCGGTGCCCATCGCAAGATTGGCGTAGCCGTTGACCTTTCTGATGAATCCGCCTTCGCCGTTCGCTGGGCCGTCCAAAACTACCTCCGACCCGGCGACGCTGTCATCCTCCTCCACGTTTCGCCCACCTCCGTACTCTTTGGAGCCGACTGGGGCCCACTCCCCCACACCCCGCAAATCCCAGAAACCCCGCAGTCCCAAAAGCAACTGGAAGACGATTTCGATGCCTTTACGGCTTCGAAGGTGGCGGATTTGGCCAAACCCTTGAAGGAATCTGGGATTCCCTATAAGATTCATATAGTGAAAGATCATGATATGAGGGAAAGATTGTGTCTTGAGGTGGAGAGGTTAGGGTTGAGTGCTGTTGTAATGGGGAGTAGAGGGTTTGGAGCTGAGAAAAGAGGGAGTGATGGGAAGTTGGGAAGTGTTAGTGATTATTGTGTGCAACACTGTGTTTGTCCTGTTGTTGTTGTTAGGTATCCTGAAGATAAAGATGGCGGGAATGGCGAGCCGGTGGTAACGGTTAAGGAGGCTGAGGTGGAGGAAGAAGGTGGCAAAGGTTAATCCTTTTTGGGGTTTTATTTTTGGTTGTTTTATTTTGATTAAAAATTTCTGATCTTGTTTCAATGCTTAATTTGGATGGGTTGAGCAGTTTTCTTATTGCTTATGTGTTTTTATAGTATGAACTGATAAATTGGATGTAGTGGCAAAGTCACATCATATGATCCATATAGCTAACCTCACATAGCAACTTAGTTTGTTTTGGTTTTGAATGACTGAAATTTTGGCTTTTTGGCAGTTCTAGATGTTCAATTCAGGTGATCTTAGTGTTTTTCTTGGTTAATATGTTGTTATTTTGTTAGATGATGATTAGGGCACAGCAATGTAGTGTGACCTACAAGGCTGCCCAAATGTAGGGGGAAAGGGCTTTGTTTTAGGTTGGCAAAGGTTGGTCTTTTCTTGGTATCAATTTTGACATAATATGATCTCTCTCTCTCTCTCTCTATATATATATATATATGTATATATATATATATGTATATATATATATATTTATATAGATGATCACATATTGGGAAAAGGGTTTAGTTTGTTTTGGTTTTAGGGATTCAAAGTTTGGTTTCTTCGCATTTTTGTTGTTTAATTTGGATCTGCAGTTTTTGTTACATTAGCTGATAAATAGGTCATGGTAGTATACTATGATCTATATAGCTCATCCCACGTAGTGGGAAAAGGTTTAGTTTTGTGTCGTTCTTGTTGCTTATAAATTGTTTAGTCTACTTCATAGTATTAGATTTTTACTAATGGGGGATTTGTGGAGTGGATAGGATTAGTTTTGTCCTCTTGAATTTTATTGCAGATTGCAAGTTAAATTGAAAAGGAGATGGGTGATGGACGGTAGAACTAATGAGTTAATAAGGACAGCATGTGGAGTGTGATGTGCTTAGTGTATAAACTGATCATACATGTCAGTGCTAACTTGGTATAATAAAGAGTGAACAGTGCAAAATATAAGAAAGATATATGATATCAATTGTTAAAGTGTTTATTAAGTAACTAAATATGCATAAATGCTTGATAGGAATAGTTTTCCTTGCCTTGATCATTCTTATGGATGTTATGTTGTTAAATTTTGGAGCTTGGTGGCAAATGATGATTTAATACAGAGGATGACATATGGTAGTGTGGTGTGCTTGATGTTGGAACTTATAATAGAGGTCACTGCTAGATTGGTAGTACGACTGGAGAGTATTGTATGAATGTGATAAATACGTGTGGATGGCAATTGCTACTGTTTGTTAACATGTTAAATCTGTGCAAATGCTAGTATGAATATATGTACTGTTACTAGTTACAGCATAAACTGGCAAGTTTGGCCTGCTCATGGAGGCTTCAGTACATGACGTTTCCATCATAGGAAATGGTCAAATTGTATAGAAAGATGTTTTGAGCAGTTATTTGTCCACTTAAGAAAAGGATTAATGTCATGAATGACCCATAAACTATAGTGAAATGTGCAATATAGTACTTAAACTTTGAAAATCTTTAATGTGGTACTTGAACCATAAATTTGTAACTAATGTGGTATTTGGAGGTTTGTTTGTTCACCATGTGTCATCATTTGAAGCTAGCTACATTAGAGGTAAGTCTACATTAGTTAACAAATTCATAGTTCAGATACCATAGTAGAAAGTTTTTAAGGTCAGGTATCACATTGAATATTTTACTATCATTTAGGGGTTATACATGACAGTAACCCTTAAGAAAAAAGCAAGTTAATGCTTGAAGGGGTTGCCATATTTCTAGTGGTTGGGAATTGTGATGATCGATTGGAGCTTAAAAGGGCTATCAAACGTGGTTTGTGTGGGAATGCAAATAGTTTCATAAATCATATTTACTTTAGCCAGAAGAATATGGGGAGATAAATAGCTTCAGTGTGCTTTTCTCTCTGGACTTCTTTGTTAAAGCATACTTTTTCCCATAGCCTGGGAAATGTTCTTAAAAAGAATGAATCAAGTGTTTATTAGAACATGCTTCTGTTTTCGTATATGTTACTTCGCAACATACCTATTAGGATGTATGAACTGCAAGAGTTGGTAAGTTGTGGAAATATTCAGATTAATCTGATTTGGAAAGTTAATTGCCACTGAAAAGATAATTATTAGATGCTAAAAGACATGCCCAGATTAGGAGAATGTTCTCGCATTTGGGACAAAGTTGCTTAAATATCAATTGATCACACACGTTCCCTCCCTCTGCCTTTATTTGTTTATTTAGGCTATTGCTTGTGAAACACAGCAGAACAACCTATGGAATAAGAAGACATGCGAAGAAAAAGGTCTGTCTGTATGGTTTTCCTGTGGAAACATCTTGAATTAATAAACATGAATTGCCTGTTATGAAATCCATAGCATGTTGTAATCGCAAAGCTTCCTGGGTTTCTTTCATGGACTTTGGTTAATATATGAAAATTGTGTGAGTTGCTTCCTTTTGAACTTGCTACCAATTCTTGTAAAATGACAATAGTGCTTGATGCTTCTTTCATGGCAGATGCTTAGCAAGTCCCTGGTAATTGCAGGTCGATCCTATCCGTAGGCAGGTTTGAATCTTGGTGTTGGAAATATCTTAATTAGTAATTTATATTTGTCATTCTTTCGTGCAAAACTGTTCATAATCTGACGTTTTTTTTTCCATCTCGCTTGTCGTGTTGTAGATAGCATGGAAGGCTATGAGTTGCTAGGGATTAGCCGGCACGACAATAAGTCATCAAAATGTTTGGCAGTTAGTGGCACTCGGTTAAATTGGATCATAGGATTATTTCTTTCCACGGTCATCCCATCTTTGCATAACCCCGTCTATGATGTTGTTGTACGGTTAATGAGTTTCTTGATTTCATTTCATTTCATGGCATTATGTTTTACTACACTTTGATATACTATAAGATTAGGTTTTACGAGTTGTTCTGTTTCTTTGATGCCATATTTCGGGGCTGAATTATGAAAATAATATCCATCAGCTTCCCCTTAAATCTGATCAAGTTTTTTATTTTTAAAAAGAAAATAAATTATAATTAGTGTACTATTCCCTTTGCCCTGTGTGTTTGTACCTATCAAAGGAAATTACTATTTTTTATCAAAGGTAACATAAATTATTTTTTCATTTGAAATAACAGTTTATTTAGATACAAATTAAAATATATTTAAATATAATAAAAATATAAAAATTTATTTAAAAAAGTGAAATTATATAAATGTATGATTAACTGTATTTATGCATATCCACTATGTGGGTGAAATAATAAAATATTTTTATAATAAAAAGTTAAAACATATTTTTAAAAAGTTAAAATTGTTTAAAAATAAAAAAGAATAATATACCTATAATTATTTAAAAGTGAAAAAAATTATTATAAATTAAAAATATTTAAATTCACTACCTACTTTAAGCAGCTTTCGAATAATATCTTTAATTGAGCTGTTTTTACTTAATGTTGTGAAATCAACACAATTTGATTAATCTGATTTTAAAAATGACTGATTTAAAAAATAAAAATATTTTGAATTAAAGAAGTTTGTCTTGGATCATGATCCTCCAATTCAAAACCACCACATGGGGTTTTAATTATTTAGTTAGTTCTCTTAAAAAATTAAAAATGGTGGTAATATATATATATATATATTTATATATTTGAAGAATGGTGGTAATAATAAAGCTAGCCTTTTTAATTAAATCTGCAATTTCAATTCCATTAACATAATTACAATAATGGCAGATATGAAGTTTTCAATTTCAAATTTCCAGTAAGAAATAAAAAAAAAAAAACCAAATAACAATGAAAATTAAAAAAGAAAAAAGACAGAGAGTAAGGACATCATAAAGCTGATTTTGAGAAGTAATATAAAGGTGGAATTTTGGAATAAAAATTGAGTGGAATAAAATATCTTAATTTATTTCTCACATCTTTCTTTTCCAAGACATGCTTTAATTCCATTGATCAATTGCAATTATTCAAGCTTACCAAACAATTAATTAAAACAACAAAGACGATACTAGCGATTTTTAGTTTAATGATACCGAAATCGATTTTAATATAGAGAATATCGAGTTTGAATCCAATCATAACTAGAAAGCATCATCTCCATCCAAATTACTTGAGAAACTTAATTTTAAAAATTAATTTTCAAATAACATCATATTCTTCCGACCATTGTTTTGATCCATTATCCATTATCCCAGGACTCAACCTGAACATGAGAATACAAAACTCAACCTGGTTCAAAGCACCATCTCCATCCAAATCACCTTCACTCAACATGCAAACAATCTCATCATCCCTCATGTCATTCAACCCCAACAAGATGCTGTTCCTCTTCAAGCTGTCGAACGTGATCAGCCCTCTTTCGCCATCCATCAGCAGCCGGAACCCATTACACAGCTCCCCTATAAACCCTTCAGCTCCCAATCTCTCCACCATTGATGGAAAGTAATCATCAAAATCAACTGCAATGTCAAGCTCCATCTACGGGGTTTTTTAGCTTTACAAGTGAATAGGAGAGGTGGAGGAGGAAGGAGCAGGGAGGGGATTATATAATGGGGATTTCATTCAAGGGGAGGAAATCAGGTATTTCCAGGAAAGTGTTAGTGGGCATTGACGACATTTTAGTATACAGATAATAACATAAATATTTATGGTGGAAATGGTGAGCTTCATGCGCCTCTCATTGGCTACCATCTTTTTCTTTAGGTTTCCTGTGAAGACCCTACTTCCTGGAAGTTGCATGGGGGTTTTATTTATTTATATAGATCTATCTTTTCTCTTTGTGTTTTGGTGGGTTTCCGAAAATAAACAAAGTTTACTACATAATTACACTTGTACCATACCATTTTCCAGTGTCAAATTTGGTTGTTAAAGGCTTAAATTATTAATCCGCTCATTCAAACTATTGTTTTAACCATCGTTTTATGTGAGTTTTTGGGTAGATTAATAATTATAATTGGTTCTTTAACTTCAATTCTAATTGCCTTTTTAAAAAAAAAATTCTTTATGTTATTATTTTTTTATACATAAAAACAGTTAAAATCGTTTAAATAATATAAGATTTCGGTTTGAAAATACACACTAACATTATGTTTGGATTAAGAGAGAGGAAAAGAAATGAGATGAAAATAAAGAAAAATAATAAAAACAAAAAAATAATTCATTTGTTTGGATAAATTTTTAATTTCAAAGAAAAAAAAGAGGTAGAAACTCGTTAACTTTCGGTTTTTCTTGTAATATTTATTTTTTAATACCTCAATTTGAAAAAAAAAAGCTAATGAAAAAAAGTTGAAAAAGATTTATTTTTATGAAAAGATTATTATATCTATATTTTTATTATGACATTAGATTTGATTATATAACTGACCTCTTCTATAAAGATAATTTTTTTTATAAGTATTTTATATAACATCACAGTTTATAAATATTTTATAATTTTTCAAGCCTTAACAACAATAAAACCTAAATTATCGTTAAAATAAATTAAAAAAATTGAATTAAACACAAAATTAAAAATAAATCGATAACTAATTAATGTATCTTATCATATTAAACATGCTCAATTTTATTCAAAAAGATTTATTTGTGCAAGCTAAGTAGTGTAAAGATATATTTATATATTATATGTTACTTTATAAAAAAAATTGTTATAATTAAAAAATATTATAATAAATTATTTTATTTTTTTTATCTATTTATTTAAATAATAATTATTAAAATTTCCTTCCTTTGATTTCCTTTATTAATTTTAACCATCCAAATAACATAGATATGTACCATTTCTTATTTTTTAAAAAATGTTTTTTTTTAAATCTTCTTATATAAATCCAAACAAATAATTAAAAAAAAAAGCAAATTTGTCAATTCAAAACTATCACTATGTAACATACTAGCAAGAAAATTTGTACAAATATTAGCTTCGGTGTTACTAAAATATATATATATATATATATCATGTAAAATTGTCTAATCTTATTAAATTTAGCCTTATAAATTATGGTGCACCTCTCTTTATATAGATATATATATATATAAATTATGGTGCACCTCTCTTCGTATAGATATATATAAATTATGGTACACCTCTCTTTATATAGATATATACTTTGTGAATATAATGCTTAAGTCTAAAACTATATATAATATCCTCATTTAGTTGTTCATTTCAAAATGTGACACCATTATCAAATATATTGATAATAAATTTTTTTAATTTTACGAATGAAATTAATAGGGTGACATAATTTTTAGTATATATTAAAAAATTAATTTTAAAAGATAAAATATGTATTATTATATTACTCTTACTGATAAAATAAATACTATTGATAATGTATCAACGAATTTCACAGACAAAATATAGTGGAAACTAAAGCAATTCTTTGTTTTTTTTTTAAGTGTCAAAGGGAAAATTAGGGGAAAAGCAGTTGTGTATTGAAACTGAGGCCATTTTCGTACGCTTTGATGTCCTTTTGCATGTGCTGGATGGCTTGCTAATCATCTGCTATATGACGACAAGGACGGCTTGCTAATCATCTGCTATATGACGACAAGGACTTGGTTTGGTTAGACGTTTTTTGTTTCGACCCTAGTTCAAGTAGAATTTTTCAAAAGTATTATTTCATTTAAATAATTAAAATAATAAAAGAAATTAATTTTATTTTTTTATATCTAATAAATTATAAAAAATTAAATATTTATTAGATGTGAGTATAAATTAAAATGTTATTAAATTTGGTATAATAAGCGTTAAAATTTTATTTAAAATAAATTGATGATAGAAAAAATTATGATAGAGATAGCCCATATGATATATCGTAATTTGGATTTTCACTTTTTAGGAAAAAAAAACAAAACTTTGAAATTTTGAAATTTGAAAACAAATTAAAAGATAAGAAATGATGTATTGTTGTCATGTGATTGCAAAAAAAAAGAAAAAAAAGAAAAAAAAATCTAAACCAATGGATTAACTTTTCATTGGATATTTTCTTTTTGTTGCATCTTTCAAACAAAAATGGAAGTTTCATTGCAGCTTCCTTTGACAATTTCCTTCAAATAATTCACAAAAATCTATCCATAGCCCTTTTTTTTTTTTAAATGATTTTAGTCCAAGGACCACCAAAAATCAAATTTATTAATAAAAATAAAAACAATAATCAAATAAAATATTTATTTTTTTATTATTAAAAATATTTTTTGTCTTTTGAATATTAATTATTAATAAAAATTAATGAAAAATTATTCTAAAAATAAAAAAATTTTTGAATATCATATTTTTTTAAAAAATTATATATATATTTTTAAATTCAAATTTTTCGAATGGCTTATAAGAGACTGTGGTCACAATTTTATTAGTGAAAATTTTGTTTGATGTAAGCCCTGCTTCATGGATCTTTCCATCACTGATTCACAAACATAATTAAAGTTGGAGCTTCCTTCTTGATTGAAAAGAGTACAAACTAGCCTTGATGTCAGTGATAAGTAGCAAGTATTATAGAGTAGAAGCAAGAGAATCTGTTGAAAACCAGATTTTCATATTTTGTGGGAAAAAGAAAAATGGAAGGACAAAGATTTGGGGGTAAATTACAGAAAATGGAATGTTGAAGCATACGAATCTTGTTCATCATATCACCACATCATATTATGAAACATATCAATGTTTTTAATTTGAAAATTAAAGAATTTTATGGTTCAAGGTTCAAGCCTAACGAAGTAAGGTAATCTGATGTACGGACATAATTTTTTGGTACCAGCCATCTGCTTCCTGGACCTATTTGATGAAGGAAGTGCCAAAGTTGTTGCTTTCAAGAGAGGTACCCAACCTGATAACGTTGTTGTACTTCAAATTTTGGTTTATAAGCTGAAAGTTGTGTGGTAATTGGTAAATTACTAAAATTTTAATTTTAATAATTAAAATTTAAATATCAACCTGATAAAGTTGAGTTTTATGTGCTATTCATGTATAGACCATGGTTCTTTATTTTTTTTTTTTAAATTTTATTTTCTTAATAATTCCCTTTTAAGAGTAAAATTTTTATATTTTCGGACCTAGAAAATATGGGCAATATTAATTAATTTCATTAGATAATTATATTTAAAATCACCCTATTTTGGCATTTTCCTCGTTGCTCGTTTAAGTAGACCTGGTAAACAAAGTATTGTCAATGTTGGGCCTAGTTTGGTTTGTTGCTTTGGATCTAAGAGGGCCCAACAATCAGGTGTTGTTATACTTTTTTTGTCTTTGGTAGCCAATGCTTTCATCAAAAGTCAAAACCATAATACTAACAAATTTTCATTACTCGATTTCTTTTGGGCACATTCATTTAGATCTTAACAATGATTCATATCTTCTCCTAGTAGTTTTCCCATATTCAACACAAAAAAGTAAAGCAAGGTCTTGCATATCTTAATAGATAATTTGTTTAATACTTGATTGGAAACCTTTAATTTTATTTGAGAAACTAGAAAGTTAATTTAACTTTTATTAAATTTATTTTACTATAATTTAACCCTTATGACAAATTTCTTAATTTTAAAAATTTATAGATAATGATTTGTTGATAAATAATAAATAATATAATTTTAATACATCTTAATTTCAATAAATAAAATTAAATTATGAAATCACATAAAAATAAATAAAATTAATGATTTTAGTTTGAGGGGGCATTTAATTTTATCATAACATAATTATTAGAAAGAATTTAAAAATTTTGGGAGAGGCCAAGCTGCCCTTTTTTTTTTCCTATAAATCTGATGTCTTTAGCTAGGGAGCCTTAGGGATAATTTAGTATTGTTGTTACAATTGAAAAAAAAGTACATTTATAAAAAAAAATATTGTTAAAATTTTTAATTATTTAGTATTATTAGAAAAAATAATATTTCGAGTAATTGAAATATCTTTTTTTATATGTTTAAAATAATAAACTATTAAAAATATAAAAATAAAAAAATTAATTTTCTGTCACTGACGTATTTTTTACCATAAAATCATCAAGTATTGTACTTACAGCCAATTTTTCCTGTGGTTGAAGCCATGGGATTTGTGGAAGCAACAGGGGACCGGACTCAATTGATCCAGTGCTAGAGGAAGCATCGATGCATTTGGCAAAACATAGGTTTCTTTGTGGTCAAGAAAGGGCAGCGGATGATAGACGCACCATGTCTGATGTTGTCCCAATGTTCAACAAGATGGGGCATGTTGGTGAGGGCTGACTATGGTAACATTAAAATAAAATAAATTGAATTAAATTTCTAAATTAGATATTTAAATTGGACTTCTACTAATTGACTTGACTTTTTAAATTGGACCAAATAAATGAACAATAATTAATGAGATGATAAAGATAAAATAATTTATGTATAAAATTTCAGTAAATTTCGGATTGATAAAAGGAGGTCGATATTTTTATTATAATATTATTAAAATGAAATAATATTATGAATTATTTTTAAATTATAATAAAATATTTTATATAGTACATGACTTTTAAAAATTAATATTGAAACATGAAACTATTAATTAATGTAATATTAAATTTTTTTTTCGAATTAATCATATTAAAAATAAGTATTATATTATCTAATAAATTTATAATTCAAATGTACATTATTTAACATTTTACTGTAATTTAAATAACATTCATAAAGTATCAAAATTTTGGCATATGATGCTTCTCTGCCCTATTTGGCCTATGAATATAGCACACCATAATTTAGGGCAAACAGCTAACAATTAATTTTTGTTGAAGGCTGATAAACTATTAACAAAGTTAACTAAATCCTCCTTAAAACAGAAGGGGAATATTGGGTCAGCCAACAGTGCCGGGCGTTTTTATTTATGGGATTCGAATTTTATACCGTTTTGTCAAATACAAACTTTGAAAAGTAAAATCATATGATCAAGCGGAATAAATAAAATTGCGGTCCACTATTGCCAATCCTTGCAAGTTAATCTAGGCAACTCTGTTCTATAATGAGTTATCTTTATGTTCAATACTGAAACTACCTATGGAGGACAACAATTGGCAACGGTTTAATGTTAATTGTCAATTGAAGAGTTCTCTCACATGCCTCTTTTTTTACCTTTTGATGTTTTTATCAATAATGAAGTTGTCATTTGCAGCTGATACAATAGCGGCAGCACAATCCATTAGTGATGGTCAGACATTGGTTTCTTCATCCCAAAGCTTTGAACTGGGTTTCTTCTCTCCTGGCAATTCAAAGAATAGATTCCTGGGGGTATGGTACAAGAATCTTTCTGGGGCAGTTGTGTGGGTTGCAAACAGAAACAGCTCAATTGCTGGTGCAGGTGGAGTTTTAACCATCAACAGTGATGGAAACCTGATACTCTATGATGGAACAAACAGCACTGTTTGGTCTTCAAACATCTCTAGAAAAGCAGAAGGTCCAGTGGCACAACTCTTAGATTCAGGTAACTTAGTAGTAAAAGACAACAAAACAATGCAACCTGTTGAGATCTATCTGTGGCAGAGCTTTGATTACCCGTCAGACACGCTGTTGCCAGGTATGAAGCTTGGAAAAAACTTAAAAACTGGATCAGAATGGTTTTTAACATCTTGGAAAAGTGCTGATGATCCATCTCGAGGAAACTTTACTTGCAGACTTAGCATTCAAGGCTTGCATTCTATAGTTGTTTATTCGGGATCAGCAAAAATGTTCCGCGCTGGACCATGGGATGGATATAACTTTGGTGGTACTCTTGTGTCTCACAACTTGGTTTTTGTACCATATTTGGTGCGTAATGAGGATGAAATCTATTACGGTTATAAGCCCTTCAACAACCCAATTATTACGCGATTTATCATGGACCAGTCAGGTGCTCTCCTGGGTGTTGTATGGAATCAGAGGAGCAGTAAATGGGACACATTTTTCATAGCGCCGCCAGACCAATGTGACCAATATGGCCAATGCGGTGCAAATAGTATTTGCAACATCAACAAGACACCAATTTGTGAGTGTCTGAAAGGGTTCAGACCTGAATCAGAAGGATTCAAATAATCGCAATTGGTCTAAAAAGTGTGTAAAAGAATCATCATCAGATTGCCAAAAGGGAGAGGGGTTTCTAAAACTTGTTGGGGTGAAACTGCCTGACTTCATAGAGTTCAAGTTGAATAAGAGTATGAATCTTAAGGAATGTGAGATGAACTGCTTGAAAAACTGCTCTTGTTGTGCTTACGCAAGCACGAAATTAGATGAACAAGGGAAGGGCTGCTTGATGTGGTATGGGGACCTGATTGATATGAAAATCCTATCAGCACTAACTACAGGACGTGATATCTATGTAAGAGTACACTTTTCAGAACTAGGTAAGTAAATATAACGTTCATTGTCGTTTTCACATTGTTTTGTTGCATACTTTCATCTGAAAATAGCCTTCGTCCTAATACTAAGTTTCTTTTTGCAATATGAGCCCTAATAATTTGCTTAATTATAAAAAAAGTTGAATCAGCTTGATAAACTCACAAGCGGCCCATAACATTGTAAAACTTACATCATAATACTTCCCTGCAACATTTCTTGATGGAAACTAGCAGAGACACTGTTCTTTTGTTCTGTAAGGAAAAAAAATCTTTAAGAAAGGTGTTAGGCCTAAAGAATGCTTTAGCAAAGGTTCCTGTGTGTTACGGATTAGCATTTTTGAAAAAAAAATGGAAAGGTTAATTTATTTTAAGAAAATTATTGTTTGGACTTGACGTTGCCTCTCCTAAGATCAATGCGTGCTTCAAACGAAAAGAAACCAGTAAAGATCATCATAGTAGTTCCAATCATTTGTGGAATGCTTGTCTTGAGCTTAGTATTCTGCCTTATCCTGAGGACAAAATGGAAAAGAGGTAAGCATAAGTGTTTGACCTTTTGATTTGGTTTTTTGATTTTTTATTCAAATTTCAATAGAATGTTGTACTTTAATTTACATGATGAAGCTGTCCTGCTGCTGCAATTGTATGCTTTCAGTCATTCCTGGTAAGGTGAACTTGGCTGCTTTGTTCTGCTACATTATGAAGAAAATATGGAAAAGAGGTAAACCAATTCATCTTACCTTACCAAATCATCATCACTACTTTTCAAATACATTAGAATTGAAGGCTAAAAGTGTCAGAATAGGCCAAGAGAGCTGCAAAGATAATGTAGAAGTGCCTTTGATTGATTTGGCTTCCATTGATGCTGCTACTAATAGTTTCTCCCAAGAAAATTTAATCGGAATTGGTGGATTTGGTCCTGTTTACAAGGTAAGACTCACTACTTCTTGGCATGGTAATGTTGGCTGCATTTTATCTTGCCATGCAAGGTCAGAAAAGTTTCAGCAAGTTTTCGCATCTTGTAAGTTGTATATTCTGTCTATGCAACTTGCAGGGCATCCTTCCAACAGGAAAAGAAATTGCTGTAAAGAGACTGTCCAAGAATTCAGGACAAGGTGCTGAAGAGTTTAGGAATGAAGTAGTTTTAATTGCCAAACTTCAACACAGAAATCTTGTTGGGCTCTGTGGCAGCTGCATTCAGGGAGAAGAAAGGCTTTTGGTCTATGAATATATGCCCAACAAAAGCTTGGATTGTTTTATCTTCGGTTTGATTTCTTCACCTTTCATGCATCTTATCATATTAAATAATATTTGATTCCTCAATCTTCAATACAATAAGCTCAAATAAGATTGGAGAGGCATAATTTTAAGAAAGTTATAATAAGTCATGGGTGGTTTGCAGATCATGACAGGAGAGTGTTATTGGCATGGCAGAAACGCTTTGACATTATCATGCAGATTGTGAGAGGACTTATGTATCTACACCAAGACTCGAAGCTCCAAATTATCCACAGAGATCTTAAAGCCAGCAATATTCTGCTAGATAGTAATATGAACCCCAAAATTTCAGACTTTGGCTTGGCAAGAACTTTTGAAGGGGATGATAAAGTATCAGAAACTAAGAGAGTTATTGGCACGTTGTAAGTTCAATCATTTGTAATCACAGCCTTTTAGCATTCCAAAGGACTTATTCCAGAATTTCCATGCAGTGGATATATGTCTCCAGAGTATGCAGTTAAAGGTAAATTTTCAGCCAAGTCTGACGTTTTCAGCTTCGGTGTACTTCTACTAGAGATAATAAGTGGCCAAAAGATTAGTAATTTCTGTCATCCTGATCACCACCATAGCCTATTGGGCCATGTAAGTATACAGAATGATGTTGTAGCTTTTGTTCCTTTTCGTTGCAGATTTTCTAATGACTATTATTCTAGGCGTGGATGCTATGGAATGAAGGCAGGGCCATGGAGCTGGTGGATTCGCGCTTGGAGGATTCTATTGTTGAATCTCAAGTTCTTAGATATATTCAAGTGGGCTTATTATGTGTTCAAAATTTACCCAAAGACAGGCCAACAATGTCATCAGTAAATTTTATGCTGGCAAATGAAGAAGCAAATGTGCCTTATCCTAAAGAACCAGGATTCTTCACAGGTACTAGTTGCAATGCAAATAAAGCAACAAGAAAGGAAGAACGGCATACTGTAAATGAAGTGACTATAACAATGGTGGGAGGGAGATAGTAATTCCTGACAAGTTTGTCTTTTATTTTCCTTCCCTGCTGCAAAACAAAGAGTGAAAAACTAAGAAGCTGGAGCTTAGTTCAATTGTTTTATATAGTCACCCTTAAGAGGTAACATCGAGCAAGTTTGAGGGTCCAAATCCCAATATTTGCAAACTCTTTCCCTGTTCTTAGACTACGGTATTTTTTGTATAAAAAAAATTGTAAAACTAACTGCAATAATTATTGTGGATATCAGCATCTTATAAACTCTTAGGATACGTAATTAAGTTGATTGACTGACTGTAATATCTTACTCTCTTTCTCTTGTCGCGTAGGTGGTTATTGACTAACCAAATATTGAGCAATTGAGTTAGGCATGGTTGTTGTGGAACAAAGGGTAATGAATTCATGCCTGGAAGATTCATGTCAGGTGCCAAATGTATTCAGTTGTGTTTGACAATGTCTTCAAAAATTCCCATAGAAGACTGGCGAATATTGTCTTTTCGTTGTATATATCCATGATGGTATATGACAAAGAAATATTGCCTGAACCTAAATAACCTGGTTACGTCATTGAAAAAGCTGTTCCAATGATGTGGATGCAACATCAAAAAGAGAAGAAGAGATTTCAGAAAAAGCAGTAGCCATAACTGTGCAAGAAGGAAGATACAAATTCTGCAGTAATTTATTTTCTTTAAAACTTTTTTGTTTTTTTTACAATTTATTGACAATATTTTTCTGAATTTGGATTTGTATTTGTTTTGGTGTCAACTTAGAAAGGACAGCTATTGACTTGAAAAGTTTTTTGTTGAGTTAGATTATTATTGAATAAAAATGAGTACTGCTATTGACTTAAAACTTTTGATTTCTCACTACCTTACATTCTACGTAAATTGAACAGTCAGAGGACAGCTTTTTCTTCTAACTTCAAATTTTGCGTTCATAAATCAAAAGGAAAATTTCATAGGAAACAGAAAAAATGACAGTACTAATTTTTTTTAGTCATTTTTATTCATCGATTATTCTTTTATAAAATATATCTAATTAAAAAATCAAAAATAAATGGAAAATAGAGAAAATGAAAAAAAAAGAAAAAAAAGAAAAAAACTCACAAAGATGCCACATTAACACCTCATATTAAATTAAAAATATTAAAATTTTTAATTAAAATAAAATAATTTTATTAATACAATACATACAAAAAAATAAGAAAGAAAAAAATTAAATTAGGTGCCACGTTGATACATCAATTGGATTTTTTTTTTTTACAAAATTACTTTCATAAAAAAGATAAAAACACAAAAAAGAAAAGGAAAAAAGAAACTTATTAGGGTATTACATGAACATCCCAATTAAGTAGGATCATGTTGGGGACAAATTGTTTTCACTAATTCTATCCATTGGTTTTTTTTCCTAAATTTTTTAATTAAAAAACAAAAAAAAAAGGAACAAAAAAAAATTAGGGTGCCAAGTGAATGCTTTCATAATTTTTTTAACAAAAATTATTTAAATTAATAACAAAAAAAGTTGAAAACAGTAAAATTTTTTTCTTAAATTACAATAAAATATTCAATTTAGTATTTAAATTTTAAAAATTTTTAATGTGAAATTAAAATTATAAATATGTTAATTAATATAATATTTTGAGAATAATATATCTGTAATGTATTATCATTTAAAGTTAATTATATTCGAAAATGAATATCATATTAATTAATAAATTTTTAATTTTAAAAAATATTAAAATTTTTAAAAATTGATGCAACATATTAAACATTTCATTTCATCGAGGAAACATCGGTGTCAAAATTTTGGTGCCATGACCCTTGCTGCCCCTAATTTTGCCTATGAAAAACCACACCATAATTTAGGTCAAATAGCTAACAATTAGTTTTTGTTTAAAAGCTGACAACCCATTAACAAAGTTAGCAAATCCTCATTGAAACAGATGTGGAATAAATACAGACTTTGAAAAGTAAAATCACATGATGATGTGGAATTAATAAAATACCGGTGCACTCTATTTGCCAATCCTTGCAAGTAAATCTAGGCAACTCTGTTCTGTAATGAGTTATCTTTATGTTCAATACTGAAACTACTATGGAGGATAACAATTGGAAACTGTTTAATGTTAATGGTTAATTGAAGACTTCTCTCACAAGTCTCTTTTTTTACCTTACGATGTTTTTTATCAATCATGAAGTTGTCATTTGCAGCTGATACGATTGCTGCAGCACAATCCATTAGTGATGGTAAGACTTTGGTTTCTTCATCCCAAAGCTTTGAACTGGGTTTCTTCTCTCCTGGCAATTCAAAGAATAGACTCCTGGGGATATGGTACAAGAATCTTTATGGGGCAGTTGTGTGAGTTGCAAATAGAAACAGCCCAATTGCTGGTGCAGGTGGAGTTTTAACCATCAACAGTGATGGAAACCTGATACTCTATGATGGAACAAACAGCACTGTTTCAAACATCTCTAGAAAGGCAGAAGGTCCAGTGGCACAACTCTTAGATTCTGGAAACTTTGTAGTTAAAGACAACAAAACCATGCAACCTGTTGAGATAAATCGGTGGCAGAGCTTTGATTACCTGTCAGACACGCTGTTGCCAGGTATGAAGCTTGGAAAGAACTTAAAAACTGGATCAGAATGGTTGTTAACATCTTGGAAAAGTGCTGATGATCCATCTCGAGGAAACTTTACTTGCAGACTTAGCATTCAAGGCTTGCATTCTATAGTTGTTTATTCGGGATCAGCAAAAAGGTTCCGCACTGGACCATGGGATGGATTTCACTTTGGTGGTACTCCCGTGTCTCACAACTGGTTTTTTGTACCATATTTGGAGCATAATGAGGATGAAATCTATTACGGTTATGAGCCCTTCAACAACCAAATTTTTATGCGATTAATCATGGACCAGTCGGGTACTGTCCTGGGTGTTATATGGAATGAGAGGAGCAGTAAATGGGGCACAGCTTTCTTAGCACCGCCAGACCAATGTGACCAATATGGCCAATGTGGTGCAAATAGTATTTGCAACATCAACAAGGCACCAATTTGTGAGTGTCTGAAACGGTTCAGACCTGAATCAGAAGGGATGGATTCAAATAATCGCAATTGGTCTAAAAAGTGTGTAAAAGAATCATCATCATATTGCCAAAATGGAGAGGGGTTTCTAAAACTTGTTGGGGTGAAACTGCCTGACGTCATAAAGTTCAAGTTGAATGAGAGTATGAATCTTAAGGAATGTGAGATGAACTGCTTGAAAAACTGCTCTTGTAGTGCTTACGCAAGCATGAAATTAGATGAACAAGAGGAGGGCTGCTTGATGTGGTATGGGAGCCTGATTGATATGAAAATCCTATCAGGACTAACTACGGGACGTGATATCTATATAAGAGCACCCTTTTCAGAACTAGGTAAATAAGCTATGAGAAATATAACGTTCATTGTCGTTTTCACATTGTTTTGTTGCATAATGTCATCTGAAACTAGCCTTCGTCCTTATACTAAGTTTCTGTTTGCAATATGAGCCCTAATAATATGCTTAATTATAAAAAAACGTTGAATCAGCTCGATAAACTCACAAGTGGCCCATAACATTGTAAAATTTACATCATAACACTTCCCTGGAACATTTCTTGATGGAAACTAACAGAGACATTGTTGTTTTGTTCTGTATAAGGAAAAAAAAAACTTTAAGAAAGGTGTTAGGCCTAAAGAATGCTTTAATGATTATCATTTTTGAAAAAGATGAAAATGTTAATTTATTTTAAAAAAATTAGTCTGGACTTGACGTTGCCTCTTTATGGATCAGCACGTGCTTCAAATGAAAAAAACCGAGTAAAGATCATCATAATAGTTTTAATCATTTCTGGAATGCTTGTCTTGAGCTTGGTGTTCTGCCTTATCCTGAGGAAAAAATGGAAAAGAGGTAAGCATATGTGTTTGACGTTGCTGATTTTGTTTTTCGATTTTTTATTCAAATTTCGACTAGAAAGTTGTATTTAATTAACATGATGAAGCTGTCCTGCTGCTGCAATTGTATGCTTTCAGTTATTCCTGGCATGGTGATCTTGGCTGCTTTGTTCTGCTACATTAGGCAGAAAATATGGAGAAGAGGTAAACGGTAAAGAGTTCATGGCCAGTGGGATTATGAAATCTGAGAATACCCCTTGTGGTCTTGTAGTAGAATTAAAGTATTGTTGGTGGGATACAAGAAGCAATTTGCGAGAAGATGGCATTGGAAGCTCTGTTGCAGGCATAGTTTTGTTTCAGTTTTAGATTTTGCTATCTGTTAATTACGTGCTTTTTGTTAGGCAAAAAACTTCTATTCAATCATGACAGCTAAAGTATAATTAAACAATTAATCAATTGCACAATAGACAATAATTTAACATAATTTAATCTAACTGACCTATGTCTAGAGATGAAAAACAAAATTCACTAGTTGCAAAAAATTACAAATATATATCCAAATATATCAACCATTCAACAATCAATACCTATAGACCCTTTTAATCTTTTTAAGTCTTATGAAATATTCTCAACCTGAATAAACATATACCCATGTGTACTCTTTCAATACAATCAAATATATACTCATATACACTCATACGTCATACTTATGTGAATTATCTTAGTCTCCTCTAGTCCACTCCTATGTACTATACAAATATATATATATATATATATAAGACGTAAATCTCTAGTAATTTTATAGGGTATCTATCTCGTAAAATTATGTAATTTTCTTATATTTTTTTTCTCATACCTAACAGACTTCACTTATTTATAAATATATAAACTTACCTATTAAGAATATTTTTTTCTTTTAAAATTCTTCTTTTGCAAATCAAACTTGCTTTTTAAAAATTCATTTTTTCTTAGAATTCTTCTTTTGCAAGTTTTCTTATCCATAAAATAATATTTGATCAATCCCAAACAAATTTTTTATGAGATTTAAGTCATTATTTCTAACACATTTTAAGTTTTTTTTATTCTATAGATTACATTTAGCTACTTTCGTTTTTTCAACAAGTTATATGCAAGAAGAGAGAAGGAAGAAGCAGAAGCAATTTCTCACTTTATCTAAAGCAAGAACTAGATGAAGCTTTGCAAAAGAAAATTACATGTGAAGAAAGGTTAACGCATTTACATGCGGTCTTCAAGGAATGCATGCAGCAACTACACTTTGTTTGAAAAGAGCAGGAACCAAGGATTCATGATGCTATAATGAAGGCCTCAAAAAAGTTTGAGAAATCGCAAACGATTTTAGAGGAGCAATTAGCAGAGACTAGCAAAAGGCTTGCCAAATTAGGTGTTAAGAATACTAATCTTAGTAAGGCTTTCTTGGCAAAGGAAAAGGCGATTGATGATTTAAACAAGCAAAGAGCTCAAATGGAGATAGATTTTAGTGCACTAATGACAAGATTAGAATCCATAAGGAAAGATAATGCTTCTCTGAAATACGAGGGTCGAGTGCTTGAGAAGGAACTTGAGATCAAGAATGAAGAAAGAGAATTCAATCATCGAACAGCTGAAGCATCACAAAAACAATATTTAGAAAGTGTGAAGAAAATTGCTAAATGCTATGCTAGAATCAGAATGTCAAAGGCTGCGTCTCCTAGTCCGAAAAATTGCTAGCTCATGCTGAGTTGGCTAAGATGAAAAATGAAGCTGAAATGTGGAGGAAGAAGTTAAATCCTAGTCATACTAGTGCAAAGCTTGATTTTGCAGTTGACAATTATTTAGACAACTCGAGCAAGAGGATTAATATCCTAACGGAGCCGTTACGTGCTAGGGAAGAGACTTTGTTTTGTCAACAATGGTATTGAATTTTTATTTTTTTTGACTAATTGTGTTGTTAAAAGGAAAAAAAGAATAGATATAAAAAAAAAAAAAGGAACTTGAAACAAAACTCAATTGACACGTAACATACTTTTACCATGTAAGGATGACATGGCATTGAACGACTTAAAATATCTTACTCAAGGAAATAAGATTAAAAATACCCTATAATTGAAATAAAGATTTTAATTTACTTTAGTTTAGGAAAAAACTCCTATTTTTCCTGTGGTTGAAGGCAACAGGGGACTGGACTTGATTGATCAAGTGCTAGAGGAAGCATCGATGCATTTGGCAATAACATAGGTTTCTTTGTGGTCAAGAAAGGGCAGCGGATGATAGACGCACCATGTCTGATGTTGTCCCAATGTTCAACAAGATGGGTCATATAGGTTAAGGCTGAATGTGGTAACATGAAAATAAAATAAATTGACTTAAATTTCTAAATTAGGTATTTAAATTGGACTTTTACTAATTGACTTGACTTTTAAATTGGACCAAATAAATAAACAATAATTAATGAGATGATAAAGACAAAATAATTTATGTATAGAATTCCAGTAAGTTTGGTGGATATTTTTATTATAATATTATTAAAATGGGAAAAGGATATGAATTATTTTTGAATTATAATAAGATATTTAATATAAATATAAATTTTAAAAATCATTATTTGAAACATGAATTTATTAATTAATGTAATACTAAAAAAATATCATTTGAAATTAATCATATTAAAAAATAAATATCATATTATGTAATAAATTTATAATTTAAGTATACATTAAAAATTTTTAAAATTTAAATAACCTATTTAATATTTTATTGTAATGTAAGGAACATCTATAACATTAAGCATATCAAAATTTTGGGCATCATGAACCTTGCCTACCCCTAATCTCGCCTATGAATACAGCACACCATGACTTAGGGCAAATAGAATTAGTTTTTGTTTGAAAGCTCACAACCCATTTACGAAGTTACTAAATCCTCCTTGAAACAGAAGGGGAATACTGGGTCAGCCAACAGTGCGGGGCGTTTTTATTTTATGGGATTCCAATTTTGTACAGTTTTGTCAAATACAAACTTTGAAAAGTAAAATCGCGTGATCAAGTGGAATAAATAAAATTGCGGTCCACTATTACCAATCCTTGCAAGTAAATCTAGGCAACTCTGTTCTGTAATGAGTTATCTTTATGTTCAATACTAAAACTACCAATGGAGGATAACAATTGGCAACGGTTTAATGTTAATTGTCAATTGAAGAGTTCTCTCGCATGCCTCTTTTTTTACCTTTTGATGTTTTTATCAATAATGAAGTTGTCATTTGCAGTTGATACAATAGCCGCAGCGCAATCCATTAGTGATGGTCAAACACTGGTTTCTTCATCTCAAAGCTTTGAACTGGGTTTCTTTTCTCCTGGCAATTCAAAGAATAGATTCCTGGGGGTATGGTACAAGAATCTTTCTGGGGCAGTTGTGTGGGTTGCAAACAGAAACAGCCCAATTGCTGGTGCAGGTGGAGTTTTAACCATCAACAGTGATGGAAACCTGATACTCTATGATGGAACAAACAGCACTGTTTGGTCTTCAAACATCTCTAGAAAGGCAGAAGGTCCAGTGGCACAACTCTTAGATTCTGGAAACTTTGTAGTTAAAGACAACAAAACCATGCAACCTGTTGAGATCTATCTGTGGCAGAGCTTTGATTACCTGTCAGATACGCTGTTGCCAGGTATGAAGCTTGGAAAGAACTTTAAAACTGGATCAGAATGGCTGTTAACATCTTGGAAAAGTGCTGATGATCCATCTCCAGGAAACTTTACTTGCAGACTTAGCATTCAAGGCTTGCATTCTATAGTTGTTTATTCGGGATCAGCAAAAATGTTCCGCACTGGACCATGGGATGGATTTAACTTTGGTGGTACTCCCGTGTCTCACAACTTGGTTTTTGTACCATATTTGGTGCATAATGAGGATGAAATCTATTACGGTTATGAGCCGTTCAACAACCCAATTATTACGCGAATAATCATGAACCAGTCAGGTACTGTCCTGGGTGCTGTATGGAATGAGAGGAGCGGTAAATGGGACACAGTTTTCTTAGCGCCGCCAGACCAATGTGACCAATATGGTCAATGTGGTGCAAATGGTATTTGCAACATCAACAAGACACCAATTTGTGAGTGTCTGAAAGGGTTCAGATCTGAATCAAAAGGGATGCATTCAAATAATCGCAATTGGTCTATAAAGTGTGTAAAAGAATCATCAGATTGCCAAAATGGAGAGGGGTTTCTAAAACTTGTTGGGGTGAAACTGCCTGACTTCATAGAGTTCAAGTTGAATGAGAGTATAAATCTTAAGGAATGTGAGATGAACTGCTTGAAAAACTGCTCTTGCAGTGCTTACGCAAGCACGAAATTAGATGAACAAGAGAAGGGCTGCTTGATGTGGTATGGGGACCTGATTGATATGAAAATCCTATCAGGACTAACGACGGGCCGTGATATCTATGTAAGAGTACCCTTTTCAGAACTAGGTAAGTAAACTATGAGAAATATAACGTTCATTGTGGTTTTCACATAGTTTTGTTGCATAATTTACATCATAATACTTCCCTGCAACATATCTTGATGGAAACTAGTAGAGACATTGTTCTTTTGTTCTGTATAAGGAAAAAAAATCTTCAAGAAAGGTGTTAGGCCTAAAGAATGCTTTAATGATTATCATTTTTGAAAAAAATGAATATGTTAATTTATTTTTAAAAAAATTATTGTCTGGACTTGACGTTGTCTCTTTATGGATCAGCGCGTGCTTCAAATGAAAAAAACCGTGTAAAGATCATCATAATAGTTTCAATCATTTCTGGAATGCTTGTCTTGAGCTTGGTGTTCTGCCTTATCCTGAGGAAAAAATTGAAAAGAGGTAAGCATATGTGTTTGACGTTGCTGATTTTGTTTTTCGATTTTTTATTCAAATTTCGACTAGAAAGTTGTATTTAATTTACATAATGAAGCTGTTATGCTGCTGCAATTGTATGCTTTCAGTCATTCCTGGCATGGTGATCTTGGCTGCTTTGTTCTGCTACATTATGAAGAAAATATGGAGAACAGGTAAACGAATTCACCTTCCCTTACCAAATCATCATCACTATATTTCAAACACATTTAGACTTAGAGGCTGAAGTGTCAGAATAGGCCAAGAGAGCTGCAAGGATAATGTAGAAGTGCCTTTGTTTGATTTGGCTTCCATTGATGCTGCTACCAATAGTTTCTCCCAAGAAAATTTAATAGGAATTGGTGGATTTGGTCCTGTTTACAAAGTAAGACTCACTACTTCTTGCCATACAATTGTCAGAAAAGTTTCAGCGAGTTTTCGCATCTTGTAAGTTGTATATTCTGTCTATGCAACTTGCAGGGCATCCTTCCAACAGGACAAGAAATTGCTGTAAAGAGACTGTCCAAGAATTCAGGACAAGGTGCTGAAGAGTTTAGGAATGAAGTAGTTTTAATTGCCAAACTTCAACACAGAAATCTTGTTGGGCTCTGTGGCAGCTGCATTCAGGGAGAAGAAAGGCTTTTGGTCTATGAATATATGCCCAACAAAAGCTTGGATTATTTTATCTTCGGTTTGATTTCTTCACCTTTCATGCATCTTATCATATTAAATAATATTTGATTCCTCAATCTTCAATGCAATAAGCTCAAATAAGATTGACTAGGCCTAATTTTGAGAAAGTTATAGTAAGTCATGGAGGTGGTTTGCAGATCATGAGAGGAAAGTGTTATTGGCATGGCAGAAGCGCTCTGATATTATCATGCAGATTGTGAGAGGACTTATGTATCTACACCAAGACTCGAAGCTCCAAATTATCCACAGAGATCTCAAAGCCAGCAATATTCTGCTAGATGGTAATTTGAACCCCAAAATTTCAGACTTTGGCTTGGCAAGAACTTTTGAAGGGGATGACAAAGTATCAGAAACTAAGAGAGTTGTTGGAACATTGTAAGTTCAATCATTTGTAATCACAGCCTTTTAGCATTCCAAAGGACTTATTCCAGAATTTCCGTGCAGTGGATATATGTCGCCAGAGTATGCAGTTAATGGTAAATTTTCAGCCAAGTCTGATGTTTTCAGCTTCGGTGTACTTCTACTAGAGATAATAAGTGGCCAAAAGATTAGTAGTTTCTGTCATCCTGATCACCACCATAGCCTATTGGGCCATGTAAGTATACAGAATGATTTTGTAGCTTTTGTTCCTTTTCATTGCAGATTTTCTAATGCCTATTATTCTAGGCATGGATGCTATGGAATGAAGGCAGGGCCATGGAGTTGGTGGATGCATGCTTGGAGGATTCTATTGTTGAATCTCGAGTTCTTAGATGTATTCAAGTGGGCTTATTATGTGTTCAAAATTTACCCAAAGACAGGCCAACAATGTCATCAGTAAATTTTATGCTGGCAAATGAAGAAGCAAATGTGCCTTATCCTAAAGAACCAGGATTCTTCACAGATACTAGTTGCAATGCAAATAAGGCAACAAGAAAGGAAGAACGGCATACCGTAAATGAAGTGACTATAACAATGGTGGGAGGGAGATAGTAATTCCTGACAAGTTTGCCTTTTATTTTCCTTCCTTGCTGCAAAATAAAGAGTGGAAAACTAAGAACCTAGAGCTTAGTTTAATTATTTCATATAATCACCCTTAAAGAGGTAACATCGAATAGGTATGGGGGTTCAAATCCCAATACTTAGCAAATTCTTTCCCTGTTCTCCGGCTACGGCATCTTTTGTATAAAAAAATTTGTAAAACTAACTGCAATAATTATTGTGGATATCAGCACCTTATAAACTCTTAAGATATGTAATTAAGTTGATTGACTGACTCTAATATCTTACTCTCTTTCTCTTGTCTTGTAGGTGGTTATTGACTAACTAAATATTGTGCAATTGAGTTAGGCATGGTTATTGTGGAACAAAGGGTAATGAATTCATGTATGGAAGATTCATGTTAGGTTCCAAATGTATTTGAAGGATTTAGAGCAGAGGAAGAACAAAAAATAGAAGAAACTAATTTGTCACTTGAAGTAAATTGGCTCATCAGATCATGAGCTTCATTTCATTAATTTATAAGCTTCAAAAATACAAAAGTTTGTTTAACTACTACAAAAGTTGTTTGCCTAACCGTATGGATCACCATGCACATATCCATCATGCTACCTAAACTAATCAGATGGTAGAACCAATTACAAAAGTGCAAGTAGAAATGCCATACCTAGTTGCTTCAACCACTAGCACACTAACACTCCTCCTTGGCATTTCTGCTGGAAACAACAAGACTTTTCCTTAATGTTTCAAACCTTGCCTTTGGTAAGGCCTTGGTCAGAATATCTGCAATTTGATCTTTTGACTTGCAATGCACCAGTTTCACTTCATTCTCAGCTTCAACTTCTCTAATAAAGTGATACTTGGTCTTAATATGCTTAGTTCTTCCGTGAAACATAGGGTTCTTGACCATTGCAACTACTGACTGATTATCACAAAAATTTTTGTTGGATCATCTTGCTTTTGACTCAAATCCATCAAAATTTTCCTTAGCCAAATTGCTTGATTAACAACAGCTGTAGCAACAATATACTCTGCTTCTGCTGTTGATTGAGCCACAGTTCCTTGTTTCTTTGAATTCCAGCTGAACACATTTAATCCAATGAAAAACACATAGCCTGAAATGCTTTTCATGTCTTCATGGGAGCCAGCCCAGTCATTGTCTATGAATCCAACCAATCTTGAACTTTCATTTTTCTTGAACCAAATTCCAAATTCATTGGTTCCTTTGACATATCTCAACACTCTTTTTGCAGCTTTAAAATGCAACTCACTAGGATTTTGCATGAACCTAAAGAGTAAATTTGCAACATACATGATGTCTGGCCTTGTTGTTGTCAAATACAATAAGCAACCAACCAAGCTTCTATAAATAGAACCATCAACTTTGTTAGCTTTATCTTCCTTAATAAGTTTCTCATTTTGAGTCAAAAGAGTGTTGACTGGTTTGCAATTTTCCATCCCAAACTTATTCAAGATTTCATTTGCATATTTTCTTTGACAAATAAAGATTCCTTGCTGGTATTGATGAATCTCCATTCCAAGAAAATAAGACATTTCTCCCATATCTGTCATTTCAAAAATTTTCTGCATTTGGAGCTTAAAATCCTCCACAAGAGCTGATTTGCTACCTGTCACCAAAAAATCATTAACATACGAAGAAATAATCAACATATCATTACTGTTAAAAACTTTAATGTACAATGTTGCTTCATTGAGGCTTTTCTTGAATCCTAACTTCAGTAAATGATCATCAATTTTGAAATTCCACACTTTTAGAGCTTGTTTTAATCCATTGTCACACCCCGAATCGAGGCATAACACGACCATATTACCTTGAAGAAAATCTCAAAGTAATACGAAGCTTTCTTTCTTAAACATTCTAAAATTCTTCAATAAAACAATATACCAAGTAAAATTCATATCTTTAATCCAACTGATGATATATCTTTATATATCCAAATACAAACCATATAAAATATAAAACTGCCTCTTAAAATCTCATTGGCCAACATATTCTCTAATGATTAAGTAATCATACCCATTTCATCTTCTAGCTTCACATAAGACTAACCAAACTTATCACTTAGTCATCTGTAAAAAAAAAGTAAAAAGGGAATGAACAAACCACAGCTCAGTAAGTATAGGCTCACACACCTTACCAGATCAAGCATCGTTTTCTTACACATCATATAGATCATTCAAAACATTCATCAAATCATAATATCAAAACATTTCAAGATCATCATTTTGTCAAATATTTCATAAATTCATAAATCAATGTCAAAATATGTCACTTCATAAATCATTGCGAAATATGCTATTATTCAAATATCATAATCAAAGCAAATCATGGATCAATCATTAAAATCATCATTATCATTGATTTATCATTAGCTACGGTCACTGCAATAACCCGTGACATTAGCCGTATTGATAATTTTATTTTCATGATCATTGCTAACTATTATAACCCGTTAGCCAGGGCTTACGCTAACTACTATTACCCGTTAGCCAGGGTCATATGATCATGTCTTTGCTAACTACTATTACCCGTTAGCCAGGGTCGTAGAACTAGTTCTGGTGTCGATGATCCCACTTCCCAGGGATATAAAAACGTAGCTATCATAAAATCATTCTTTAAACATAAATCATTTTCTCATTTCATTCATAAGTATGATCCATCATTTATATAGAGAAACACAAAATAATCATATGCTTGATCCTATTTTCATACATTGAAAATAATGAAATAAAACATTCTTTCATTTAGAAACATATATATATACATAGATTCGAAAACAAGCAAAGTGTGTGAGATTCTACTTACCTCCATTCGATTCCACCACTTAGTTTTTTCTCCTAAAATAATTAATGGCCTATCCAAGATCATTTCAATAGATCAGAATTTAATCAACCCTTTTTGAGACCATTTATACAAAAATCAACTAAGTTACACAAAGGGTTAACTTAACTAATTAATACTGGCAGCCTGACCTCTTTTCATTAAAACAGTCATATCTCAATATATCCAAATCAGAATTATGATCTCTTTAATGTGTTAAAAACTAGACTTAATAAGCTTTCTAACCATATATCGCACACCTCGTAATTCCTTGTAGATTAATTATAACAATTTTTGAAATCCATGTCATATACTGCTGCCAAACAGCCTGTATACCTTCTAATAAAAGCTATATATTTATTCACAGGAAACTCCAAATTCAATTCCGTTTGTTTCATTAGAAAGTAGACTCAACATATATGGCTTAATCTGTAAATCCTTGTAGACAAATTAAGAAGAATTTCGTAATTCAACCCTGATGCTGTTGTCTTACAGCCTGCACATCCTTAAGTTAAAATTAAACAACTCTTCATAGAAAACTCAGATTTGACTTTCATTTGTTTCATTAGAAACTAGATTCAACATGCTTTCCAATGATATATAATAATCACAGCAATAATCTATCCATTAATGCAAAATTCTATTTTAATTCATTATTACAGATCACAACATCTCATCCAAAAATAGAATTTCTCCTTCAATCTTTAAAAACTCAAATCCTTACTTTTAGCCTTCAAACTCCATTCAATAATCATCAATAAATCTTAAGAACATGAAATAAACAAAGCCCAGTAATTTACCCAAACAGATCATCAAGATTAATGAAGGATTTCATGATTTTTCTTGGTTTTTCTCTCAAAACTTCAACTCCAAATAATAGCAATCAACTTGATATTTTTTTTCAAATAAAAAAAGGGCATGTACTCACCTTTAAGGGATTAACTTGATTGTAGCCTCTGATTGTGAATCTCCAACTTGATTTTCTTTCTCTAACCCTAAGGAAGATGAAGAAGAAGAACTCTATTTCCTTTCTGTTTCACAATAGTTAGGTTTTCTTTCATCTAATACTTCAGTCTTTTTTTTTTTACTAAATAATGTCTTAATAAACTAATGGGCTTTAGTATTAGTCTAGCCCAATTTTATTTAAAGAAAATAAAAATAATAAAATCAAAAATAAAAAAAAGTAAAAAATAAAAAAATAAAAAAATGAAAATAAATAAAATAAATGAATAAATAAATAAATACAAAAAATGGGAAAAAAAAAACCTGGGAACGGCTTGACTTGCGCCTCGGCTCGGCTCGACTTAAAGAAAAAAAATGGCTCGAAAAAGTAGCTCGGGGGTATTAGCTCAGCTCGACTAACGGCTCGGAGGGGCGAGTCATGCGTGGGTTGAAAAGCGGGTCGACGCTCGGGTTGGGTTAGATCTTGACAAAACGCGCGGATTCTCTAAGTTACTTAATGCAGAAATGACGTCATTTTGGAAGGGTATATAAGGCTGATTCCTTCATTTTTTTAACAAATCGAGCCTCCTCCCTCTCTCTTCTTTTCTTTTCTCTCCCTTCTCTCTAAAATTTTTGAAGAACTCCAGTTGAATGTTCACCGAATTTTGGAAAATTCATTAGAATCTGAGTTTTTCGATGAAAGTTTATTCGAAAGTTGGTCGGTTTTTGGGAATCTTCACCAAAAATTGGGCAGCTGGCTGAAAACTTCAAACTTGATCGGAATTGTCATCGAAAAATTCAACTTTCACCGAAAAAATCACCGGAATCTAAAAATTTTCTAAAAATTTCCAGAAAAAAAATTCACAAAAAAATCTCCAAAAATTTTCCCTCGATTCTGAAAGCTATTCTAACGCCTCTAAACCCTTTTTAGCTTTGAAATCTCTTTTGTCTGTTTTTTCTCTCAACCAGTAGCTTTTTTATCTGTTTTTTCTTTGATCCTGAGGGTCCTTTTATAGGGATTGATCAGAAGAGTTTCTGATCAATTCCTATTCCTTTTTGGATGGAGATTCAATCTTTGAATCCAATCTGGATTCTAATTGAATCCCCATTCACGGTAGGATTCTTCAGAAGAATTCAATTTCAGCCCCCAAAAAAAAAGAAAAAGAAAAAGAAAATCAGATAAATAAAAAAATATTAATAGATAATTAGAAAAAAATAATAAGATAAATAAAAAATATTACAAGATAAATAAAAAATAATAATAACAGATAAATTATAATATATAAATGAATAAATAATAATAAATATATAACTAGGTAAATAAAAAACATATACAAATATTAACAGAAAATAAAGAAAAAGAAAAAAAGGAAAAAAATAATAAAGATATATATATTAATAAATAGTAATAATAAATAAATAAATAATAAATACATAATATGCAAAGGAAAATATACACATAAAAAATAAAAATAATAAAAATATAAAATACAAAATAAAAGCAAAATTGGGCTTACCCATTTGGATCAGGCCCAATTGATCCGGGCCTGGACCAAATTGAGTGTCTACAGCTACCCCTCTTTGCACATTTTCTGTGAAACAAAAATTAGGCAAAGATATAGACACCCAATCAAGACTCAACTCGACATTTTTTTTATTTTTTATTTTTTTTCTCTTTTTTTGTTTAAGATTTGATCAAAACTCCTCAAATTAGAGGCTCAACGACTTTGAAAAATAAATAAAGCTTCTCTAATCAGAGGCTCAACGACTTTGGAAAATAAAGAAAGCTCCTCTAAATAGAGACAATTTTTTTGCTTTTTTTTGTTTTTTTGTTTTTGTTTTCTTTGTTTTTTTTTAATTTTGTTGTTGTTTTTTTTTGTTTTTGATCAAAGCTCCTCTAAGCAGAAGCTGAACGACTTGAAAAAATAAATTGCTCCTCTAAAAGAGGCAACGAAACTTTGAAAAGTAAATTACTCCTCTAAAAAGAGGCACCACGACTTTGAAAAGTAAATTGCTCCTTTAAACAGAGGCACCATGACTTTGGAAAGTAAATTGCTCCTCTAAACAGTGGCACCACAACTTTGAAAAGTAAATTGCTTCTCTAAACAGAGGCAACGAAACTTTGAAAAGTAAATTGCTCCTTGACAGTCATGTCCAAAGGAGTTATAGAACATGATTGAAGGAATTTTGTAATGGGAACTCAAGGATTCATAATTTGAGTTCAACATTCAGAGGTTCAGATTCGTAAGAACCTTCCAACTTCATAAGAATTTACTAAAATTTGATTCTCAAAATTTCAGTTTCATTCAAATTTGCAAGATCTCAAGATTTGTATTTACAACTTACAAGACTTGCATCAAAGATCCTCATTGGAATTTTGGAGGCTCACATCCAAAAGTTTAAGGCTTTTCAAAGGTTCTCATTTGGCAAACTTGGAATTCATATCCAAAAATCTAAAGCTTTTCATTTGAATTTTGAAAATTCACATCTAAAATTCAAAGCTTTTCATTTGAGTTCAAAGGCTCACATGCAATAAACTTAGAGTTTCACATCTAAGTTCAAATGTTCTCATTTAAAACATTAGAAATTCATATCCAAAAGGTTGAAGCTTTGTATTTTGGAGATTCACATCCAAAAGTTTAAAACTTTTCATTTGTTCGAAGATTCACATTCGACGAACTTTAGAGTTTCACTCCTCAAAGATTCTCATTTTGAAACTCAAAAATTCTCATTTGAGTTCTCAAAAATTCTCATCGAAATATTCACAATTTATTTTTCAAGTGACTCAAAAATTTACATGAATGAATGTTATGACCAAATATGCAAATGCCTTCTTAATGATACAAATACGGTAACCTATATTCTCATAGTGCCATGCATGTCCAAACAAAGTTTAATTCATCGAATTATGTGCATGTATTATTCAAGCAATGATGCCCCCATGATGCATGTAATGCAGATGTCTATGTCACAAAATTCTAAATAATTATGGTAAAATAGCTCTCAAAACGCCATCATTTCGCATGTCTTCCTTGTTTAGTTTCTCAATACTTTGGAACAAGTTCCATCAATCGATCATCACTTGATCACCATTCATGGACTTTTCAGCATTAACAAATTTCAAAACAAGTTTCATCCACCATCACTGGGTCATTACTCATAGGTGTCTCAGCATTATTCAATCATAACTTGCAAGTCATATCGATCAATTCATCCTTGTACTCATCACTTGGTTATACCACTTTTCAAGATTTTCCCCATCATATTCTCCATTTGGTCACATCATATATCCTTTCAAATCATCTCTTTTAGGTTTCTACTATTTTTTTATTTTGTCACCACCATCATCTTAGATTTCTTTTCAAATGAATGCAAGATTCTTTTAAGCACATATTCATTCATTCATTATCATTTCAAATCTTGACAAATACAATGTAATCAAGCATTTTCTCAATTCATTCTAGAGGTGTAACAATAAGAGAACACAAGGTGAATTATGGTAAAGATAATCAATGAAGATCTATTTTGGTACAAAACAAATGAAAAAGGAAATAAATTGGATACATGTCATTGGGATGAATGGTAAGTCCAAATGATGAAGATTCAGACAATTCTCAATATTAATCTAAGATTTTTTTTTAAAAACTCATTCCATTTATTGTTGGAGTCATTTTGAGCTTGGCGAACTTTGCCCCAGTCTTTGAAAAGTCTTCATATGTCTTTGATCTACCATCCATGTGAACCATTTGACCTGGATCTTTTTCTACCAAAATTACCCTTTCAGGTTTTCAATTTGAATATCTTTTTTTCATTTTCTCATTTTTTTTCTTCGTTCTTTCTTTTTTTTAAAATTTTTTTTCATCATAATTTTTTTTCTCATTTTTCATCCATTGTTGATATCTTTCACACATCCAACTTTAGAGCAATGTAGCATAATTTTATTGTTTCATCATGAGCATGCCTTCGCTCAACATATGATCATTCAAGTTAAGCATTCACACTTGATCCAAATGGGCTTTCCAAGGTTATAATGTAGGTCAATGTGAGGGGTTATAAAAGAAATGGATATAATAGGCTCAAAACATAGATTGAAAAGGTTCAAGATCAAAGGATCATTTGATGCAACTTGGCATTTTACCCCCACATCATTTCACTATTTTTTCTTTTCTTACACAAAGGATTCTCATTACTTTACCCCAAATCATGTGTGGTATTTTTTTCTTTTGCTTTTCTTTCTTTTTTCATCTTTGAGACCTTTTGTGATTTTTTTTTGTCAAAAATTACCCTTCAGTGTAGAGGGTGATCCTTGGTTGGGGTTCTTTAGAAAAAAAATCATAATAGGCTTAAAAGGGTAGCAATGAATGATTTTTCGAGTGGTAAAAGAAAGATGGTCATTTTTCATCTCAATTGTGAATACTTTTCTTGAACGTCATCTATTGAACAAAGCTTATGAACCTGTATAAAAGATTACACATCTTCAAGATATATCTATTTCACCTCTGATAACAACTTACTTTTTTACTCAAATTATCTCTTCATATTAATGTGGATGAGTTCTTAAAATTAAATCCCAAAATTATTGTTATCATTGTCTAAATATTCATCATTTGAAATTTAAGAATGGAAATGTAAAGTTATGAAAGGTAACAGAGCATGGAATAATGGTCGAGTGAAAGAGAAAATGTAATGAAATGCATTAACTTGCCTTTATTAAGATAATAACAAGTGAAATCATATTGCAAAAAAAAAATATAACATTACTCGAAAAGAAATCCTAAAATGACAAAAAAAACCTTCAACCAGCCTTATCTTCATTCTTCAAAATTGTCCCCCTATGCGATCAGGTGAAGAATCTCTACTGACAATTGCCCTTTAATTCATTGTGACTCTCCGGACCCTTTCTGACCAATGTGTTCTTGATTGTCACTCAGAGCACTAACATCAGGTGTTTTTACTTTTCCTTGATCAAAACTTACCATTCCATCATTGATCAACCGTTGCACCTTATACTTTAAAGTAGTGTAATTTTCAGTAGAATGGTCAGTAATTCCATAATGGTAGTCGCAGTGTATTGTAGGATCATACCACTTAGGATAGGGTGGATTAAGTGGCTCCACATGACTGGGGGCAATCAAATGGCTATTATAGAGTTCTCGATATAACTTCGTATAAGTCATGGGGATTGGATCAAATACAAGTTTTTCTCGAGTAGTCCGTTGTTCTCGTAAACCACTTGCTAGGTTAGTAGGGCGAATTTGGGTTCTTGCAGGAGCTTGAATGTTAAGGCTATATTTAAGATCTTGAAGGCTAAAAATTGATCGATACATGGATGAATAAGGTGGTTATGGAGCTAGCTGGTATGGGTAGGATGTGGCATTATTCACAGTAGGATAGTATAGAGAGTAACCTTGGGGTAGATAAGGTTGATAACCCCTGAATTATTGTCTATCAAAGCTTACAGCTTGAGCTTGAGCTTCTTTCTTTTCTGATGCCTTCTTGGTTTCTCTTCCTTTCAACTTGCCATTTTTGATGGCACTTTCAATAATTTCTCTAGAGATCATCATGTTGACGAAATTTTTTGTTGCATTTTCTATCATCTTTTCATAATAAAGAGACTTTAAAGTACTGACAAACAACATTGTAGTTTCTTTCTCAGTTAAAGGAGATTGTACTTGAGAAGCAATATCCCTCCACCTTTGGGCATATTCTTTAAAAGTCTAATTGGCCTTTTTTTTTCAGGTTTTGTAAAGACAAACGATCAGGTGCCAAATCGATAATATGTTGGTATTGACTGATGAAGACATGAGCCATATCGCTTCAAGAGTGAATGCAAGTTCTGTCTAGCTGGACATACCACCTGGCTGCTGAGGCTGTAAGGCTATCCTGAAAGACATGCATCAAGAGTTTTTCATCATGAGCATGAGTTGCCATCTTCCTACAATACATGGTGATGTGGGTTTTGGGGCACTTCGTACTATCATATTTTTTAAATTTTGGTACTTTGAACTTATGAGGAATGACTACATCAGGGATTAAGTAGAGCCCAACAGCATCAACTAAATGATAGAAACCAAATCCTTCCATAGCCCGTAGCCTTTGTTCTAGCATACTAATCTTGGAGCTTTCTTGAGTTTCTACTCTTATCTTTTCTTTCTCCTTCTCTTTCAAATCATCTAGATCAAAAATTGGTTCTACTATCTTTTCAGTAAAGACATGATTTACATAGCTATTATAATGCCCTAGGTTGAAAGCTAACGGTATTCCAGGATATGTTGGATATGTAAAGTGTTACGGTGGAACCTCTTGAGTAGATTGGGCTTGAGGTGGGTCAAAACCTGGAGGATACAAAGGGTTAGCCACTTCTTGCAATGAGGGAACTTGTTGGCTTGTATCTTTTTCAACTCTTTTTCCCCTATTCAGCTTATTAAGAGCATCCAGAATCTTGCTTAACTCATTTTCAATCTTTTCCTATTTTTTTTATCTTTTCAAATTTGTGAGAATTTTTTTGCTCCATTTGTCTGACTCTGAATCTTGTGTTGTATCGATGGGCAGGGTTCTCAATAGATAGAGCTATCTTTGAACCTTTAGCACCATAATTATGATTAGAAATATTATGCTATGCTTCATGTACGATGCTTTGATGTAAGAATGAAATGTATATTTTTTTTGAATAAAATCTAATATGAAATGGATGCAAATGATTGTGTTAAAACATGATCATGAAAATAATGCAGATGCATAAAATCAGACAAACAACATAGTTAGTTTCATGGATGAAATGAAAGTAATGCTGATGCATAATGTTACATATGATAATGAAAATGATGCACAAAGTCAAATAATCAAAATGATTAGATAAACACCCTTTTTGTGTCTTAATTTCAGGGTATATCTATCATTGGGTAGAAAAGGGCTCTATCCTAGGTTTAGGCACTTCTAAGGTTCACTATATGTGGTTCAAGGTTAAAATTTAAAGGTTTTTAAATTGCTTCTTACATCATTATTCATCACAGACTAGTAAGGCACCATAATCTTCACCCATTATAGGCTACAAGCGAAAAAGGTTCAATTTGAATAGGAGTATTTTGCTAGCCACTGCGGAGGCATTAAACCTCACGAAAGTAATAGGTACTTTACTCCCTCCTAGAGGGACGAAGCTTGGGTATAGAGCTCATGTTATGCATATGCATATGAATGACATAATTAATAAAGTAAATAAACATGAATGAATAAAAGATCTATACAAAAGGTTCAATTTTATTAGGCTTTTAGATAACACAAATTTATTTACTGGCCTGACTCTTAGACGTCCCCAGCAGAGTCGTCAAGCTGTCATAACGTCTAGATCTGGGGATCTATCGCTAGACATTGACTTTTAGGAGTTACCACCAATATTTTTTATCTAGGTGTGATTAACCACCTAAAGAATCTGTCCTTTCAAGGAACACCTAAGTTTAAGGGTTCATAAAAGAATAGGTTCAGGTCTACTAATCAGAACAGGGTTCGAGAGTTCAGTTATGTGTAAGGAAGGTTATAGGACCCTCACAACGCCCATCAAAAGATGGTACCAGTTTAATTTTATGTTATCCAATAAGCCTTAAAATTTTACCAAGTAATTAATTATTAAAAATTATTCTCAATTGACTCTAATACTTTTAGCAGAAAATTGAAAAAATTCCCTCACCCCAAGATTATGCAAAAAAAACTACTGTTTCACTTGCAGAAGCTCCATTGTCGGATTATTTAAAAAGAAAAAAAAAGAAGAAAAAAAATGACTGCTTTTGTGCAGAAAAAATTGATACTTTCAACTTTTTTTCAAAATATTTTTTAAAAATTTTAATATCGAGAAAAATTGATACCTTCAACTTTTTCCCAAAATATCTTTTGAAACTTTAATTTCGAGAAAATTTGATACTTTCAACTTTTTCCCAAAAATATTTTTTGGAAACCTTAATTTCGAGAAAAATTGATATTTTCAACTTTTCTCCAAAAATATTTTTGAAAATTTTAATTTCGAGGAAAATTGATACTTTCAACTTTTTTTCAAAAATATTTTTTTGGAAACCTTAATTTCGAAAAAAATTGATACTTTCAACTTTTTTCCAAAAATATCTTTTTTTGAATTTTATTTAAAGAAAATAAAAATAAAAAAATAAAAAATAAAAAATAAAAAAATAAAAAACGAAAATAAATAAAATAAATGAATAAATAAATAAATAAATACAAAAAATAGAAAAAAAAACCTGAGAACAGTTCTGCTTGCGGCTCGGCTCGGCTCGACTTAAAAAAGAAAAATGGCTCGGAGAAGCAGCTCGGGGGTATCGGTTCGGCTCGGCTAACGGTTCGGAGGGGTGAGTCACGCGCGGGGCAAAAAGTGGGTTGACGCTTGGGTCGGTTCTATCTTGGCAAAACGCGGGGATCCTTTGGATTACTTAACGTAGAAACGACGTTGTTTTGGAAGGGTATATAAGGTTGATTCCTTCATTTTTTCAACAGATCGAGCCTCCTTCCTCTCTCTTTTCTTTTCTTTTCTTTTTTCTCTCTTCTCTCTAAAAGTTCTGAAGAACTCCGGTTGAATATTCACCGGATTCTAAAAAATTCATCGAAATTTGAGTTTTTCATCGAAAGTTCATCGAAAAGTTAGTCGATTTTTAGAAATTTTCACTGAAAACTGGACAGCTAGCCAAAAACTTCAAACTTGGCCGAAATTATCGTCGAAAAATTTAACTTTCGTCTAAAAAATCACCGGAATCTGAAAATTTTTTAGAAATTTTCAGAAAAAAAATTCCCAGAAAAATCTTCAAAAATTTTTCCTCGATTCTTAAAGCTATTCTAACGCTTCTAAATCTTTTTTAGCTTTCAAATCTCTTATGTCTGTCTTTTTCTATCAGCTAGTAGCTTTTTTCTCTATTTTCTGTCTGTTTTTCCTTTGATCCTAGGGTCCTTTTATAGGGATTGATTAGAAGAGTTTCTGATTAATCCCTATTCCTTTTTGGATGGAGATTCAATCTTTGAATTCAATATGAATTTTAATTGAATCTCCATTCACGGTAGGATTCTTCAGAAGAATTCAATCTTAGCCCAAAAAAAAATCAGATAAATAAAAAAATATTAATAGATAATTAGAAAAAAAATAAGATAAATAAAAAGTATTACAAGATAAATAAAAAATAATAATAACAGATAAATTATAATATATAAATGAATAAATAATAATAAAATATAACTAGATAAATAAAATACATATATAAATATTAACAGAAAAAAAAGAAAAAAAAGGAAAATAATAATAATAATAATAATAATAATAATAAAGATATATTTATTAATAAATAGTAATAATAAATAAATAAATAATAAATATATAAGATACAAAGGAAAATATATACACAAAATATAAAAATAAAAATAAAAATAATAAAAATATAAAATACAAAATAAAAGCAAAATTGGGCTTACCCATTTGGACCAGGCCCAATTGATCCGGGCTTGGACCAAATTGGGTGTCTACACCCTCTATGCTTTGTTAGTTGCAAATGGTAACTTATTTTGTTTTCCTAGCTGATAGACTTCACGCACTCCAGCACTGACTTCAACAGTAGGCATGTTTAATACAAGATCATTTTTATGCATGAAATTTAATGCATTGTAGTTAAAATGTCCCATCTTTTTATGCCATAAAAAGAAGATTCATCATGTGAAGTAGCATATGCAGAGGAGTTTGCTTCATGCCAATTCAAGGAAAAACATTTTCCTTTCATATTAACAGTAAAGAGTTCATGACCAGTGGGATCATGAATTATGCATGCCTTGTTTTTGAAAACTAAAAAGTAGTTATTTTCTAGCAACTGTCATACACTTAACAGGTTTTGATCTATTTTAGGCATAAATAACACATCTGAAATAAATTTGGTACCTGTTGGTGTCTCAACTGCCACTACTCCTTTTCCTTTGACTTCTATGAAATCACCATTACCTATTCTGACTTTAAAGGTATAGGTCTTGTCTAGTTCTTTGAACATGTTGATATCAGATGCCATATGGTGTGTGCAACCACTGTCAATGAGCCATGCACTTGAGGAGGTTCTGGTTCCATAGCAAGTTGCAACAAAAACTTACTCTTCTAGTTGTTGTTGATTGGCAGCAACTCTGGCTTATTGATCCGGTTGCTACTATTTTTTGTTTTTACATACCTTCTCCATGTGACCAAGCTGCTTACAATACCTACATTGTATGTCAGGTCTATACCAGTAATATTTCTTTAAGTGAGTAGTCTTTTTACAGTGAGAGCAAGGGGGAATTTTTTTTTCTTTTCATTGTTTCTAGAACCTTTGTTTCTTCGATCTTCTTGTTTTCTGCTTTTGCTTTCTGTTTGCATCTTGCCTTTCTCCTTGGCTGTAAAAGCACTTTTTGTTGAATCCTCTTGTCTGATAGCCCTTCTTTGTTCTTGAGCTTGTAAAGCATTGAACAATTTTGCTGGAGTTATCTTGGTCAGGTCTTTGGAGTCTTCAATGGATGAGATTTTTGACTCAAACCTCTCTGATAAGCTAACAAGGACCTTTTCTACAATTCTTTTGTCTGACAGCTCCTCACCAAGTAATCTAATCTTGTTTACTATTTTCATGAGTCTGTTATTGTACTTTTTTAAATTTTTAGACTCCTTCATCTTTAAGACTTCAAACTCTCTTTTAAGATTCAACACTTGCATTTGTTTTGTCTTGTCACTGCCTTGAAACTCTTCCTTGAGCATATCCCAAGCTTGTTTTGCAGTTTCACAAGTCATGATTCTAATGAATATGTCATCAGAAACTGAAGACTCAATACAGCTTTTAGCCTTGTACCTCTTTGCTTTTTCTTCACTATAATTTTTCATTTGAGTTACTATTGGATTTGCAGGAAGTTGTGATAGTTCCTTATCATTTTTCACCACTTCCCACAAATCAAAAGCATTCAAATAAGTCTTCATTTTGACAGCCCATATCTGGTAGTTCTCACCAGAAAAAATAGGAGGTGAAGGTAAGGAGCAATTGCTTGAGGCCATTTAAGGTTGACAAAAGCTGGCTGGTAAGTGTTTGATGGCTTTTCACTCAATTTTTGGAACTCACAGGTCCTCTAAGACCTTAAAGAATGCTCTGATACCAATTGAAGGATTTAGAGCAGAGGAAGAACAAAAAACAGAAGAAACTAATCTGTCACTTGAAGTAAATTGCCTCATCAGATCATAAGCTTCATTTCATTAATTTATAGGCTTCAAAAATACAAAAGTTTGTTTAACTACTACAAAAGTTATTTGCCTAACAATATAGATCACCATGCACAGATCCATCATGTTACCTAAACTGATCAAATGGCAAAACTTGTTACAAAAGTACTAGTAAAAATATCATACCTAATTGCTTCAACCACTAACACACTAATAGTATTCAGTTAGGTTTGACAATGTCTTAAAAAATTCCCATAGAAGATTGGCGAATATTGCCTTTTTGTTGTATATATCCATGCTGGTATATAACAAAGAAATATTGCCTGAACCTAAACAACGTGGTTACTTCATTGAAAAAATGTTCAATCATGTGGATGCAACATCAAAAAGAGTAGAAGCAATTTCAGAAAAAGGAGCAACCATAATTCTGCAGCAATTTATTTTCTTGAAAACATTTTTTTCTGTTTTACAATTTATTGACAATATTTTTCTGAATTTTGGATTTGTATTTGTTTTGATGTCAACTTAGAAAGGACAGCTATTGACTTGAAAAGTTTTTTGTTGACTTATATTATTATTGAATAAAAATGAATACTGCTATTGACCTAAAAACTTTTGATTTCTCACTACCTCATATTGCATGCAAATTGAACAGTTAGAGGACAGCTTTTTCTTCTAACTTCAAATTTTGTGTTCATAAAACAAAAGGAAAAATTTCATAGGAAATAGAAAAAAATGCCCCTGCTAATTTTTTTTTAGTAATTTTATTCATCGAATATTTTTTATAAAATTTATCTAATTAAAAAATAAAAAAAATAAAAGATAAGAAAATAAAAAAATTAGAAAATGGAGAAAATGAAAAATTAAGAAAAAGTAAAAAAACGAAAAAAGAACTCATAAAAGTCTCACATTAACATCTCATATTAAGTTTAAAATATTAATTTTTTAAATTAAAATAAAATAATTTTATTAATACAATACATATAATTATATAAAATTAAATAAATAATAAAAAATATATTTTATATATACTTTGAAATTGGTAAGGACAAATTAACTTGAATACACTTTTGATCTGAATTCATTTTTTTTTTTTAAAGCTTCATTTGTTTCAAGTCAATGCCAAATTAAAAAAAAAATGGATTCTTATTAAATTGAAATGAGTCAAAACCGTGAAATATAAATTATATTAATATCTCTATCAATTGCACATTTTATTACAAAATTTATCTAATTAAAAAATATAAAATATACAAAAAAATTAAATTGGGTACCATGTCGAAGCATCCATTGGATTTTTCTTTCTCAAAATTACTTTCATAAAAAAAATTAAAGCACAAAAAAAGAAAAAGAAAAAAGTTTGTTAGGGTATTACATGAACATCTCAATTAAATGGCATCATATCGGGGACAAATTGTTTTTGCCAATTCTATCCATCAACTTCTTTTGTTTCATAATTTATTTAATTAAAAAATAAAATAAAGAAAAAAATAAATTAGTGTCAAGCGAAGAAAATAATAATAATAAAAATCTTAAATTATAGTAAATATTCAATTTAGTATTTAAATTTTAAAAATTTTTAATGTGATATTGAAATGAAAAATATGTTAATTAATATAATATTTTAACAATAATATATTTATAATATGTTTATCATATTAAAAAATAAATATCTTATTAATTAATAAATTTATAATTTTAATAAGTATTAAAATTTTTTAAAATTTATGTACCCTAATAAACATTTCCTTTCGTTGGGAAACATCGTGTCAAAAATTTTAGGGCCTTGGACCTCGGCGCCACTAATTTCGCCTATGAAATACCTCACCATAATTTAGGTCAAATAGCTAACAATTAGTTTTTGTTTGAAGGCTGACAACCCATTAACAAAGTTAGCAAATCCTCCTTGAAACAGATGTGGAATAAATACAGACTTTGAAATGTAAAATCACATGATCATGTAGAATAAATAAAATGGCGGTCCACTCTATTGCCAATCCTTGCAAGTAAATCTAGGCAACTCGGTTCTGTAATGAGTTATCTCTATGTTCAATACTGAAACTACCCATGGAGGATAACAATTGGAAACTGTTTAATGTTAATAGTCAATTGAAGGGTTCTCTCACATGCCTTTTTTTTTTACCTTACGATGGTTTTATCAATCATGAAGTTGTCATTTGCAGCTGATACGATTGCTGCAGCACAATCCATTAGTGATGGTCAAACATTGGTTTCTTCATCCCAAAGCTTTGAACTGGGTTTTTGCTCTCCTGGCAATTCAAAGAATAGATTCCTGGGGATGTGGTACAAGAATCTTTCTGGGGCAGTTGTGTGGGTTGCAAACAGAAACAGCCCAATAGCTGATGCAGGTGGAGTTTTAACAATCAATAGTGATGGAAACCAGATACCCTTTGATGGAATAAACAACACTGTTTGGTCTTCGGACATCTCTAGAAAAGCAGAAGATCCAGTTGCACAACTCTTAGATTCTGGGAACTTAGTAATTAAAGACAACAAAACCATGAAATCTGTTGAGATCTATCTGTGGCAGAGCTTTGATCACCTGTCAGACACGCTGTTGCCAGGCATGAAGCTCGGCAGAACTTAAAAACTGGATCAGAATGGTTGTTAACATCTTGGAAAAGTGCTGATGATCCATCTCCAGGAAACTTTACTTGCAGACTTAGCATTCAAGGCTTGCCCTCTACAGTTAGTTACTTGGGATCAGCAAAAGTGTACCGTAGTCGACCATGGGATGGTTATAACTTTGGAGGTACTTCTGTGTCTCCCAATTTGGTTTTGTACCATATTTGGTGCATAATGAGGATGAAAGCTATCACAGTTATGAGCCTTTCAACAACCCAATTATTTTGCGATTAACCATGGACCAGTCGGGTACTCTCCTGCGTGTTAAATGGAATGAGAGGACCAGCAAGTGGTACACATTTTTCTTAGCGCCGCCAGACCAATGTGACCAATATGGCCAATGCGGTGCAAATGGTATTTGCAACATCAACAAGACACCGATGTGTGGGTTCAGACCTGAATCAGAAGGGATGGATTCAAATAATCGCAATTGGTCTAACAAGTGTGTAAAAGAATCATCATCAGATTGCCAAAATGGAAAGGGTTTTCTAAAACTTATTGGGGTGAAATTGCCTGACTTCACAGAGTTCAAGTTGAATGAGAATATGAATCTTAAGGAATGTAAGATGGACTGCTTGAAAAACTGCTCTTGTAGTGCTTATGCAAGCACGAAATTAGATGAACAAGAGAAGGGCTGCTTGATGTGGTACGGGGACCTGATTGATATGAAAAACCAATCACGACAAACGATGGGACATGATATCTATGTAAGAGTACCATCTTCAGAACTAGGTAAGTAAACTAGTAGAAATAAAACGTTTATTGTCGTTTTTCTATTGTTTGGTTGCATAATGTCAATCTGAAAATAGTCTTTCCAAATACTAACTTTCTGTTTGCAATATGAACCCTAATCATTTGCTTAATTCTAAAAAAAGTTGAACCAGCTTTGTAAACCCACAAGCAGCACATAACATTGTAAAATTTACATCATTATACTTCCCTGCAACATTTCCTGGTGGAAACTAACACAAATATTGTTCTTTTGTTCTGTATAAAATTCTTCAAGGAAGGTGTTAGGCCTAAATAGAAAGCTTTAGCAAAGGTCTGTGTGTTACGGATTAGCATTTTTGAAAAAAATGAAAAGGTTAATTTATTTTAAGAAAATTATTGTTTGGACTTGATGCTGCCTCTCCAAGGATCAGTGCGTGCTTCAAACGAAAAGAAACCAGTAAAGATCATCATGGTAGTTTCAATCATTTCTGGAATGCTTATCTTGAGCTCGGTGTTCTGCCTTATCCTGAGGAAAAAATGGAAAAGAGGTAAGCATAAGTGTTTGACCTTGCTGATTTTGTTTTTCGATTTTTTATTTAAATTTCGACTAGAAAGTTGTATTTTAATTTACACGATGAAGCTGTCCTGCTGCTGCAATTGTATGCTTTCAGTCATTCCTGGCATGGTGATCTTGGCTGCTTTGTTCTGCTACATTATGAAGAAAATATGGTAAAGAGGTAAACGAATTCATCTTACCTTTCCAAATCATCATCACTATTTTTCAAATACATTAGACTTAGAGGCTAAAGTGTCAGAATAGGCCAAGAGAGCTGCAAGGATAATGTAGAAGTGTCATTGTAAGTTGCATATTCTGTCTATGCAACATGCAGGGCATCCTTCCAACAGGAAAAGAAATTGATGTAAAGGGACTGTCTAAGATTTCAGGACAAGGTGCTGAAGAGTTTAGGAATAAAGTAGTTTTAATTGCCAAACTTCAACACAGAAATCTTGTTTGGCTCTGTGGCAGCTGCATTCAGGGGAAGAAAGGCTTTTGGTCTATGAATATATGCCCTACAAAAGTATGGATTATTCTATCTTTGGTTTGATTTCTTGACCTTTCATGCATCTTATCATATTAAATAATATTTGATTCCTCAATCTTCAATACAATAAGCTCAAATAAGATTGGAAAGGCCTAATTTTGAGAAAGTTATAATAAGTCAGGGAGGTGGTGTGCAGATCATGACAGGAGAGTGTCATTGGCAAGGCAGAAACTCTTTGACATTATCATGCAGATTGTGAGAGGACTAACGTATCTACACCAAGACTCGAAGATCCAAATTATCCAAAGAGATCTCAAAGCCAGCAATATTCTGCTAGATATAGATAGTAATATGAACCCCAAAATTTCAGACTTTGGCTGGTCAAGAACTTCGAAGGGGATGATAAATTATCAGAAACTGAAGGATCTAGAGCAAAAGAAGAACAAAGGAAAAAGTGAAGAAAGAAATATGGTATTACAGTAAATTGCCTCGCTTAGATCATGAGCTTCATCTCATTAATTTATAGGCTTCAAAAATACAAAAGTTTGTTTAACTATTACAAAAGTTGTTTGCCTAATAGTATGGATCACCATACACAGATCCATCATGCTACCTAAACTGATAAAATGACAGAACAAGTTGCGGTAGAAATGCCATGCCTAGTTGCTTCAACCACTAATGTTCGTCTTTGGCATTTTTACTGGAAACACCAAGACTTTTTCTTAATGTTTGAAACCTTGCCTTTAGTAAGGCTTTGGTCAGAATATCTGCAATTTGATCTTCTGACTTGCAACACACTAGCTTCACTTCATTCTCAGCTTCAACTTCTCTAATAAAGTGATACTTGATCTTAATGTGCTTAGTTTTTCCATGAGACATAGGGTTCTTGACTATTGCAATTGCTGAGTGATTGTCAAAAAAATTTTTGTTAGATCATCTTGCTTTTGACTCAAATCCATTAGAATTTTTTTTAACCAAATTGCTTGAATAACAGCAGTTGCAGCAGCTATATACTTTGCTTCTGTTGTCGATTAAGCCACAGTTCTTTCTTTCTTTGAGTTCTAGCTGAACACATTTAATCTAATGAAAAACATATAACCTGAAGTGCTTTTCATGTCTTCATGAGAACCAACCTAGTCAGTATTTGTGAATCCAACTAGTCTTGAACTTTCATTCTTCTTGAACCAAATTCCAAGTTCATTGGTTCCTTTGACATATTTCAACATTTTTTTTGCAACCTTAAAATGCAACTCACTAGGATTTTGCATGAACCTAGAGAATAAATTTGCAGCATACATGATGTCTGGCTTTGTTATTATCAAATACAACAAGCAACCAACTAAGTTTCTATAAATATAACCATCAACTTTGTCAGCTCCATCTTCCTTAATGAGTTTTTCATTTTGAGACAAAGGAGTGTTGACTGGTTTACAATTTTCCATCCTAAATTTATTCAGGATTTCATTTGCATTTTTTTTGACAAATGAAGATTCCTTGCTAGTCTTGATGAATTTTCACTTTAAGAAAATAAGACATTTTCCCGTTATCTATCATCTCAAAAACTTCCTAAATTTGGTGTTTAAAGTCCTCCGCAAGAGTTCATTTGCTATCTATCACCAAAAGATCATCAACATACAAAGAAACAATCAACAGATCATTACTGTCAAAAATCTTAATGTACAATGTTGCTTCACTAAGCTTTTCTTGAATCTTAACTTTAGCAAATGATCATCAATTCTAGAATTTCAAGCTCTTGGAGCTTGTTATAATCTGTACAATGCCTTCTTGAGTGGATAGACTTTGCCCTCATCTCCTTTGGCAACAATACCATCAAATTGTTCAATATATATCTCCTCTTCAAGATAACCATTCAAAAAGGCAGATTTGACATCAAGTTGGTATATTTTTTAACTTTTCTAAGTTGCTAAGGCCAATAGCAACCTTATGCTGTCTAACCTTACGATTGGAGCAAACATCTCTAAAAAATCAACACCATACTATTAGGAGTTACCTTTAGCTACTAATCTAGCTTTACGTTTGTTGATGGAACCATTTGCATTCAACTTCATTCTGAAAATCCATTTAATACCAACGAAGTTTTTGTTGCTTGGTCTGTCAACAAGCATCCAAGATTGATTCTTCTCAATCATATGAATCTCTTCCTTTATGGCATTTCTCCACTTTAAAAATTTGATAGCTTCTTCAAAACTTACAGGTTCAAAAATGGCAACATTTAATCTTTGATAAATATCTATGAGTGGTCTGATTCCTCTCACTGGTTCATGATCAATGATTTCATTTTCAAACATATAATGTTCTTGATCTTGGAAGCTTATCATGTCTGTAATAGTTTGCTTGACTGATTCTACCTTTGACTTTTTCCAATTCTAGGCAATTTGCTCATTAAATCTCATGTTTCTACTTATAATAACCTTGCCTGTAAGTGGATTGTAAGTCCTATAGCCTTTGGTGATGTTGCTATCTCCAAAAAAATACAGATTTTTACTTTCTGATTAAGTTTGTCCCTTTTGATATCAGGAACAAACACATAACAGATGTTGCTAAAAACTTCCATACCAGGCTCGAATGGAGTTTTTCTTTTCAAAGCTTTTGTGGGTAGCCTATTGAGCAAGTAGATAGAGATATTGACTGCCTCTACCCAAAATTTCTTGAGAAGATTTTTCTCAAACAACATGTATCTTGCCATCTCCATAACTATTCTATTCTTCTTTTCATTGACTCCATTTTGTTGTGGAGTGTAAGTTGCTGTGAGTTGGTGTTCAATTCCATCAACTTCACAAAACTCATTAAATCTGTTAGATGTGTATTCAGTACCATTGTCTAACTTTATAATCTTGATTTTACAGTCACTTTGATTTTTAATCCAAGCCTTGAACTTTCAAAATACATTTGCAACTTCATACTTTTGTTTTATGAAGTAAATCCAATGTATTCTGGTCAAATCATCTTTAAAAGTAATGAAATGTCTACTGTCATTCAAGGACAAGATTCTCATAAGACCACAAACATTAGTATGAACAAGTTGTAGTTTTTCAATTACTTTCTATGCTTTGTTAATTGCAAATGGTAACTTACTTTATTTTTCTAGCTGATAGACTTCACACACTTCAGCATTGACTTTAACAGTAGGTAGGTTTAGTACAAGATCATTTTTATGCATTAAATTTAATGCATTGTAGTTAAAATGTCCCATCTTTTTATGCCATAAAAAAGATTCATCATGTGAACTAGCATATGTAGAGGAGTTTGCTTCATGCGAATTTAAGGAAAAACATTTTTCTTTCATATTAATAGTAAAGAGTTCATGGCCAATGAGATTATGAATTATACATGCCTTATCTTTGAAAACTAAATAGTAGTTCTTTTCTAGCAACTATCATACACTTAATAGGTTTTAATCTATTTTAGGCACAAATAGCACATCTACAATAAGTTTGGTACCTATTGGTGTTTCAATAGCCACTACTAATTTTTCTTTAATTTTTATGAAATCACCATTACCTATTTTGACTTTAGAGGTACATGTCTTATCTAGTTTTTTGAACATGTTGATATTAGATACCATATGGTGTGTGCATCCACTATCAATGAACCATACACTTGAGGATGTTTTGGTTACATAGCAAGTTGCAACAAAAGCTTGTTGTTCTAGCTATTGTTGGTTGTCAACAACTTTAATTTATCGATCTAGTTACTATTATTTTTTGTTTTTGCATACCTTCTCCATGTGACCAAGTTACTTACAGTATCTACATTGTATGTTAGGTCTACACTAGTAATATTTCTCCAAGTGAGTGCTCTTTTTACAGTAAGAGTAAGGTGAAAATTTTTTTCTTTCCATTGTTTATAGAACCTTTGTTTCTTCGATCTCTTTATTTTTTATCTTTGCTTTTTGTTTGCATCTTGCCTTTTTCCTTGGCTGTAAAAGTACTTTTTATTAAATCCTCTTGTTTGATAGCCCTTTTTTACTTTTAAGCTTGTAAAGCATTAAATAACTTTGTTGGAGTTATCTTGGTCAGGTCCTTAGAGTCTTCAAGGGATGAAATTTTTGACTCAAACCTCTCTAATAAGCTGACAAGAACCTTCTTCACATTTTTTTTATCTAACAACTCCTCACCAAGTAATATAATCTTGTTTACTATTTTTATGAGTTTGTCATTGTATTGTTTTAAATTTTCATACTTCTTCATCTTTAAGGCTTCAAACTTTCTTATAAGTTTAACACTTGCATTTATCTTATCTTGTCACTGTTTTGGAATTCTTTCTTGAGTATATCCCCAGCTTGTTTTGTAGTATCACAGGTCATGATTATGATGAATATGTCATCAGAAACTGATGACTCAATGTAACTTTTAGCCTTTACCTTTTTATTTTTTTTTCACTATAATTTTTAATTTGAGTTACTATTGGATTTGCCATAAATTGTGCTAGTTCTTTTTCATTTTTTATCACTTCCTACAAATCAAAAGCATTCAAATAGGACTTTATTTTGACAGCCCATATTTGATAGTTCTTATCAGAAAAAATAAGAGGTGGAGGTAAGAAGCAGCTGTTGAGGCCATTTAAGGTTGACAAAAGTTGGCTGGTAAGTGTTTGACGATTTTTCACTCAATTTCAATAGCTTACAGGCCCTCTAAAACCTTATAGAAGCTCTGATACCAATTGAAAGATCTAGAGCAGAATAAGAACAAAGGAAGAAATGAAGAAACAAATCTGGTATTACAGTAAATTGCCTCACTCAGATTATGAGCTTCATTTCATTAATTTATAGGCTTAAAAAATATAAAAGTTTATTTAACTACTACAAAAGTTATTTGCCTAACAATATAGATCACCATACACAGATCCATCATGCTACCTAAACTGATAAAATGTCAAAACAAGTTGCACAAGTTGCAATAGAAATGCCATGTCTAGTTGCTTTAACCACTAATAGAAACTAAATGAGTTGTTGGAACATTGTAAGTTCAATCATTTGTAATCATAGCCTTTTAGCATTCTAAAGGACTTATTCCAAAATTTTCATGCAGTGGATATATGTCACCAGAGTATGCAGTTAATGGTAAATTTTCAGCCAAGTCTGATGTTTTCAGCTTTAGTGTACTTCTACTAGAGATAATAAGTGGTTAAAAGATTAGTGGTTTCTGTCATCTTGATCACCACCATAGCCTATCAAGCTATGTAAGTATACAAAATGATTTTGTGGCTTTTGTTTCTTTTCATTCTAGATTTTTTAATGATTATTATTCTAGGCATGGTTGTTATGGAATGAAAGAAGGGCCACGGAGCTGCTAGATGCATGCTTAGATGATTCTATTATTGAATCTCAAGTTTTTAGATGTATTCAAGTGAGCTTATTATGTGTTCAAAATTTACCCAAAGACAGGCCAACAATGTCATTAGTAAATTTTATGTTGGCAAATGAAGAAGCAAATGTGCCTTATCCTAAAAAGCCAGGATTCTTCATAGATACAAGTTGCAATGCAAATAAAACAACAAGAAAGGAAGAACAACATAGTTTAAATGAATTGACTATAACAATGTTTGGGAGGGAGATAGTAATTCCTAACAAGTTTGCCTTTTATTTTTTTTCGTTGCTTATAACCTATTCTTGAAAAATTTAAAAAGTGAAAAACTAAAAACTTGAAACTTAGTTAATTGATTCATATAGTCAATTTTTTAAAAGTTGATATCCAATAAATTTAGAGATTCAAATCTCGTTACTTACAACTCCTTCCCATATTCTTAAGCTATGATATTTGTTGTATGAAAAAAATAATTTAAAACTAATTGCAATAATTATTATGGATATCAGCACTTTATAATCTCTTAGGATGGGTAATTAAGTTGATTTATTGATTGTAATATCTTACTCACTTTCTCTTGTCCTATAGGTGGTTATTAACTTACCAAATATTACGCAATTGAGTCAAGCATGGTTGTTGTGGAACAAAGGGTAATGAATTCATATTTGGATGATTCATGTCAAGTGCCAAATGTATTTAGTTGGGTTTGACAATGTCTTCAAAAATTCTCATAGAGGACTGGCCAATATTGTCTTTTGTTGTATACCAGTAGACTTTTTTCCTATTCATAGACGTAGGTCATATTAGAATACGTTGTCAATAGTTATGCATTTAGTTATGTGTAAATATGCTTGTACTCTCTCATGATATAAATATACATACCATAACCCTAAATGGGATAGGGTAGAACATTTATTCTTTACAGATTCATTTCATGGTATTAGAGTGGTAGCCTTATTTGTTTCCTTATCTTCAGTTCTGATCCAAATATTTATCTTTTTTTTATATCTAAAAATAATTACTTTCTATTATTCTAGTCTAACAACTTTCTTTATAATATATTGTTTCTTAAAACTTCTTATGGCTTACAACAACCAATCCTTTTTCATACCGTGTTTTTCTTTTTCCAATATTTCTAGCCTTATCTCCATTAAGTTAAACTCAAAAAATTATTTGCTTTGGCATGATCAAATAATACCTTTTTTATTATGCGGTGATTTAATGAGGCATATTGATGGCACCATTGCACCTCCTCTTAAAATAATAACCAAAGATAATGGAATCACATCCAATCCTACATATACAGAGTGGGTGAAGAAAGATCAATTTGTTCTCTCTTGTTTGAAAGCAACATTGTCACCAAGTGCACAAGCACAGGTCCTAAGTTTTTCATTTTCTTACCAGGTTTGGATAATTTTAGAAATTATTTTTCATCAACAGTGTCAAGCAAAGTTAGATCTGTTACATGATAAGTTGTAAAGTTTGATTAAAAATACTATGTCTATTGAAGAATATCTTACCAAGATCAAATATATTTTTGATAATTTAGCAACCGTAAATCATCTTATCTCTAATTCAAAATTGGTTACTCGTACCTTGAATGGATGCCAAATACCATTGAATATCAACCAGTTGTCTTTGCTATTGAAAATAGACACCTATTTCCTTTAATGATTTGAAAGTATGGTCGTTAGTTCATGAGCAACACTTAAAAAGAATGTAGGTATTGTCATCACAACCTATGAAAGCCATTGTTAGTTCCCATAAGACAGCTATGGTAACTCACCCAAATAGTCGAGATCAGCGCTTCAATAATCCTTGTCGTGATTTTAGGCACACTAGACAAATTAATCAAAGGTATGATCATCATGATTCTCGGTCTGTTCTTCGCACAAATCATATGTCTCAACGAGACTTTCAATCAAATAATCGAGCTAATAGGAACTTTCCATGTTCTCAACATGCAAACCATGCCATAAAGTGTCAGATTTATCATTAATTCAACCATATTGTTGTAACATGTCATTACCGCTATAATAAATCTGATCATAGTTTGATCATTGGTATATCTATTTGTTGTTATGTTATTCTAAAGATATTTCTACAGGCATAATGTGGTGAGTTTGTCTGATCTAACTCTATAAATCTTAAAACCATTTATCATGTCTTTTTGAAACTATTCAAATGAATTATGGATCCTTTTTTTTTTGTCTTTTTCCATTACTTTTAAATTTCTTAATGTCTTACGATATTCTATTTATATACAAACTTTGCAACTACAATCTTTTAGTTAGAGATCAAAATCAAATGCCCCATAAGAAGTCTAAGAATAAAAGAGTTCAAATTAGAATATATCTCATTAAAAAATTAATAATAAAAAATCATTTTAATTAAATTTAATTAAAAATTTTATTAAGGGTATTTTGATCGTTTATTATTATCACTTTTGATTTACTAAGGATATTTTGGTCATTCACTATTTTCACTTTTGGAGTTTAAGAAATAATTAAAAAGATAAGGGTATTAAACTTTTTGATAATTGGTATATCTATTTATTGTTATGTTATTCTAAAAATATTTCTATAGGCATAATGTGGCGAGTTTGTCTGATCTAACTTTATAAATCTTAAGAAAACACTTATTATGTCTTTTTCAAACTATTCAAATGAATTATGGATCCTTTTTTTTTTTTTTGTCTTTTTTCATTATTTTTAAATTTCTTAATGTTTTATGATATTTCATTTATATACAAACTTTGCAACTATAGTAGAGATTAGAATCAAATGTCCCATAAGAAGTCTAATAATAAAAGAGTTCAAATTATAATTTATCTCAATAAAAATTTAATAATAAAATATTTTTTTAATTAAAATTTATTAAAATTTTTACTAAAGGTATTTTGGTCATTCATTATTATTATTTTTTATTTACTAAGGATATTTTGATCGTTCACTATTATCACTTTTAGAGTTCACACTTTTATATATAGATGATATTTATGCCGGTCTATAACAAAGAAATATTGCATGAACCTAAGCAACCTGGTTACTTCATTGAAAAAAATGTTCCAATGATGTGGATGCAGCACCAAAAAGAGTACAAGCAATTTCAGAAAAAGCAGTAACCATAACAGTGCAAGAAAGAAGACACAAATTCTGCAGCAATTTATTTTCTTGAAAACTTTTCTTGTTTTACAATTTATTGACAATGCTTTCTGAATTTTGGATTTGTATTTGTTTTCGTGTCAACTTAAAAGGGACAGCTATTGACTTGAAATTTTTATTGTTGACTTTGATTGTTATTGAATAAAAATGAATACTGCTATTGACTTAAAACGTTTGATTTCTCACTACCTAACATGGTGAGTATGTAAATTGAACAGTCAGAGGACAGCTTTTTCTTCTAACTTCAGATTTTGTGTTCATAAATCAAAAGGAAAATTTCTTAGGAATTTGAAGAGAAGGTTTAATATATTATCAATTAAGCTGTTATTGGTACATGCATGCACATAATTATAAGGTGAATGAACCTGTAAAACACAAGTAGGGTTAAAGCTTTACAATGTGGTGGTAGTGTAAGGGTGAAGATTTAGATAAAAGTAAAAAACTGAATCTTAACCTTACGTCTCCAATCTTACATCAAGAATTTGTAAAGATCTTCTATGATATATAAATAGAGACTTATAAGATATCTTCGTTTAGGCTTTAACCGCAGAGATCATAAGCTGTGGCATCCCAATTTTGTATCAGGAGCATGTAAGATTTAATTGTTGTATATATACGAACTTTGAAGTTTTGTAGCCATACTTTTTCAAACACATTCTGTGGAAAAAATTGTGATACTCACCGGGTCAAAGCGGACATAAAATTTTTCTAAATAAAAAGAATTGAGGAGAGATGATATATTAGTACCATCTTTTGTGCTTCAGGTGTGGGTTTGACTGTGAACAATCTTAGGTTATTTCGTTTTCCTGTCCTGCCATTCCAATGGAAAGGAGTACCGTGTTTAATTTGAAAGTCCAAAACTTCAAGTAATTTGGGGCCATTCAATCAGATGAATTTGTGTATTCTTTTGAAGCCCCATCTTACAAGTAAACCACACAAGCTAGAATTTTAATTCAGAAAAACCCAATTTAAGACAATTCTTTTTACTGTCATATCATGATGAAGACAGGTTCCTGTTGTGGAAATTTCATACTTAGTAAAGGTTGTTTTTATTGTTTTTTGACTGTTGATGTTTTCTTTCAGGGCGTCAGTATTGAAGAACTAAAGTGAGAGTAAAATGAATCATTCCCATGTGGTCTCATCACGCAAAAACTTGACCAGTTGGGTAGTTTTTTTAAGTATTTCAAACATTTTTAATGTTAATTCCATGTAGACAAGTTAGTTTCTGAGTTAATAATTGACAAAGGGGTTGGCTCAATTGGTGACCTCATTTGTCTCACAATAAGGGGACATAAGTTTGAGTATAACTGGTCTTTTATTGGCACAATCCAAAATATAAACCTCAATATAAAGATAAGTAGAGAGATTGAACATTTTCACTCTAACTTGGAGTGGAGTAAGAGCAACATAATTTGCTGGACGAGTTAGAGTAAGAGCAACATAATTTGCTGGACTTTTTTCTCCAAAAAAAAAAAACTAGGATCTCTTCTCCATTAAGTTGGACTAAGGGTCGCTTTAGTTTGTGCAAGATGACTTCCTAAGAATTTTTTTTTTCAGATTTACTGGTTTTTGGTGGAGTAGTGAGCAATGATGGAAAGTGATTGGTCATATATATTTGTTTAATGATGAAAGCCCTTGGCGATTTCTTGATGAACTTGGAAATTAATTATTTGCTTTTGATTTAGAAACTTTACGAAAGCTAGGTAGTTCTTGTAGTAAAACTAGCTCAAATCAAGCAACTTGAATAAACTATTTGATAGTTTAAAAATAAAACGGCAACAAGAAAAATAATGCTCAATTTACGTGGTTTGACTTAAAAGCTTGTCCATCAGCCAAGACTATTAAGAAGAATTAACACTTGAAATATGGCTGTCTACCCAAAACCTCTATGTGAGCTTCTTTTATTTTAGCTCACTCACTCTACTCTCTCGCTTGTTTCAATCTGCTCGATTTTATGCTGCACCAAAGCTTACCAAAGTAGGGTATTTATAGGAAAGGTGCCAGAGTCCATTTGGTGCATGCGCACCGAAAATTTGCCTTACTATGCACAGAATCTGGTGCATATATAATCAACTTGACTACGCGCCGGTGCATACTCAATGTTGGTTGGCTTGAAATTGATAAGTCAATCAACAGTTCTATCAATATTAATAGCCGTATAATCATATTCTACCTTAATCCACTGGAAATATTATTAATGGAGGCTTATCAGTTCTTCCCCTTCTTTTGTGCCTTAATTTCTCTTTCAGAAATCTTTCATTTTTCCATTGCTTTAGATACCTTACTTGAAAGACAATATATGAGTGATGGTGAGACTTTAGTCTCCGCAGGGCAAAGCTTTGAGCTTGGCTTCTTTTCTACTGGAAATTCCAAGAACAGGTACTTGGGGATATGGTACAAGCAAAACCCAGAGACGGTTGCTTGGGTTGCAAACGGGAACAACCCAATTAATGGTTCGAATGGTTTTCTAGCTCTTACCAAAAATGGACTAATTCTTTCCAACCATACAAATAGTGTTATTTGGTCTTCAAATACAACCAAAGTGGCAGACAGTCCAATTGCACAGCTCTTAGATTCAGGAAACTTTATTGTTAAAGACAATGCCATCGTGAGTTCTGATTCTTCTGAAATTTACTTGTGGCAAAGCTTCGACTACCCATCCAATACCTGGTTACCGGGTATGAAGATCACCAATGACTTCAATGATGGTTTGACATCATGGAAAAGCCCGGATGATCCATCTCTAGGAGACTATGCTTATAGAATTGAAAATCCTGAGTTACCTCAACAGGTTCTAAGTGTTGGGAATATTGACTCAAATCCCATAAGAGATTTGTTTGAGATTTGTTAGAGATTTGTTTGGATTTGTCAGATATTGCTTGATAGACAAGAAGACTTGCAAAAGAAGAATTCCAAAAGAAAGAGGATTCTTAATAGGTAAGTTTGACTTGCAAAGAGAAGAATTTTAAAAGGAAAGGGATTCTTAATAGGTAAGTTTGACTTACAGGAGAAGAATTCTAAGAGGAGAGGGATTCTTAATGGGCAAGTTTGTATGGTTATAAATAGGTGAAGTCTCTACAGAGTTAGGTATGAGAAAAAGATGTAAGAGAGTTGTAGGGTTTTGTGGGATAGACACCCCATATGAGTATTGGGGCTCTACGTCTTATGGGTGTGTATATTTGTTTGTGAGTGGACTAGAGGAGACTGAGAGGGTCCACATAGGTATGATGTATGGGAGCATATGGGTATGTATTTGGTTATGTTGAAAGAGTGCACAAGGGTTTGAATTTGTGTTTGTTTGAGTTGAGAATACTTCATAGGATTAGAAGAGATTGCGAGTGTCTTATGAGTATTGATTGTTGAGTGAGGTCGATGATATGATGTATGTTTGTAATTCTCTACAACTAATGGATCTTTTTTCTCATCCGTGGATGTAGGTCAGTTGGACCGAACCACGTTAAATTGTTGTCTCTTGTGTGTTTGATTTATTGTTTGATTTCGCTTTCGCTGGTGTGATTGGATTGGAGGCTTTTAGCCCAACAAATGGTATCAGAGCTGTGGTGATCCCCAACAAATGGTATCAGAGCTGAAGGTTTGAAATGAGAGAAGAGTTGAAGATTCAAGATGTGAAAAGAGCCGAAGGTTCAAGATGTGAAAGAGCTGAAAGTTCGAGATGTGGGAAGAGCTAAAGGTTTGGGAAGTGCATGATTTGAGACATGGAAAGAAGCAAGTTCAGAAGAGCTCGATTCGAGAGAAGAGTTCGAGTTCGAGTTTTGAAGATTGATGATTGGTTTGTATGAAGCGTGAAGACACAAGAGAAGAGAAGATGATTGTGAGACTTCCATTGTAGGTGAAGCCAAGCATGCCTAGCATGAAGACAGATGATTGATGGAATTTGAGTCAAGGTGAAGATTGTTGGGAATATTGACTCAAATCCCATAAGAGATTTGTTTGAGATTTGTTAGAGATTTGTTTGGATTTGTCAGATATTGCTTGATGGACAAGAAGACTTGCAAAAGAAGAATTCCAAAAGAAAGAGGATTCTTAATAGGTAAGTTTGACTTGCAAAGAGAAGAATTTTAAAAGGAAAGGGATTCTTAATAGGTAAGTTTGACTTACAGGAGAAGAATTCTAAGAGGAGAGGGATTCTTAATGGGCAAGTTTGTATGGTTATAAATAGGTGAAGTCTCTACAGAGTTAGGTATGAGAAAAAGATGTAAGAGAGTTGTAGGGTTTTGTGGGATAGACACCCCATATGAGTATTGGGGCTCTACGTCTTATGGGTGTGTATATTTGTTTGTGAGTGGACTAGAGGAGACTGAGAGGGTCCACATAGGTATGATGTATGGGAGCATATGGGTATGTATTTGGTTATGTTGAAAGAGTGCACAAGGGTTTGAATTTGTGTTTGTTTGAGTTGAGAATACTTCATAGGATTAGAAGAGATTGCGAGTGTCTTATGAGTATTGATTGTTGAGTGAGGTCGATGATATGATGTATGTTTGTAATTCTCTACAACTAATGGATCTTTTTTCTCATCCGTGGATGTAGGTCAGTTGGACCGAACCACGTTAAATTGTTGTCTCTTGTGTGTTTGATTTATTGTTTGATTTCGCTTTCGCTGGTGTGATTGGATTGGAGGCTTTTAGCCCAACACTAAGTATGGGATCAATCAAAAAGTTCCGAACTGGGTCATGGAATGGACTTCGGTTCAGTGGTCTACTTCCATTGTCTGATCCATATTACACTGTCAAGTTAATTTTCCATATGGATGAATTCGAGTATATGTATCAACCAGAAAGCTCCTTGGTTATTAGGAGGATAACCCTTAATACTTCTGGTCTGCTTCACTACTATGTATTCAGTAATGCAACCACAGAATGGGCCATAATCTACACAGAACCAAATGATCTTTGTGACAGTTATGGGCAGTGTGGAGCAAATAGCATCTGCAGAGCTCAGAACTCACCGATTTGTGAGTGTCTAATGGGGTTTACCCCTACCGCACCAGCAGAATGGGAATTGCTTAATTGGTCTGGCGGATGCAGAAGGAGAATGCCTCCAAACTGCCAGAATGGAGATGGATTTTCAAAAATTTCGCCTGTTAAATTGCCCGACTTGTTGGACTTCAGGTTGAATAAGACTATGAGCACTAGGGACTGCGAGAAAGAGTGCTTGAAGAACTGTTCTTGCACAGCTTATGCTAATTCAAACATTACTGGCAAAGGACATGGCTGTTTGATGTGGTTCGGGAATCTAGTTGATATTAAAGGTTTCACAGAAGAGAATACAGGACAAGATATCTATATACGGCTGCATTCTTCTGAACTTGGTAAGTGCAGCTTCTAGGACACTCTTCTTATATTAGTCATTGGAGTCATAGATTACATGGATTAAGGTATATGCATGAAGGCTATTTTTGTTTATCTTGATCAATTCTTATGCATTGCTAATGAATTAATGTTGGATTGAGTTGTGATAAAATTGAATGCAGTTAGCAAGACTCTAATTAATTTATTACAGAAACGGGAAAATATCCAACCAAATGATAAATTTTATCATTCTTGAATGTTCTAGAAGTGTCCAGTGATTCAAATGTGAGAAAGAGATTGGCAGTGATCATAGTGGTATCAGTTATTGCTGGAATCCTGATAGCATGCTTGGTACGATGGTGCATTACATGGAAGAAGAGAAAAAGTATAAGAGGTTATAGCCTACTCATCCTCTAATTTCATTGTACAAAAAAAAAAAAAAATTATCCTCAATACTTAATATTCAATTGGCCAATTATCTTGGATCATAGGCATGGAATGCAAGAACGAAGACATAGAGGTACATTTATTTGATTTGGCAACTCTCACTGCAGCTACTGATGGCTTCTCTCCAAAAAAATTGATTGGAGCAGGTGGTTTTGGTTCAGTTTATAAGGTACAAAGATCCATGGTTCTCTTCTAATTGCCAAAAAGTACTAACAGAAACATGATAAGTCCTTGATTTAATGAAAAATGCAGGGAAGTCTGTGTACTGGAGAAGATATTACCGTGAAAAGGTTGTCAAAGAATTCACAACAAGGTCTGGAAGAATTCAAGAATGAAGTTGTTCTGATTGCCAAACTTCAGCACAGGAATCTTGTCAGGCTTTTGGGCTACTGCATTCATGGGGAAGAAAGGATTCTGGTTTATGAGTTTATGCCAAACAGTAGCTTAGATTATTTTATTTTTGGTCTGTTTTTCTTGTCCATTCATTTTTGGGTTCATCTTATTTATGTTACTTTATGTGTCTTGCAGACAAGCTTACCAATGAAACCATTTACCTAACTTTGAGAAAAAAGAGATTTTGATACTGCCGCAAATCAATCATGAGATTTATAAGGGTTGCAATGGTTTGCAGATCAAAAGAGAAGTGCATTACTGCCATGGAAAATGCGCTTGGACATTATCGTGGGAGTTGCAAGGGGACTTCTCTACCTTCATCAGGACTCTAGACTTCAAATTATCCACAGAGATTTGAAGACCAGCAATATTTTACTAGACCACAACTTAAATGCTGTTATCTCAGACTTTGGCTTGGCAAGAACTTTTGGAGGGGCTGAAGATAAAGCAAGAACAAACAGAGTTGCTGGGACATAGTAAGTTGCATAGTTGAACATTGCTCCAAATGTCTTATTAATAAATCATATAACTCATGAGATATACTACAAGCAGTGGCTACATGTCTCCAGAGTATGCAGTGGACGGAGAATTTTCGATCAAATCTGATGTTTTTGCCTTTGGAGTGCTTTTGTTAGAGATATTAAATGGCAAGAAGAATAGGAGTTTTACCCATCCGGATCACCACCATAACCTTCTAGGACATGTAAGTTAGACAATCTGACAATGTTGTAATCTTATTTCCTTCTCTTCTTGTTAGTGACTAATTAAATGTTGTGCATTTGAATTAGGCATGGTTGCTATGGAAGAAAGACAGGGCACTAGAGCTAATAGATTCATGTCTGGAGAATTCATATGTTCCATCACAGGTGCTAAGATGTATTCAGTTGGGTTTACTATGTGTTCAAAAGTTCCCAAAGGACAGGCCGGTGATGTCTTGTGTTGTATCCTGGTTGGTAAATGAGAAAGACAAATTGCCTGAACCTAAACAACCTGGTTTCTTCATAGAAAGAAGTTACAATGATGGGGATGCAAAATCAAAGAGAGGAGAATCTGTTTCAGACAATGCAGTAACCTTAACTGTGCTGGAAGGAAGATAGAAATGTAGCAGTAACTTTTAGTTGAAGACAATTTCCTGATGCAATATGTACTAGTAGTAAATATTTCAGCACTTCCTGAATTGTGTATAACTGATATGAGGGTTATTTTTTTCTTTTTTTTCTTTTTTTTAAGATTTTGTTGCTTTTTGTTGGGATTAAATGTTAATAGAAAAGTACTTGCATGTTGTCACTTATAAACTTGATAATTTGTGTATTTATAAAATATGAAATAATAAAAATTTATGTATTAATATCGTGTTTTATATAAAATTTACGTATCATAATTTTTGTCAATACGAAAAATACAAAATACATTTTTCAATTTCTATAGGCTGAATCGTCTTGAAATTTTTTTTTTAAAAAAAGAAGTTTGCGTTATCAGTTAGAACGACTTTCTATAGGAAAATAGGTCATCTTTTCAAAAGCTAGCATTAACTTTTTTTTTTATCAGTTTAACTCTCAAATCTTATTAAATGAAATTTAATCTCAAGATTTTAGTATAATCACAATAAAAACAAATTACTACTATTTTTTTTAGAAGCAGCTTTGTTTTGTTTTTCTTTTGCTGTTATATTCAACAACTTAATAGTAGGGTATAGATTTGATATATAAGTAAATACAAAACAATAATTTTAATTTTTAAAATAATTATTAACTTAATAAAATAATTTTGGTTCTTAAATTATCATGATAATTTTAAAACTAACAAAACCAAATTTAACCCAAATAATTATAATATTATACTCAATTTAACCCTTAAATTATAATTTAAGATACATATAAGTTGTCCATGAATTAGGCTTTAGTTTATGTAAGGATAATTTTAATCTATTTGTATAGAATTTGTACAAAATAAAAATATTGTACATGTTATCGATGTTGGCTCGAGTGACAAAAAATTTGTTAGTCTTGACTACTTAAGTTAGAATCCGTTTTAGAACTATAAAAAATAATTTTTTTATTAATTTATTAAATTTAATGCTGATAAATCTATTTAGATCGATTTGATAAGAAAATGCATATACGAAGTGAAGCTCATAAACTCTTTACCACTCAAATAAAAAAAAATATTATAAATGTGGGATCGAGGTTCTTGCTAATTTGGTTTGTTGCTTTGGATCTAAAAGTGCCCAACAATTAGGTGTTACTATAATTTTTTAGTCTTTGGTAGCCAATGCTTTCTTCAAAAGTCAAAACCATAATACTAACAAATTTGCATTACTTAATTTCTTTTGGGCACATTCATTTAGATCTTGATAATGATTCATATCTTCTCCTAGTAGTTTTCCCATATTCAACATAAAAAAGTAAAGCAATGTCTTGCATATCTTAATAGATGATTTGTTCAGTTTTGAAGAAGCTGAACCAACAGAGGCAAATATGGGCCAAGTGCGTAACGATTAAACTGCCATTGTTCAGTTTTGCAAGCGGTTCTGCTGCAACAGGTAAGTTTTCAGCCACAAATAAGCTGGGGGAGGGTGGTTTTGGACATGTCTACCAGGTAAATTATCTTGGAGCCCTTTTCTTTTTTTTTTTTTTTCTATAAAATTCGATGTCTTTGGCTTGGGGCTCTTACTACAAGAAATCGTGAGTGGCATGAAGAATACTGGTTTTTATCAATCCGATTCTCTGCATCTTCTTGGATATATAAGTATATGAACTCCTTAAATTTGTGCCATTCCATGACATTCATCAAGTATTGTTCTTGTCGTAACGTTTAAGTGCAAAAGTCTGTCCATTAAATATAAAAAATATAGTGGTCACTAATATTTTTTTGTTTAGGTATGATTATTTATCTATATGAATTTATGTAACGGGATAATATGAAGTTCTGCTATGATATATATGAAGAGATCTAAATCTTAATTTGTGAAGCATTTTTTACGAGACAAAACCGTGAAACTTTCAAGATAAAACGATGTCATAACGTTTAGATTTGAAGACTTATCGGTAGACATTGACTTTAAGAAATTGCTACCAATTTTTTTTTATTTATTTATATAGGTGCGATTAGTCATCTAAGGAATCTATGAACACCTAAGCTTGACTAAGGGTCCCTAAAAGAATAGGTTCAAGTCTATTAACCAGAACATGATTTGAGAGTTCAGTTACGAGTGAGGAAGGTTATAGTACCTTCATAACGCTCATCGAAAGATGGTACCAGCTCAATTTCGTGTTATCCGATGAACCTTAAAAATTTTACCAAGTAATTATTATTGGAAATTATTTTTAATTAACTCTAATACTTTTGGCAGAAAATTAAGAAAAATCCTCTCACCTCAAGAGTATGCAAAAAAACTACTGTCTCTCTTGTAGAGGTTCCGTCGTCGGATTATTTAACATTTAAAATTTTCAAAGATAGAAAAGGAAAAAAAAAGAATAATTATTCAACTTTTTATATAGATTTTTTATAAGAAAAACTCATGCTTTTATACAAAAAAAATTGATACTTTTAACTTTTCCTTAAAGCCTTTGAATGTTTTTATTTTCAAGAAAAATTGATATTTTCAACTTTTCCTTAAAAATAATTTTTTGTATTTTTGAAAATTTTATTTTCAAAGAAAATTGATATTTTCAACTTTCATCAAAAATATTTCTTTTTGAAAATTTTATTTTTAAGGAAAATTGATACTTTTAACTTTTCCTCAAAAATATTTTTTTGTATTTTTTTGAAAATTTTATTTTATATTAGTTTTAAAATTTATTCATGCAAAAATACTCTTAAAAAATAAACAAACACATAAATAAAAAAATACCAAAAAATCAAAATGGCTCGGCTTAAGGTTTAGCGCGGCTCGACTCTGGACACAGAAAACGGCTCAAAGGCGTGGCTCGACGAAAAATTGGCTCGGCTCGGCTTGGCTCGGCTCAGTAGCAAGGTTTGTGGAACGGGTTGAAGTGGGTTGCGTTATGGGTCGGGTCGCCACAGGTGGAAACGCGCGGATTTTGGACTCTTTTAAACGTCAAAACGACGTCGTTTTGAGGAGGTTATAAAAACTCAAATTTTAGCCCTTTGCTTCAGATCTCTCATTCTTTTTCTCTCTCTTTTTTTTTTCTTTATCTCTCTCTAGAATATGATGAATTTCGGTTGAATCTCCATCAGATTCTGAAAAATGTTACCAGAATCTAGGTTGGTTCATTGGAATGTTGCCAAAAAATTCAACCGACGTTGGAATCTAGGTTGAATTCTGAGAAATTTGTCGAAAAATTCAATCGACGCTAAAAAATTTCGTCGAAATCTGAAAAATTTCTAGAAAATTTTTGAAAAAATTTTTCTTCTCTTTAACAAAACTCCAAAATGTTTTTCCTTTTGCTTGTTGTGTTTTTGATCTATCTGTTCTCTTTTTTACTTCTGATTTTCTATTTGTGTGTGTCTTTTTTGTTCTCTTTTTTCTGATATCTCTCTTTTCTCGTCTTTTTTTTTTTTTGTAATCTTTGTGCCAATTTTATAGGAAAATTTAGATGAATCCTTGATTAACTCAACCTTTGACAAGATTTTGATATTATCAGAAACTTCAAATTTTCCTTAAACAAATTCAATGCCTTAAAAAAACTACCAGCATGCATTCACATGGTAAAATTTTATCTTTTCCCTTTTTTTTTCTAATATCCTAAAATAAAATAAATAATAATAATAATAAAACAAAAATAAAAAATAAGAATAAAATAAAATAAAATAACAAACACCTAGGCCTAACTACTTGGCCCGATTGAACCAGGCCTAATGGGTTTAGGCCCAAATCTTATTGGACAAGGTCCAATGGATTTGGGTTCGGACCGATTAGGGTGTTTACAGCTGTCCCTCTTTACACATTTTTTGTGCAATAAAAATTTGTGTAAAGATGTAAACACCCCATATACGATCACCCAAACACTTTCATCTTTTTCATTTTGCTTTTAAACAAGTAAACAAGGCTCCTCTAAACAGAAGCTCAATGACTTTTGAAAAATAAACAAGGTTCCTTTAATCAGAGGCTCAATGACTTTGGAAAAAATACAAAGCTCCTCTGATCAGAGGCTTAACGACTTTAAAAAAAATAAACAAGGCTCCTCTAATCAGAGGCTCACAACTTTAAAAAAAATAAATTGCTCTTCGACAATCATGTCCAAAGGAATCGTAGATTAGATTTAATAAAATTTGTAATGGATACTCAAAGATTCATAATTTGAGTTCGAAAATCAAAGGTTTAGATTCACAAAAACCTCTCGCTTCATAAGAGCTCACTGAAATTTAATTCTCAAAATTCAGTTTCATAAGGATTCAAATTTGCAAGATCTCAAGATTCACATTTGCAAATTGCAAGACTCGCATCCAACATTTAAAGATTCTCATTTGAATTTTGGAGATTCACATCCAAAAGTCTAAGCTTTTTTGTTTGAACTTGGAGATTCACATCGAAAAATTCAAAGCTTCTCATTCTAGTTCAAAGATTCACATCCTAACAAACTTTAGGGTAAACACCCCATATACGATCACCCAAACACCTTCATCTTTTTCATTTTGTTTTTAAACAAGTAAACAAGGCTACTCTAAACAGAAGCTCAATGACTTTTGAAAAATAAACAAGGTTCCTCTAATCAGAAGCTCAATGACTTTGGAAAAAATACAAAGCTCCTATAATCAGAGGTTTAACAACTTTAAAAAAAATAAACAAGGCTTCTCTAATCAGAGGCTCACAACTTTAAAAAAATAAATTGCTTTTCGACAATCATGTCCAAAGGAATCATAGATTAGATTTAATAAAATTTGTAATGGATACTCAAAGATTCATAATTTAAGTTCGAAAATCAAAGGTTTAGATTCACAAAAAACTTTCGCTTCGTAAGAGCTCACTGAAATTTGATTCTCAAAATTCAGTTTCATAAGGATTCAAATTTGCAATATCTCAATATTCGCATTTGCAAATTGCAAGACTCGCATCCAACATTTAAAAATTCTCATTTGAATTTTGGAGATTCACATCCAAAAGTCTAAGCTTTTTTGTTTAAACTTGGAGATTCACATCGAAAAGTTCAAAGCTTCTCATTCTAGTTCAAAGATTCACATCCTAACAAACTTTAGGGTTTCATATCTCAAAGATTCTCATTTAAAATTCAAAGTTTCTTATTTGAATTTAAAGATTCACATTCAATAAATTTTGGGTTTCACACATCAAAGATTCTCATTTGAAATTCAAAATTCTCATTTGAATTTGAAGATTCACATTCGACAAATTTTGGATTTCACACCTTAAAGATTCTCATTTGAAATTAAAAAATTCTCATTTAACACTCAAAGATTCTCATTTAAAGATTCATCTCATTTGAGTTCAAAGATTCACATGAGAATGAAATTGTCGATACGGTCAATGTCACGGGTTATAGCAGTGACCGTAGCTAACGATAAATGAATGATAATGATGATTTATGATAATTTTAATGATTGATCCATGATTTGGTTTGATTATGATATTTGAATGATAGCATATTTTGTAATGATTTATAAAGTGACATATTTTGACATTAATTTATGAATTTACGAAATGTTTGACAGAACAATGATGTTGAGATGTTTTGACATTATGATTTAACGAATGTTTTGAATGATCTATATGATGCGTAAGAAAACAATGCTTGATCTGGTAAGATGTGTGAGCCTATACTTACTGAGCTATGGTTTGTTCATTCCTCTTTTTACTTTTTCTTTACAGATGACTAAGTGATAAGTTTGGTTAGTCTTGTGTTAAGCTAGAAGATGAAATGGGTAAGATTATATCGTTGGAGAATATGTTGGCCAATGAGATTTTAAGAGGCAGTTTTGTATTTTATATGGTTTGTATTTAGATATATAAATATGTATTATCAGTTAGATTAAAGATATAGATTTTAGTTGGTAGATTGTTTTATTAAAGAATTTTAAAATGTTTAAGAAAAAAAGCTTCGTATTACTTTGAGATTTTCTTCAAGGTAATACGATCGTGTTACGTCTTGATCTAGAGACGTGACACATGGTACTTTAGAAAATTAAAAAAATAAAAAATAAAAACAAAAAAGACAACCATTAATCAACCACATGGCACTCCCAATGAATATTCTCATGCTCCATATAATTGTAAAAAATAACATCATTTTTAAACCACAACATTTATAATTCAAGAAATATAGTATTTATTCATTGACCACCACATTTATAACAGAAGGAGCGAAGTAAAAACAATATTTATTTCTAACCTTCAACCACAATTGGATACAAAAAGACATGATTTTATGAAAATCATCAAAGAAGTTTTTCAATTAATAAATGTGAAATTTGTGCCACAAGCACAACACTTTTAACTATCATAATTTTTTTTAAAATTACATCAATTATTATGCTACTAAAATTATAAACATAAAAGCAATTCTTATATCTAACCTATTCAGAATCAACCACGTTTCAAAATAAATAGACATGGTCTACACTATTAAATATCATAAATATTCTTTTTTAATTACATTAATCACAACATTATCCGCATTATAAATGTGGTTGATACAAAAACATTTATATTGGGAGAGAACCACATGACAAATCAAATCTGACAAAGTATTCATCAATCAATCCACCACGTTTAAAAAAAAGCAACATTTTATCCTAAAAATTAATTTAAAAAATTGAATTGTAATAATTTGATACGTTTGTCCTTAAATCAATATTAAAAAAGCTATGGAGATAACTTCATCAATATATATTTACCACTTAAACCTTCTACCAATCTCTTTCTCATTTTCATTTCAGTTAAATTAAGCAATAACTACCCATATCTTTTTCTTAAATATCTTTAGAAAAAAAATAAAAAAAAATTAAAGAGAATTAAAAAACAATCACATGACACTCTCAATGAAAAATTATGTTCTTTCGTACGTTCGTAAAATTTATCTTATAAGTATTAAACATCTTATTTAATTTAAAAAATATTCGTAACATTACCCTGGGGCCATGACCCTTGCTGCCCCTAATTTCGCCTATGAATATGGCACATCATAATTTAGGTCAAATTGCTAACAACTAGTTTTGTTTGAAAGCTGACAACCCATTAACGAAGTTACTAAATTTCTTAAACAGAAGTGGAATACTGAGTCAGCCAACAACCGCCGAGCTTTTTTTTTTTTCTATGGGATTCCAATTTTATTCAGTTTTGTCAAATGTAGACTTTGAAAAAGTAAAATCTCATGATCAAGTGGAATAAATAAAATTGCGGTCCATTCTATTGCGCCAAGCCTTGCAAGTAAATCTAGGCAACTCTGTTCTGTAATGAGTTATCTTTATGTTCAATACTGAAACTACCTATGGAGGATAACAATTGGCAACTGTTTAATGTTAATAGTCAATTGAAGAGTTCTCTCGCAAGCCTCTTTTTTTACCTTTTGATGTTTCTATCAATCATGAAGTTGTCATTTGCAGCTGATACGATTGCTGTAGCGCAATCCATTAGTGATGGTCAGACATTGGTTTCTTCATCCCAAAGCTTTGAACTGGGTTTCTTCTCTCCTGGCAATTCAAAGAACAGATTCCTTGGGATATGGTACAAGAATCTTTCTGGGGCAGTTGTGTGGGTTGCAAACAGAAACAGCCCAATCGCTGATGCAGGTGGAGTTTTAACCATCAACAGTGATGGAAACCTGATACTCTTTGATGGAACAAACAGCACTGTTTGGTCTTCAAACATCTCTAGAAAAGCAGAAGATCCAGTGGCACAACTCTTAGATTCTGGAAACTTAGTAATTAAAGACAAAAAAACCATGCAACCTGTTGAGATCTATCTGTGGCAGAGCTTTGATTACCCGTCAGACACGCTGTTGCCAGGCATGAAGCTTGGAAGGAACTTAAAAACTGGATCAGAGTGGTTGTTAACATCTTGGAAAAGTGCTGATGATCCATCTCCAGGAAACTTTACTTGCAGACTTAGCATTCAAGGCTTGCCTTCTATGGTTACTTATTTGGGATCAGCAAAACTGTTCCGCAGTGGACCATGGGATGGATTTAACTTTGGTGGTACTCCTGTTTCTCCCACCTTGATTTTTGTACCATATGTGGTGCATAGTGAGGATGAAATCTATTACAGTTATGAGCCTTTCAACAACCCAATTATTACGCGACTAATCATGGACCAGTCAGGTTCTCTCCTGCGTGTTATATGGAATGAGAGGAGCAGTAAATGGGACACAGTTTTCTTAGTGCCACCGGACCAATGTGACCAATATGGCCAATGTGGTGCAAATGGTATTTGCAACATCAACAAGACACCAATTTGTGAGTGTCTGAAAGGGTTCAGACCTGAGTCAGAAGGGATGGATTCAAATAATCGCAATTCGTCTAAAAAGTGTGTAAAAGAATCATCGTCAGATTGTCCAAATGGAGAGGGGTTTCTAAAACTTGTTGGGGTGAAACTGCCTGACTTCATAGAGTTCAAGTTGAATGAGAGTATGCTTCTTAAGGAATGTGAGATGGACTGCTTGAAAAACTGCTCTTGTAGTGCTTACGCAAGCACGAAATTAGATGAACAAGACAAGGGCTGCTTGATGTGGTATGGGGACCTGATTGATATGAAAAACCTATCAGGAAAAACTATGGGACATGATATCTATGTAAGAGTAGCCTTTTCAGAACTAGGTAAGTAAACTATGAGAAATATAACGTTCAATGTCATTTTCACATTGTTTTGTTGCATAATTTGATCTAAAAATAGCCTTGATCCTAATGCTAAGTTTTTGTTTGCAATATGAACCCTAATCATTTGCTTAATTATAAAAAAAAAAAAGTCAAATCAGCTTGATAAACCCACAAGCAGCTTATAACATTGTGAAATTTACATCATAATACTTCCCTGCAACATTTCCCGGTAGACACTAACGGAAACATTGTTCTTTTGTTCTGCATGAGGAAAAAAAATCTTTTAAGAAAGGTGTTAGGCCTAAAGAATGCCTTACGGATTATCATTTTTGAAAAAAAAAAAAAAAAGAAAAGGCTAATTTATTTTAAGAAAATTATTGTCTGGCCTTGACATTGTCTCTTTAAGGATCAGAACGTGCTTCAAACGGAAAGAAACAAGTAAAGATCATCATAATATTTTCAATCATTTCTGGAATGCTTGTCTTGAGCTTGGTGTTCTGCCTTATCGTGTGGAAAAAATGGAAAGGAGGTAAGCATAAGTGTTTGACCTTGCTGATTTTGTTTTTTGATTTTTTTATTCAAATTTCAACTAGAATGTTGTCCTTCAATTTACATGATGAAGCTGTTCTGCTGCTGCAAATGTATGCTTTCAGTCATTCCAGGCATGGTAATGTTGGCTGCTCTGTTCTGCTACATTATGAAGAAAATATGGAAAAGAGGTAAATGAATTCACCTTAACTTACCAAATTATCATCACTGTATTTCAAATACATTTAGACTTAGAGGCTAAAGTGTCAGAATAGGCCAAGGGAGCTGCAAGGATAATGTAGAAGTGCCTTTGTTTGATTTGGCTTCCATTGATGCTGCTACTAATAGTTTCTCCCAAGAAAATTTAATAGGAATTGGTGGATTTGGTCCTGTTTACAAGGTAAGACTCACTACTTCCTGCCATACAATTGTCAAAAAAGTTTCAGCAGGTTTTTGCATCTTGTAAGTATATTCTGTCGAAGCAACTTGCAGGGCATCCTTCCAACAGGAAAAGAAATTGCTGTAAAGAGACTGTCCAAGAATTCAGGACAAGGTACTGAAGAGTTTAGGAATGAAGTAGCTTTAATTGCCAAACTTCAACACAGAAATCTTGTTTGGCTCTGTGGCAGCTGCATTCAGGGGGAAGAAAGGCTTTTGGTCTATGAATATATGCCCAACAAAAGCTTGGATTATTTTATCTTTGGTTTGATTTCTTCACCTTTCATGCATCCTATCATATTAAATTATATTTGATTACTCAATCTTCAATACAATAAGCTCAAACAAGACTGGAAAAGCTTAATTTTGAGAAAGTTCTAAGTCATGGAGGTTGTGTGCAGATCATGACAGGAGAGTATTATTGGCATGGCAGAAACGCTTTGACATTATCATGCAGATTGTGAGAGGACTTCTGTATCTACACCAAGACTCCAAGCTCCAAATTATCCACAGAGATCTCAAAGCCAGCAATATTCTGCTAGATAGTAATATGAACCCCAAAATTTCAGACTTTGGCTTGGCAAGAACTTTTGAAGGGGATGATAAAGTATCGGAAACTAAGAGAGTTGTTGGAACATTGTAAGTTCAATCATTTGTAATCACTGCCTTTTAGCATTCCAAAGGACTTATTCCAGAATTTCCATGCAGTGGATATATGTCTCCAGAATATGCAGTTAATGGTAAATTTTCAGCCAAGTCTGATGTTTTCAGCTTTGGTGTACTTCTACTAGAGATAATAAGTGGCCAAAAGATTAGTAGTTTCTGTCATCCTGATCACCATCATAGCCTATCGGGCCATGTAAGTATACGGAATGATTTTGTAGCTTTTGTTCCTTTTCGTTGCAGATTTTCTAATGACTATTATTCTAGGCATGGTTGCTATGGAATGAAGGAAAGGCCATGGAGCTGGTAGATGCATGCTTGGAGGATTCTATTGTTGAATCTCAAGTTCTTAGATGTATTCAAGTGGGCTTGTTATGTGTTCAAAATTTACCCAAAGACAGGCCAACAATGTCATCAGTAAATTTTATGCTGGCAAATGAAGAAGCAAAATTGCCTCATCCTAAAGAGCCAGGGTTCTTTACAGATACAAGTTACAATGCAAATACAGCAACAAGAAAGGAAGAATCGAACACTGTAAATGTAGTGACTATAACAATGTTGGGAGGGAGATAGTAATTCCTGACAAGTTTGCCTTTTATTTTCCTTCCTTGCTTATAGCATATTGCTGCAAAACAAAAAATGTAAGAATCTGGAGCTTAGTTCAATTGTTTCATATGGTCACCTTTAAGAGGTGACATCCAGTAGGTTTGAGGGTTCAAGTCCCAGTACTTGCAACCCTTTCCCCTATTCTCAAGCTATGGCCTCTTTTGTTCCAAAAAAATTTGTAAAATTAACTGCAATAATTATTATGGATATCAGCACCTTATAAACTGTTAGGATATGTAATTAAGTTGATTGACTGATTGTATCTTACTCTCTTTCTCTTGTCATATAGGTGGTCATTAACTAACCAAATATTGTGCAATTGAGTTAGGCATGGTTATTATGGAACAAAGGGTAATGAATTCATGTCTGAAAGATTCATGTCAGTTGCCAAATGTATTCAGATAGGTTTGGCAATGTCTTCAAAAATTATCATACAAGACTGGCCAGTATCGTCTTTTTTTGTACATATCCATGCTGGTCTATCACAAAGAAATATTACCTATTACCTGAACCTAAACAACCTAGTTACTTCATTGAAAAAAAATGTTCCAATGATGTGGATGAAACATCAAAAAGGGTAGAAGCAATATCAGAAGAAGCAGTAACCATAACTGTGCAAGAAGGAAGATACAAATTCTACAGCAATTTATTTTCTTGAAAACTTTTATTGTTTTACAATTTATTGACATTATTTTTCTGAATTTTGGATTTGTATTTGTTTTGGTGTCAACTTGAAAAGGACAGCTATTGACTTAAAATTTGTATTGTTGACTTAGATTATTGAATGAGAATGAATACTGCTATTGACTAAAAACTTTTGATTTCTCACTACCTGACATTGTGAATATGTAAATTGAACAGTCATAGGACAGCTTTTTCTTCTAACTTCAAATTTTGTGTTCATAAAACAAAAGGAAATTTTTATAGGAAGTAGAAATAGAGGTGGAATACTAGGTCAGCCAACAGTGCCGGGCTTCTTTTTTAATTGGGATTCCAATTTTATACAGTTTTGTCAAATACAGACTTTGAAAAGTAATATCACATGATCAACTGGAATAAATAAAATTGCGGTCCATTCTATTGCCAATCCTTGCAAGTAAATCTAGGCAACTCTGTTCTGTAATGAGTTACCTTTATGTTCAATACATATGGAGGATAACAACTGGCAACTGTTTAATGTTAATCGTCAATTGAAAAGTTCTCTCACAAGCCTCTTTTTTTACCTTTTGACGTTTTTATCAATCATGAAGTTGTTATTTGCAGCTGATACAATAGCTGCAGAACAATCCATTAGTGATGGTCAGACATTGGTTTCTTCATCCCAAAGCTTTGAACTGGGTTTCTTCTCTCCTGGCAATTCAAAGAAGAGATTCCTGGGGATATGGTACAAGAATCTTTCCGGGGCAGTTGTGTGGGTCGCAAACAGAAACAGCCCAATTGCTGATGCAGGTGGAGTTTTAACCCTCAACAGTGATGGAAACCTGATACTCTTTGATGGAACAAACAGCACTGTTTGGTCTTCAAACATCTCTAGAAAAGCAGAAGGTCCAGTGGCACAACTCTTAGATTCTGGAAACTTAGTAGTTAAAGACAACAAAACCATGCAACCTGTTGAGGTCTATCTATGGCAGAGCTTCGATTACCTGTCAGACACGCTGTTGCCAGGCATGAAGCTTGGAAAGAACTTAAAAACTGGATCAGAGTGGTTGTTAACATCTTGGAAAAGTGCTGATGATCCATCTCCAGGAAACTTTACTTGCAGACTTAGCATTCAAGGCTTGCCTTCTATAGTTGCTTATTTGGGATCAGCAAAAATGTTCCGCAGTGGACCATGGGATGGATTTAACTTTGGTGGTACTCCTGTGTCTCCCACCTTAGTTCAATATTTGGTGCATAATGAGGATGAAATCTATTACAGTTATGAGCCTTTCAACAACCCAATTATTACGCGATTAACCATGGACCAGTCGGGTACCCTCCTGCGTGTTATATGGAATGAGAGGAGCAGTAAATGGGACACAGTTTTCTTAGCGACGCCAGACAAATGTGACCTATATGGCCAATGTAGTGCAAATGGTATTTGCAACATCAACAAGACACCAATTTGTGAGTGTCTGAAAGGGTTCAGACCTGAATCAGAAGGGATGGATTCAAATAATCGCAATTGGTCTAAAAAGTGTGTAAAAGAATCGTCATCAGATTGCCAAAATAGAGAGGGGTTTCTAAAACTTGTTGGGGTGAAACTGCCTGACTTCATAGAGTTCAAGTTGAATGAGAGTATGAATCTTATGGAATGTGAGATGGACTGCTTGAAAAACTGCTCTTGTAGTGCTTATGCAAGCACGAAATTAGATGAACAGGACAAGGGCTGCTTGATGTGGTATGGAGACCTGATTGATATGAAAAACCCATCAGGACAAACGATGGGACATGATATCTATGTAAGAGTACCATCTTCAGAACTAGGTAAGTAAACTATGAGAAATATAACGTTCGTTGTCGTTTTCACATTGTTTTGTTGCATAATTTCATCTGAAAATAGCCTTGGTCCTTATACTAAGTTTCTGTTTGCAATATGAACCCGAATCATTTGCTTTATTATTAGAAAAGAAGTTGAACAAGCAGCACATAATATTGTAAAATTTACATCATAATACTTCCCTGCAACATTTCCTGGTGGAAACTAACACAAACATTGTTCTTTTCTTCTGTGTAAGGAGAAAAAAAAAATTTAAGAAAGGTGTTAGGCCTAAAGAATGCTTTAGCAAAGGTGGCGTGTAACGGATTATCATTTTTGAAAAAAAAAATGAAAAGGTTAATTTATTTGAAGAAAATTATTGTCTGGACTTGACTTTGTCTCTTTAAGGATCAGCGCATGCTTCAAACGAAAAGAAACAAGTAAAGATCATCATAGTAGTTTCAATCATTTCTGGAATGCTTGTCTTGAGCTTGGTGTCTTGCTTTATCTTGAGGAAAAAATGGAAAAGAGGTAAGCATAAGTGTTTAACCTTGCTGATTCTGTTTTTTGATTTTTTATTCAATTTTCGACTAGAATTTTGTACTTTAATTTACATGATGAAGCAGCCCTGCTGCTGTAATTGTATGCTTTCAGTCATTCCAGGCAAGCTAATGTTGGCTGCTTTGTTCTGCTACATTATGAAGAAAATTTGGAAAAGAGGTAAACGAATTCATCCTACCTTACCAAATCATCATCACTACTTTTCAAATACATTAGACTTAAGAGGCTAAAGTGTCAGAATAGGCCAAGAGAGCTGCAAGGATAATGTAGAAGTGCCGTTGTTTGATTTGGCTTCCATTGTTGCTGCTACTAATAGTTTCTCCCAAGAAAATTTAATAGGAATTGGTGGATTTGGTCCTGTTTACAAGGTAAGACTCACTACTTCTTGCGATACATTGGTCAGAAAAGTTTCAGGGAATTTTCGCATCTTGTAAGTTGTATATTCTGTCTATGCAACTTGCAGGGCATCCTTCCAACAGGAAAAGAAATTGCTGTAAAGAGACTGTCCAAGAATTCAGGACAAGGTGCTGAAGAGTTTAGGAATGAAGTAGTTTTAATTGCCAAACTTCAACACAGAAATCTTGTTGGGCTATGTGGCAGCTGCATTCAAGGAGAAGAAAGGCTTTTGGTCTATGAATATATGCCCAACAAAAGCTTGGATTATTTTATCTTCGGTTTGATTTCTTCACCTTTCATGCATCCTATCATATTAAATAATATTTGATTACTCAATCTTCAATACAATAAGCTCAAATAAGATTGGAAAGGCCTAATTTTGAGAAAGTTATAATAAGTCATAGAGGTGGTGTGCAGATCATGACAGGAGAGTATTGTTGGCATGGCAGAAACGCTTTGACATTATCATGCAGATTGTGAGAGGACTTCTGTATCTACACCAAGACTCCAAGCTCCAAATTATCCACAGAGATCTCAAAGCCAGCAATATTCTGCTAGATAGTAATATGAACCCCAAAATTTCAGACTTTGGCTTGGCAAGAACTTTTGAAGGGGAAGATAAAGTATCAGAAACTAAGAGAGTTGTTGGAACATTGTAAGTTCAATCATTTGTAATCACTGCCTTTTAGCATTCCAAAGGACTTATTCCAGAATTTCCATGCAGTGGATATATGTCTCCAGAGTATGCAGTTAATGGTAAATTTTCAGCCAAGTCTGATGTTTTCAGCTTTGGTGTACTTCTACTAGAGATAATAAGTGGCCAAAAGATTAGTAGTTTCTGTCATCCTGATCACCATCATAGCCTATTGGGCCATGTAAGTATACAGGATAATTTTGTAGCTTTTGTTCCTTTTCGTTGCAGATTTTCTAATGACTATTATTCTAGGCATGGTTGCTATGGAATGAAGGAAGGGCCATGGAGCTAGTAGATGCATGCTTGGAGGATTCTATTGTTGAATCTCAAGTTCTTAGATGTATTCAAGTGGGCTTATTATGTGTTCAAAATTTACCCAAGGACAGGCCAACAATGTCATCAGTAAATTTTATGCTGGCAAATGAAGAAACACATTTGCCTTATCCCAAAGAGCCAGGATTCTTTACGGATAGAAGTTGCAAAGGAAATACAGACACAAGAAAGGAGGAACTGCATACTGTAAATGTAGTGACTATAACAATGTTGGGAGGGAGATAGTAATTCCTGACAAGTTTGCCTTTTATTCTCCTTCCTTGCTTGTATCATATTGCTGCAAAACAAAAAGTAGAAAGCTAAGAACTCAGATTAGTTCAATTGATTCATATACTCAACCTTTAAGAGGTGACATCTAGCAAATTTAAGGGTTCAAATTTCGGTACTCGCAATCCCTTCGCCTATTCCCAAGCTATGGCCTCATTTGTACCCAAAAAAAAAATTGTAAACTAACCACAATAATTATTGTGGATATCAGCACCTTATAAACTCGTAGGATATGTAATTAAGTTGATTGACTGACTGTAATAACTTACTCTCTTTCTCTTGTCCTGTAGGTGGTTATTAACTAACCAAATATTGTGCAATTGAGTTAGGCCTGGTTATTGTGGAACAAGGGTAATGAATTCATGTCAGGTGCCAAATGTATTCAGTCGGTCTTGGCAATGTCTTCAAAAATTCCCATAGAGGACTGGCCAATATTGTCTTTTCGCTGTATATATCCATGCTGGTATATGACAAAGAAATATTGCCTGAACCTAAACAGCCTGGTTACTTCATTGAAAAAAATGTTCCAATGATATGGATGCAACATCAAAAAGAGTAGAAGCAATTTCCAAAAAAGCAGTAACCATAACAATGCAAGAAGGAAGATACAAATTCTGCAGCAATTTATTGTCTTGAAAACTTTTCTTGTTTTACAATTTATTGACAATATTTTTCTGAATTTTGGATCCGTATTTGTTTTGGTGTCAACTTAAAAGGACCGCTATTGACGTGAAATTTTTATTGTTGACTTAGATTATTGAATAAAAATGAATACTGCTATTGACTTGAAAACCTTTAATTTCTCACAACCTGACATTTTGAGTAAATTGAACAGTTAAGAGGACAACTTTTTATTCTAACGTCAAAATTTGTGTTCATAAAACAAAAGGAAAATTTCATAGGAATTGGAAGAGAAGGTTTAATATATTATCAATTAAGATGTTATTGGTACATGCATGTGTCATAGGTCGAGACTTAAGTTTTGAACTCGCGCGGTTTTGAGATCCGGATATTTATCCTTCCGGTATCCCAGATCAGTCTGACCGCCACGATTCACATTGTAGATACCCGCACCCAACTTGCGAGGTATTATCCACTTTGACCCGAAGGTCTCACGATTTTGTCTCACAAAAGGCGCCTCACAAGTTTGGGATTAAATCTCTACATATATATCATTTTTTATCCACACATCCTCCTGATGTGGGATTGGGGGCGTTACAATCTCCTCACCTTTAATGCTTGACGTCCCTGTCAAGCCGAGTCCATCCACAGAACCAAGATCACACCAGACCATCATGTAGCACTTAGTGACTCGCACGGCTCCACCGTGTAACACTTAGTGACTCCCACGATTGTGGACTGGTGACCGCTCTGATACCATTTGTAGAGACCCGTTTGTAGAGACTCACACCCAACCTGCGAGGTATTGTCCGCTTTGACCCGAAGGTCTCACGATTTTGTCCCACAAAAAGTGCCTCACAAGTTTGGGATTAAGTCTCTACATATATATATATCATTCCTTATCCACACATCCTCCTGATGTGGGATTGGGGACGTTACAATCTCCCTACCTTTAATGCTTGATGTCCCTGTCAAGCCGAGTCCATCCACAGGACTAAGATCACACTAGACCATCGTGTAGCACGTAGTGACTCCCATGGTTCCACCGTGTAGCACTTAGTGACTCCCACGACTGCGGACTGGTGTCCACTCTGATACCATTTGTAGAGACCCGCACCCAACCTACGAGATATTGTCCGCTTTGACCCGAAGGTCTCACGGTTTTGTCCCACAAAAAGTGCCTCACAAATTTGAGATTAAGTCTCTACATATATATATAATTCCTTATCCACACATCCTCCTGATGTGGGATTGAGGGCGTTACACACACCATTGTGAGGTATTGTTCGCTCTGGCCCCCTTAGACTCACGGTTCGCTCTGGCCCCTTTGGACTCACGGTTTTGTCCTACAAAAGGTGCCTCATAAGGCGGAGATGATGTGAACCCTTTTCATACCCCAGTGACCTTCCTATTATGTTCGATGTGGGATTCAGGACTCCCCCTTAGGTCCGTGATATTCTTCCGCACCCAACCTCGTGACGCCCTCGTCATGAAGGCTGGCCACCCTGCCTACCTTCTTCGAGGTGCTTGGCGAAATCAAACGGTTTAGGGTTGGCTCTGATATCACTTGTCACGGGTCGAGACTTAAGCTCCGAACCCGCGTGGCTCTGAGACTCGGGCATGCACCCTTCTGGCCAGATCAACCTTATCGCCACGGTTCACACCCTTGTGAGGTATTATTCGCTCTGGCCCCCTTGGCCTCACGGTTTTGTCTTACAAAAGGCGCTTCACAAGGCAGAGGTGGTGTGAACCCTTTTATACATCAATGACCTTCCTATTATGTTCGATGTGGGATTCAGGACTCTTCTTTAGGTCCGTGACATTCTCCCGCACCCAATCTCGTGACGAGGGGCTGACTACCCTGCCTGCCTCCCTTGAGGTGCTTGGCGTGGATCGAATGATTTAGGGCTGGCTTTGATATCACTTGTCAAAGGTCGAGACTACGAGGCTGACCACCCTGCCTGCCTCCCTTGAGGTGCTTGGCTTGGATCGAAAGTTTTAAGGCTAGCTTTGATACCACTTGTCATGGTTTAGGGCTGGCTTTGATACCACTGGCTTTGATATCACTTGTCACGGGTCGAGACTACGAGGCTGACCACCCTGCCTGCCTCCCTTGAGGTGCTTGGCGTGGATCGAACGGTTTAGGGCTGACTTTGATATCACCCTGCCTGCCTCCCTTGAGGTGCTTGGCGTGGATCGAACGATTTAGGGCTGGCTTTGATACCACTTGTCACGGTTTAGGGCTGGCTTTGATATCACTTGTCATGGGTCGAGACTACGAGGCTGACCACCCTGCCTGCCTCCCTTGAGGTGCTTGGCATGGATCGAACGGTTTAGGGCTGGCTTTGATACCACTTGTCACGGCCTTGAGGTGCTTGGCGTGGATGAAACGATTTAGGGCTGGCTTTGATACCACTTGTCACGGTTTAGGGTTGGCTTTGATACCACTGGTTTTGATATCACTTGTCACGGGTCGAGACTACGAGGCTGACCACCCTGCCTGCCTCCCTTGAGGTGCTTGGCGTGGATCGAACGGTTTAGGGCTGGCTTTGATACCACTTGTCACGGTTTAGGGCTGGCTTTGATATCACTTGTCACGGGTCGAGACTACGAGGCTGACCACCCTGCCTGCCTCCCTTGAGGTGCTTGATGTGGATCGAACGGTTTAGAGCTGGCTTTGATACCACTTGTCACGGGTCGAGACTTAAACTCCAAACTCGCGTGGCTCCGAGACTCGAGCATTTACCCTTCCGGCGTCTCAGATCAATCTTTCGCCATGGTTCACACCCTTATGAGGTATTGTCCGCTCTGGTCCCCTTGACCTCACGGTCTTGTCCTACAAAAGACACCTTACAAGGCGGAGATGGTGTGAATCCTTTTTATACCCCAGTGACCTTTCTATTATGTTCGATGTGGGATTCAGGATTTCTCTTTAAATTCGTGACACATGCACATAATCATAGGGTAAACGGACCTGTAAAACATAAGTAGGGTTAAAGCATTAAAATGGGGTGGTAGCGTAAGGGTGAAGATATAGATAAAAGTAAAAAGACCGAATCTTAGTGTGACGCCTCCGATATTCCATCCAGAATTTGTAAAAATCTTCTATGATATATAAGTGGGGACTTATGAGATAATCTTCGTCTAAGGTTTAATCACGGAGATCATAAGCTGTGGCATCCCAATTTTGTATAGGAGCTTGTAAGATTTAATTGTTGTCTACATACGAAGTTTGAAGTTTTGAAGCCATACTTTTTGAAACACATTCTGTGGAAAAATTGTGATAATCACCGGCTCAAAGCGGACATAAAATTTTTCTAAATAAAAAGAATTGAGCAGAGATAATATATATTAGTACCACCTTTTGTGCTTCAGGTATGGGGTTGTCTGTGAACAATCTTAGGTTATTTCGTTTTCCTGTCCTGCCATTCCAATGAAAAGAAGTACCGTGTTTAATTTGAAAGTCCAAAACTTTTAGTAATTTGGGGCCATTCAATCAGATGAATTTGTGTATTCTTCTAAGCCACATCTTGCAAGTAAACCGTACAAGTTAGAATTTTAATTCAGAAAAACCCAATTTAAGACAATTCTTTTTACTGTCATATCACGATGAAGACAGGTTCTTGTCGTGAAAATTTCATGCTCAGTAAAGGTTGTTTTTTAGCCGTTGATGTTTTCTTTCAGGGCTTCAGTATTGGAGAACTAAAGTGGGAGGAAAATGATTGACAAAGGGGTTGGCTCTATTGGTGGCCTAAGTTGTCTCAAATTAAGTGGATATGAGTTCGACTATTATTGGCCAAATCCAAAATATAAACCTCATCTAAAGTTGAGTAGAGAAATTGAACATTTTCGCTCTAACTTGGAGTGGAGTAAGAGCAACATATTTTCCTGAATTTTTTTCTCCAAAAAAAAACTAGGATCTCTCCTCCATGACAAGTTGGTGTAAGGGTAGCTTTATAAAGTTTGTGCAAGATGACTTCCTAAGAATCTTTTTTTTTCTCAGATTTACTGGCTTTTGGTGGAGTTGTGAGCAATGATGGAAAGTGATTGGTCATATATATTTGTTTAATGACAAAAGCCCTTGGCGATTTCTTGATGAACTTGGAATTAATCATTTGTTTTTGATTTAGAAACTTTATGAAAGCTAGGTAGTTCTTGTAAAAATAGCTCAAACCAGGCAACTGGAATTGTTTGACTTAAAAGATTGTCCAGCAGCAAGACGATCAAGAAGAAATAACACTGGAAATATGGCTTTCCCAAAACCTCTCCGTACCAAAGCTAACCAAAGTAAGGCATTTATAGGAGAAGGGTGCCAGAGTCCATTTGGTGCATGTGCACCGAAAATTTGCTTTACCATGCACAGAACCTGGTGCATATATAATCAACAAATGAATCTTGACCTCGCACTGGAGCAAAGTCAATGTTCGTTGGCTTGAAATTAATAAGTCAATCAACAGTTCTATCAACGTTCACAGCCGTACGATTTCAGTTTCTTTTCCTATGAAAACAAAATACATGGTTCCTTAGAACCTGATCATATTCTACCTTCATCCACTGGAAATATTATTAATGGGGGTTATCAGTTCTTCCCCTTCTTTTGTGCCTTATTTCTCTTTCAGAAATCTTTCATTTTTCCATTGCTTTAGATACCTTACTTGAAAGACAATATATGAGTGATGGTTAGGCTTTAGTCTCCCCAGGGCAAAGCTTTGAGCTTGGCTTCTTTTCTCCTGGAAATTCCAAGATCAGGTACTTGGGGATATGGTACAAGCAAAACCCAGAGACGGTTACTTGGGTTGCAAACAGGAACATCCCAATTACTGGTTCAAATGGCTTTCTAGCTCTTACCACAAATGTACTACTTCTTTCCAACCACACAAATAGTGTTATTTGGTCTTCAAATACAACCAAAGTAGCAGAAAGTCCAATTGCACAGCTCGTAGATTCAGGAAACTTTGTTGTTAAAGACAATGCCGTGGTGAGTTCTGATTCTTCTGAAAGTTAATTGTGGCAAAGCTTCGACTACCCATCCAACATCTGGTTACTGGGTATGAAGATCACCAATGACTTCAACACTGGTTTGACATCATGGAAAAGCCTGGATGATCCATCTTTAGGGGACTATGCTTACAGAAATGAAAATCCTGAGTTACCTCAACAGGTTCTAAGTATGGGATCAATCAAAAAGTTTCCGAACTGGGTCATGGAATGGACTTCGGTTCGGTGGTCTACTTCCATTCTCTGAAGCATATTTCACTATGAAGTTAATGTACCATTTGGACGAATATGAGCATATGCATCAACCAGAAAGCCCCTTGGTTAATAGGAGGATAACCCTTAATACTCCTAATCTGCTTCACTACTATTTATGAAGTAACGCAACCACAGAATGGGCCATAATCTACACAGAACCAAATGACCTTTGAGACAGTTATGGGTACTGGGCAGTGTAGAGCAAATAGCATCTACACTGTTGTCGAGATGTACATCTCCAACAAAGACAAACTGGGATATATAAATGGGGATCTTCCATAACCCTAAGAGAATGATTCCACTTTCAAGAAATGGAGAATTGAAAATGCAGTGGTGAAAAGCTGGTTGATCAATCCCATGGATCCAAAATTGATCGGCAACTATATTAGATTTCCAACGGCTAAAGCTGTTTAGGACGCTGTTGCTGCGACATATTTTTATGGCACTGACACCTCACAAGTTTATGATCTAAGAAGAAAGGTGATGAGGCTCAAACAAGACGGCTACAACAATCTTCAAGGCCTTTGGAGAGAAATTGATTTTAGCCGCCCAAATCCGATCAAATGTGAAACTAACATACAAAAGTATAACTCTAAGATGGAGTTTATACTTTCCTGGATGGACTGGATGATCGACTTGACAAAATTCAAGGAGATGTACTTCAAATTCAACCATTTCCTACAGTAGAGCATGTTTATGCACTTGTCCGCAAGGAAGATCTTCGGCAAGCAGTGATGTTAACATAAAAAGATGGAGATATGCTGTCAAAAAGCAGACAAAAATCACAACACCAACTCTTACTTCAAAATGAAAAGTCTAATACACCAACAAAGTCAAAGCCAAAGTCATAAGGAGAAAAAAGAGACTGCACACACTGTGGAAATATGAAACATACTAAAGACACGCGTTTTAAACTACATGGATATCAAAAGTGGTGGCATGAACTCAAGGCAAGGAAGAAACGTGAAGCTGATGTAGGAGAAAATAATTGCTGAGCTGCATTCATGAACACTGAATCTCAACTATCCATTATACCAGAAGGGAACTTTTCTTCACAAGGGAATATCTCTGCTGCTGTTGCAAACAAATCTGTAACTTTAAATGACTCAGTTAATTGTGATTGGATTATTGATTCAGAGGCAACTGATCACATAACATTCGATCCACAAGACTTTGTTAAAACTACTCAACCAAAACGAACATGTGTTGCTAATGCTAATGAAGTGGCATACCCAAGGGGCTAAAAAAGTGGCACCTTCACCTTATTTTAGTCTACCAAATACTCTATTGCTTCCACCCCTTTTGAATAAGTTATTATCTATAGGCCAAGTTACTTAGGATTTAAATTGTTGTGTCTTAATGTATTCGAGTTTTTGTCCAGTTTAGGATATTCTTCCCAAAGAGATCATTGGTCGCAGTACTACAAGAAAAGGGTTGTACTACATGGACGATTTCAATCTTGGCCAAGCAAATACTGTGGATCGAACTAGTGACCAAGAACGATAGATCTGGTTACGGCATCGTCAACTGAGCCATCCGTCTTTTTTGTTCTTGAGGCATTTGTTTCCAAGTTTGTTTTCTAATCCACATGAATCTACTTTTAAATGTGAGACTTGTATTTTAACCAAGAGTCATCGTATACCTTATCCAATAAATTTGAAAAGATGTAAGACACCATTTACATTAATTCATTTGAATGTTTGGGGTCCGGCACCTATTCTAATTTCTTCAGAAGTTAGATGATTTGTTTCTTTTATAGATGATTGCACACGCATGACATAGCTTTATGTGTTAAAAAATAAGAACAAGGTGTTTGGAACTTTTCGTTCTTTTCATAATATGATCAAGACACAATTTTTTGCTAAACTCTAAATTCTTAGATCTGATAATGGTGAAAAATATGACAACAAGGAGCTACAGGAATATTTTCGAGAACATGGTTTGTTTCATGAAACCATTTGTACTCAAACACCACAACAAAATGGCGTTGTAGAGAGGAAAAACAAACACATCCTTAAAACAGCCTGAGCTCTTTCATCATCAGCAAGTGCACCCCAACGATATTGGGCAAATGCAGTTGTCACTGTTGTTTACTTGTTAAGTTGAATGCCATCTCAATTTTTGAATTTTAAATCTCTATCACAAGCTTTTGCTCATGATGTGCCATTACCTGCTATCTTGATGCTTCCACCTAAAAATTTTGGTTGTGTTGCTTACGTTCACCTTCATAAAAACCAGCGAACAAAATTGGATCCATGTGCTGTTCGTTGTATTTTCCTAGGATATCTAGCACATAAAAAAAGGCTATCAATGCTATGATCCCACTATCAAGTGTTTTTATACTACAATAGATGTCATCTTTTTAGAATCTAAAAACTTCTTTCCAAAATCAAATTCCCATCTTTCTCTTCCGAGAAAGGTATTATGTGAAAAGCAGAACGTCGGCAATTGGGAAAACCTTTCAGGCTTTGAGGATACCAACTTAGAGATAACCCAACCACTATCTATTTCGGTTAGAACTCAACCAAGGCATGATGATATTCAAGGTGATCAAGAGGCTTCTGTGGAACAGATAATGACGCCAACAGGCCAGGAAGAAGAAAATGATGATTCCGACACTAGAAGTGAACAAAAGCAGTTCCCAACTAAGCAAGAACAGCCTACTTCTCACATTTTAGTACACGACCTCACTCTTGAGAATACTCTTGAGGTACAATCTCTAAACTCTTCTCCTAATAATACTGTTGATGAATCTATTGGCTTTAAATTACCCTTCAGACATAACCGTGGGCAACCATCAAATCGCTACTCATCAGACATTAGAGAAAAGAAGACGAAGTATCAAATCGCAAATTATGTCTGCACACGAAGATTGTCACCACCCTTCAAAGCTTTTGTGCACAAGCTATGTTCTAAGCATATTCCGAATACTGTACAAGAAGCTTTGAATGATCCTAAATGGATCCAAACAATAACTGAAGAGATGATAACATTGGAAAAGAATAACACATGGAAACTCATGCTGCTACTTGAAGGGAAGAAAATAGTGGGATGTTGATGGGTTTTCTCCATTAAACACAAGGCAGATGGGTCAATAGAGAGATACAAGGCAAGACTTGATTCAAAAGGATATACTCAGACATATGGTATAGATTATCAAGAAACATTCCCACCAGTAGCAAAGTTAAACAATATCAGAGTCTTGTTGTCTCTTACTGCAAATTTGGATTGGCCATTACATCAGTTCGACATAAAAAATGCTTTCTTTCATAGGAATCTAGCAGAAGAAGTTTACATGGACATTCTTCAAAGCTTTACTACTTCATTACAAACAAGAGTTGCATGCAAGTTATAGAAGGTTTGTTATGGACTAAAACAGTCACCTAGAGCATGGTTTGGATGATTTATTTTGGCAATGAAGAAATATGGATTCAAGTAGAGCAATTCAAATCATACTCTCTTTTTGAAGCATTGACGAGGGATGGTAGCTTTAATACTTTATGTTGATGGTATGATAATTACAGGAAATGGTGAAGAAGAGATTACTAGTTTGCAAGAACATCTAGCAACTGAGTTTGAAATGAAGAACCTTGGGGGATTAAAATATTTTTTGGGAATTGAAGTAGCTCGATCAAATCAAGGTATATTTCTATTGCAAAGGAAATACATACTTGATTTGCTGGCCGAAACAAGAATGCTTGATTGTAAGCCTGCAAACACACCAATGGTTCCAAATCATGGATTGGAGAACACTTGAACCAAATGCCCATGAATAAAGAAAGGTACCAACGACTCGAGAGAAAATTAATTTACATGTCTCATACACAACTAGATATTGCTTATGCTGTGAGTTTGATGAGTCAGTTCATGCATAATCCTAGTGAAGATCATATGAATGCTGTGTTTTGAATTTTAAGGCACATGAAGTCTTCCCCAGAAAAAAGACTCATGTTCAGGAATATAACTATTTAAATATTAATGGTTATACAGATGCAAACTGGGCCAAAAGTGTTACTGACAGAAAGTCTACATCAAGGTATTTCACCTTTTTGGGTGGAAATCTAGTCAATTGGAGAAGCAAGAAACAAAAGGTGGTCGCATTCTCTACTGCAGCAGCTGAGTTCTGAAGCATGGCTAAGGGACTTTGTGAACTTCTCTAGCTTAAGAAGTAATTTTAAGAAATTAGCTATCCATCCGATTCCGCAATGAATTTGTTTTGTGATAATAAATCGGCCATAGAGATTGCACAAAACCTAGTCCAACATGATAGAACAAAATATGTTAAAGTGGAACGACATTTTATCAAGGAAAGCTTGAGGCTAAAATAGTTCAATTTCCATTTGTAAAAATTAGAAAATTAGTTGACGTATGTCCTTACAAAGGCTGTCTCAAGCAAGGTGTTTCGTAACTCACTAGTCAAGTTAAGCAGTGGAGACATCTATGCACCAACTTGAGGGGGGTGTTAGCATGACCTGTAAACATAATATTGAAGGAGAGATTATAGGAAAATTTAAATTAGATATTTAATATTTGATTTACCATTATTCTAGACTAAATTTGTATAATTGTAATATTTGATTTACCATTATTCTATGTTAAATTTGTGTAGTTGTTATAGCCTTCTTAGAATAGCTTTTCTGTAAATTGTATATAAGGCTTCACCTGTATGTCAAATATATTGAAGAGTGATATCTTTTCACAGAAGAGAATAGAAGACAAGATATCTATATACGGATGCATTCTTCTGAACGTGGTAAGTGCAGCTTCTATGACATTCTTCTTATATTAGTTATTGGAGTCACAGATTACATGGATTAAGGTATATGCTTGGAGGCTATTTATGTTTATCTTGATAATCCTTGTGAATTGTTAATGAATTAATGTTGGACTTTGTGATAAAATTGAACTCAGTTAGCAAGGCTCTAATTAATTTATTAGAGAAAGAGGAAAATATCCAATCGAAATGGTAAATTTTATCGTTCTTGAATGTTCTAGAAGTGTTCAATGATTCAAATGTGAGAAAGAGATTGGCAGTGATCATAGTGGTACAAGTCATTGCTGGAATCCTGATATTATGCTTGGTACGCTGGTGCATTACATGGAAGAAGAGAAAATTTAAAAGAGGTTATAGCCTACTCATCCTCTAATTTCATTGTACAAAAAAAAAAAAAAATTATCCTCAATACTTAATATTCAATATGCCAATTATCTTGGATCATTGGCATGGAATGCAAGAAGAAAGACATAGAGGTACCTTTATTGGATTTTGCAACTCTCACTACAGCTACTGATGGCTTCTCTCCAAAAAAATTGATTGAAGCAGGTGGCTTTGGTTCAGTTTATAAGGTATAAAGATCCATGGTTCTCTTCTAATTGACAAAAAATACTAACAGAAACATGATAAGTCTTTGATTTAATGAAATGCGGGGAGGCATATGTACTGGAGAAGATATTGCGCTGAAAAGTTGTCAAAGAATTCAAAACAAGGTCTACAAGATTCAAGAATGAAGTTGTTCTGATTGCCAAACTTCAACACAGGAATCTTGTCAGGCTTTTGGGCTACTGCATTCATGGGGAAGAAAGGATTCTGGTTTATGAGTTTAAGCCAAACAATAGCTTAGATTATTTTATTTTTGGTCTGTTTTTCTTGTCCATTCATCTTCGGATTCATCTTATTTATGTTATTTTATGTGTCTTGCAGACAAGCTTACCGATGAAACCATTTATCTAACTTTTGAGAAAAAAGAGACTGTTAAATAATATTGATACTGCTGCAAATCAATCATGAGATTTATAAGGTTTGCGATGGTTTGCAGATCAAAAGAGAAATGCATTACTGCCACGGAAAATGCGCTTGGACATTATCATGGGAGTTGCAAGGGGACTTCTCTACCTTCATCAGGACTCTAGACTTCAAATTATACTGAGATTTGAAGACCAGCAATATTTTACTAGACCACAACTTAACTGCTGTTATCTCAGACTTTGGCTTAGAAAGAACTTTTGGAGGGGCTGACGTTAAAGCAAGAACAAACAGAGTTGCTGGGACAGAGTAAATTGCATAGTTCAACATTGCTCCAAGTGTCCTATTAATAAATCATACAACTCATGATATATACTTCAAGCAGTGGCCACATGTCTCCAGAGGATGCAGTTGATGGTGAATTTTGTTCAAATCTGATGTTTTCGCCTTTGGAGTGCTTTTGTTAGATATTAAGTGGCAAGAAGAATAAGGGTTTTACACATCCAAATCACCACCATAACGTTCTAGGACATGTAAGTTAGACAATCTAACAATGTTGTAATCTTAGTTCCTTCTCTTCTTGTTAGTGACTAATTAAATGTTGCGCAATTGAATTAGGCATGGATGCTATGAAAGAAAGACAGGACCTTAGAGCTAATCGATTCATGTCTGGAGAATTCATGCGTTCCATCTTAGGTTCTAAGATGTATTCAGTTGGGTTTACTATGTGTTCAAAAGTTCCCAAAGGGCAGGCCAGTAATGTCTTGTGTTGTATCGATGCTAGTAAATGAGAAAGACAAATTGCCTTAACCTAAACGACCTGGTTTCTTCATAGAAAGAAGTTCCATTGATGGGGATGCAAAATCACAAACAGAAGAATCTGTTTCAGAAAATGCAGTAACCTTAACTGTGCAGGAAGGAAGATTGAAATGTAGCAGTAGCTTTTAGTTGAAGACAATTTCCTGTTGCAATATGTATGAGTACTAAATATTTCAGCATTTCTGAATTGTGTATAACATATAAGAGTTTTTTTAAAGATTTTGTTTCTATCTGTTGGGATTATATATCATGAACAAAACCAAGTCTAACATGATTTGCACAATAATAATTTTAGACCAAGTTTGGTGGTGGTTGGGTTTCAAATCTGTGATTTGGAAACAAAATCCCAAAATACTAAATGGATGTTTTAGACCATTTGATTGGGTTTTAATGTGCTTTTCTGGACCGCCAATTTTGAAGCCCAGTAGCTGTAGTACGTAGATTCATCGTGGACGCGTCTGGACACCTCAGAGAACATATATGGCCGAACACTTCCCAACAGTGGATGTCAATTTGGTATCAGCAAAGATATTTATGTGAAATTTTTAATTATTTTGGTCCATTCAGCAGCCGTAGTAAGCATAACAGTTACCTTGAGAGGTTTTTCTTCCTCAGAAAAGAGGATAAGGAAAGGCCAGTTATGGTTGGTGCATGAGACAATGACAGGTTCTTCAGGATGCATGATGTAAAATTTCCTCTAAATTCAACTGAGCAAAGCAATTCATCATATCCCTTCCTATCAGGCCCTCAAATTCGAATTCTGATGGAAAATCATGCAAATTAAGTAGATGATTAATTAACAAATTAACTCATGCAAAAGCCATTAACTCGATCAAGGGTTACCATCATATGATAAACTTTGGATGTTTCGAACAGATTTATGTACCAAAAATAGATAGCTAAATTGTTTCCTTTGAAAGAAACAAAACAAGATTTTCATGACACATTTCTCTGTTTCAGGATCATCCTATAATTTAAATGACAAGAAACAAGTAGTGATTTCAAACTGAAAATTAGTTATATACTGTATGTATATGAATTAAAGTCGATACAAGGGACATTTTTTGTGATTCAGATTGAATTTCATAGCAAAATTATTGATGAGTGCAATCAACAAAGAAACAAGATCATCTTGATGCCAATGTCATAGAGAAAAAAACCAAGAAAAAGCCAACTATCCAGTCAAAAACTTATAGGATACGTTTATTCCTCCTTTCAGTGTTCACATTTGTGTATTACTTTCCTACAGCCGCATATAAAGTGGTCACTTATAGGAAACAAACTTTTACAAGGCGCCTCCTTTTTTTCTCAGACCTTTCATCAGATTAATTTCTTCCTTACTAGCATTCCAAAATCCATATGATTGTTCTCAATCTGATGTGTTGAGCAGATAGAAACATGAAAAGCAGTAGTAAGTTAGCTTCCCTTTCTCGGTTGCTGGTTTTTTTGTTCCTTGGATTGCAGTATACAAATGGTACTGATACTCTAGAACAGGGCCAATCTATTACATTCTCGAAGACCCTTATATCTGGTGGTGAAAGATTTGAACTTGGATTCTTTTCTCCGAGAAACAGTTCGAGGTATTATGTTGGAATAGGGTTTAAACTTAAAGTGTCAACACGTACTGTGGTTTGGGTTGCCAATAGAGAATATCCTTTCCTGGGTAAGTCTTCTATTTTTGCCATCAACCCTGATGGGAACATTGTGATTTCTGATGGCAAAATATCCTACATGTTGACGAACAGGACAACTGGTGGCAACACCTTTGCCAGGCTACTAGATTCAGGTAATCTGATATTGCAAGATCGGATTAGCTTAGAAGTTTTGTGGCAAAGCTTTGATTATCCTTCAGACACCATTTTGCCTGGAATGAAGCTTGGAAATGATAGAAGATATGGAGTTACTTGGTCGGTAGTGTCATGGAGATCCAGCCCCTGGTTCTTTCTCCCTGGAACTCAGTTCTGATAAATACAATGATTATTTGATTATTATGCAGGGTTCCAAGATACATTGGACTATTCCTTTAAACAACTTTCTTAGGTTTAATGCTTATGGTTGGTTCAGAAGTGGTAACAACACCGTCACTTGGGGTTTGCGCGATTCATCTAGGATTATGCAGATGGCACTGGACGTGTTTGGGCAGCTTAAGTTGCAGACTTGGTGCGAAGGTGACCAACGCTGGTACAATTTAGAGTCTTCCAAGTGCTCCTATCACAGATGTGGAGTTTTCAGTATTTGCAACATGACTGCTGATACGCCATGCAGATGTTTGAAAGGTTTCAAACCTATTTCCTGCAATGCTTTGAATGAGGTTGAAAAATCTAAAGGCTGCGAGAGAATAACCAACTTGCAGTGTAGCAATGGTGGGGGTGATTTGGGTTTCTTTGGATGCCTTCTGTAGATTTTCCTAGTGGTCCATTGGTGCTAAACACTAGGACTGCAGTAGATTGTGAATCAGTTTGTTTGCACAATTGTTCCTGCATTGCATATGCTTATGATCACAAACTAGGGTGCTTAGTGTGGAATGGTGATTTTTTTTATCTAAAACAACTTTCAGAAAAGAGTATTTATGGAAAAAATTTTATCTTAAGCTTGCAGTTTCTGATCTAGTTACAATAGGTAAGACTGCAGGAATGAGTTGTTTTCCCTTGATTTTAAGATTAATGCAATGGAATTACAAGTTAACTAGTATTTGATTTTATTTGACAGGGAGGTCGACAAATGGGACTACCAAAGTTAGTAAGGATACAGGGAATAGTAGGCAGCTATGGGCAATTGTCACACTAACAATTTCTCTATCAATGCTGACTTTGGGTCTATTTATTTACTGTGTCTGCAGAAAAGTTCAACAAAAAGGTACAATTACTGCCCTTGCATGTTTTATCAATTAATGAACAGTCAATAAAGTATTAAATTATTTTTTTGACCTTGTATGAATCATTCAGGAGAGGATTTATTAAAATTTGATTTGGCTTTGATTGTAAATGGGGATGAAAGAGACCTTTCAGAGGCAAATAAACCTGGAACACATTGGGACAGGGAAGTCAAGCTGCCATTTTTCAGTTTTTCAAGTGTTTCTGCTGCAACAAATAATTTTTCAGCCACAAATAAACTTGGGGAGGTTGGTTTTGGACCTGTTTATAAGGTATGAATTTTTTCCTTTTAACTCCTAATGAAAATACAATATGACCTTGCCATGTTTCTGATATGCTGATGGCTCATGCAAATATTGTGTGTTGGGCTAATGTTTCAGGGAATATTACTGAATGGAAATAAAATAGCTGTTAAAAGGCTTTCGAGAAGATCTGGACAAGGATGGGAAGAGTTAAAAAATGAAGCACTGCTCATAGCCAAGCTCCAACACAAGAATCTTGTCAGACTTTTGGGATGTTGCACTGAACTAGAAAAGATACTAATTTATGAGTATATACCTAAAAAAAAGTTTGGGTTTCTTCATATTTGGTATATATTTTTCAGATATTTAAATCAACTCTCATTTTCTCAGCCCTTAACCAAGATCACAAGACTGTTTACTCACATCTTGACAAATGAAAACAGATTCAACTAAACGTCGGTCATTAGATTGGGGAATACGCGTTCGGATTGTTGAAGGGATTGCTAAAGGGCTTCTTTATCTTCAATTTTCTAGATTTAGAATTATTCATAGAGATTTAAAGCAAGTACATGAATCCTAAAATATCAGATTTTGGACTGGCGAGAATTTTTGGAGGGGACGAATTACAAGCAAACAGAAAGCGAATCGTTGGAACATAGTAAGTTAAAATAAATGCATGTCATTTGAAGTGCATTAAAAAAATATGTAGATTACTAACAATTTTTGAGTTTATACTCACTGTCAGTGGTTATATGCCCCCGGAATATGCTCTGAAAGGCTTCTATTCAGAAAAATCAGATGTCTATAGCTTCAGAGTTTCGTTATTAGAAATTGTGAGTGGCAGGAAAAATACTAGTTTCCATCAGTCTGAGTCTCTCCATCTTGGATATGTGAGTATCTTAACTGCTTTTACTCTATGCAGTTGAATGAATTCAAAATGTTTTAAGGTTCGATTTATTGTTTAATATATTAGTCTCATGATCGCATTACTAATTGGTTTTATGAAGTCAACGGGTTTTATCTTTAGGCCTGATTGGTTCAAAGAATTTACAAATGGATTGTAGTTAATATTATTGTTTCCTGTTACTGTAGGCATGGGATTTGTGGGTGAGCAACAGGGTATTGAACTTGGTTGATCCATTGCTGGGGGAAGTACCTACACATATGGCAATGAGATGTGTTAACATTGGGCTGCTTTGTGTTCAAGAAAATGCAGATGATAGACAAACCATGTCTGGTGTTGTTTCAATGCTCAACAGTGAAAGTATGATCCTACTGTCACCCAAACAACCTGCTTTCTTAAACGTAACAAGCACGGCGAACACACATCTAGAAGAGAGCAGGCCAGAAATTTGCTCTGTAATTGATGAAACATGTTCGGTATTGGAAGCTCGTTAATGTGCTTTCTTTGTGGTTTACTTTGGAGAATTATACACAAAGATCCCGTTCAATGGGAAGTTGTACATTTCGAATATTGGTAAATTTAGAAAAGGCCACGCATATGATGGAGATGACAGAAATAATAGATACTTTGATGGCATCATTACAGTGGTGCTGATGAAAACTATATGCAGCAACTGAGAAAATGAATTTGAGTTATGGCACAAATCAAAACATCTAATTCCATATTTTTATTGCAATCCTATCAACTGATTGGTTTTAGAGTCTGTGCAGGTGACCTGCTAAACTTTTCTGTTTCATTTGATGAAAAAACGAAATGAATTTAGCCTAGTCAGAGCAAAGCCAATTGGACCCATATCTAATTGGTGGTTTCAGATTTGCATTTCAAACGTGTAAAATATGAAAATTATTGCATTATTTTTTCGTATCCACACATCAAATATAAAAAATATTTTTTTTTATTTCCGTTAAACCCTTATACAATTTTTATTAATACTTTAAACGATATTGCTTTCATTTTGTTTATATCATCTTTTCCAGCTATAATATGCATTTTTTTATGACGGAATCTGGGGAAGGCAGGCCCTTTGGATCCACCCCTTGCCAACTCCGGGAGATTAGCCCAGCAACCCATCGCAAGGAATTCGAGACTCCCAATTCGAGATGGGTCCATTGATATATTTGTGCCTCACTAATTCTATTTAAATTTAGGCCCGATTTCCCTTTACTGGGCCTAAAATTTTTGCACTTTTGGCCCATTCAATATTGGGCTTACAAATCTAAATAATTTGACTTGATTTCTACAGGGTAGAGCAAGCAATCGGTTCCATTTATTTTATTTTTGGTCTGTTTTTCTTGTCTCTTGCAGCCCAAATTACAGATGAAACCATAAGGGTTGCAATGGCTTGCAGATCAAAAGAGAAGTGCATTACTGCCATGGAAAATTCGCTTCAACATAATCATGGAATTGCAAGGGGACTTCTCTACCTTCGTCAGGACTCTAGACTTCAAATTATCCACAGATTTGAAGACCAGCGATTTTTTACTAGGCCACAACTTGAATGCTGTTATCTCAGACTTCGGCTTAGCCAGAACTTTTGGAGGGCTGAAGTTAAAGCAAGAACAATCAGAGTTGCTAGGACTTAGTAAGTTGCATAGTTTTAACATTGCTCCAAATTTCTTATTTATAAATCATACAACTCATGATATATATACTTCAGCTATGGCTACATGTCTCCAGATATGCAGTGGACGGAGAATTTTCGATCAAATCTGATGTTTTCGTCTTTGGGGTGCTTTTGTTAGAGATATTAAGTGGCAAGAAAAATAGGGGTTTTAGACATCCAGATCACTACCAGAACGTTCTAGGACATGTAAGTTAGACAATTTGACAATGTTGTAATCTTATTTCCTTCTCTTCTTGTTAGTGACTAATTAAACGTTGTGCAATTGAATTAGGCATGGTTACTATGGAAGAAAGACAGGGCATTAGAGCTAAGATGTATTCAGTTGGGTTTACTATGTGTTCAAAAGTTCCCAAAAGACAGGCCAGTAATGTCTTGGGTTGTATCGATGCTGGTAAATGAGAAAGACGAATTGCCTGAACCTAAACAACCTGGTTTCTTCATAGAAAGAAGTTTCAATGATGGGGATGCAAAATCAAAAAGAGAAGAATCTCTTTCAGAAAATGCAGTAACCTTAAGTGTGCAGGATGGAAGATAGAAATGTAGCAGTAACTTTTGTGTTGAAGACAATGACCTGTTGCACTATGTATAATAATAGTAAATATTTCAGCATTTACTTGGCAGCTATGTGAATTAGCTAAAATACTTTTTTATTCCATTTTTCTGAATTGTGTATCATAGATATTATTTTTTAAAAAAGATTTTGTTACTATCTGTTAGGATTAAATATTATGAACAAACCAAGTCTAACTTGATTTGTCCAATAATAATTTTAGACCAAGTTTGGTGGTGGTTGGGTTTCAAATCTGTGATTTTTTAGACCATTTGGTTGGATTTCTTGGTGGTTTTTGGACTATCAATTTTCAAGTGTACAAAGGCATTGCAATTTGAGAATAAAAAAAATTATTGCATGTGTTAAAATTTAAATTTTAAATTTATTGAATATCATAATTGCATAATTCGAGCGAAACAAATAATAGTAATGTGAAACTAAACTGTCCATACTGCAGAAATTGAGAATCCTTGATGGTAACTGCATCAGTCTCCTTTTCATGTAACCAAAAAAAAAAAAATTCAGTCTCCTTTTGTTACACACTTCAAAGTGAAAGATAGGTCAGCTGGAACATGGAAAGTACCCCTGGTCTTTTAACAATACAAATGAACCATATTTGATTGGTCTAAAACTCTTTTATCCACAAAAGATGCTTTGATCCTAATTGGAGACAACAATGTTTCCAATCATCCAGAATAGTTGCAGTAAATCACTTGAAAGTTTATGGCCACATTTGAAAAGCATCTTTGATGTTCGCCATCGAATTGGAAACTTCATAATCCCTATGATAAAAGCTCCACTGGATGTTTTATTGAACACAACATTTCACGAGCAATTACCTGCATATCTTAATAAAGAAAATTCTTACTAAATTTAGCATGGTCTTTGGTTTGCTATTGGTGCTCGCCCCTTCCCAACTACCCATTTGTGCATAATTATACTATTGCCAAGCCTATAGTCATGAAAATCCATGGGAACTCTTTAACTTTGACTTTTATTGTTTGAATATTTGCTGAATTGTTTTTCAACTGTGTTATTGTTGTTTAAGGTCTTTGATTAGTAAGAATTAGTTGAGATTGAGACTTGATTAATGTTAGAGATAAAGCTTGCAAATTAAATTAATCAATCTTGTTATTTTAGAATTTTCACTCTTAAATAAATCTAAAAGTTTATTGGTACCACGACTGCTTAATGTCAATGAAGATGGTTTCAAGTCCATTACTTGTTGCAATACATCCTTTACACTGGTGGTTGAATATTGACACCAAATGAAGAACCAAAAACTATAAAAAAAAAAAAAAAAGACTTCAAGGCATGTTATGAAAGCACTTTTCTTTAGATTTCTTGAGATGCAACAGGAATTGTTCAAATATAGTTTACGAGATACAATGAAATTTTATTTGAATTTACCTTGAATTAATAAAATTCAAAGCACTAAACACCTTTGAAGAGGCATCAAAATGTCTAATCTTCAAATAATTTATTGCAGCAAAATAAAATTTAAGAGACTTTGTCTTTTTTTGAGAGTAAGAAGGAAAAAAATTTGACAGAGTTTTGCACTTATTTTCAGCATAAAAGAACTCATTCATTTAAATGATTTCTAACCATCTCTATTTATAGAAAATGAACCTAAGGGTAGTGTCTCTTAACTTGTGTCATTTCAATGAAATATCATGTCTTTATCTCTTAAAAATACCTTTATGAATAATTATGAACATAATTATTCACATTACTAATAGTGAAAAATCACCTATGAATAAGTAAGTCTCATTTCAACAAAATTTATTTTAGAAAATCACACTTTTGGGTGAGCAGAGTAATGGTATTTTAATACCAATGAAGGGTATTCAAATATCTTAGTGTTTCTTTCTCTAATTGTCACACCACAAGATCAAAACGCAATACAATCATATTACTTTGAAATAAAATTCAAAAGTAATACGAAGCTTTTTTTTTAATCATTTTAAAATTTTTCAATAAAATAATATGCCAAATAAAATTCATATATTTAATCCAACTAATGATAAATCTCTATATATCTAAATTTAAACTAATAAAAATATAAAATTATTTCGTAATATCTCACTAGCCAATAATGTCTTCAATGCCTAAGTAATATTTTCAGTTTGATCCTCTAACTTCTCTTAAGACAAAGCAAACTTATCATTTTAATCATTTGTAAGGAAAAAGTAAAATGATAATGAACAAATCACAATTCAGTAAGTATAAGCTCACATACTCTACTGGATCAAATATCATTTTCATATATACATATAAATCATTCATAACATTCATTAAATCATAGTGTCAAAACATTTCAAAAATTATCATTATATCAAATATGTTAATCAAACTAAATAATGAATCAATCTTTAAAAATCATCATAAATCATCATCATTATTAGTTTATCGTTAGCTACGATCATTGCTATAATTTATAACATTAACCGTATCGACAATTTTATTCTTATGATCATTACTAACTATTACAATCTGCTAGTAAGGGCTTTTACGCTAACTATTATAACCTGTTAGCAGGGTCATATGATCATAGCTATGCTAACTATTATAACCCATTAGCTAAGCCGTAAAATTAGTTCTGGTATTGATGATCCTATTTATCAAGGATGTAAAAATGTATCTATCAAAAAATCATTATTTAAGCATAAATCATTTTTCTCAATTCATTCATAAGCATGATCCATCATTTACATAACCAGACACCAAAATAATCATATGCTTGATCATATTTTTATATATCGAAATTAAAAAAAATATTTTTTCATTTAGAAACACGCATATATACATAGGTTCGAAAACAAATAAAATGTGTGAGATTCTTCTTACTTCTTTTCGATTCCACCATTTAGTTTTTTTTCAAAAATAATTAACAGCTTATTCAAAAATATTTTAACATATCAAAATTTAATCAACCTTTTTTTAGATTATTTATATTAAAAATAACTAAGTTATATAATGATTAACTCAATTAACTAATACTAAAATCTAAGCTCCTTTCACCAAAACTGCATTAGACATTAGACTTGATAAACTTTCTAACCATATATGGTCCATCTTGAGATTCCTTATAGATTTATTATAATAACTTTTGCAATCTACATCATATGCTGCTGTCAGACAACATATATACCTTCTCATAAAAATTACATATTTATTCATAGAAGACTCGAAATTCAATTCTATTTATTTTGTTGGAAAGTAGACTTAATGACCTTTTCAAACATATATGACTCAATACATAATTCCTTGCAAAAATTAACAGGAATTTCGTAATTTTTCCCTACGGCTACTACTAGGTAACCTACACATCCTTAAGTAAAAATTATACTCTTCATAGGAAACTTGGAATTGACTTTGGTTTATTTCATTGGAAAGTAAATTCAATAAGCTTTTCAACGATGTGCAATAATCATTAAAAATAATTTATCCCTTAATCTAGAATATTATTTTAATCCACTACTACAAACATCAGGTTTCATACGAAATATAAATTTTCCTTTCTAACCCCATCAAATTTCTGGTTCCTATTTTTATAGCAATAAAATTACATTACTAAACTTTCTCATTACTTTATTAGACCCTAATTAAAATCTAAATGATTTGCCTAAACTAATCTTAAAAAGGGACAATGGATTCCTAAAATTTTATTATTTCTCGATTACAAGTTAAATATCAATACTTGACAATCAACATCATTTCTCCAAAATTGAAAAAATTATTTACTCATCTTCAAAAGACAACTTTCCTTGTAGATTTTGTCCTTACCCTTCATTTGAAATCTTTTAACTTGTCTGCTCTATATAATAAAAAAAATGAGAAATAAATCTTTATTGTTTTTTGATTAGTTGTTGATTAAAAATTGTAGCATAAATTAACCTTATTAAAAATTGGATTATTTATTGATAAGTCTTTAACTTTTTAACTTTTCATTAAAAACTCCCTTAAGATATAAATACTTAATATATATATATATACACATATATATATATGTACTAGCAATAACTATATGCTTTAAAAAAAAAAACTATATATTATTATCTCTATCTATTAACTGTTTATAATATATACATATTAGTTTTATTCCACGTGCCATGCACGTGATTATTAACCAAATTATAATATAATATAATATAATAATTTTAATATTTTATAATAATAAAATTGAAATAATTATCATCATACTAAATTAAATTAAAAATGTAAATTTAAGTTAAAAAAATAAATATAATAAAAAATTAAGATTAAAATTCCAATAAAAAATAAATATTTAATGTTTCTTTATTTTGATTCTTTTTAGAAGTTTTCTTTTAAGTCTTTTAGTGTTAAGTCATCATCTTCATTTTTTTATATATATACTTTTCTTCTTTTTTTAATTTTTTTGACTATAAAAGATTGTCTCCTACCACAATCAAATAAGATTTTGTACTTTTTTTTCTCTATTTTTTGTTTTTTCTAGAGCTTTTTTAGTGGTGGATTTTTATTTTTAATTTTATAAATTTTTTAGGCAATTGATCATTTCCGAACTCATTCAAACTATTACTTTTCATCTATTTACCATTGAAAATTTAAATTTGTTATTTTGATTTGAAACCAAATTATTATAAGTATTTGTTACTTGAAATAAAGTAAATATATAATTGTTTTTCATTACTAACTTCTATTTTTAACATGTACTTATTTATGTAATATAAATCATTTTGTAATTTCATTTTATAGTAAAAAATAAATACTTACATGAATTTTACTAATTAAAAATATTAGTTTGTAAACATATTAAAAAAAAAAGGATATGAAGTAATAAAAAAAACTATTAGTATTTCAATGTGATAATCAATGATGTTTATTTATGTATTTATATGGGATATTGACTAAAACTACTTTTAGTATCGAATATTGATTCCTTAAAAAGCAATTAAATATACATAACTTACTAAAATATGTTATACTAAAAGTTTAAATAATAAACTTTACTTAAAGGTATACCTTATCCTAATCAAATAGTTTTTTATGTTGTTCTTTAAATATTCAAACACTTTTTTCAATTAACTTTGGTTCAATATTATTATTGTTTGTTAAATAATGAAACATCATAATTTTAAAATTAATAAGATATGATCTATTTTAAACAACTATCAAAAGATATATTTTGAAAGTAAACTATGTTTTAAATCTTAGACTTTAAAATTGATAGTGAATATATTTTTAATATTTGAAGTCTTTTTTAATTAAAATGGAGTAATTTCAATGAACACTTAATTATATATCAAGTATAAGTCATACAAAAAATTCATTATTTAAATGATATTGTCATAAAATTATAATTTATAAAATTCATACTATTATTAGTATTATTAGATCATATATTTTAATCTAAAATATTATGTACCTAAGAAAATAACTAATATGTAATTTTTCTATGGTGTTTTCCAATAAATTTAGACTCGTTATTTTTCTCTTTCATTTTAAAAATATCTTTGAAGACAAAAATTTTTTATATAATTGCTATCAGTGTTATAAATGATACCATAAAACACAACAATTTATTTTGGTAAAGATATAGCATAATCTAGTTACTATTAATATATTATCAAATAGATAATTAATGACATGCAAATATAGATAGGGTTATTGCAAATTTTCACTTCAAAATTTGATTTTTTTTAATAAAATTATATTGTTATAGTAATTGGTACATTAATATTGTTTTAATTATTTATATATGTGTACAATATTCACAAATATTGTAACTCAATACCTTAATATTAAATGGCAATTAATATAATTTTTAAATGAATTAAATATGTTAGACATATTAAAAAATATAGCTCTATATCAATATTTAATAAAAAAAATACTAAGTTAGTAATGATTTACTACTATATGTTATCGATGATTTGCTGCTAAGTTATATCACTAATTTATTATCAAAATATGAATAATTTACTATTAAGTTTTCCAGACTTTACTATTAAGCTAAAACGATTTATTAATAAATTATCATTGATTTATTATCATCACTGATTTACAATTAAATTATAAGTGATTTAGCATTTAGTTATCAATAAATTACAACTAAGTTAACTCTGATTTATTATTGTAATTGATTTATTACTAAGTTTTACTTCACTCTTGCTAATAACTAGAGTTCAATCATAAAAAACTTCAAATATAAAAAAACTTATCATCGATTGACAATCAAGTTATTATTAATTTATTACTAAGTTATCAGTGATTTATTATTAAATTATTAATGATTTACTATTAAGTTATGAATGATTTACGACTAAGTTATTGATGATTTAGTGTTGAGTTATTAATAATTTATTATAAAGTTATAACTAATTTACTATGAAGTCATTGATGATTTACTAGAAAATTATTATTGATATATAACTAAGTTATAAGTGACTTATTATTATGTTATTAGTGATTTACTGCTAAATTCAATGATTTACTATTATATTATTATGCATTTACTCATTACCATTTATTTATTACTAAGTTTTCAATAGTTAGCTATTAAGTTATCAATTATTTATTACTAAATTATCATTGAATTACCACTAAGTTATTTATGATATACTATTAATTTTATCAATTAATTAGAATATATGAGATAATTTTTTTATATAATATAACATTATTGTTTTATTCAAATTTATAATTTTTTTGCAAAATTTTTTTTAATGAAAAAGTTCATGGTAGGTTTATCCTAATCCTTTTCTCTTTCTAGTAACCAAGGTTCAATCATTGGTAACTTTAAGTATAAAAAAAATGTTATCACTAATTAACAAATAAGTTGTTAGTCACTTACTATTACCTTACTACTGATTTACTACTAAATTATCATGATTTATCACTTAGTTATAAATGATTTAGTTCTAAGTTATAAAAGATTTATTACTAAATTATTGATAATTTTCTATTAAGTTATTAATAATTTATTATAATGTTACTACTAATTTACTATAAAGTTATTAATAATTAACTAATTTATAACTAAATTGTCAATAATTTATAAATAAATTATCAATGATTTACAATTAAAATATCAATGTTTTACTATTACGTTATTAGTGATTTACTACTAAGTTTCGATAATTTATTACTAAATTATTAGTGATTTACTACTATAGTGTTATGTATTTGCTACTTTGTTATCATTGATTTATCACCGAGTTTAAGTGATTAGCTATTAAATTATCATTAATTTATCGCTAAGTTATTTATGATCTACTACTAAATTTATAATTTAATTACTATTAAACTAAAATAAATTTGCTATTATGCTATCACTAATTTACTACTAAATTTTCATTGATTTACTACTAAATTATCAATGATTAACTATTAAGTTATCTTTTTTTTATAAAGTTATTATTAATTTACAACTATTAAATTATGCATTTACAATTACGTTATAATTTATTTATTATTAAGTTATTGTACTTTGACTATTATATTATTACTAATTTACTGTTAAATTATAATTGATATACTATTAAGTTATATCTCTAATTTACTATACTAAATTATTATTGATTAAATATTAATTTACCGATAATTACTATTAAGTTATATTAATTTACTTTTAATTTTTAATTAATAATTACTACTTGTTATAAACTATTTACTATTAAATTATCATTGATTTATTACTAGGTTATTTATAATTTATTACTAAATTTGTCAATTAATTACTACTCTCTTTATTTGTTCTAATTAAATTGTCACAGTTGATTTTTTTTGTTAAAATTTTCTAACTTTGACATTTATTATTTTAAATATTTTAATAAATTAAATTTTACAAAACATATATTTAGAAACCACTTCATTTAAAGTTTTTAAAATATTTTTTTCATATTTTTATCAATAATAAATAAAAAATAATAGGTGATTAAAATTGAAAAAATTTGACCAACAAAAATCAAAATGTGACAATTTTATTGGGGTAGAATAAGTATTAAACTGAATCTTATTTACTATTAAGTTATCATTAATTTACTATTAAGTTATCATTGATTTATTACTAAATTATCAATAATTAACTACTAAGTTATCACTTATTTTTTATTAAGTTATTATTAATTTACTAATATCTATTATATATTTACAATTATGTATAAATGATTTACTATGAAATTATTTTTTATTTCCTACTATATTATTATGTATTTATTATTATGTTATTACACACTATTTTATCAATTATTTATTATTAAATTATTATTTATTTACTATTATGTTATTATTATTTTACTATTAAGTTTTTCATAATTTACTATACAGTTATAATTAATTTAATATAAAGTTATTATTGATTTTGTCTAAATTATCACTAATTTATAACAAAATTATCAATAATTTGCTACTATATTATTATACATTTACTACTAAGCTATATTTGATTTATTATTAAATCTTCTATAATTAATTTAATTGTGTAAATCATATTGATAGGTGTAATATATTATAAACAATAAATCGTTTATTTGTAGAAAAACTATTTTAAGCCTTCTAGCTGTATTGCTTGCATTAACGGGGGCATCAATGACTTAACCAAAGAAAAACTATTTTAATAAGAAAATAAATAAAAAGTAGATAATATTTTAATTTACTAAAAAATATTAAATAAAAATAAATAGAGAGAATTTAATAAATTACCACATTTTACATATAATATAGATATATATTAAACATTTTCTTAACTATAGAATGTCTTATTTAAGGTAGGCTATAAAATCTAAAGTATGTATATGTTTGTGAGTATTATAAATATTTAGCTAAAATTTAAATAAATTTTTTTATAGTAAAGTTGGCTAAATTCCAAGTGGAGCACCTTTTACACATTAAGAGAAAAAAATTAAAAGGTCATGTTATCATTTATCATTCAACACATTTATTTTTTTAATCATTTTCATATATATTATGATACATTGACCTATTGAGTAATAAAACAGACTCATTTAATAATTTTATGATCTATATGAAATATTAATTGATTCATTTTTTTAATTCTTGTATATATATAATTTAATATTATCAATTGAATTAATTTATGATCTTAGTTGTAAGATTATATAAATAAACATATTTATTTCATATCCTTATACTTGAAATTTTTTATTATGTAACTACTGAGTTTAATTATAAGTCTTTCTTTATGAATTAAAGAACTGGTTGGACACACATGATTGGCATACAATGTATTATTAATAGTAGTGTACCAAATTAAAAAATTATTTTTAATATTTTTTATAGTTCACACTTTTATACATATATATCATAGATGATACATGTATTTATCTATAATAAACACACTCATAAAGTACAAATAATTATTAAATAGATGCTTTCATGATAAGAATACAAATTAATAATCATATACTTAAAAAATATAAACAAATAATAGAAAATAAACTATAAAATTATTGATTCAAAGAATATAATAATTGGTTACAAAACTAACAAAGCTTTGATCATTCAACAAAACATGCATAATTAATCATGTGATTAAAATATTTTTCACTATTCTAGAGCATTTTTAATTGAAAAAAAATTAAATTTATATTATTCAAGGAAAAATTATAAAATATATTTATAGTAGAGTTTTTAAATTTCACAATTAAAATTAGTAACGTAACACATATACCCTTTAAACTTTTGAGTATATTAAAAAAGGCTAATTGAAAAAATAAGTGAGTGATATTAAAAAAAAAAAAAAAACCTAATTGAAAAAGTAAGTGAGTGATGTGTTAATTTTTTAACCCACTTGTGGAATTAAAAAAAAAAAAAAAACTCAACTAACATTATATCAAATAATTTCTCTTCTTCAAAATTAATATTTCTTAACAATATTAACTGTGGTTTTATAAAAATATCTTAAGTACAAAATATTTTAAATTAAAAATAAAAAAATAATGATTGACTAAAATTAACTTGGATGTAATATAGAATCAATCTATAGAAAACAAAATAAAATCTAAGTTTAGTAACAACTCATATATATGGGATATTATGTTCATAAAGCAAAGATTCATTTAGGCATTGTAAAGTTAAAACGTAATTGCATAAAGTGATTAGAAATATTATAGTAAAATAAATCAACTATTGTAATCATTAAACATATAAATGTATATTATCATAAAAAATTAAAAAAAAATCAAACATACAAACTTACCACAATACATGTATTGCTCTTTCTCAATAATTTTTGATAATTTAATTAATAATTTTGCATGAACTTTAATTTTAATTGATCTAAATTAAATAAATAAAAAATATAAATATATTTAAGGACTCATGATATGTACTATTAACAAAGATAAAGAGTAAATTAGGTTGTATCTTGAAAAAGAAAAATTATATGTTTTACTTAAAATAAAATTAAATGTTTTTGGGACATAAACGTTACAATATAATAATTTAAACTAAAATAATGACTAATTAAGCAACAAGAGAAAAGATTTTGTCTAAGCTTTGTTCAATGTCACGGACTCATAGTATGCTATAACCTATAGGATGAGAAATATGTTTTATATGAATTTAATTGAATTATTACTTATGAAATTGAACAAAAAAGAATCCTACAAAAAAAAAAAAAGAGTAAATTTGGGTTAATTTTCAACAATACATTCACCATATCCCACAAATAAATTTTTAATATAGTTTAATTTGATATAAATTCTATTCATAAATTTTTAATTGATTTAAATTTAAATAACTAACAAATAAAAAGTTATATATTTAATGGTAAATAATTTTTATTAAATAAAAAAATAAATAAATGCTAGAAATTTAAAGGTAAATTTTTTATTTTTTAAAATTTATAAGGGTATTTATGCTGTTAACTTTTAACACTTTTGGATTAATTTAAATAATTAAATAATAAATACTATATTTAATGAAAAATAATCTTTAATACATAAATAAAAAAAATGCTAGAAATTTAAAGATAAATTTATTATTTCTTAAAATTTATAAGAGTATTTATGTCATTCATTTTTAATAATTTTAGAGTTTATACTTTTATATATAAATGATATATTTGTATATTATGAGTATTACACTAATCTCCTATCCTGAAACAGTAAGTGGACACTTGAATGTCCTATGATGAGATTCCAATACCCCCAAATAGAAAGCTGATATTCCAATACCTATGATGACATTTGATTACCTTTAGCCAAACTTCACTTTTTCAGCTTATTCTTGATTTCAAAGCTTGTTTGAAATCTTCTAAACTTTGATTTTTCATTTCCTCAATTAAATATCATATTTAATTATTCATCTTTTATTATGTTAAAAATATTTCTCACATTTAATATCCCGAGAAAAAAGTGGATTTGATAACTTAAATGAAGCAGGAATTGTTGTGGTTCAGTCAAAGTAAACAAATAGAACCTTCTTTGAGCATTTTCCTCATCAAAGTTTGAAAATTATCATAAACGGTCAAAAGAGCGCATGTTTGTAGTCCACAGCCCATCAAAGACTACCGACTTTTTAGCTTGTTTTACATTCATAGACTCCTCCCTCTATCATCGGTAATTCATTGTAAGACTTCTCATTAATGGAGGTTGTCTGGTGCTTGATTCTGTTCTCCTTCATTGTAAAAGCCTCCACACTGGAAATTATTACTCCAGGACAGTCCATAAAAGATGGTGAAACTCTTATATCAGCTGGTGGAAGCTTTGAGGTGGGATTTTTTAGCCCAGGAAGTTCGAAGAGTAGATATGTTGGGTTATGGTACAAGAAAGTTTCTACTGGGACTGTTGTATGGGTAGCCAACAGGGAAGCTCCTGTTTTTGATACATCAGGAGTTTTAAATTTCAGTAACCAAGGAATTCTCACACTTCTGAATAGCACAAAACTCGTTGTTTGGTCTTCCAACACATCAAGAACTGTCCAGGATCCTGTTTTGCAGCTCTTGGAGTCGGGAAATCTTGTAGTGAAAGACAGAAATGACAACAATCCAGATAACCTTTTGTGGCAAAGTTTTGATTATCCTTGTGATAACTTTTTACCAGGAATGAAGATTGGAAAGAACTTAGTCACCGGTTTTGAAACGTATATATCGTCCTGGAAAAGTACAGATGATCCTGCTCAAGGGCAATATTCTTTAAGAATAGATCCCCATGGAGTCCCACAATTAGTTGTTAGGAAAGGATCGGAAGTAGTTTTTCGAGCAGGGTCATGGGATGGTGTTTATTTTTCAAACCGGAAACCAAGTGCTAAACCAAGTCCACTATATTCATATCAGTTTGTCTTGAATAAGAATGAGGTGTACTACAAATGTGAGACCAAAAACATTTCAGTTATTTCGAGGTATGCAATGAACCCATCAGGTCTCATGCAGCGTTTCGTATTGAATGAGAGAAAACAAGAATGGGAGATTTACTCTACGGCGCAGGCAGATCAGTGTGCTGTCTATGGCTTATGTGGAGCATATGCTAGCTGCAACTCTTATGGGTTTACTCCATGTGCATGCCTGGAAGGATTTGTTCCCATATCTCCAAGTTCTGGTAATTGGAATTCAGCAGAGTGGTCAGATGGATGTATTAGAAGGACACCACTGGCTTGTGATAGTGGAGACAGTTTTATGAAGCACACTCGGTTGGCGTTGCCAGACACTTCAAAATCTTGGGCTAACAACAGCATGTCTCTCAAGGAGTGTGAGGAATTGTGCTTGAGAAACTGCTCTTGCATGGCATATGCAAATTTAGATATCATTAAAGGAACTGGCTGCTTGCTCTGGTTTAATGAATTGATTGACATGACAGAATTCAACGAGGATGGGCAAGACCTCTATATTCGGCTTGCTAAGTCAGAGCTAGGTAGCAGTTCTTTAACTTCTTTAAACTTCAGCATTTTTCTTATTCTGTAAGATAAGTTTGCCTAAGTTCAGTAGCAATAAATGAAAATAACATGGAATTGGTAATTATGGGGTTTTTCCTCAATAATAAATTATAAAGACACCCTGGATTAACTTTTAAGTTCATAGATTTGCAAAAACTGAAGCGGATTTGCCTGAAATTTTACTGAAAAGCTTGGGATATGTTGCTGAACTCAAAACCTGCGTTGCTGAATCTTTGTGTGTCCAATTTTCAGATCAAATTCAAAGAAAAATGAAGTCAAAGAAAAAGCAGAAGGCAGTAATCATAGCCATCTCCATCATAACAGCTGCAGGAATGATGGTAATAATGGTTCTGTTATACATTCGAAAGAAAATTCTTTGCAAGGAAGGTAAACAAGCTGGTTACATGATATTAGTTTGTTGCAAGAAATTCATATTAGGGGATCATACCATCAGATTAGATATGACATTGAGATCATTAGCCAATGATTCTTATTATAATTCTTGAATGGCCAGGTAAACATAAGGAAAAGATTGAGTTGCCATTATTTGATTTGGCAACTATAGCTAATGCGACAGATAACTTCTCAAGCAACAACAAGCTGGGACAAGGTGGCTTTGGACATGTATACAAGGTAATGAAGTAATATTCTGTCGGTTATCTTCGATTATATGTTGAAATATCTTTCATTTCATATTTCTTTAACATTTTGCACTCAATGAATGATGAAAGGGTATGTTGAAAGAGGGAAAAGAAATTGCAGTAAAGAGACTTTCAAAGGATTCTGGACAAGGATTGGATGAATTCAAAAATGAAGTTACACTTATTGTGAAACTTCAGCACCGCAATCTTGTAAAGCTAATTGGTTGTTGCATTAAGGGAGATGAAAGGATGCTAATCTACGAATACTTGCCCAACAAAAGTTTAGACTACTTTATTTTTGGTTTGAACTCAGTAATCTTAGTACATTTTTTTTCAACTTTTAATCTGAAAATCAATTGAGAATGCAGCTAAGGTTTAATTCTTGATTGCAGATAAAACAAGAAACAGACTGCTGGACTGGCATAGGCGCAGGCACATTATAGATGGAATTGCTCGAGGGCTTCTTTATCTTCACCACGACTCGAGACTAAGGATTATCCATAGAGATCTAAAAGCCAGTAACATATTACTAGATGATAGTATGAATCCAAAGATTTCAGACTTCGGCTTGGCTAGGACGTTTGGTGGAGATAAGACTGAGGACAAGACAAGAAGGGTGGTTGGAACATAGTATGTTTCAGTAGATTTCATTCATAATTTTCTGCGTTGGTTTTAAGTTTCTCATATGGAATCATTTTCCAGTGGTTACATGTCTCCAGAGTATGCTTTTCATGGGTGTTTCTCAACGAAATCGGATGTCTTCAGTTTTGGAGTTTTGATATTGGAGATAATAACAGGGAAGAGAAGCAGGGGCTACTCAGATCATGACCACAATCTTTTAGGACATGTAAGCATAAATGTCACATATTAAATTTCTATTTCAAGCTAACAAATCATTTGCATTTAAAAATTTTCAGGCATGGAGACTGTGGACAGAAGAGAGGCCATTAGAACTAATCGACAAAGCTTTAGGGGACTTCTACATTATAACTGAAGTTTTAAGATGTATCCATTGTTGGGAAATACCACAATACCTACGCGCAGCAACCACACACAAAATAACAAGCTCAAATCAAGAATAAGAAAACACAAATATATTTGGTTCAGCCCAACTCAAAATGGCCTACTCCAAATCTAATCCACTATCAAATAAATCTTTACAATTGTGAGACTTTTAGAATGAGAAAAGTCTCCTAAAACTCCTTACTCAAAACTTAACCCAAAACCCAATTACACCCTTTAATAGCCTACTCACTTAGCTATTCTCTTGGTGTCTAACTCTCTTAGGTTACTAAACTAAAACCAAAACATCTTATTTATAGGGGTGAAACCCTTTATACCTTTACTAAACTCCCGATGTGGGATACAAGACAAATTCAAACTTACTTAACTTTCGATGTGGGATTCTGAGATTCAAGGCAAATCCCAACAAATCCTCCCTTGACTTGAATCTCCAAACACTTCAACAGTATCTGCAAAGCTAACATGCTTACCTTTCTTCTTCTCTTTCATCACAGGCATTCCAGCAACTGAGCCTCCATCAAACATGTACAAGTGATTGACCCTATTCCCTTGTAGAATCACACTACCATTCTTGTACACTTTCAACCAATCATTACTACCATAATATGTGTACCCCCGAGAAGCTAACTCACCCAAAGCAATCAAATTGTAGTGACAATTTGGTACATACCTTACATGACGAAGTGTCCTAATAACACCATTGTGAGATCTAAGGCGAACACTCCCAATACCTTGAATCTGCACCTTTTCTTTGTTAGCAACCACAATATCTCCATACTTTTCATTCTCATCCAATTCCACAAAACAATTCCTATCATTGCAAACATGAACTGTAGCAGCTGAATCTAAAACCCAACCTTTATCACTTTTCAAAGTCTGGGTCTCATCTACACAAGTTGTCAAAACAACATCATCATCATCAGACAAGACAGCAGCAGTATCACTCTTTTCTTCATCTGATTTCTTCTCATCATTCGCCCTTTTGAAAGCAGCCATATCCCTTCTCAGCTTCCTGCAGCGCACTTGGATATGTCCCTTCTCACCACAATAATAACATTCTACATCACTGTAATCTCTGTCTCTTGACTTGGATCTCCATCTCGATCCATCAATCCTCTTTTGAGTCCTCCCTCGATCAAAACCCTCTACAGCTAGTGTACTCCCTCCAGGTGATGAGTTCTGAGCTCCCATAAACCTTTCATTCTCACGCAACAGGGCAGTCACATCATCCAACTTCAAAGTAGACCTGCCTACCAACACAGTCTGAACTAAAGGCCTATAAGACTTGGGCAAAGATGACAGCAAAATTAAAGCCTTCTCTTCATCTTTTAACTCATCAACAGAAATCGCTAACAATTGAGAAACCAATTTATTAAATTCATTCAGGTGATTATGAAGACTCATACCAGATCCATCTTCAAACATAATCTATTAGTCAACGACTTCGAAGCATAAATACCTTCAAGCTTATCCCACAAACTCTTCGGAGTACTCTCAGTCAACACACTGTACTTTACTTCTGGAGCTAACGCCAATCTAATAGTACTAACAGCCTTCTTCTGAATCCTATTCCAATTAGCATCAGACATTCCTTCAGGCTTACTACTCTCCAATGCCTGATCCAATCCTTGTTGTACTAACAGATCTTGAATCGTACTTTGCCATAACATAAAATTACTCTTTCCATCAAATAACGGAATCTCAAACTTAGGCATAGACATACCAGACATACCTTCTTCAGACATCTTCAAACACTGCTTCACGATCTCTTGGACCCACGAACCTAGAACCTCGAACTTGGAACCTCGCTCTGATACCACTTGTTGGGAAAAATCACAATACCTACGCGCAGCAACCACACACAAAATAACAAGCTCAAATCAAGAATAAGAAAACACAAATATATTTGGTTCAGCCCAACTCAAAATGGCCTACTCCAAATCTAATCCACTATCAAATAAATCTTTACAATTGTGAGACTTTTAGAATGAGAAAAGTCTCCTAAAACTCCTTACTCAAAACTTAACCCAAAACCCAATTACACCCTTTAATAGCCTACTCACTTAGCTATTCTCTTGGTGTCTAACTCTCTTAGGTTACTAAACTAAAACCAAAACATCTTATTTATAGGGGTGAAACCCTTTATACCTTTACTAAACTCCCGATGTGGGATACAAGACAAATTCAAACTTACTTAACTTTCGATGTGGGATTCTGAGATTCAAGGCAAATCCCAACATCCATGTAGCTCTCTTATGTGTGCAACTACACTCAGAAGACAGACCGAACATGTCATCTGTGTTACTCATGTTGGGTGGTGAGAGTACATTGCCTCAACCAAAGAAACCTGGTTATTTCATTGAAAAGAGTCTGCCTTCGGCTGATAAGAGATCTGGCGAACAATCATCTTCATTAAATGAATTCACCATTACATTGTTAGAGGCAAGATAGAAGAGCATTATATCATGAAAATTTTTTATGGTGACTCTATGAATTAATTGAAATTTTGAAACATTTTCTATTACAGAAAGTTCTGCATCTTCTTTCACTATCATTTGGCACCATTGCAGGATAGTTTTTTTAAAAAGAAACCTGAAGAAAATAGCTATCACTCTAGGTTTTTAGCTTGTTTTGCTTGATATATTTGCGTATACTTCCCCAGCCAAACCAGAACTGTTGCATCTACAACTTTCTGTTACCATGTGACGAAGATATGGCCTAGAAACCGGAACTATCCAAGATGCTGTTGAAACAATCAAAACCATAATTTTTATCTTCTTTTGTAATTCGGATCAGTTTTTGATACTATGCTTTAACCGGAAAAAATAAAACCAAAACCAACCAATCCCTTATCACCTTATCTCAAAATCTGGTGGGGAATGTGCGAGCAGCACACCCTGAAAGGCAAATGAAAAATGCAAAGTCTGACTTGACTACCAGACAGTAAGCAACGTAAAAATTATGGTCCATGCAGCAACTTTTTCAATGTTATTTCTGCTTTCACATTTCTTTTTCAATCTTTTGTTTATGGTCCATATCAATAGACTTAGATGTTTCCAGTTGAGTAACGCAAATGAACTTATTGTCTATTCAATGAATCTCCAGCATTCAGAAAAATATAGAAACTATGACTGATTGGCCTTCATTTGTTGAAATTGTTGGGAAATGACTAGAAAATTCAACCGAATGTGAAACATGTATTTTTTGACTTGTGCTATGGTACCGCCGCTGCTACAGTACTGCTGTCTGCTACAGTATCATTAGTTGGAAAACAGAACATTTAGAATTATGTGAAAATGTAATGCTCCAATCTCGCATTAAAATAATGTGTAAATATGATATGATATGATATATATAAGTTAGGATTTAATCCTTAATTTATGAGATATTTTTTGTGAGATAAAATTATGAGATTTTCGAATCAAAATAAATAATATCTCGTAAGTTGGGTGATAACTACCAATTGCTATAGTGATAGTAGACTGCTACAGTAAATGAAGAAAATTTTGCCTGAAAGCTGAAAATGTGCTTGAAAATGGCTTAAAAAACTTGGTGAGAGCACCAAAGTAGTGTCAAAAGAGGTGTGCCATGTAGTTCAAGAGTGGATGGTATATTTTGAGGTTTATAATATCCATCTTAAGATAAAGGAAAACACTTGTATAATCTTAGAGAGTGAGTTCATGTTGAAATCAGGCATGTATGGGCCAATGTAACCATTGTAATCTCTATTCTTTGATAGTGATTATTTTCTTTGTGGTAGATGTAGGCATGATGCCAAATTACATATATTGTTGGTATTCTCTATGTTCTTTATTGATGTTCAAAATTTCTGTGATCGATCCAAATGAAAAAGAATCTATCACTATTCATATATATGGTATTGTTCACATGTATCATATTGTTACTTGTTGCACTTTGGATAAATGTTGATTCTTGACTAAGTAGGATTGGAACACACCTTGATAGAAATATACAAAAATTTATGTCCAACAATTTAAGCATATAGATGGATAAATGAGAATCGATAAACTAAATGTCACAGTCCGAAACCAAGACGTAACACTGTCATATTACCTTGAAATAAAATCAAAAGTAATACGAAACTTTCTTTCTTAATTATTTTAAAATTCTTCAATAAATTAATATAGTTTATCAAGTAAAATCTATATCTTTAATCTAACTAATGATACATATCTATATATCCAAAAACAAACCATATAAAAATATAAAACCGTTTATAAGATCTCATTGGACAACATTCTCTCTGATGACTAAGTAATCTTTCACATTTGATCTTCTAGCTTTCACAAAACTAAGCAAACTTATCACTTACTCATCTGTAAAGAAAAAATAAAAAGGGAATGAGCAAACCATAGCTCAACAAGTATAGGCTCAAATACTTTACCGGATCAAATATCGTTTTGATACATATCATATAGAGTATTCAAAATAATCATCAAACCATAATGTTAAAACATTTCAATTCATCAATTATAAATCACAAATCATGGTCAAATATATATTTTCATACAAATCATGGATCAATATTTAAAATCATCATAAATCATCATTATCATTCGTTTATCATTAGCTACAATCACTGTTATAACCCGTGATATTGGTCGTATCAATAATTTTATTCTCATGATCATTGCTAACTATTATAAACCATTAGTTAGGGCCTTACGCTGACTACTATTACCTGTTAGCCAGAATTGTATGATCATGTCTTTGCTAACTACTATTACCCATTAGCCAGGGTCGTAGAACTAGTTCTAGTGTCAATGATCCTACTTCTCAATGATGTAAAAACGTAGCTATCATAAAATCATTCTTTAAACATATATCATTTTCTCATTTCATTCATAAGCATGATCTATCGTTTATATAGAAAAATACAAAATAATCATATGCTTGATCTTATTCTCATATATCAAAAATAACAAAATAAAATATTGATTCATTTAGAAACATATATATATATATATACATAGATTTAAAAACAAGCAAAGTATGTGAGATTCTACTTACCTCATTCTGATTCCACCACCTAGTTTTTCTTTCCAAATAATTAACGACTTATTCAAAATAATTTCAACATAACAATAATTAATCAACCCATTTGAAACTGCTTATACCAAAATAATTAAGTTAAACAAGAATTAACTTGAGTAATTAATTTTGGTAGCCTGCACTACTTTCACTAAAATGATCATATCTCAAGATATCTAACTTAGAATTAAAATCTTTTTAATGTGTTAGAAACTAGACTCGATAAACTTTCTAACCATATATGGCCCATCTAGTGATTCCTTGTTGATTAATTATAACAATTTTTGAAATCCATGTCAAATGATGTTGCCTTACAGCCTACATATCCTTAAGTAAAAATTAGACAACTCTTCATAAACAACTTGAATTCAACTTCCATTTGTTTCATTAGAAAGTATATTCAACAAGCTTTCCAATGACATATAATAACCATAGCAATAATCTATCCATTAATACAGAATTCTAGTTTAATTCACTATTTCAGATCATAGTATCTCATCCAAAAACGTAATTTCTCCTTCAATCTTTAAAAACTCAAATCTCCACTTTTAGCCTTTAAACTCCATTCAATAATCATCAATAAATCTTAAGAACGTGAAATAAACAAAGCCTAGTAATTTACCCAAATAGATCATGAAGATTAATGAAAGATTTTATAATTTTCTTGATTTTTCTCTCAAAAGTTTAACTCTATGTAATAACAATCAACATGATATTTTTTCTTAAATAAAAAGATTGTATATACTCACCTTTAGGCGATTAACTCGGTTATAGTCTCCAATTTTGAATCGCTAACTTGATTTTTCATATTCTCTAACCCTAAAGAAGATGAGAAAGAAGAACTCTTATTTCTTTTCTGTTTCTCAATAGCTAGGTTTTTTTTCATTTAATACCTTAGCCCTTTTTCTTTTACTAATTAATCTCTTAATAAACTAATGGGCTTTGGTATTAGTCTAACCTAATTATTATTTGGGCTAGGGTATTACATTCTCCCCTTCTTATAAAAAGTTTCATCCTCGAAACTTGATTTATGTCCACATCTTATTCCTCCATTTTTGCAATCACATCTCTTATCGTATGATTGTTTCATTAAATTTTGACAAAAGTAATCATTTGGTCTCAAAACTTGTTCTTTCCAATCAATCATTCGAAGAAGATATTTTCAATATGTTGAAACTTATATCATCTTGAATTTCTAAATACTCATATCTAACCACATAGCTTCTATGAAGATATTCTCTTAACATAGATTCATCATGTATACTAGAAATCAGAGGTGACAGTATTTTTTATTTTGAACTTTTTTCACTTTACAAAGAACTTCAAATGTCCTTACATATTGCAAACTTAACCTTTCTTACTTTGTAATCCTCATAACGAGTAAAATGATTAACCACTTGAAGCTATAAATCATATCTCTGAATTCTAGTATAATTATTTTGCTTACTTTAAACCATTCTT